>NC_059355.1:12209474-12852599 GCF_019703515.2 Myxocyprinus asiaticus | reverse complement strand
CATTAATGTACATTTAAAAGAGCTAAAAATGTCATAACACTCCATAAAGACCAAACAATTATGAAGCACAAACTGCACAAAATATAAAGGGTGCAAAAATATCAAACCATTGTTTCAGTCAACTTAAATTGTAATTAAAACATTTTGTTTATTGCAACATATGAAACGTGACAACCAGGCCCCGACTCCAGCTCTAAGATGTAAAACGGGCCATAGCACCCTCCGGGTGGGCCAAACAGTCAGAGGGTTGGGTTTGTTTGTCAGGGTAGGCCAAGCTCATGATTGGATGGGCCAGGCCCCAGGCCCCCCTGTAGGGCCAGGCCCCAGGCCCCCCTGTAGAGCCAGGCCTGGTGACAACCTTTCCTACCTGACATTTATGTTACAATAGCATTGTTAAAAAAGCTGCTAAAGAAAACAAACATTTGTGTAATTGGACTTTTGATTTAAAACTTAAACGTCATTGAGACAGCCCTTGTTACAATTAGCCCCAGCATTCCCTATTCATATTTGAAAGTACATAAACAACTGATAATCAACACAATATGTTTGCATGTCTTTTATATCTGGGAATGAGGACAAACATTCCAGGCAAAACACAAACCAGTTTGACTTGACGTGATGACAAAGTTTCTCGGGACGCCTTAGAAATCACATAATAATAACATGAAAAACACACCGAACACGTATACGTGACGCTGCCTGTGTCCGGTGTAGAGAATGATGCGCGCGCACGTGTGTGAGCGCGAGAGTGAATCAGTTAGCGCGCGCGCGCAACTGACTGGAGTGCAAAGCCAGAGCTAGTGAGAGGAGCGCGAAACCTGCTGCGGAGGAGAGAGACCCACTAGGAAAGCCGGTCCCGAAAATACATGTATTATTACATGAAACCGGACCAAACACGTTCTAACGGAATATATACAAGTAAGGTGTTTGTGAAAACGAGAAACTGGAATTTTAGTCAAATTTCAGTCAGAGGGCTGAAAAACTGAGGAGGATTTTATCCTGTTTCACTTCTGAGGAGGAAAGAGTCTCAGCTGATGCCGACGGGAAGAGAACATATAAAGACGACACTAACCATTGAGGCACTAAAGAGTAAGTTGAGTTTATATAATTTCTATTACCTTTTAGATGTGTTGCGATGTTATTTTTTATTTTTTTGGGGGGGTGCCCGATATCTGCGCGCGACCTATCAGTTGCATCTTAATTATTCTTTATTTGCTCATAGGTCGCACATTCGATTAATATTTGATTAACAAATTATATTAATATATAATTTAAGATCTGCGGTCTTATGGCTCACAGCTTTTCTTGACTTAAATAAGGTGGATGTATGAACTGGTGTAACGGTCAGATCTCAGAACTTGGTTAGATGTTTAGCTTAAAGATTTGTAAGTGTTTTATATATATATATATATATATATATATATATATATATATATATATATATATATATATATATAAAGGTTTATTGGGTTTCATTAGTATACGGAAAATTTGGTTTTGAAATAGAACTCTTCATAGGAGATATTACAAGAAAATCTAGTCAAGCTTCTAGTTTACAGTGTTCATATACAATAATACTTTGTTTTTACATAAATACTGAGTAATACGAATGAACTGCATGCATGTTAATTAAAGCGTACTTATATATAGCTGCTTACAATATTTGTTATTCGCAAGGCAGTTATTATTAATTATATCAAAGTATAGTATGTGTAACATGGACACTGCCATGGAAATATGTCATTGCGTGTTGGTTATGTGATGAGCTGTCAGTTTGGAAGACTGGATGAATGAAAGAAACTGGAGGGAATTAGAAGGCTGCAGCACTGAGTCATGGGCAGGTACTTCAAGTAAATGAGAAAGAGAGAGAGAGAGAGAGAGAGAGAGAGAGAGAGAGCAAATATCTTTGGCTCTTTGTCTAATTATAATTTCAGTACTCAAATTACGATATTTTCACATCAACATAGAGTGATTGTTCCAGACCAATACATTGTTTATAAAATTGTAGTTTCAGTGGACTAATAACTGGAGGGAAAGTGAACATCACAATCAATCTATTGTGAGATTGGCTATTATACCATACTTCTATACTATAAACGTGTCGGAGTTGGCTACAACATGGGTGATGTTTCAAAATATCAAATCAAATACACGATAACAGACCTGACTGGTTTTGGTCAGGATGGTTTATGTTAGCAATTCACTATATCTTATTCAAAGGTAGGTTAAATGTGCAACCATTTCATGGAGTAATGACACACACACACACACACACACACACACACACACACGTTAGTGCGGCTATCCTTATGAGGACTCTCCATAGACATCATGATTTTTATAGTGTACGAAATATAGATTCTATCCCCTAACCCTATCCCTAAACCTAACCCTCACAAACAACTTTCTGCATTTTTACATTTAAAAAAAACATAGTTTAGTATGTTTTGTAAGCGATTTGAATTATGGGGACACTAGAAATGTCCTCATGAACCACATTTATAGCATAATACCCTTGTGATTACCAGTTTGTAACCTAAAAGAATGTCGTCGTAAACCAACCAAACCCCCCCCCCCCCCACACACACACACACGTCAGAATACTCAATTATGTCAGAAATAAAATAGTCCTCTTGTCCAAAGCATTTTCTGAGTATGTTCTTATCAGAGCTACAGGCAAATTTATTCAGTGCTCTTTGGCTTTAGGTCTGTTGGTCATCTGCCTAGATTGGTGGATAATACACATTTTGGTGGTGCTTTAGAAGCAACAGCAAAAAAAGAACAGCATAATTAGTTCTCTGATAAAAGAGCTGATAAACTCTGTTACATTCTGTTCATACTAGTTTAGTTTTAATGGACTAAATCACTGGGAAAAAATGCATATCACTATCCCAGTCTATCGAGATAAACTAAAACAAACAACAACTAGTCCAAGTAAATACCTGGGGAATGTTACCAAACTTGACTGTTCTTGGTCAGGATGGAGGTTCAGGTTAGAAATTCACTTATAGTAGAATGAAAGTGCAAACATTTCATGGACAGATAACATGTGTACATACAGTACACATGCATTCATACAGTATATGAATAATTCTGGCACATATACGTACTGTATGTCAGAATAATCAAGAATATGTCAAAAATAATCCTCTTGTCCAAACCATGTTTTCTGAGTGTTAGGAGATCTTATTCAGGCAACAAACTTACATCCCTACAATTTGGTGGATAATACACATTCTGATGGTGTATTTAAAAAATAAAAATAATGAAATGTGCATAGTTAATCCTCCGAGATGTGGTCTTCTCTAAACCAGAGGTCATTCACTTCAAATCTGCTGTTATATGCTTATGAAGCAAAATGTTCTTCTTTACAATTCTATTATAAAGTTTAAAAGTGATCTAATATAACGACTTGTCTAACTCGCTCCTCCAGCCTCAACTTGTCTTGACTCAACTTGAGGTTAATCACTCAATATTAAACCTGATGAACAAAAATTGTACCATTATGGGTACAGAAGCTTGTCACTGGGGCAGTACCATAAAAGGTTCCCATTGTACCTTCTTTACACCTAAGCAACTCGTATGCTCATTTAGGCTCTCCATGCTGATAAATGATGTGTAATTTCTGTAATGAGTGGGAGTATAAACATGTGGAGAGGGGTAGTTTTCCCCCCGCTGTTATTTTTGACACACCACAGTTTCTCCACAACATGACAGGGTGAGACAGCAGGTAAACCACCTTAAAGTAATTGATAAAAGCAGCAAGTGCAACTATACATTGAGCATCTATTTCTCTGGTAATGATGGTGTCTGAAGTACAAGGCTTGGATGACATAGCGGAAGTCAGTCTATGTGGAAATTGAAACATGAGTGCAACAGTCAGCGGCATACTGATCTCTGGCTCTGTATATCTTGGAAATCATTTTGCATTTCACATTCAGAATCTGTTATAAGCTTGTAAATGACATGAGATGAAACAACTGAATTGGCCCATCATTGTGTAGTAGTGTGCAGATTGACCAGTAATGGTAGTCACATTTCCTTTCTGACAATGCACAATAACATTGTGTCCAGTGTTTTCAATTACTCTTGCTTTTGTTTGTTGTTGAGTCTGGAAGGCTGTCCTTTTTTCCATCTCAGCATAGATCAAGGGCCAGACTCAATCAGCAAAACTTATTTCCAGGGACAAATGTCACATGCTTGTACAAGCATGACTCTTATAGACTCTAAAGGCCGATTTATATTTCTGCGTCGAACCTACAGCGTAGGCTACACGTAGCTACGGCAATTACAGCGTAGCGTACGCCGTAGCGTGACCTGACGTGCACTACTTCAAAAATGCACCTCTTCAAAAATGTGTCGATGCAGAACACAACAGATGTGACTGGTCCAATTTAACTAGAGACCGCCCCCCAGAATGATAACAAAGATGTCTGAGGTAGCATCGCATTTTATCCAAGATTATTTTAATATATATGCCTCATATAACATTTAAGTAATTGGACTCGTGACAAGCAGTTAGAGCAGTTGTCTCAATCGAGAGCATCTGCTGTTTTTTTACTCTGTTTTTGTTTCATGAAGTTACAAGCGAAACGTGACAAAATATATCTGTTTACAGCTTATAAACTCTAAAAGCTTTTTTTTCTCCGGGCCTTTACTTGATATTAATTTGATATGTGAGTGAAATAATATGTTTTGTATTCTACTCGCAAACTTTCCGATCGGCATGATGATTTGACTGTATGTTTGACAGCATGTGTTCAGTAAATAATCATGTTTCATAAGTTATGTAAATGGAACACTAATAGCAAATTAAAAAGCACCTGGTAAGAGTTGGTTATATTGCCTATAAAATTCACTTCAAGACACATTTTTAAATGTTGATAAACTTTATATGGCATCTACAAAACACAGCGCTCCTGCACGAGACGCTGAATAAACTAAAACGCAACGGCCAAAGACGTTTGTCCAGTACAGTGCTTTACAAACTGCAGGGTGCAGCCACGATTAGCTAGGAGTGTGACATACTCTGCTCAGTTCAATATTAAAGCCACCAATGCCAAAAAATACAGGCATTACCAAGATCTGACTAAATTCACTTCCCTTGCACTGTTTGATTACAGCTGGCTGCTCTCTAACGCTCACATGCAAGTGTCTGCCTGTGCGCTTGTGTCTCGTGATAAATGCAGTGCTCCTGTGCGAGACTCTGCGCTGCTTTTAATCAAAATACTCCTCTTTAGGCAATATTAATGTAAACACAGCTGTTAAGGAATTACGAGAGTGTAAACAGATGGGATTAAATCTGCGCCATCTTGGTGAGATACTAAAGCAAACACAGCCTTTAATGTATAAGCAGACGGGATAAATTCTTCAAAATGTTAGATCTGTGCCATGTCTAAATGTGTATAAGCTGCATGCTGTCTGTGATAGGCATTCAGGCATTTTTACTGCATCAAATCAGTATTAATGTACATTGAAAAATTTTGCATAGTGAGGATGTATAATAATGACATACAAAGTCCAGTAAACATAAAAAAGCTAAATCCATATTCAGTGTGACCACCTTTGCCTTTAAAACAGCAACTTGGTTGTTGGCAGATAGGATGTTCCAAGCTTCTTGGAGAATTCGCCACAGTTCTTCTATCTTTTTAGGCTGTCTCAGTTGCTTCTGTCCCGATATGTAATCTCAGACTGACACAATGTTCAGTGGGGGGCTTTGTGGGGGCCATGGCATCTGATGCAGAGCTCTCTGTTCTTCTATTCTAATCTTTTCTATTTGCAAAAGTAATGTTTGGGAGTCTAACATTTATATTTCCTATTGACACAATAAAGCTGAAGGTATAAATAACCATCTAATAATCACACAGTAAAGCGTCAAATATTTAAGTAGTTTCATTTTGCATTAAATTATTTTTTAATGTTTCTATATTATAATTTTCAAAAGTTTAATTGCTACTGTTGCTGAAAAACATAAAGCACTGTTTACTCTGTTCTCTATTTAATTACTGGCTCTTGAATAATTACTTTACAAGCTTGAAGCAATTGTTAAAAGAGAAAAACTGAAGGCCTCATTGTTTTAATTTAAATGGTTAATATATATATATATATATATATATATATATATATATATATATATATATATATATATATATAACTTTTGTAAAATAACAGTGTTTTATTGCATATTTGCTTACCAGTGCAACACCAAGTTAATGTAGAATAGTTAATTTTTTTCTGCTCATTTTGCTTTTTACTTAGCATGTGAGAAACAGGCTAAATCGGGGGGTTTTATGCAGTTTTTTAACAGGATTTTCTATTTTTGCAATAATAACAAGGTGCTGTTTGGTTTATAATGTATTAGTTGTGCCCTCTTGTGGACGTTTTAAATGTATATATTTGATTTTCAATTTTAATACATTTTTGCATAGATTGAAGCAGAGAACATTTTGGCAGAACCTCTAGTAAATTACACATTACTTTGTTTAGTACCCTTATGTGCAGGTTTTGTAAATCACCGAAATAAGCATTTTTCTTAAGAATCGTGATCTTTATTCTATGCAAAAAAAACGTGATTCTCAGTTTATCCAGAATCGTGCAGCTCTACGGTACGATATCATCTTGTTGTTAATTTCGATACCGTATTAAAGTATACTGTCATTAGCAAAATGTAATGTAATGTGAGTTTTGAGATGAAATCAAAGACTATTTGAAAATAATTTAAAAAAAGTCTCGATATGGCAAAGTGTGATCATTAAACAGCAGAAGGATGTCATTTAATTAAATAATATATAGTCAAATGTGCTGAGCACCATAGAATGAATGAGAGGCTCCGCTCTGCTCTGTCATCTCCTTCATACACATACACACACACACACACACACACACACACACACACACACACACACACACACACGACTACTGCTTGATTTTCATTCAGTGTCCAATAGTATATATCTGCAGAGCCGTAGAGCAGTGTGTTCAGTGTATAAATGGCTGTGAACTCTCAAATGACCTTTTTCATCTGAGATTTCAGCTCGCGAGTCGCGGGAAGTTTGATATAATGAACCCTTCAAAAACAGGAAGAACTTCAAAGGTCTTTCAAAATAAAAGTCCTGCTGAAATGAGAGCTTTATTTAACTGGATCTGTAAAATTGAAGACATTATGACAGAAACAATTACTACTGTACAAAAGTGTAATATTCAAAGTAGTAGCAATAATACTCATAATAACAATAATATAATAATAAATGTTTATATTATTAGTATTATTATCTGTAAGCAATATCACAGAAGCTGAATACCAGTACTGAACATTAGCATATTGTGATTCAGCCATGGCAGCCTCAGGTAATCAGATTGTTTTCATTAATATTGTAAAGCTCTGTTTTCTACCAAAAATAATTATTTATACTTTTTTTTTTTTTATCAAAGCTGTACAGAATGTATTTGATTAAACACAATTTTATCATAACATTTAATTAAAAAATGTAACATGGAATCCAGAAAAAATAAACAGAAAAGGCATAATTTTTATCTATAAGAGTTTATGCAGTTCTTTTTGTCAATAATTTTCTGTGTAATTTCATAAAAAATCTGATTTTGTAATTTTTTTATTTGTTGCCTAAGTATCAAGATAGTATCGATACAGAGGTACCAGGGCTGGTATCATACCATTGCCAAAATTTTGGTATATCGGAGCAACCCAATAATCACAATAATCGCGCAACATCATATCGCATTTTAACTGCAAATGTCAGTTTTATTTTAACATTATTTTACAGCCTTAATCCGTTGTCTCAAATCTTATAGTTTAAAGACCCAATAGAATTCACTGTTAATGTTTTCTAAGCAATTTAAATGTTTTCCCATATTCATGTAGATGCCGCATTCAGAGCGGTCATGTTCGTAACGGAGAGATGTCACGTCCGTAACTACGGTTTTTCCCCATTCATGTGAAAACGACAATGAACAAAGAATAAACATTATATGCTCTTATGAGTGCCAACTCTTCTACATTATGTGACTAGTATTATTTCTGGTTTGTTAATTTTAATTCACAGAGTTTTTACAAAGTGTGTGGTCTCCCAAAAACTCATGTCCATTTTAGTCACGTCCATAATGCACGTTCAATTCCTGATTTAAACTGGAAGAAAACTTGTCTAGAATAAAATTTTATAATGTCTGGACTTTATCTGAAGAGGTTTATAGTTATACATACAAATAATTCTATATTCTGGTACTGAGTACTTTCTATGAGAAGTTCAAGTTCACGTTTTTACTGCAAATGTCACGTCCATAACGCTGGAATTGCCAAATTGTTTGTTTGCTAACCTCAGTTGATGGTGACCATTTTACATAACATAATATTATGACATTAGCTATCCGACAAAGTGTGAAAGTGTGGTGGGTTTAATTTGGCTTTTGCATTGACTTCGATTTGCATTAAGTATGCACTGTAGATGTTGTTCAGCTGTATCACTTGATAAAAGAGTTAGCCTCATGTAGGATACGTTGTTGTTTCACTCAGGACATAACAGTGTGAAAACAACCAAGTCATTTTTTTTTTTGCAAAATATTGAAACTTCTTTTTATCCTCCGGAGGCAAAGCATACAAATCCTGTCCTGAGGGATTTATTAACAAACACAGCAGACTGAATGTGATGAAATGATGTTGATGCAGTTTTATTTGATCTATTTACTTCAGCCTTGTGCAATTCTTTGTACAAGCCATATAAGCAGGGAAACGTGTCAGTCTTCTCTCTCTGCACTGTGAGAGCTGCTCACACTCTGCATATCATTTGTTGTCGTGACAAGGCTGTTGGCACAACAGCACAGGCATCTTTTTGTTCAGTTTCATGCTCAGTGATGGTGAAAAAGTAAACTAAAGAATAGAATTATGCACACATCCAATCATTAAGGCAGGTGCACGATCAAAAAAGGGACAAAAATAAAAAAACAAGGAGAGAACGGCACACTGCTATAGTTGCTCGCATGTAATTTAATACAAAAAAACAAACAAAAAACATTTTGACCCCTTCGTCAGGCAGTAAAATGCATCAAGTATTGAAGGCCTATATAAAAACTCACCTGGGTATGGGTGTGGGCAGCAAAAAATTATCCAATGAGGACATACAACAAGTCAATTATCCTATCTAATATATATATATATATATATATATATATATATATATATATATATATATATATATATATATATATATAAAATAAAAATTAAAAAAAACAATCACAAGTGACCTACAATAAAGATCATACAATACCACCAATTCTAGCACTGGAAAAAGGTTTATCTTTTGTCCCTACAACGTATTGTAATGAATTGAATACTTATGTGGACTTTCAAAAGTTTTTCAGAACATTACGCCTAAAGGAATTTTTCTCTAGTAATGTTGAGCCTGCACTTGGTGATGAACATCTCCATATCTTCTCCTCATCACCAAGCATTGTGAGCCCTTCTATTGTCAGCTCTTCTACATCTCAGACACTCCCTAAATATTTTCGAGGTAAATCCACATTTATCCCACCTAAAAACCGAAACTCTTCTTTGGAGACATATTGCCGCCTTGTTGAAAGAGATGTAAGTCACATTTTTTACAAGAAGCGTGAATATAGAGTGTTTAATAATCTGTCAAAAGTTCAAAGAAATGCACTACTTGATGTAAAAAATGACAAATCATTGGTAGTAAAACCCGCTGATAAGGGTGGATCAATAGTTGTGATGGATTCTAATTACTATGACCAAGAAATTTATAGACAATTGAAGAACTCCTCTTTTTGTACCAAATTAAATTTTGACCCAATAACATCATTCAAAAGAGAGATACATGAAGTGTTATCATATTTTTTCTTAAGGGGAGACATCACTAAGAATGAACTTCAATTTTTGAAAGTCGGATTCCCAATTACCCCAGTGATATACATATTACCTAAGATACACAAAGACATTTTAAAACCACCAGGGAGACCTTTATAGCAGGAATGGGTTCTCTTACTGAAAAAATATCTACTTTCATTGACTCTTTTTTTAAAACCTTACGTTAAAAGCCTTCCCTCATTTGTGCAGGACTCTATGGATATGATTAAGATATTACAATCTGTAAAACTCCCTAGCAATGCCATCTTACTTGCCACTTTAGATGTTGAGTCACTGTATACAAATATTCCCCGTGATGGTGGCATTGATGCTATTGATTTTTTTCTACATGGTTGTTTTTCTGATAAAACACCTGATATTGTCTGTATAAAGGAACTTGCTAAACTGGTACTGACAAAAAAATTATTTATGTACAAAAATGAGTTTTACCTACAGATTAAAGGAACAGCAATGGGGAGCACTATGGCCCCTATCTATGCAAACTTATATGTGGGTCTCTTTGAACATAAATGTGTTTTTGACTCCTTTTGTGTCTAAAATTAATCTCTGGCGTAGATACATTGATGACATTTTCCTCTTATGGACTGGTACTGAAAATGACAATCTTAAATTTGCAATTAACTACAATCATTTTCAGGTGAGTTTTCTTGACCGGCTCATTACAAAGGATGGGGAGAGATTATTAACAGATGATAAACCTATTGATAAAAATGAAATTTTACATGGTCATAGTTTTCACCCTACCCGTTTAAAGAGAAGTCTTCTGATTAGTCGATATTATAGGATACGTCGCATTTGTAGTGCCGAAGAAACATATAAAAAGCAATGTAATGATTTGACCCATAGGTTTCAGGAAAGAGGATATGCACATAGCTGGATTAATTAGCTGGATTCGCTTGTCCTGTATAATACAATATTCTCCTGTAGGTAAAGAATTTGAACAAATTGTACATAAACACTGGCATATTCTCAGCTCTGATCCTGTAATGAATCGTTTCTGTAAGGATCCTCCACAAATAGTATACAAGCGCATGCCCAATATACAGTACGACAGTTTGTTGTTAGGGCTGATCAATCACGCAAAAGCTTGATACATTCGTTTCTATCTGTCCCCGATGGCAACTATAGATGTGGACAATATATCCAATGTAGTTTCACAACAAAATGTCACTTTTTTAGTCATCCTCATTCGGGTAAACAACTAAAAGGAGTCATTTCATGTAGTACCAGAAATTTAATTTATATGATAAAGTGTCCGTGTGGTTTGGCTTACGTTTAAAAACACGCATTGCCGAACATAGAAGCAATATTCAACTTAATGATTAAAAAAAAACCCATTGCTGTTCACTTTAATAAATTTAATAATAATTTGTCTAATCTTCGAAACACTCTTCAGGATTGAACAGGTTAAGATATCTAAAAGAGGAGGTGATGTCAACAAACTCCTCTTACAGAGAGAGGCATTTTTATACACTCAATACCCTCTGTCCAAAAGAGCTTAATTTAGATTTTGATTTAAAACCTTTTCTGTAATTTTTTTTTTTTTTTCCTTGGATGCTTTACTTGTTTGAATATTATGAATTATGAACTTCTTTGCAACGTAATTTGCTCAAGTGTCATGTACCGTTTGGTTTTTTCTATTAAATTCCATGGGAGCAACTATAGCAGTGTGCCGTTCTCTACTTGTTTTATGAAAAAGTAAACTCCCACACAACATATTTTTTATTTTTTTATTTAACTCATACAGATGAATGACTAATGCATTTGTTATAGTAATTTAAAGAATCCTGGATATATGAACCTAAAAATGAACTTGTAGAGTACATAAGACCACTTACATCTCCTCTGTAGTGACAGTAAAATACATCAGCTACATTACATGCACTCAATTTAACAGCCAAACATCTTGAAGGTATATCAAACACACCAATCTCATGTTATCTCGATGACAGTTCTCTAACAGTGATGCCTGCAGTGAGTTTACTTTGAGGGAACGATAGACTATCTTTAACATACTCTGAGTCTGCAGAAAACCACGGTTATTGCCACTTTGATTAGATTGTGTGATCTGTCTCAAATTAGGATGGAGGAGTGTACAATGCAGGTTTGATGTTCTAGTTCTTCATATTTTGCAGGTGCTCTGACCAATTTGAGAACATGTATGCGCATGTGTGTTTTATGAGCTGTGTCCTGTAAAGGCGATCGGCAAGTGACGAGACACTCGTATTTTATGGGAGTTTTATGGAGCCTCTCCCAGATGGTGGATAGATAGGTGTTAGATTGTGACTGCTATAATATGCCACAGGACAAAGTGGTCCATCTCTGGCCTTGACATGCTCTGGGGATTGAAACTCAAAAATGTATATATATCAAGCCACTGCTGGTTAATAAAATATTCCATCATAAATGTCAGCAGGAAAGCTTTTGTTCTTAAGTCTGAAGTGCCCATCTATGAAACCCTAAGGCTGTGTCAGAATCTGAATCAGAATCAGAATCAGATTTATTGCCAAGTATGCTTACACATACAAGGAATTTGTCTTGGTGACAGGAGCTTTCAGTGCACAACAATACAAAAACAAAATAAAAACAGCAGCAAGACATAGATAATAATAAAAAAATAAAAAATAATTATACACATACGTACATACACACACAGACACACACATACATACATACATACACACATACACATACAGTACATAGTGCAAATCTAATACAGATCTGTTATCTGTTATGTACAGTGCAAAATACAAACAAACCTGTTATGTTTTTTTTGTTTTTTTTTTGAGGAATGAAATGGCAGAAGATGTTGGATGTGTTGGATAAATATAAAAAAGACTAAACTGTGTATTGCACATAGTTATTGCTCAATGGGGCAATTTAACTGTTCATGAGATGGATAGCCTGAGGGAAAAAAACTGTTCCTGTGCCTGATGGTTCTGGTGCTCAGAGCTCTGAAGCATCGGCCAGAAGGCAACAGTTCGAAAAAGGTAATGGGCAGGGTGAGTGGGGTCCAGAGTGAATTTTCCAACCTTTTTCTCACTCTGGAAGTGTATAGTTCTTGAAGGGGGGCAGGGGGAAACCAATAATCCTCTCAGCAGTCCGAACTGTCCTTTTTAGTCTTCTGATGTCTGATTTCATAGCTGAACCAAACCAGACAGTTATTGAAGTGCAGAGGACAGACTCAATGACTGCTGAGTACAACTGTATCAGCAGCGCCTGTGGCAGGTTGAACTTCCTCAGCTGTCGAAGGAATTACAACCTCTGCTGGGCCTTTTTCACAGTGGAGTCAATGTGGGTCTCCCACTTCAGGTCTGGTGAGATGGTAGTGCCCAGGAACCTGAAGGGCTCAACTGCTGCCACAGTGCTGTTTAGAGTGGTGAGGGGGGTCAGTGTTGGGGTGTTCCTCCTAAAGTCCACAATCATCTCCACCGTTTTGAGCGTGTTCAGCTCAAGGTTGTTTTGACTGCACCAGACAGCCAGCTGTTCAACCTCCCTTCTGTATGCAGACTCATCATCATCTTGGATGAGGCCAATGACAGTGGTGTCATCTGCAAACTTCAGGAGCTTGTCAGAGGGGTCCTTGGCGATGCAGTCATTGGTGTAGAGGGAGAAGAGTAGTGGGGAGAGCACACATCCATGGGGGGCACCAGTGCTGATTGTACAGGTGCTAGAAGTGAGTTTCCCCTGTCTCACAAGCTGTTGCCTGTCCGTCAGAAAGCTGGTAATCCATTGACAGATAGACATGGGAACAGAGAGTTGGTGTAATTTATTCTGGAGTATAGCTGGGATAATGGTGTTGAAAGCCGAACTGAAGTCCACAAAAAGGATCCTTGCATATGTCCCTGGTCTGTCCAGATGTTGCAGAATATGATGCAATCCCATGTTGACTGCATCATCCACAGACCTTTTTGCTCGATAAGCAAATTGAAGGGGATCTAGAAAGGGTTCAGGTGGGCTAACACCAGTCTCTCAAATGATTTCATGACCACAGACGTCAGGGCGACAGGTCTGTAGTAATTAAGTCCAGTGATTTTTGGTTTCTTTGGGACAGGAATAATTATTGAGCATTTGAAGCAGCATGGGATTTCACACTGCTCCAGTGATCTATTGAAGATCTGTGTGAAGATGGGGGTCAGCTGGTTAGCACATGATCGAAGACACGCTGTTGAGATGCCATCTGGGCCTGAAGCTTTCCTCGTCTTTTGTTTCCGAAAGTCCGGCTCACATCATCTTCACAGATCTTAAGTGCAGGTTGAGTAGCAGGAGGGGGGAGGAGGGGGGTTGCAGGAGGTGTTGGTGTTTGTGTGAATTGAAGGTCAGAGTGGGTGTGGGGTGTGAGATTGGGCCTTTCAAATCTGCAGTAGAACACATTCAGGTCGTCAGCCAGTTGTTGGTCCACCACAGGGTTGGGGGTAGGACTCCTGTAATTTGTGAGTTGTTTCATGCCACTCCACACTGTTTTTCAGCTTCTCAGAGTATCTCCTTTTAGCCACTCTGCTTTTCTTGTTCAGTGTGCTCCTGGCCTGATTGTACAAGACTTTATCCCCACCCCTGTAAGCATCCTCTTTGGCCTGACGAAGCTGCCTGAGCTCTGCTGTAAACCACGGTTTGTCGTTGTTGAACTTTAAATAAGTCCTAGTAGGAATGCACATATCCTCACAGAAACTGATATATGATGTAACAGTATCTGTGAGCTCATCCAGGTCTGTGGCTGCAGCCTCAAAAACACTCCAATCCGTGCAATCAAAGCAGGCTTGTAGTTCCCGCTCTGCTTCATTGGTCCATCTCTTTACAGTCCTTACTACTGGCTTGGTTGATTTTAATTTCTGCCTGTAGGTTGGAAGAAGATGAACCAGACAGTGATCAGGGAGTCCCAAAGCTAGGGACAGAGTGATATGCATCCTTTATTGTTGTGTAACAATGATCCAGTATGTTCCTGTCTCTGGTGGGGCATGTAATGTGCTCTTTGTATTTGGGCAGTTCACATGTGAGATTTGCTTTGTTAAAATCCCCAAGAATAATAATAACTGAGCCCGGGTATTGTTGTTCCGTGTCTGTGATTTGATCAGTCAGCTGTTGCAGTGCTGTGTTCACACATGCGTTTGGCGCGATATACATACTCACCAGAATAAACGAGGAAAACACCCACGGCGAGTAGAAAGGCTTACAGTTAATAAAGAGCGCTTCCAAATTAGGACAGCACATCCTCTATAACGTTGTTACATCTGTACACCAACTTTCATTGATGTAAAAGCATGTTCCACCGCCTCTCGTTTTCCCCGTTAACTCCGCAATGCGATCCGCTCTGAACAGCTGAAAGCCCGGCAGATGTAACACGCTGTCTGGAATGGCTTCACTCAGCCAGGTGTCTGTGAAGCACAAGGCAGCAGAGTTTGAAAAGTCCTTGTTTGTATGGGTGAGGAGATGTAGTCTGTCTGTTTTGCGTAGATTCGCTAGATGAATGCTCTGCAGCGTTGTTCGAAAGCTGCGCCGACGGAGCCTGACCAGTGCGCCTGCTCGTCTACCTCGCCTGCATCTCATAGTGCATTTAAACAACACAGCTGCACCTCCAACTAAAATGTCCAGCAAAACGTCTGAATATTCAAAAACCGGGAAAAGGTTGTCTGGTATATACTGCCGAATGTTCAGCAGTTCATCCCTGGTAAAACTGACAGGAAAAATATTACTAAACACAGGACAAACAAACAAAAACAACAAAAGAACTGAAGAGCTACACACCGAGGCGGCCATCCGCGGCGCCGTCTTGATGATCTAAATGAAGCATGATGATGTCTATGAAGCATGAGAACTGATGTAGTCATTGTTTCTTTAAATGCTTTCATCTTAAATCATCAATTTACAGTGCTTACAGTAGATTTTATACTCTTTCCTATAAAGAATTGAACTGAGCTCTAAACAAACTAGCAACCATTTACCATAGATGTCCTTAAGGCTTTAAAAATGTAATTCTAATGCCATTTTCCCATTTCAAAATCTATAAAAATATATTATCATAGATATTTCTGTTTCCAATACCTGTCTTATTATCATTATGTTATAAAGTTTGCAGATTTCTGGATGAAATACCTTTCGGTCAAACAAATACAGATATGAATATTAATAAATGTGATTAAAAAATAAGTAAATATGCACAACAATCATATTCCTAAATTTAAAAGACACCACAAGACTGCTGCTACTGTGCATCTTTTTGTAATTAACATTTTATTGACTCATGTGTTATGTATATATACACACACACACATACACACACACATATATATATATATATATATATATATATATATATATATATATATATATATATATATATATATATATATATATATAATGTATATATATATATACACACATATATACACACACACATACATACATACACAGATACATATACATACACTTACATAAAATAAAATATATATATATATATATATACACACACACACAAATAAATAAAATAAACATACATGATTAAACTACACTCTCCACATCCCCTCCCCAAGATTCCCCCAAAAAACTAAATATTTGCCCCATTTTTTAGCAAATAAGTCCCTCAACCCCAGCCTTCTACTTACCGCCTCTTCAAATGCAGCTACCCTCCCCATTTCCACACACCACTCCGAAAAAGAGGGTGCTCCATTTGACTTCCAACCCCTTAAAATTACTTGCCTGCCGATCATGAGACTGGTCATAACCCAGTTTTTTATATGATTGTCCCCTAAATGCATGACCGCTCCATCACCCAAAATACAGAGTCTGGGACAAAGCAAAACCTGAGTGTTCAAAACGTCGCACAAATACCTCTGAACCCTCAACCAAAACTCCTGGATCTTAACACACCCCCAAAAGACATGGGTAGTGTCTCCAACTTCTGACTGGCATCGCCAGCAAGTGGGTGTGTCTTTAAGACCAAGCCTATATAATCTAGAGGGGGTCCAATAAAATCTATGTAAAATCTTAAATTGCATAAGGCGAACCCTTGCATCTCCAGATACAGACTTGACATTTTTAAGAATCTTAATCCACACTCCATCCTCCAATACCAAATTCAAATCTTTTTCCCATACTCTCTTGAGAGAAGTCAAGGCTCCATCCCCCAGACTCTGAATTAGTAGGGAGTAATACACTGATGCTTCATGGCCTTTTCCAAAAGCAGCAATCACCTCTCCCAAAGCACCTGCCGCCTTAGGGGGCTTATTAATACATAGTTTAGGGTTCTGCCATATGCTCGAGGCAACATTTAAATAAATATCAGAATTAAACACTCTGGACACTTTTGTCCATATCGAGTGCAAATGCAAAATAACGGGATGCGACTTAACCTCTGTTACTTATTGAACTTTAACCTGGGGCGCTTACCATTCCAAATAAAGGACTTGGTTCAGAGACAAATAATAAAATATCATCTGCGTAAAGCAGAAGCTTATGCGCCGCACCTCCCGCTGTCACCCCTGGAAAATCATCCTCCTTTCTTATCACAGCTGCTAATGGTTCCAGGGCAAGACAAAACAATAACGGGGAAAGAGGGCAACCCTGTCGAGTGCCCCTATCTAGAGTAAAATAATCTGAAATTAATCCATTTGTTTGTACCGCTGCTACAGGGTGTTTATAAAGTAACTTAATCCAACCAATAAATGTACTCCCGAACCCATACATTTCCAAAATCTTAAAAAGATAATCCCATTCTACCATATCAAATGCCTTTTCGGCGTCAAGTGAGATGGCAGCGACCGGAGATTGTTCATTCGCCACTGACCACATGATATTGATGAGACGCCTGATGTTATCAGGAGCTGCGGCCCCGAATAAATCCCACCTGATCTATATGTATAAGAGATGTCATAACCTTACTTAATCGGTTAGCCAAAATTTTTGACAATATTTTAACATCTAGTTGGATCAGGGAGATTGGACGGTAACTTTTACACTCGCTTGGATCTTTGTCCTTTTTAAGAATCAGACTGATCCGGGCTTGTGTCATGGTTGGAGGAAGTTTTCCCTACTTTAATGATTCAGTATAAACTTCTAACAAAAGTGGGGCCAATTCTGTAGCATAGGATCTAAAAAATTCTGCGGCAAAACCATCTGGCCCCAGAGCTTTGCCAGTAGGTAGGGACTTAATTACCTCGTTAAGCTCCTCCAAGGTTATCTCAGAATCAAGAGAGTTTTTTTGCTCAGTCGTCAGTTTAGGAAGATCTAATGGTTCCACAAAGTTTCTAATATCTTCATCAGTAGATGAAGACGTCAAACTATAAAGATCAATATAGAATTCTTTAAAGGCATTATTAATATCAATGGCTGAGGTAAATATTTCACCACCAGCAGATTTCACTGTGGGAATGGTAGAAAAAGACTCTCTCTGCTTTATATATCCAGCCAAAAGCTTCCCTGCTTTGTCTCCCGACTCAAAGTATGACTGTCTTGCCCTGAATAACCAAAACTCCACTTTCCACGACAATACAGTATTATATCTATATTTCAATCGGGTTAATTCTCTGAGGCCATCAGATGACATTCGGCGCTTCAGCTCTGCCTCGGCACTTTTAATATTTCCTTCCAACTCCACAACTTCTTGTGCTTTGGATTTCTTGATGAATGAGGCATACTGTATGATCCGGCCCCTAAGAACCGCCTTAAGTGCCTCCCAAGCCACGCCCATAGAGGAGACTAAGGACCAGTTGGTCTCCATATAAACATTGATTTCAGTCTTTAACATTTGTTGGAAATCAGGATTTTGTAAAAGGGATACATTAAGGCGCCAACTATATGATTTCTTTTTCTCTGTATGTGGCATCACCTCTAAACTCACCAGGGCGTGATCTGAGACTAAAATGTTTCCAATTGAGCAATCAACAACAGATGAAATGAGGGATTTGGATATAAAAAAAAAAAATCTATTCTAGAATAAATCTTATGGACTGATGAAAAAAATGTATAGTCCCTACCGGATGGGTTCAAAAGTCTCCAAATATCCGAAAGACCAAGATTTTTACACATCCTGTGAAGCGTCAGTGTTGCTCTAGGGGGCTTACACACTTTGGCTTCACTGTGATCAAGGACTGAGTCCATCAAAAGATTAAAGTCTCCTCCCAATATTATATCATGAGGGGTGCCAGCGGTTTGCAACATCCCTTCAAGATCTATAAAAAAGCCCTGATCATCAGCGTTAGGTGCATAAATATTAGCCAAAATCAGACTTTGCCCTTGAATTTCAGCTAAAACAATAATGACTCTTCCTAATTTATCTTTAGTCTGTTTGAGACATTTGAATTGTAGATGTTTATTTACCAATATAATGACTCCCTTGCTTTTACTTGAGCCAGCACTAAAGAAAACATGTCCACCCCATATCTTCCCAAATTTTTCAGCTTCCTGCGGGTAGAGATGTGTTTCTTGAAGAAACACTATATCATATTTCTTACGTTTAAGAAAAGTAATAACCTTCCTTCTTCTTATGGGGTGCCCCAACCCATTCACATTTCATGTGGAGAGAGACAGCTTATTCATATTAACATTTGACATATTGATATAATAAAAAAAAAAAAATTGTGTGTGAAAAACAAAATTATATAGACCACATTCCCCATTAGTGAAACAATCAACCCCCAAACATCCCCCCAAACAAAACAAACAGAAAAAAGAAAAACGTGCGCATTAACCCCGCGCACGACAGCGCCAACCGGCGACAATCCCTCTAAACTCAAAAGGTCCATGAACGCCCACGAGTCCCCACGACAACTTTGCCATCGGATTGCTCAATTTTGCCTCACAAATTTGTGAGGCAAAATTACATAACAGAAAATACTTTGTGAAATAAACCCAGTTAATAGGAAGAATGAGCACAAAAAATGTGTAGATTCATTCACAGAACTGTCTCAAGGATGTGATCTTCCACAAAACAAATTCCAGCTGATATAAAACCGTTCAGATTCCTCGGACAGACAAACGAATGTTCCGTGAGCCGGCTGTTATGAGTTCAGCGGATGACGTAATCATTCAAATTTCCCGTAAAAAAAAAAATTAAAAAAAATAAAAACTCAAAACAAACTACAGCCAGCAGGAGGAATAAGCATGAAGATTAATCCACAGCTGTTCCAAAGGAGTGTTATTCAACAGAACAAGCTCCAGCTGCTAGGCGGAACCAATACAAAAAGAAACAAAACCGGCATCCCGGTTCCCCGGATGGTCGAGTCAATTCACTCGGAGGCTGCATAAAAGTATATACCATGACTTACATAATCCATCAGCTTTATAAAAGACATCCTTTGTGTGAGCATGTAAATATTTTGCGGTCATCCGTAGTGTCCACTCTCAAACTGGCCGGGAACTTCAATGCAAATGTAATCTTCCATCAATGCAAATGTTTCTTTAAGGAAAAGTGTCATTCATAAAACAAGCTCCAGCCGCACGGCGGAGCCAACGCAAAAAACCCAAAATTTCACCCAGCTTCCTCAAGAGATAGGTACAGCAAGTCAGGCCCACTCACATGAGAAACATCCAATGGTTTACTCAGCCATTGATTCTATAAAAGACATTGCCAGATTTGGACATGAGAATACTTTGCGACCGTTTTTCGTTTCTATTCTCAGTTTGGCAGGAAACATCAGAGCAAACGAGATCTTTTTCTGATGTAAGAATTTCTTACATTCCTTGAACCGATAACGTTTCTCTCGTTGAACTCGCAAAGTCTGGGAACAAGAAAACATTATGGTTCTTCCAAGAAAGCTTCCCTTTGCTCCTCGCCAGGCGCAACACAAGATCTTTATCGGATGATCTCAGAAATCTGGCCAGAATCGATCGGGGCCTGTCTCCCTCAGCCGATCTCTGAGCCAGAACTCTATGAGCTCGCTCGATTTCCAGCTTGTGGCCTGTTATGTCGAGCAGACTCGGGAAGAGCTCGTCCAGGAATTTCACCATATCTCTGCCCTCCTCATGCTCAGGAATTCCAACAATTTGAACGTTAGTCCTACGGTTTCTATTTTCAAGATCTTCAAGCTTTCCAAGGAGATGTTCCAAATCAACTTTGGTCGCGGGCGGATTAGCGGATGATTCCCTCTCCGAAGATTCCAGAAAATCGATTCGTTTTTCAACATCAGACACTCTTGTACCTAACTCAGAGAATTTTATTTCCATCGCCATGATCGATCGACGTATTACATCGAGATCCTCCAAGTCTGCAAGAATCTTCGTCAACATCATCGACATGTTGGACAACTGACGCTGGATCTCCTCTCCCGCTGCGCCATCCAAATCGAGTCCCCGGTCTGTAGGCCTGTCGGGGCTTTCATCCTGAACAAGTAAGTGTCTTTTAATATCTCCAGAGCCCGAGGATTTTGACTTTGCCATGTTTTGCAACAAAGGACAAATGTGTAACTGGGTGTATCAAATTTCACCAGATTATAACATGAGAATAATCAAAAATTCAGCAAAGTGCGCAGAGCTCGTCGCTCACACGTCTGCTCCTTGCATGGCGTCCATTTTCCCCTATATCGCTATTGTGCATCTTATACTTTATTTATTCATTAATATCATTTATATGTATATATTATGCATTTTTAGTATAACAGCAATGGGTAGCTTCACTATTTATATCACTCTACCAAATAATGGTGGGGATTCATTCAGATTAATTCACTGATTCGTTCAGAGATCATTTCTGCAGATTATCTTTATGCTAGCAGGTGGTGACAGATAAGTGTCTTTTATGTTTTGAGAGAGTTATTGAATCACTGAATTGACCAAACCTATGAGATGAAAGAGAATGATACACTGACCTTAAAAGATTTATTAAAAAACAGTGCAGAGTTGTTTGATGCTTACGCTTGTTTTGGAAATATTTTTGTGTGTGGAGAGGAAATGTGTGAAATAACTGGCCAGTTTTTGTTATTCAATATTATTTACTTGTTTGTAAAACTTCTGTATACAAACAATGTCACAGTCACTATTGTGCTATGGCCTTGTGCCTATTTAGAGTAATCAGTCTGGTGCAACTTCACCTACAGACTAGGTGCATGGAGAAGACAAAGTACAATCGAAGAGGATAAATCCAGCAACACTTGTTGAAGGGAGAGATTTATTAGCTAAAAAATTGACATGAAAACAAACTTTGTAAACCCTGATGAAGGCTTGTGTGCAGAAATGCGTAATTTTTTTTATCTAATAAATCTCTCCCTTCAAGTTTTGCTGGATTTATCCTCTTTGCTTGTGCCTATTTAGAACAAAAGCAGTCTTGCTTGTGTGGTATAGCTTAATTTATTCATTAAATATTTAGCGTTACCTGTTTAGATGGATAGATGGATACAGTAGAGGGATTGATGGATAGATGAGTTAAAGGAAGGCTGTTCATGTGTTCATGATGAAATAGGTGTTATTTAATGAGCAAATCCCACTATCCCAGTTTGGCAATTTTTATAATTAATGTAACTGTGTTGGCACTGAGATATGAGAAGCTTCCGCACCCCCTTTATTCCCCAAATGTTCAGCAGAACCCTAAACCTTCCCCGCAGGTGAGCTGTGTGAACAGTGCTGAAAGAAGCAGATTCATGAGCTCACCTGCCCGACCCGGCCAACTGCGGGCATTATCAGTAGTAAATGGGTCTGAAAACGTTTCGGCCAGGACAGGCTGTATGCTGTATAATTTATTTGCCATGATGCTGCAAACAGTTAGTTGTGTTACCAGAGGGATGTAAGCATTTTCATGGCCACAGTTCAAGTTTATTTCAGATATAAATTCTGGTAGACATGGGTAGGAAAAAAGCCATGGTGAATTTATGACAGGAGAGATGTTGTTTGCAATCAGCCAGCAGGAAGCGTTGTTTTAACACACCAAGGACAAGGATGAACAAGTGTTTTTATTCTCTTATCTTCTGTTTTGTTGAAAGCTTTGTTAAAGATGTTTAGCTTGAGCGAAAAAACAAGAACATTTGCCAGAAGACCTTAAAAATAACATGGAGTAATAACTGGAGTTATAATTCTTAGAGTTAAGGAATGGTTAAAAACCTCCCTGCTAAAAAGACCACCTTAACCAGCATGTACTTACTATGATGGTCTAAGCTGGTTTGGTCCTGGTCTAGTTGGTTGACTAACAAGCCATGTTGCCATACATTGTGCAACAGCTGTGGTTTTGATGCTGATGATTTGAACAAGAGTTGTTTTATACACCACAGAGAACAATTAACATTTAAACTTGACACACTGTAGGCATGTGAAGGGCAGAACAATGGCAGAAGAGTACCGCACCAGTGGAAAAGCACAGATGGCAATGATCAGCAGGTTGCAAATGAAAACATCACTCCAGCTCTGGTCTATCTCTTTTTCTCTCTCTCACTCTTCTCATTAATACTTAGAAACTGTAATCAATGTATGTGATTGATCTCCTTCTGCACAGCTGGCTGGACAGGATCACATTTCCTATCCACTTTACAGCATGTCTCAAGGGGCGGAAAATATTTACCTCGCATTAGACATGGACACGATGATCCTGTTTACTGGCTAAATGAGCCTTTCTATTAATTATTTACCTCACATTGTGGAACAAATCAGATTGTCTGACATTATATGACATTATACACCTTTCTGGATTTGCATTCTCTTTCATGTTGACCTTGAAATATACCTCATTTTCTTTTTCATATGACCAGCTTTTCACATGTGCAACCTTTTGAATGTGAATTCTGATTAAATTAATCTTTAGCATTAGTGGATTTAGTAGCTCTTTTCCATAGTTTTCACTCTGGGCTTTTTATGTCCATAAATGCAGTATTGACTTGTTTCAGTGATGTCACTTTTTCCCCGCAGCTGCCATATTTGTGACTATCAGTGGGAGGAAGCAATGGGGGTGAATGGAAAAACACCTGCATAACTGATATTAAGAAAAACATCAAAAATTGCTTTTGATCCATGCCAAGTCCCAGGAAAAGTGTATACAGGTCTGAAATCAGCACAAATATGATATTGCCAAATTTGACTTTTGCAGACATTTAAATATATTTGATCTACGATTAATTTTCGCATGCCAGCGAGTCTGATGTGTTACCTGAGAGTGCACATGTCTACTGGTACATCATTATAAACATCTCTCATTCAGAAGTTACAAATGTTTTTATGTAATTTTCTGATCTGAATTGGTCAAAATATTACAAAATGTCTGTGATGATCTTGTCTGTATGAATGTAAGAGCTGCTGAAGAATACAGAGAAAGCAACCAAGGCATGTACATGTAGGATCTGGGTATCCAGGCAGAAGAAAAATAAGAAGAATTAAGACAGAATTACACCAAGATGGACTATATTTCCGGGAAATTCTTCTAAGCATTAAGAAGCTAGAAATTCAAATGGGGGCCTGGGTAGCTCAGCGAGTATTGATGCTGACTACCAACCGTGGAGTCGCGAGTTCGAATGGAGTGACTCCAGCCAGGTCTCCTAAGCAATCAAATTGGCCCGGTTGCTAGGGAGGGTAGAGTCACATGGCGTAACCTCCTTGTGGTCACGATTAGTGGTTCTTGCTCTCAATGGGGCGCGTGGTAAGTTGTGCATTGATCGCTGAGAGTAGCATGAGCCTCCACGTGCTGGGAGTCTCCGCGGTGTCATGCACAACGAGCCACGTGATAAGATGCATGAATTGACTGTCTCAGAAGCGGAATCAACTGAGAGTTGTCCTCTGCCACCCGGATTGAGGTGAGTAATCGTGCCACCACGAGGAACTACTAAGTAGTGGAAATTAGGCATTCCAAATTAGGGAGAAAAGGGGATAAATAAAAAAAAAAGAAACTAGAAATTCGGAATGGCGCCAAGGAGTATGAGCTGACCTGCATCTGGCCAATGTAACTGTCACAAAATAAGGGAGGGTGTCCAGAAAACACCTAAAACCCCCACAACTGGCAAGCACATTCCAGAGAAAGAACTGTGACCATGGAAACCTGGGGTTTCCAGAAATCTAAAGAAGCTCCTTTGTTTTATTCATTCAGTCAGAACACACAAACACTTAAAATTATTTCTGCAATTCCAGCGTTATGGACGTGACATTTGCAGTGATAACGTGAACTTAAAATTCTCATAGAAAGTGCTCAGTACCAGAATATACAACCATTTGTATGTATTATCATAAACCTCTTCAGATAAAGTCCAGACATCAGAACAGTTTCATGCTAAACATGTGTTCTTCAAGTTTAGATTAGGAAATGAATGTGCATTACAGACATGACTAACATGGACATGAGTTTTTGTTTATAGAGTTGTACGTAGATAATACTGAATTTAGAGAATGTGATATTCCCTGCTATTATGATAGGCTATTGCTTGCTTTGTTCCAAACAACTAATTGCGAGTGCGTCATAATGATCACATGGTCTATGCTTTTGTGTCAAAACGATCACACTATTATATTTAATCTCAGTTTAAGTCGCAGTCATGTGTCAAAAAGAACGCATTAGCCAATTATGCTTTTGTGTCAAAATTATTCCAATCATGTTAAGTCTAGATGCCTCACAAAGCAAGATGTCACTTTCGGCACTCTGGATTATAAGAAGAGGAAAAAAGAATCAACAACACAATCTGAAATAACATCAAGATGTCAATGACAAGGTCAGCATACATTTAATATTTCATAGCGGGGTAAAGTTGGTTTGAAGTTTGATATTCGTTGGACATTCGGTTTCTCTTGCTCGCGCTCTCTGCAGGCGAGCGCGAGCAAGAGAAACCGAATGTCCAACGAATATCGAACTTCAAACCAACTTTACCCCACTATGAAATATTAAATGTATGCTGACCTTGTCATCTTACAAAGCTATCATTTACACTCTTAGGTTAAAGAGTACTGTACTATACAGGCATAAAACATCATACTCAGAACAGTCAACGCATGCTGTAGCAGCAGAATTGTGCCTGTAAACGCTACAATGCACTTTCACTGTCTAGTGTTCTTAAGGGACCATCTGAAAAATCCACCCATTGCACCAAAACATAGGCGTTGTCCAATCATTCATTCAATTGCCATGTTAGTTAAACATATAGGATATATATATATATATATATATATATATATATATATATATATATATATATATATATATATATATATATATTAGGGTTGTAATGGTTTTTGGTAAAAAAAACGAACCGTTACGGTTTGCCACCCACAGTTTGGTAAGCATTGGCACCGCGGTTCACTTCAAGTTTAATGATGCATCTTGAGCACAAGGTTTGGCAAAGAAAACAAAGTGTCAAATAGACACGCACAGTTACAACCACCGCTAATGCACCTGAATGGATCTGTAAATGGATTCACTCTGCCTGTGTTTCACGTGGGTCAGCTTGATGACATCACTGTTCTGCATGCGTTGTGTGTAGTTGAAAATGGCAATCGCCAAGTGGAGAAAACGAGCCGCTGATAGAGAAGCCCCTTGCTTTATTCAGGTCTCCTGTTTGTGAACATTTTCTTTTTGCAGTCAATTACAACAGCGATGGTCAAAAAAGTTGACAAAACAGGCACTGTTTGCAGACATTGCTCGACGTGAGTGCCGTATACTGGTAATACATCGATATATGTTTAATCATGTACGCCAATATCACCCAGAGAAAGATAGCACATGGCGCACACAGAGGCACTCAGTGTTAATTCAGACATTCATGAAACAATAACTAAAATGCTTGTGGGGGTCATTGCCATGAAGTTATGTTGCCATACTCTGTTGATGAAGTTGTGGGATTTCAGTGGATTAAAACACTTGAGCAGCAACATCCTGAACCCTTCTCGTATCCATATTAATAGCAAGGTTCCTTCTATAGTGATGTACAGCTTCCGAATGCTGAATATATTTTAAGTTGAGTTTGAAATGCACTTTATGTGGATTGCATGTAGTGTAATAGTGCAGGTATTAAGTTAAAATATTGATTTAGTAATTAGAGAAAAGTTTTTTTTAATTTATTATTTTTTAATTTTATAGTTTAGGTCCCTAAAGAAAATTAACCATGGTTTTACTATAGTAATATTGTAGTAATCATGACTGAAGTAACCATGACACCAGGGTTTTCTTAGCAGAAATCATGGTTTTGATACAATTAACCATGTTTTTATAACAGTAATACTGTAGTTTCCATATAATAACCTTGGTTTTACTATATAACCATGACTGTAACTATGTTGATTTTGTGGTTACTATGATTTTATTACAAATACCATGATTAAAATATGGTTACTGTAATAAAACCATGATTTTTATTAAGGGCAAACCTGTTTAAGTGTTTGTTACCAAATACAGTATTCTTACTTTGGAAGTAATATATATTTTTTTCTGAACATAGCAAATACCAAACCATACCTAAACCGTGACCCTATAAACGTGATACAAACGAACCATGAGAAATTTGAACCGTTACACCCCTAATATATATATATATATATATATATATATATATATATATATATATATATATAGTGGCAGGGTGAGCAAGAGACAGACACAGTGGGATTATTGGAAACAATAATAAACGTACAAATGTCCAAAAGGGGTAATAAAGTGTCCAAGGGGAATAGTGTTCATAATAAAGGGGGAATATGGCATGCTTGCGGTAAACGGGGCTCTGTGAAAGGGGCGGGGTAGTGTTCATAGGAAAGCCCAAGCAAGGGCTGGGTCAGTGGGCCACTCACGCTCCCCTCCAAAGTCCACGGTGCGTGGGGCGGTGGTGTCACTGGCGGCCTGTCTTCCCAGGCCCGTGGCAAGCCTGAGGGGAAGGCGACCCGGCATCTAGCCCGTCGGCGGCAATGTGAGCTTTTCACCCCCGGCGACTCATTGCGGCGTCCAGGGGTCCGAAGAACGGGTCCACATCCACTCATCTGATCCCTCCCAGCTCTGGTCCTGGGCGTGCGAGGATGCTGGCTCCCCGAGAAGAGGTGCGCACTGCATTTTAAAGACAGCGGTGATGAAGCATTATCCCCATCAGGTGTGCTTCATTCACCGCTGACCAAATGAGGCTTATTAATTATGCACCTCTTTTCGCTCTCCCGCCCAGCTCCCATCGTGAGCCTGGCTGAAGGGTGGCCCTAAGAGGCGGGGCGATGATGACGAGCCAGAGGGGCGGATCATTCCTCCACTATATATATATATATATATATATATATATATATATATATATATATATATATATATATATATATATATATATATATTTATAATTACACCGATCAGCCACAACATTAAAACCACCTGCCTAATATTGTGTAGATCCCTATGTAGATGCTATTCTTCTCACCACAGTTGTACAGAGCAGTTATTTGAGTTACCGTAGACTTTTTTCCAGTTCTAACCATTCTGGCCATTCTTTGTTGACCTCTCTCATCAACAAGGTGTTTCCATCCACAGAACTGCTGCTCACTGTATGTTTTTTGTGTTTGGCACCATTCTGAGCAAATTCAAGAGACTGTTGTGTATGAAAATCCCAGGAGATCAGCAGTTTCCACCAACAATCATCCATGCGATTATCTAATTAGCCAATCGTGTGGCAGCAGTGCAGTTTATAAAATCATCAGATATGGGTCAGGAGCTTCATTTAATGTTCACATCAACCATCAGAATGGGAAAAATAAGATCTCAGTGATTCTGTAACTGCTGATCTCCTGGTTCACACACAACAGTTTCTAGAGTTTACTCCGAATGGTGCCAAAAACAAAAAACATCCAGTGAGAATAGCATCTCAGAATGCTACAGGTGCATTTTTTTCTCTCCAGTAAATCCAATTATGTGTACAGTATTCAATTATTTTATAAAGAAATTCACTAAAATTCACCAAAATGCTTTTTACACATTGCAATGGTTGTAGTACGTTCCCAGTGTATAGACGGACTTACTACAGGTGAGATTTTTACAGTAACTCTAATTATACTTGTACAGTAATCAATTATTTAAAAAAAAAAAAATCACCAAAATTATATTGTCACATTCCAAAGGTTGTAGTAAGTTCCCAGTGGATAAACTAGTTCACTACAGATGAGATTTTCCAGATTTTTTGGGATATCCATAAAAACTGCTGGATGGAAGATGTGAATAAAATCTCCAAAATGTATTGAGGTGGATACATTTTTTATTCGATAAGAAGTAATGTGCATAAACTATGATGGAAACACATTTACTGAATAAACTCCTATTGAATATTTTACGAATAAAAGATGCGCATCAAAAAGGTTATGTGACTGAATAACTCGTTCATAACTGGTCTAACCAGTTATCTGAAATGTTGCTCTGGTCATCCTGAAATAACGTTGTCTAGAAAATCCAAAGCCTACAAAGAGCTTGCAGAGCAAATAAGTCGAAAACAAACTTGAACTGTATGGAAGAGAAGGTTTATTGACTCTTTTGAAAAGTATTTTCTGGATCCGCACATTCATAAGGATGGATGAACGCACATATATAGCGCTCCCAGATGTGTGTGACGCGCTGTCGCTCCCATGAGAAAAGTTTTGTACAGTGTTTTCTCTGCGTGCTCTAAACCGCCAGTATTTTATTCATAAAACACTCACAGTGGCTACAGTTTTTCCAGATGTGATGATTTCATTCTTTTGAACACCCTTGGGTGGAAACGCGGCTTTATTCGCACATTGTTTTTGCAATAATATGGTTTTTCACATAAATTAAATTCACAACTTGGACGGAAACATAGCTAGTGAAAGTGCATTGGAGCACTTACAGGCATAATTCTGCTGCTACAGCATGCGTTGACTGTTCTGAGTATGATGTTTTATGCCCGTATAGTACAGCTATATACTCTTTAATCTAACAGTGTAAATGAAAGCTTTGTAAGATTGACGCCTGCAGAGAGCACGGGTAAGACAAACCGAATGTCCAGCGAATATCAAACTTCAAACCAATCAATATGAACAAGTATTCATATCCATTTCAAATTTCAAATTTACTTGTTAAACCTGAACATGCCTCAGAAATAATTTTATCAATAACTATTTAAAGTAATAGTTGATAAAAGCAACCTTATACACACACTTGAACTGTAAACAAGTATACATTTTATATTAATCCGAAAGGCATGTCCTTTACGGTAGGATGTTAATAACCAGCCATGCGAGTTAGCACCTGCTTAGATTCGCCTATTTATTCATTCATCTCTCTCTCTCTCTCTCTCTCTCTCTCTCTCTCTCTCTCTCCCTCTCTCCAAAGTTAGCAGAAGAACTCAAAATACACCATGTAAAAAAATGCGTGTTGAAGCTCGGAGGTTAGTTGTTCACCCGTTGATTATCCATATGATTTGATATGAAGCGTCCATAACGGTCACGTCCAAAACGCATTTTTATGGGTGTTTAAAGTAAATCCTTGTCATCCTTAACATCGACAAAGGTTAGTTTTGTACAGAAAGTATAAACTTATTTGAATGGATATTGTTTGATTGATATAAACTTAACCTCTGAAACGTTACGTTAAAATGACATGACACAACGCTGAAACGTAACGACCTAATAAATATGGCTCTTAAATTAATCAAAAAGTGCTGTTATGAAAAAATTACTCTATATATGTATTATTCGTCTTCATATCTTTCTGGAAAACCCCACTTTTGCAACCATGAAATATGGCTGGTTGAAAATGTTGTTTTAGAAATGGTGCACTCCTCATAAGAGGTGGATAAACAATGCAATTTCCTAAAAAATTAATATTATATACTATAATACACTATATTACAGTAAAATGTAGACCTAAATTAACAGCTTAAGAGTTTTTGATCATTTGCTTAAAACGTTTTCTAGGTATGGTTGACATTTTTGTGGAATTTACCATAAATACAGCAATTCTGGTTAAGATATCTGTCATAAGTAAGACTAAGAGTCACCTTGAAATGTCAAATCATTAACCAAATTTAGTGTGTTCTTCGACTCTCACGTAACCATTCTCTCTTTGTGTTTATCAACACAAAGTACTGTATCTAGGCATCTGTGGTAAGCAGTTCAAGTGTACCGCATAAAACAGGTGTATGGTGTAAATCCTGCCAGATTGAAAATAAATTTTATTACACTCCACTAGTTGCCCACATTCACTGAAAACAACACTTAGCTGTTACTACATTTCATTTGTGTCTCCACACACTGAAGCCAACACCTAGCTGTAACACTACACCTAGGCTCTTAACCCTGTGCAGATCTGTGTCAGCCCCTTTCCCTAGTCTTCCACTACAGTGTGCCAACATGTCTCTGAAGACTGACCCCATGTCCCACTGGAAAGACTTGGGTGTGAGACTGAGTGTTATGCTGGAAAAAAATCACCAGCTCCCTGGCTGACAACCTCATAGGCCAGATGAAACTGAGCGACAAAAACGGCCATCTGATGCAGGAAGTAAATGACTGTGACGAGGAGGAGGGCTAAGTGCAGTGGAACGCTGCATTTCAGGAGAGAGAGAGACACATTTAGCTGCCATTTGTGTGTTTGTGTTGTGTGTCTTTTTGTTTAAATTAAGTATTATTTTTACTGTTCAGCCAGTTCCCACCTCCTCCTTTCCCATCCTTAACCTTGTTTCAATGACTTAAAGCTGCAGTCCTTAAATACCCAAAAGGTGCTAACGTATGCCATGTGCTGCATAGACCAGCTAGAAGCTGAAGCACAAGATCGACACAAGGGATCCGAACAAAATAATTTTCAGACCCAGAGTCTGATCAAAGACAAGTTCCCAAGTCTACTACAACTGACTGCGGGACACCTACTTTGGGTCACGAAATGAACCTGAGATGGAAGAGGAAATGAACTTCAAAGCCATCTTCCTCAGAATCCTCCATCCCACGGTGGGCTATCACCTTGGGGTCACAGCCTACCCTCGCATGATGACAGCCCAACAGCTACGTGACTTGGTCTATAAGGCTTATGCTAAACAAAAGCTGGCATCAGGAAAGGCCTCCAAGATATAATCTGTCTCAAGCCTCACCAGTCAAGACCAAGGGCTGGCAGTTGAAGACATGTGGAGTCACAATGAAGCCAAGCTCTTCGACAACACATGAAGAGAACCACTGGGAGAAACCATGGGACAAACCACATCCCTCAGTAGACCCAGGAGGAAACAACTGACAGCATGCCAGAAACTCTGAAGAGTCCTGTACAGACATCAAGAACTCTGTGCAAAAGTCTCCCTGAACTGTGGCTTCATCAACATCAACAGTCACCTAACGGATCAAGATTAACTGGGACACCAAGAGCCAGTCTTCAAATGGGTCCACACCAGTTACAAATAGATTACACCCACATTATTATAGAAAACACTCAGATATCTCTCTAATTGGCAAAATGCTAATCTAATCCAATTAGCCAGCCAGAAATTCAGTGGCACTATAGTATGATTGACTCCTTACGCTTAATGTTCGTGAGACACCCTGAATTCATTAAGGACTCAGAAAGCCTCATGCGAATAAGCTACGCTAATAAGCCATGCTATTAAGCCATGTCGTTTTTGTTTCAAATAGTTTGTGGACAACAAAAAGTCCCAACTAAATTAAAGAAACGTATTGCTTTACGGAACCCATTTGAACCTTATGGATCAATGCCCATGAGAATGCGGTCATACACATTATGACTTGACTTTATGCCACCTCCCAACTGGAGAGTATCAAACACCGCTCTAAATTTTTCCTATTTTTAATCAGCACTCCTTCACCCTTGATTCCGATTCACAACCAAGGATTCAGCAAGTCATTACTCATAGCAAGTCATACGGGTTTGGAACTATGTATAAGGGTGAGTAAACACGACTGAATATTCATAATTTGGGTGAAACTATACCTTTCAACTCTTACTGCAGTTATGAATTCTGGCTAGATCTGATCCCTCTATTTAACAGTGTTATGAAGGTTTGTAATTCACTAACTTTATAAGTACACTACAGTAAATACAATTTCTCAAGAACTGAGCATCTTCATTGTATTCTATTTTGTTGTACTGGATGTGTCACAATACAATTCCTACAACCAGCCATAAGCACTGTTCACTCTACCAGCGACAAAGCGACAGGATGTCATTCATTTTCAAAGAGAGCAGAGCGAGTTCTGGTGACACAAGCACCAGAGGCCGTTGGACAAGATGTGGGCTTGGCGAGTGACACGACAAAGTTGAGAAAAGTTTCATTTTATGCAAATGACGAGTGACATTCTGGAGCAACTCTCAATGAAAGTGAAGACAGCGGTGATCACGTTATCCGTAGAGGCAAGAGAACTGCTTCCTTGTCAAATTAGAATGATATCTCAGTTATCATTCTCAGTTCAGCAGCAGTGCATTTCATCTGTGAACAGATTTACTAGCCATTGCCAGTTGTACAGTCCAAAAATAACGTTAAAGTGACAGCAGAAGGAATGCCCACTAGCAACTTCACATTACAGAGACTAGTGACAAGATAATGTTGCTGGTGGTGTGAACGGGGCTTTTGTAGTACTTCTGTACACTCAGACCTGCACATGTTAGTTAAAGGCCATGTTTGAGTTGAGCCTCTGGGTCTTTAGCTCAAACCAATTCACTGTGTGACACCAATCATTGTCTGTGTCATCAGGGAACCTCCACAGAGCGCATCACTGAAGCCTAATTTTGACAAACCACAGGTTATCTTGAGCCTTGACAGGCTAAAATGCATTCTGCATTGACGTCAAACACACGCAAACACATGGACAATAGAAATAGATTTTTTTTTTTTTTTTTTGGTAAATAAAACAATCCAATTAAAGGTAAATATTTGCAGCCAACATAAAAGAAAACAATGAATGTCTTTAACATGGTCAGATGAAAATATTAACAATGTTCACCCCAGCCTCTCCTCAGCTATGGGAACTTTACCAGCTGAATTTCTAGAGCCCAACTGGTAGAGCATGGTGCTAGCAACACTAAGGTCATGGGTTTGATCCCCAGAAAACACACATTCTGATAAAATGTAAATCTTAAATGCATTGTAAGTCACTTTGGATATAAGCTACAGCCATATATGTGGCTATACTGTGTTTGTTGATTTGGCACACTGTGTTTTGTTCCATGGAAACTTGTTTATTGTAAACAAAAGATATCCATCACTCCAGGTATTGATTGATTTTACATTTCTCCTGTTGTTATACAGACAACACTCCATAGACTTTAAACAATATCTGACCAATAAGAGGCAAAAAAATAAAAAAACAGATTTTCTGATGCATCCTGATCTTCATTTTAACAATCTCAATATACATTTTTAATAAACAAAATCAACAAATCAATCTTTTATTCTATCTATTAAAAAGATTTTATTCAATCTTGTATGCGGCAACTCTCTACAATGTGAGTTAATGATTTGCATATAATGCGACCAAATTTTGCGCTATGCAACTAAATATGTCTGTGCTTAACCACTGGCTGGTAAATTTTCAGATTTCATTTGCACTGAGATGTTTTCACTGTGTGTTGACAGTAAAAGTATCCAAAGACGAGATCCATGCAATCCATTTGTCATTAAATAATGTCTCTTTTATTATCCTCTCTGTTCTTTACAGTTGGTTGTTGAAACAAAAATTAGCAAAAACAACAAAAAGTGAACATGAAATCTAATCACGCATAGCATGGATGCAGTAAAGAAGCCGTGTGCGGGGTCGAAAGCCTATGAATCAGAATCTGATCGAATTGGGAAATCTGTATCAATACCCAGACCTACTGGGAGATGTAGGTCACAAACTCAGATCAGACCACCATTAGTAAAGAAACTAGCTGCTAGCCTGCTTCTCTGAGGATTGTGCTAATTATTTTCTGTTGCTGTCCTTTTCTGTATATCGCTGCCCCATTCTGCATATTGCGGCGCCGTTTTGTGGCCTGTTCTGCATAACGCGGCGGCCCATTTCAGCTTATCGCGGTCCATTCGGCCCCGTTTCGCGGCCGGCCCATCGGGAAAAGTCCCGGTCCTCCCGATGGCCAGTCCGCCCCTGACTCATTTACATTTACGAGAGAGAGAAAAAAAAACGTACTTTTAAGTGGCTCTCAGCATGAAACTGATCTAACGGAGCGGTTTTCAGTGTGCGCCGCCTGGTGTCAAGTTTCAACACATTCAAAATATATATAGGATATTAAAATGAATAAATGTCTAATTTTCCAGCCTGTTGTATTAGTATTTATTTATCACCCCTTATTTATTTTAGATACAGTTCTTCCTATATGTTGTTATTTACACAGGGCAAATATACTATTTATCAAATCTACTTTTATTACATATCGTATTTTAACGGGGACATAATTTATTACAGCTGACAGTTATGTGAGCAAACAAGGTTTGAACATCAACCGTAACAAGATAAAACTGAAACTGACGGCTTTTTAACACTTCTGTGTACAAATTTGAAGGCTGCTTATTGGATAAATACAGGTAAACGTCATATTATGCGACTATGCATTACTTTACGGAGAGCTTACGACCTACTAGTTAAGTCTTTCATTAAGAACAGGTGGTGCGACCAAATTAAGCACTGACTTAGTTACAAACTAACTAGTAGTTACTAAGCCCTTAGTGTGAACTTAACGTCCCAACTTACGTGAGATCTTACGCACAGCTGGTGCAACCCTACCCAGATGTTTATCGAGAGTGGGTAATTGAACTTTATTATACACTAAACCATCATTAAATCTAGTTTACATGAGGGAAGTATTGAGTGCCTGTTACTGCGTCGTAAATGAGTGAATATTTCATTACAGTAATTTATGCTTAAAATAATTGAGTCATAAAAGCCTTTATTGTAAAAGATTGTGCTGATAAATAGGTTCATAGTACATTTTCAGCATGTTGTCCACTAGTGTTGTCAAAAGTACTGGTACTTCTGTACCAAGTCGATACTAAAATAAAAAAGATGTAAAGGTATCAGTATTTCTGCAGTACTGGTAGTACCAATCACCGACTCTATCCAGTACCGGCATGCAGTATGACTGACACACAATAGCTTTAAAATGCTCACAGGCATATTTTGAACGCGTGCTTTGTTACTCCTTGTACACTGAAATGACCAATTAATCAAATTAAAATCATGACATGTCCTAGTTGATTTATTAAACCACTAAAGGCTGCAATCTTACTGTGGACGAGCTGCGTATTTTAGAATAAATCCAACAGCTCAAACACTAGAAACTTAACAAACATTGAGAATCATTCATGTTGTATCAGATGACAGAGCAGAGCACTTATCCATTGTGAACCACGCAGCACATGTAAAATATATATTTATATAATTAAAATCACAGCATTTGCTCTTTAATCTCAGCTTTATTTATATAGCCTTTAAAACAACAGAGTTGACCAAAGTGCTTCACAATAATAAAATTTAAAACATAACATTTCAAAATTACCATATACACAAAACACCAGTAGTCTAATAAAAACACTACAAACTGTGTCCTACATTTTATTTGTCAGACTCAAAGGCCAGTGTAAAGAGATGAGATTTCAGACTTGACTTAAAAGTCTTTAGTGATCACACTAGTCCATATTGCGAACTGTTTATCCGGAAAAGTGAAGCTTCTGGCAACACGTCATATAAAAGCACGATTCACAATAAAATCTAGATGCCTGAAATTGAAGAAATTTAATACAAATATATTACAACTGTATAGTAAAATGTAATATTATTGATTAGACACCATTTTGATGATGAAACTAAATGAAACTTTAAAAAACGTTCTGGAAAGTTCTGGAAAATAATAATAATAAAACTATAATTATTGAAATAATTATTAAATAATTAAAAATAACTAAACTGGTGTGTTCAATAGCACATTATAATATTAGCATATTTTTGCTGTGGTATCGAAATTGGTATCGAGAACCATGAAATTTCACTGGTATCGGTACCGACTACAGAAATCTTTGTACCGTGACAACACTATTGTCCACCGAGTTTAACGTTGGCTCAGTGGTTAAAGAGCACTTTCGTCGCCTCGTCTCATCTTTTCACTCCGGCTACAGACAGCACGGAGCACCGCACACACGCCTCGTGAGCCCAGTTTAAATTGTAACCTGAAGACAAAAGCTGCATCTAAAAACTGGTAAATGCTGCCTTCGGAGGCTGTATAAGGATGGATGAATGTAGGATGAAATAAGGTGCTTTTTAAACTGTTCAGAGAGTTCCATTCATCCAAAAACACTGTTGTTTAAACCATTAACTGATAAGGCAGCTGCATACGTTTTCCAATGCAGCCACAGTTCGTATAAAAAAGCCCTAAACAAACAAAAGTGTAGCTCCGATCCTGGTGCCCTCCGTCGATTTTGTTGTTGTTGCCATTGAAACGCTCGTGCAAATAATGTCAGAAAAATGGTCGGTAAAGATGGCGTCAGAGTTCTCATCTAGAAAGTTACTGAGGGAAAAGTACCAGGACTGTAGGAGGGATAGGGCCTAATGTGTTCTTGCTCCATTCTCTAGATATTGTTGCTTATTTTTTTGTAGTGCTGTATCATATACCTCAACTCTGTGCCTCTGCTTTGCATAGAAAATATATAACCCAATATGTATCTTCTCCCAAGGGCTAATAATGTTGTAAATTCAATCAACATTCTTTGTTCTTCCTTTGGTGGGGGAATTACAATATTGTTATCCTATTTGAATTCTGACCTATTTAGTCACTGAGCAGAGGACAGACATGTCATATTTTATTTCTGATTTTACAGGCATAATTCTGAATCACCTAGGCAATAGCATAGAGCCCTCTGGCTCTGGCTTCCACTTCGCAGAAAACATCGGTTGTACATCATCAACGCAGATGTTAAAATGTATTCACAGGTTATATTATCAAGCATTCTAATTAATATTACTTGAGTATAAAGATAATTTTATATTTCAGTTTGTGTCAGAGGCTTTACTCACTGTCATTCTTTAAGTACCATACAAATAACAGACATGTTTTAGACTGAGTTCTCCACTCTGTGCCCATTAGGGGAAGTGGCCTGCTGTGGTCTGGCTCCACTCAGTTTCTGTGCAATCTGCTGCCACTGTGGGCGGTGTGCCCGCACACTGACGGAACTGCTTCTGTTATCAAAAGAAGGCTCCAGTTTAGCGTTTTGTGTTTGTTAAGTGGTTTTGCGATGTGTTTCTTATTTGTGTCTCCTTGTGATGTATCTTGTACAAAAAGAACATAATAACAGTGTAAATGATTAATTTAAAAACGCAAACTAAATTAGAGCAACTCCAGGGAGCCTAATAGCATATGAGATTTGTTGTAGTTACCACATGTATGTTGTGACATGTCAGTCCATGTGCTGTGCCCCCTGATGGTTCATATTCTGAGTGACTGTGAGTAGCTCATGTTGCCAGTGATGTGTGTTCCCATTAACTCACTGTGCAATACAGCAGTCCGAAAAAGAATAAAAGGAAGAGAATTTGATTTAATAATAGAATTACCAAAAATTGGTCCTAGGGATGGGAATCGAGAACCTGTTCTATTTTATAACTGGTTCCATTTTGGTAGAATGATTCTTCTGTTCAGTTCCATTAATGGTTCATAATACTCTGTGTTTTCACTACTGAATCTCACAGCAAAATACATTTTTGTGAAAGAGCTACATTCTAATTTAAATGTGATGGAATTTAATGTGATCACACAGCCAGTGTAGTCCAATTTATAAACAACTTTGTTTGAATCAGCAAACAAACAAACAACAAGAAAACATTAAAGTGTTAAAAATATTTTGTTGTTTTTTTTGTTAGTCTCTACTAAAAGAAACATAAAGGGATAGTTCTGTGATAATTTACTCACCCTCATGTAGTTCCAAACCAATATGTGAATTTCTTTCTTACTAATAGTATTTTTCTTAAAAATAGTAAAAATAGTTTACTCAACTTAAGCATATGTTTTTACTATTCTTACTAGTTTTAATTAAGTTACCTTTACTCTCTTAACCCTAAAGTTGTCATTAATAAAAACATTTAAGTGGTCCTAATTAAACAGTACTTGAAATGTCACATTTTGGAATCATAACTCAAATAATATATACGTTCTTTAAACTTTGGCTTCATGTACTACTAACTCAAAATTATCAAGTACAAAATTGCAGCTATGTGGAATACCCATAAGCCCTTGCGCTTGAATAAATTATGAATGTTTGGTCAAAACAAGGGAACTTATGTAGAAAAAATAATAATTCTTATTTGAAAATGTATTTAGTTATAATTTTTATGACTGTTGTTGTTGTTTTGTTGTAGCTGGTTGATAATTGAGATTTTTGTGAAGTCACCATGAGGGTGATTAGTGTTACCACTGGTGAACTTGGAGCCTATTAAGTTTAAGCCATTCTTCTTTACTCAATTGAACTTTACAAAAGTGCAGATTTATGTGCACTAAGTAGTACTGAGTATATCCAATGTGCCATATGGCTAACCAAGTGTCTAGTCATAATTTCCCCCTTACTGTTAGACATGAAAACTCCATTTAAATATTTAAATATAAACAATGATACTTTAATCACAGATGAGTTAAGTTTAATTGTAACTAGTTAACATTACATAAAAAAAAATTGTTCAGTTTACTTGTGCCAAATATGTACATATACTTAGATATTTCAAGGCAATCGGTTTGCATGCTTTTTCTAAGTAAGATCAACTAATTTGATTTTACAGTGAGAGCTTTCTTATAGAGAACTTTGAATGAATATCCTGGTCCACACACGTTATGAGAGAACCCTGGCACACAGTGGCACATGTAAGAATTTTTAGCACTAAACAATGCAATTTCTCATATGAATGTGTGAGTCACTTCTCTCCTGCGCTAATGGACATGGAATGGACCAAAAAAATGAATACAATTTTGCCTTGTTTCTCACCAAAACCTATTCAGTAGTTCGCAAGTTAATGTAATCCTGCTTAGGAGATAGTGTAAACATTTGTGGCTCGAGGCTTGACCTGAGCACAAAATGGGACAGCGAGCTGTTGTCTATGGAGTCTTGTATTTGAGACGAGATGAAGTATTTTATGATACCTCTTGCATTTGAGACGAGACAAATATTTATGATACCTCTTGTACTCTCCTGGAGCGATGAAATGAGTTTGGGGAAGGGGGAGGCACTTGCTGAGCCCTGTGAGAGGTGGCCAGATGTGCCAAAGTATGATAGAATGAGCAGGGTTTCTAGTGGAGGCAGCCTCACACTAAGGTCCGCTCGGGGGATAGGAAACTGGGAGGTATAGAATAGGTAGAGGTGGAGAATTGAAATTAGGTGGAAGCACTGAAGCGACAGTGGCGGTTGCGGCTGCATAGAAATGAGCTCTGCAAGAGCTGAAAAGCACTGGAGGGATCGTTACGCCCGAACGTGGGGGCCAGGTTAGGGCCGGGTTGCCTTGGATGGAGGCGAGAATCCTAGCCACCCAGACCAGGCTTGGTGAGTTTGACGGTGCAGCGAGTGGGTGAATCCCGATGGACAGAGCACTGCTCCGCTCGAGCAGGCGAGCCCAACCTGTGAACGAATGGTGGCTCTCGCTGCATTCGACCGGGAGAGTCCTTCGAGCATAGAACGGGAGAGCCCACAATACAAATAAGCGTGAATAGCTCACTCAGTGTTCGGAACGGGAGAACCCCCGCTGCGGTTTGAATGGGAGAGCCCTTGTGGATTGCGCTGGGGGACCAGGCCTGCCCGAGCGGTGGCATGAATCCTAGCCACTAGGGAAGGTCACCCCGAGTATAGGAGTGAATCCTAGGTGCTCGGGATGACCTCAGCCTTTCCTCCTGGCTATGAGGGGCTCTTATGGCATTCGAACAGGGGTGTCCTCGCTGTGGTTTGAACGGGAGAGCCCTTGAGCTCTTTAGGTGGGCCCGTCCTGCGTAGTGGGACGGGGGGCTTCCGCACTGGCCGGGGTGGACCCCTACTGCGTCCGAACGGCGGAGCTGGCCTGCTGGGAAGTCGAGGATGAAGCAAGCATCCCCCTGACCCCGGATGAGAACTTATGACTAGTTGTGACTGATGTTTATTAACTTAAGCTTATAGTTTGGAGCTTTATAGGTTTGTTTTCCAATGTAATGCGAGTCATTTCATGACTCTGTATACTATAAATGGCACGGGGTGAAATTGTGGAAGTTTGTGCCTGAAATTTGGATTTAATAGATACTATAAGAGCACCATTTGTGGTAGTGTGGTGAATAAGACTTGTTTATATTGATGACTTGTAGTAATTCTACGGAAACTGAAATATTGGAGTATAAAGCAAGGTGCCAAGCTGTGTCATTCGGCGTAGATTAAAACCTGTTACTTTAAACTTGGGTGGAGCGTAAAATTATGGCAGATGTTGAAAATTTTTAAAAACATGCAGCAATTAAGATGTGTGATCAAGCTTGTAAATAAAAGTTTGTAATCCAATGATTCGGGCAAAAGTAGAGAAGAATGTCTGTAAAATAAAGAGATTGATTTTACCTGCGTGAAGCGTTTGTCCTTATGGGAGGACTGAAAGTCATGTTATAGAGTAGAGCTGAGTGGAAGTTTATAGCAGTGCTTGCTTCATGTTATAGGGGCTGTGCGGTGAAGTGAGCTTGAATGCTGAGAGGAGGCGAGGCGAGTTTGCAAAATGATTCTGAATGAGTGGGGACGCGGCACCTGAGCCGAACTTGGCTCGTGTTTCCTCGGATAGAGGCTGTGTAAAACTGCAGTGTGCTGTGGAATGGTTAGAGCGAGTGCTGCTTGGCAGCGAGCTTGCGCTAAAATGTCTGCATTGGTTTGAAAAGAAGTTGTAATTAGAGTATCGGTCGATTGTAAGGAATTCACTGTTGCATGATTTCCCCCTTGTGCCGAATGGGATAAATCACGCACCGGATGGAATTTTTGAATAGGCATCTAAAGTCAGATTGCCAGATTCATCAGCCAATCAGACTGATTGTTCTTGGTGGGTGTGGTCTTTAGGATATATCCCAGTCCAGGCCTTTTAGCTGGCATTAAGTGACGCAATCACGCTTTAAGTGATGTACATAATTTGAAAGCGAAGAGTGCGAAATCTTGCTGACGAGTCGGCTGTCATCACTGCCACTATCACCATTGAGAAAGAGATCCTTATGGATTGAAAAACCTGAGATGTTCTGCATGATCGTGTGATTGATTAATTAAACAGAAAATGAAGGCTGATTTTCACTTCAAGCAAATTGGTAAGTGCTTTTTGCATTGTTATAGCAACATCAGGAGTTTTCTAAGTGTAAATTAGGCTGCTTGCGCATTCAGTGTCAGATCAAGTTTTGAAAAGTAACCGTGTACCCTGATGAAACAATTTATTGCAAGCAAAATTTAAATTGCAAATATTATTAGAGAGCTTTTTCTTGGTATTACACCTCCTTGATTCTGGCTTTTGTCCGTGGACGTGTCTTTAAAATGTTAAATGGTATTATTAGTTGACTGGCTCGTAATGTATGATACGGTGCATACAGTGTCTCATTCATTGTGAAACTGTTTTCTTAATGGCATGAATCGCACTGAAGGCCTAAACTTAAAATGCACGGGCATTGGAAACAGAGTGTTGAAAATCCTTGTTGTTCCCATCCGTAGTCCTCAGGGCACAATCGCCAGCAGTCCCTTATTTAATTTTTCTTTGCTAAACAGCCATGAGCAATAAAGTAGTGATTTTATCGAAGAGTGGTGGATGGAGATTGCCGCTGTCTCTGTGAGATGAAAGCACACAAACGTCCATTTTAACCCCCGCTGTTAATGAGTTTGCTTGCGTTTGGCAACCTCTGGGCATGAACTCTGCCATGGCTGATTAGGTGCAATTAGAAAATTGGCGTCTTTATTAAGCCCAAGATAAGGAATCATCAACAACCAGTGCCTTTTCTATCCTTGTGCCAAAAGGTCTTGTGGCCAGGTTATCTCTCTTTCTCTCTTTCCCTCTCTCTCTCTCTCGCTCTCTCAATATACACATTTTTATGGGAAATGATTCAAAAAAATTAAGTTACTTATTGATTTCATGACCATTGCCACGAAACAACTTTATCAATAAATATCCAATTTTAGTATTTTATCTATTTTATCTCATGGCATCGTTTTAATGCAATTTGTTATGCACATTTTAATGCAAAACAACGCAAAAGTAACTAATGATGGATGAAAAAAGATATGATCATTAGACTTGGAATTGATGCACTTTTCACGCTTTGATAATCAGAATTTTTCCCCGATGACTATCGATCTGTATCTGCATTTTTTCAGATTTAAAAAAGGAGCTACTCGTTACACAATTGTCTTTGTCTTTTTATACATATTTCTCAACACAACTTTGCAACAGTGTAAGTGGCAGGGTAACTTAAAGGGGGTCACACACCAGAAGTGACTGGTGCACGACATTTCACATTCTAAATTTAGAAACAATTATTGTCTATGAAGGTACGCACACTAACCGCCACACAGTGAATTGGAAAGCACACAAATTAGGCTTCTAATTTAATTGTCGGCTAATTTTAAAATATCTATGCCTCAAAAACGTATCGAGAAAATAATGTGCTGATAAATAATTGATTTATCGATAGTTTTATGACATTCCTAATGATTTTGATACATTATAATCATTATTTATAGTGCAACCTCTGATTGGAGCGTGCGTTCAGTGAGGGTCAGATTATCATTCTTACAGTTTTAACATAAACCATGTCTTTTGTTGCAACTTATTATACAGTTTCTCACATTTTCTGCATGCTGAATGTTTATCTTAGAACTTGCAAGCATCCCAGTACTGACCACGTTTCCAGGAAGTGTGTGGAATTCTTGGAAGCCGGTGACTGTAGTCTCCCAAACTTCCATGGAATGTGCACACTAATTGATTTGTTGAGAAGTAAGAAGTTAATGGTGTCTGTCGTTCTCTCACCACATGTGAAGTCATATTTGATTTCTCACTAGAGTTTCTATGTGCATTCTTGCATTTCGTCATCTCTTCATCATCATTCGTTATTTGTTATCACGCACCTGCTGACAGAAAGCCCACATGAAAGCAATGCCAGGACATGGAAAGCATACAAACATCCTTACAAGCCAAACAGCACTCTTATCTTTTAACACTGCATAATTACTTTTCCAAAACTACGAATTTTAATGAGAGTGTTTATAATAGTGGCACTGGGGCTGATGAAAGGCTATTTAGATAGGAAATAGGCATGCCATTTTCTGTAATGAGGAGTGGGTCACGGTGTGTGACCCGGGATTTAAGTAATAATTTAATTTAGTTTGGCAGCTAAGGATTATTTGAGAGAAATGTAAACTGAATGTGCACCATTTTAGAAATACACTATGAAATGTTTTGATGAATGCCATTTTCTTTCTTTGTGTGATATTTCCAGTTGAAGTGGGACACAAGAGGTTGTCCTTTGCTATGTTCGTAATAGCATGCTACCATAATGTACTGACAATTTCTGCTGAATAAAGTCTGTATACTGTGCACAGTAGTGTTGTCAAAAGTACCGGTACTTCGGTACCAAGTCGATACTGAAAGATGTAACGATACCAGTGTTTCTGCAGTACCGGTAGAACCAATCACCGACTCTATCTGATTCCAGCGAGCAGTATGACTGACACATGACAGCTTGACAATGCTCACAGGCTAATTTTGAACGTGTGCTCTGTTACTCCTTTTACACTTAATGGACAATTAATCAAATTAAAATCGTGACATGTTCTAATGCAGGGGTGTCCAAACTTTTTCTACTGGGGGCCAGATGCAAAAAGAAATTGATGTAATAATAATTAAAACTAGATACAACTAGATTGGCACTATTGCATCGTATTTATATTGTATGCTTAATATTATGCAAGGTTTAATGACATTTTGTGTTAATAAAGGATATTTCTCTCACCAAGAACAAATGCAATAGAACAGTGATGCAGGGTCAGAAATTAAGGGGGGCTCGTGGCAAAAATCCCCTGAAAAGTGACAAAAAATCCCCTAAAGTTCAAAATGTGGTTGCAAAAAATGCCCTGGATTCTGTTTATTATTATTATTATTATTATTATTATTCATACCATCTGATATGGTCCTTAAAATTCTACTTTAAGAGTAGCATATTATGACATAAAATATGTTTTGAATATAAGAATGACACAGTAAATTTTTATATGTTTAGAAAAAATGCCTTTGAAAATTAAATCCAGTGGGCAATTATTGACCCCTTTACGGAAAAGTTAATTTCTGACAATGCAGTAACTAAACTTTATTTATATAGCATTTAAATAAACAGAGCTGACCAAAGTGCTTCACAGTAATAACATTTAAAATATAACAAAATTTCAAAATTACCACATACACAAACACCAGTAATCTAAAATACGAACACTTCAAAACTGTGTCCTACATTTAATTTGTCAGACTCAAAGGCCAGTGTAAAGAGTTGAGATTTCAGCCGCAACTTAAAAGTCTTTAGTGATCACACTGGACCATGTCGCGACCTGTTTATCCGGAAAAAAGAAGCTTCCGGCAAAAAACACACGTCATAATAAAAGCATGATTCAAAATAAAACGTAGATGTCTGAAATTGAAGAAATTGTGACAGAAATATATTACAACTGTATAGCAAAATGTAATATTCACTGTAATAATAATATTCATAATAATAATAATAATAATGATTAAGCAATATATCACAAGTAAGACAAAAGTTTGGCAAAAAAATGCAATGAAGTGTTGAAAAGTTGTATTTTCACTTGTTAAGAGTTTTAAGAATTAATTGACCATTTTGATGATGAAACTAAACTTTAAAACATGGAGTTCTGGAAAATAATAATTATTTAACTATAGTTATTAAAATAAATATTAAATTATAAAAAATAACTAAACTGGTGTGTTCAATAGCACATTATCATATTAGCATATTTTTGCTGTAGTATCGAAATTGGTATCGAGTAGGGATGTCCTGATACCAATACTGGTATCGGAATCGGGTTCAATACCACGCTCATGTACTCGTACTCGTGCTAGTAAAAATGCTCAGATACCAAAAACCGATACCATCTGACATACGATGTTATTACGTAAACATACAGCATACAAAATAAAATCACATTATGTCCTAGTATTATTATTTACCTGCAAATGCTGTGATCTAATGAGATAAATATATTGTTTGCATGTGCGGCACGCTTCAGATGTGAACTGTCGTGAATGTGTGGAGCCAGTGTTGTGCTAACGCCGGCTGCACGTACCTTTTAAAGCTCCTCCTTGGCTCATACAGGGAAACCACCACCATGAGCATTGCTTATACGTTTGTAGCAGATGACAACGAACATACAAAAATTCAATTTGAAAATTCAAAAATTCAAATTCATTTTGTAGCGCGAGGCACATACAGAGTACATACTTATTTAATTAAATAGCAGCCTTTTGCGATTTGATAATCACTTTGAGTTGCATAGCACTACCGGTTTTTCCGGACTGAAAAGCTACCATCATTACACAGAAACATTTCAAAATAAAAGCTCTGTCAAAATTAAAGCTCAATTTAAATTAAAAAAGTATTACAGAAATATATCTCTACTGTAAAGTTATGTAATATTCACTGTATTACTACTACTACTACTACTACTACTAATAATAATAAATCAATAGAAATTGTATTATATTTAAACAATATCTCACATCTGTGATGCTCTGTTATGCAGCACTAGTTAAAAAAAATATAACTCCAATGCTGTATTTTGGATTGCTATTGTGCTGTATAAAACCACTACATTTGATAAAAAATAATACAATATTATGTTGAAAATTAATTGTTATATTTTCATTTGATAAAAGTTTAAATGAATTAATTTGAATAAACTGTTGATATGGATTTCAGAAAAAAAATGTATCGGATTCGGTATTGGTGATTAACAAAAAAGAAGTATCGGTACTCTGACTCGTTCTAAAAAATAAAATGGTACCGGGACATCCCTAGTATTGAGAACCGTGAAATTGCACTGGTATCGGTAATGACGGTTATGAAAAAGATATTAAGTTAATTAAGGAGGTGTCATATTCACTTAAATAAAGTATTCATATAAACTCAGCAAAAAAAAAAGAAATGTCCCTTTTTCAGGACACTGTATTTTAAAGATATTTTTGTAAAAATCCAAATAACTTTACAGATCTTTATTGTAAAGGGTTTAAACAATGTTTTCCATGCTTATTCAATGAACCATAAACAATTTATGAACATGCACCTGTGGAACAGTCATTAAGACACTAACAGCTTGCAGATAGTAGGCAATTAAGGTCACAGTTATAAAAACTTAGGACACTAAAGAGACCTTTCTACTGACTCTGAAAAACACCAAAAGAAAGATGCCCAGGGTCCCTGCTCATCTGCGTGAACATGCCTTAGGGATGCTGCATGGAGGCTATGATGACTGCAGATGTGGCCAGGGCAATAAATGGCAATGTCCGTACTGTGAGATGCCTAAGACAGTGCTACAGGGAGACAGGAAGGACAGCTGATCATCCTCGCAGTGGCAGACCACGTGTAAAAACACCTGCACAGGATCGGTACATCCGAATATCACACCTGCGGGACAGGTACAGGATGGCAACAACAACTGCCTGAGTTACACCAGGAACACACACTCACTCCATCAGTGCTCAGACTGTCCGCAGTAGGCTGAGAGAGGCTGGACTGCCCAGTGTTTCTGTCTATAACAGAACATTTTTATTTTTGAAAAATGTTTGCGCAAAATGCACATAAATAATTTCTCATCAAGTTCTTTAATACACAATATAAATGCTCAAAGTTTAAATAATAAGAGTTTCTCATGTACCTTTCACTATAAGAAAAGATCACAAACAAATGAGCCTTCAAAAATAGTGGGCTACATTCAGGCTGATCAGGTGCAGAACAAGCAATAGAATTGAACGGAACCGTCCTGAAAAATAATGTGAAAGTGTATATTTATTTTTTTAAATAATTGTTTTGTCTTGATTATAATAATCACATTTTAACTTTTTAAAAATATAAAAATTCTACTTTCTATCAATTCATATTATTACTTGAAATTGTATATATAATAAGGATATGAGCTGTCAGTGTTATAATGTGTACAATTTACAAGTAATAACATTAAGTTTACATTCATTTGTATAACAAGTGCTATAATGGTATTGTCACTTTAAAAGTTTTACATGCATCTCACAGATTAACACAGCTGTTGCTGGTCATTTATTAAGGATAGAATAGTCTCGTTTTTTTTTTTAGCGCATCCGTGCTATTTGTGATTAAATAAATATTTATTTTAACTGACTGTAAAGAACTGAAAGGATATTAATGGACACATTCAATGAAAATGGAATGCAGGATTTCATCTTTGGACACATATTACACAGAAGAAATGGTCCGTTTTAATCTCAAACACTTTTCAACAAAACAAGGCAATTTTCCGAGTATTCCAGTACTTAAATTTCTAAGAGCTAAATTCAAGCACTTTAAGCACTTCAAGAACCTTGTGCGAACCCTGTAAACAGTGTAGAAAAAAGCGCAGTAGGTGTAAAATCTAGTGATCGAGAGGTTATGATGTTTGACAGGTCATTTCATTTATGATCACATGCACAGAAAACAATGTTTCAAATTTCAAAATATCGAGTTTTGCCTCGATATGGTTAGTAATTTTTTTTGGGTTTGCGATATATCGAAATTCGATATGTGGATTGAGCGATTGGTGATTATTTTGAATGCACTTCTCTTTCACCAGGCGATTTTGTTGCAAAAATGTAATTCATATATTGATATGAGGGGAAAAAACTGGAACCAATTATTTGTAAATACAAATTAGATTTTAGAGAAAATAAAAAAAATAAATGTTTCAATGTAAATCTCAAATCTTAATTTCTCAAAAAGGCTCCAACATGAGTCATCAATATTTTTCGATCCATTTCCCTAGAGCAGGAAGACTGTAAAGGTTTAGTGTGTATATCTGCTAAAAGTTGGTTTTGTTTTTTTTAACAACTTGGAGGTCAACTTCCAGGTGTACACTGTTATTTAGTAGGCCTTAAAGCTAATGACAGACTAAAAACCATTAACTCCAAATTTGATTTCATGGGGTCTGAAATTTGGAAAGTCTACAAATATTCTGTAATTTGGACATTTTATCAGAGTAAAGTGCTGGGTGGAGCAGCATACGCCATCGTTTCAGGACAGCTGGAGGAAGGGGAAGCTGGGACATGTAAGTCCGCTATTCTCCTGCATCCTGACTGGGAGTATGTCCCCTGTGTGGTAGAGAGGACATGATTGAGTGGCTCGGGGGGCTGAGGAGAACATTAAGATCCCCATAGGCCTACCGTGATGGTCCACAAGACAGATGGAACATATCTCACGACACCAGCGGCACCACCTTCCATTTGTTTAATCTATGTCATGATTTATTTAGAGTTTAAATTCAAGACAAAAGTCTCACTAGAGCTGCAGTTGAGGTGTGTTCAAGATACAGCAGTGTTCCGGAGAGCCTCCATGGCTGAATTTTTGCATGAAACAAATCTGATTCTGGCTAGTTTGGCCTTGATCATGCTCTCTCAGTTCATCAGTAGCCTTTGGACTGAACTGTGGGATACAACTGTGTGTAATTCACTTGGTGGTACCACCGTGTGCTTTACCCATGTGTCAGTGACAGTTTACAACACACAGAAGCATAAGCAGTCAAGACTTTAAGGAAACATGTAGGGTATCATGCAACAGTTAAAATGTGTAAAAAATGTGGTCAAGATTCTGCTATGTCATTTATACCGAAGTACATACTGTATATCCACCAGGACTGCCTGATGTTATTTACATGTGAGGATGAGAGTGTCGAAGAAACGTGGAGTAATACAAAAATAAAGACCGTAACACAAACAGTCGGTAATATGATGAGGTTGTTATTAAGTGTTATGTCGCACAACGCAAAGCAGAGTTGACATTTTTATGGTTGCCAAGCAATGGCAAGTTGGGCACATGAAGCAATAGTTCACCCAAAAATTATAATTTCCTCATTATTTACTCACACTTATGCCGTCTCAAACTCGTATGACTTATATTCTTCTACAGAATGCAAAATAAGATATTTTGATAGTGATATAATGTGAATACAGTATATCCATACAATGCAAGCCAATAGAGTTCAACACTTCCATGCTCAAAAAAAACAAAAAAAACAATCTGTACAACTCAAGCAGTTTAATCCATGTCTTCTGAAGTGATCCTATTGGTTTTGGGCGAGAACAGGCCAGAGCATAGCGTAGCGGAAGCAGAGCAAGGAGAATTTCACTGGAGCGAGGAGCGCATTTCACAAGACTGCACTCTGGTCCAGCTGCTACATTTCTCGTGCGGCCACATGGTTATGTGTACACTTCTTACGGACAAATATCTGGAGTTGGTTGTTGTTCCAGATGCAGTGTCCGAACAACATCAATATTAATATAATTTCCCCCATTCACTCTGCTCAAATGACAAAATTACATGTTTGTTTAGAAAAGAGTTATAGAAAGAAACCCCGCTGTTTTTTGCCTCTTTTGCATGATTAAATAAACACTCCACAGCATTAAATGCTTGAAAAACAGCTAAATCTGAAGTTGAAACGTGTCTTACATTTTCTGCCGTCTTCTCATTCACTAGCATCCTGTTCACTTTGAGAACTTGAGAAAGAACAATAGTAAAAGGCTCAAAGGCTGGAAAGGATAAATATAGTCATGGGGTTATTTTTACTGGGCGATAGTAGTTAAAAGACACTGTAATCTTTAATGGCGCAGAAATGCGCAGTCCATAGAAAGTCTGGAAAAAATACTGACAACAAAATTAAAATCACAGAGAAGCGCTGGCAATTGTTACACTACCCCACATCCCCGTATAAAAGGAGTCCCATCCAAATAGGGGCAGTGGTGGCTCAGCGGTTAAGGCTTTGGGTTACTGATCAGAAGGTTGGGATTTCAAGCCCCAGCACCACCAAGATGCCACTGTTGGGCCCTTGAGCAAGGCTCTTGACCCTATCTGCTCCAGGGGCACCATATCATGGCTGACCCTACACTCTGACCCCAGCTTAGCTGGGATATGTGAAAAATTTCACTGTATATGTGCAAATGTATAATGTGTGAAAAATAAATATAATTATTGTAAAATTATAATAGGGCAGAGAGAAAAGGGCTATTTTTTAAAGTAAAACAAGACATTGCAGTTTTTCATTTGCGAACATTAGGTTGTGTGGTGACGAGGTTTTTTTGTATGAGAATCAAACAAATTAACAAAAATGTTGGGTGTTGATAAAGAAATTTGTCTTGCCTTTTGTTTTATATTTGTGTCATCACACTTTGTTAAAAACATCTGACACAATATTGCACAAGCTGAACTTCTATCAGAGGTGACACACAGTCTATAGAACAAGCACAATGAATCTCATATCAAATATAGGCTATTTATTATCAGTGAGTGATTCAAATGATAAACAACATATTCAACAGGCAACTAAATCTAGTCAGAATTCTTAATGAATTAAGAGAGACTGTTTGTGTTGCTGTAGGATTTAAAACGGCGGAAGGTTGAGTGAATTCTTTTTAATGAGGCAGGCGTCCGCTGCGAGCGCTCATGAGCGAGGAGCGGAGCGATGACTTTTGAACTTGAGCGTTCGAGTTGAGCGATCGTACATGAGCAATTATTTGAGCGGAGTGACAACTTGCTCCACTCCGCTCACATGCTCTAGTACAGACCAAAATGTTACTCTTTTTTTACTATAAATCTTGATATCTGCAGTTTCCTAGGCACGATAATGATTTGAAGCTTGATTGCACTTCCCCACACTTGAAACACACACAGACGCTGTTCATGAGCTCTGTGGATGTACACACGTTGTAAACGTGCTCTGCTCATGCGGCAAGTGCAAGGATTGACCAGAAGAAACAAAGTCACAAGAGTTTAAGAAGGCATAAGGGTGAGTAAATGATGAGAGAGTTGTAATTTTTACACTATTCGTGTAATATAGAATACGACTGCTGTGTCTGTATTGTCTTTTGGCTTTGAATGTGGCTCATCCAGTCAGATTTTAAATTTGGAACTGTTTTATAATCAGGCAGGGCCTGAAATTAATTTCTGAAAATGAGGGGTAATTCACCCCTTACATGGCTTAAACGTTGGAAATTTTACAACAAACTCACCTAAATTTCACGGGGGGCTACTTTTCTCAATTCCTGTATAGGTCTGATGGAACCAGGGTCAGAAATCAACTTTTTCATTATGGGGCAATATTTGATTTCCTGGGCCATTTTTTTTTCTATTCTAACCTTACAAAATGACCCTGTCATCCTTTTATGTTAGAATTTAAACAATTAATTCAATTTGAAAAATGGCTTGTTTCAATAATTACAAAATTGCATGATATGTACATTGTAGAATGTGCATTGTTACTGAATATTTATTTTTCTTATTCACATTTTTCCAAACATTTTGTCTATTAAATGAACATAGCCTACCAAACTAATGCACCGACATAGAGAAGGAGATGACAGCATTTCTACAGATTTTGAATGAGGAGCTTAAAAAAACTTAGCAACTCCTTCATGTCAATAAGAATAAAACAATGCAAAAATAAACATTTCACAATGAAAATTAGTCAGAGATTTGATTCATACACTAAAAGTGGTTAATGTAAAATGATTGTTGTATCATTAATAATATTTTATTTCACATCAGGCTATTTATCTAGATATTATTTTTGTTAACTACATTGTAGCATTTGGTTACATTGTATTTTGTGTTCTCTCAGACCTGATTATCTTAAATAGATAACATCCATCTCTCCCGCACTTTTGGCTTCTAGCAGGTGAGGAGGCTTTTCAAACAGAGAGATGCATAAGTGAGATGAACCCATGGGCAGGTAAGTAGGCTATAGCACAGGGAGAGACAGTGTTACTTACTAGGACAGCATATTTTGAACAAAAGGATTGAACAGTCATGTAATTTAGCGCGAGCACGACACCAAACTACTGTGGAGCGTGAGAAGCAAGTGCCCTTTGTGCACGTTTATGGCGCAAGGATCCGCCACTGACTTTGCAACATCTGCACAATGGAAGGCACAAAACAAATATATATATATATATATATATATATATATATATATAAAAACAACTGAACCTCTAGTATACTGTATACTGCCTGAAATGTTGTTCTGTGTGCTGATCTCTTTTCTTTGTGCCGTATTGCAGTGCAGGTGTAACAGCTGTTCTTGATTATTATTGGGAGAGATGGATCTTCACTGAGGATAAACTTAAGGGGAGAAGCTCCTACAAGAGCAAATTCCTCAACCACACATAGAGAGAAAGGAAAACAATAGTCCTTATAAAGTTATTTTCAGCAAAAAAAAGGAAATGTACCCTGAATACAATTCTTTCAGCTTTTTACTTAGGAATTTTAACATTTTAGTAAAACTTTATTAGAACTTTCATTAAAAAGTAGTTATCAAACTTTATTTAGTACTTAAAAGTACTTATGTTTGTGTTCATCATATATAAAAATGTATCAGTAAAAGTATCATGACATTTTAAACTATTTGTGTACTTTAATGATCCATTTAGCATTATATTAGTTCATATGTTTGTTAACGTTATTAATAAAAGTTATTATAAAGTGTTAGCTTTATCATAATTTAATCATACTTAATTAAGAATGTTCTTTACATTAAACTTTTTTTAAAAGCATTGCCTTTTGCAACTAAACAAAAGATGCAGGAGAAAATTATAGAAACAAATATACTAAGTAATTTTAATCTTAAGCACTGTTGATTGTGAACAAAATTCCAGTTCATCTAATAGTGTGTAAAAACTTAAAGCAAGTGGGTTTAAAGTAATACATTTAAAATGGAATCCTAGCTGGCAAATGGGCAACACTCTAAAAATATGGAATTATCACATTGTTTTAAAATTTTAAGCAAAGATTTCATGCTTCACATTTCTGCTTTTAAACTCTCCTGCTGTTTGCCTGCAAGGCTTCTGTCAGTGCTTTTCCCCATTTTTTCAAACTGATGGATGAATCGAAAATTATTATCTTTGGTAATCGACAGCATGTTGATGCATACACTCTAAAATTGGCTGGGTTAAAAATAACCCAATTAACACTGTTAATCTGAGACTCTATGCATGTGTAGTAATATTCAGCAGAAAACATTGTATGAATTCCCTGCGGTAATCGTCAAATCTGTTTGCTTGCAGGATTAATGGTCAAAAGTGACCATTTGTGAAAGTGAACAGGCAAATTTGTCCTGCTATTAGGTGCACAGTGTCCCTGTGGCTCCAGCAAGACATCAGAAGCATAACGCATTGACTTAGTGAGAACTGGGCAGTGCAGAGATGAAAGTGAAGTGGGGATGGTGAGCCCTGTTATTATAGCTAAATGGCAGTGCTGCTCGCCGGAGGGCTCATCACAGTTTGACTCATCAGAGGACAAGTTCTCTGCCTACCCTTTGCTAGACTGAAAGAAGACTCAGAGTCTGTCCCTGTCCCACTTCCCCTGATCCTGTCCACACCCTGTCCTCATTCCCTTATTCACTGGGTTCTCGTCCTCTTCAGGTCTGTTACAATGACAGCCTCATGTTATTTGATCGCAGTGAGAGTGTTGACAGGCCATTAATCAGACAGCCTCAAGGTGTAAAGTTAATTTCCCACCCCCAGAGGAACATGCAGGTAAGGGACTCTTGAGTTCTGTGTGGCATCACCACACACACACACACACCTCAGCATATGGAGAAGAGATAGAGAACAATAGAGGGCAAGTATGGACGATCAGATTTCAAATCTCATTTATCCCTAAATAAACGAATGAAATAAAACTAGTGTTGTTGTTTGTAGTCTATATAGTTATTTCATACATTAAAGGAATAGTTCACCTAAAAAAAATAATTTTGTCATCATTTACTCACCCTCAAGTTGTTCCAATCCTGTATGGCTTTCTTCTGCGCAACACAAAAGAAAATAATGTAATGAATGTCCCGTTAGCTGAATTGAATTCAATAAAATAGGTGTACATATAGACTCACTTTAACACTTAAAAAAAGCCCCCAAAAGTGTCATAAAAGCAGTCCTTGCTGATCATGCATCATATACCAAGTAATGATGAACAGACTGTAATTTAAGTCCTTATTCACTATCAAATCAAATAATTAATTATGTCCATGAACCTCATTAAAAATCAGTATGGTGACTATGCAGATGACATGAAACCTCAATGGTCCTTGCGACATGATGTCATGAAGTTTGGTTGTGAGACGTGCAAGAACCATTGAGGTTTGATGTTACTGACATAGCCATATTGGATTTCAGAGCTGTTTATGTAACTCATTTTTGGACTAACCATTCCTTTAGAGTTTAGATCTACTTGGAAACAATGGCTGTTTAGTAGAAATGATTGTAGTTTGGGAACAGATTTCAAGAGGATAGTGCTGGACGATTATGACTAAAATAACTGTCGATTATTTCCCTTGATATTGATTGATTTTGATTTATAGAATTTACATTCAATTTCTTATTTTGGGTGACTCAACTGCATGCCATATTTTTTATGCCAGTTACACATCAAAGCATGTGTAAACACATCAAAGTATAAACAAAGATTTAATTAAAATTTTGAATGAATTATAAACAAAAACGAGCAACAGACTTGTCTGGGATTGGTTGCAATGCTCAACCACTACAGAAACACATTAAATAGAAAACTGTTGACAACATGAGCAGACCTACATGGACTACTATAATTGATACTTTTCACAATTAGTTTATTGTGGCAGCTATAATTAAAATCTCAATTATTTATTTGATTATTTGTGCAGCTTTACAAAAGAGTGACAAATATTGAGATGTAGTTTTTTTGCTGTATCATAGGGTGTTCTGGTTACTTGCTGGCCCAAGTGAAACACAGTTTTAACAAGGCACGGCAGCCCCTTAGTACACTAGAGCAGAAGGGGAAAAAAAGCATTGCCTTACCGTTTATTTGCTGAAACTTCACCTGGTGCAGATCAATCTGGAATAATATGAAACATTGCAACAGTCCCCTCTATGCAGCCTGAACTTGTTCAGAATGTTGAATCTTTGTGACAACTGTGCTAAAAATAATCTAGGCGCAGTGCAAAGAATGAAACAGAGCGCAGGTGTCTCAACATGCGTTTTTAAAAATGTGAAGTTCTTTTTAACTTGACATGGTGTTTAAACAGTTCAGGTCCTGCACGAGACGCTGAAGAAAAAGCGAGACATGGTGCAAATGTCAAAGACATTTCGTCCAGCAAGTTTTTAAACAATGGAAAAATAGAACAGATGTGCGCAAAAGCACATTCGGTGTGAACAGCCCCTAACTCGTTCGTTCATGCATGTCTGTGAGTGAGAGTGCATGCGTGAAACAAGATCGGTAGGTCTGTTTATTTTTCATTAATTACAAACCTGGGTAGGGTTGCACCAGCTGTGTGTAAGGTCTCACGTAAGTTGGGATGTTAAGTTCACACTAAGGGCTTAGTAACTACTAGTTAGTTTGTAACTAAGTCAGTGCTTAATTGGTTGCACCACCTGTTCTTAAGGCAAGACTTGGCTAGTAGGTCCTAAGCTCTCCGTAATGTAATGTGTAGTTGCATAATATGACATTTACCTGCATTTATCCAATAAACAGCCTTCAAATTTGTACACAGAAGTGTTAAAAAGCCATGACCTTCAATTTGATCTTATTACGGTTGACTGTCAGCTGTAATAAATTATATCCCCATTAAAAAAGGATAATAAAAGTAGATTTGATCAATTGTATATTTGCCCTGTGTAAATAACAATATATAGGAACTGGTATCTAAAATAAATAAGGGGTGATTAATATATACTAATACAACAGGCTGGAAAAATAGACATTTATTCATTTTAATATCCTATATATATTTTGAATGTGTTGAAACTTGACACCGGGCGACGCACCCTGAAAACTGCACCGTTATAACGGTTTCATGCTGAAGAGCTGCTTAAAAGTAAATTTTTTGCTCTCTCTCATAAATGTAAACAAGTGTAAATGTCAACATCATACTGTTTGTTGAAAGGATTGAAGTCTGTCAATCAAAACATGAGCTTATTGATGTGATTAAATATCAGTCTGCTTTTTTATTCCATCTGTTACTCATGGTCAGAGGCTTCCGAAAATATTTAGTTCATACATAGGGTTACTTCCTACCTAATTTTAATGGTGCAACGCTCAAATATTTGCGTTATAATAAAATAGTGCGTAAATTGTGTCTTGGTCCCCATTTACGCCACAACTAGGCTAAGTTGTAACTTACGTATAGCTGGTGCAATCGGCCAAACCCGACCCGAAACCTTTCGGGTTCTCGGGTCCCTTCAGGCCCGGGTCAGGTTGCAGACTTCTAAATCTGCCTAATAAATCTTATATCTAGGGGGGGTCCAAGGGCATGCTCCCCCGTGAGATTTTTTTGTTGTTGCAAAAAATGGCACCAAATCGTATAACTGTTGTGACTTTGAGATAAGCATTTATTTATTTTCTCAAGTATGAGTAGCATTCATGTAACTATTGGCTAAAACATTTCTTCCAATAACCGTTCAGACAGACGTGCTTTCACACTAAAAAAGCAAAACGCACCACAACGAACAGAGTAGAACGCAGGTGTCTCGAGATGTGTTTTTATCAGTTGAGGTTCTTTTTAACTTGACACAACATCTAAAAATGCAGCGCTCCCATGAGAGATGCTAAAAACACAGTGAAATGTGATGCAGTTGTCAAAAGACATCTATCTAGGGGATGTTTACATGGAAAATGATTAAAAAACAGTGCGAGTGGATGCAAAAACACGTTCAGTTTGAACAGCCCCTTGTTCACATGACACAGCACTAGCTGAAGTTACCTCTCAAAAAGACAGCCTTTTGTTTCAGTTGATTGTAGGTAAATTTGTACTGTATCCAGCGCTGTTTATCAGCATTGTAATTTGTAAATATCCCGATACTGTTTTACTGTGTGAGAAACCGCTCCAAATGATTCAGTGAGAGAGCGCTCTGAACGAATTGTATTGAATCACGAATCTATTCAGACCATTTTACCAGTTCACTGAAAAGAACTCAAAAGAATTATTCATTTGCAAATTGGGCATTGCTAGTTCTTTTAAACAGCCAGCAGAAATACGGGACACACTTCATGATTGATTAAATATTCTAAGAGTAAATATTTCTCAGGTCAGTCGGAGCACTCATGGTACGCACAGTGCGTATGGCTGTACAGCTGCAGGCACCACTGGTAGAATTAAATCAAATGCTATGATGACAACTCAGAAACAACCGCACACAAGCCATTGTCATACAGCACAGAGACTGGAAAGACCGAGGTCATTGTTCATGAGACAGGGCCACACACAACAAACATTAGACAATTACACCACAGGAAATATAAATGAGATCAACTATAGTAATGACTTTCTCTGTGTATGATGCATGTTGTAATCCATACAAATTACAGTGTAAAGTTTATCTTTAATTGCCTGGGCCTTCTACATATTACAGTATATTATTGGAAAGATGTATGTATGCATATTGAATTTGTAATTCCATTTATCTGACCAGTGAAATGGATAAGAATGAAATATGTTTCCTGTTCCTGCTTGATTGAAATATTGCAGTCACATAATGAAGCTCAGACCTTTTGCAAAGAAGAAACATTATCTCACAGCAGAGAAAATAATCACAGTTTTCTCTGTGTATACAGGTGCATCTCAATAAATTAGAATGTCGTGGAAAAGTTCATTTATTTCAGTAATTCAACTCAAATTGTGAAACTCGTGTATTAAATAAATTCAATGCACACAGACTGGAGTAGTTTAAGTCTTTGGTTCTTTTAATTGTGATGATTTTGGCTCACATTTAACAAAAACCCACCAATTCACTATCTCACAAAATTAGAATATTTTGACATGCCAATCAGCTAATCAACTCAAAACACCTGCAAAGGTTTCCTGAGCCTTCAAAATGGTCTCTCAGTTTGGTTCACTAGGCTACACAATCATGGGGAAGACTGCTGATCTGACAGTTGTCCAGAAGACAATCATTGACACCCTTCACAAGGAGGGTAAGCCACAAACATTCATTGCCAAACAAGCTGGCTGTTCACAGAGTGCTGTATCCAAGCATGTTAACAGAAAGTTGAGTGGAAGGAAAAAGTGTGGAAGAAAAAGCTGCACAACCAACCGAGAGAACCGCAGCCTTATGATTGTCAAGCAAAATCGATTCAAGAATTTGGGTGAACTTCACAAGGAATGGACTGAGGCTGGGGTCAAGGCATGTCAAGGAATTTGGCTACAGTTGTCGTATTCCTCTTGTTAAGCCACTCCTGAACCACAGACAACGTCAGAGGCGTCTTACCTGGGCTAAGGAGAAGAAGAACTGGACTGCTGCCCAGTGTTCCAAAGTCCTCTTTTCAGATGAGAGCAAGTTTTGTATTTCATTTGGAAACCAAGGTCCTAGAGTCTGGAGGAAGGGTGGAGAAGCTCATAGCCCAAGTTGCTTGAAGTCCAGTGTTAAGTTTCCACAGTCTGTGATGATTTGGGGTGCAATGTCATCTGCTGGTGTTGGTCCATTGTGTTTTTTGAAAACCAAAGTCACTGCACCCGTTTACCAAGAAATTTTGGAGCACTTCATGCTTCCTTCTGCTGACCAGCTTTTTAAAGATGCTGATTTCATTTTCCAGCAGGATTTGGCACCTGCCCACACTGCCAAAAGCACCAAAAGTTGGTTAAATGACCATGGTGTTGGTGTGCTTGACTGGCCAGCAAACTCACCAGACCTGAACCCCATAGAGAATCTATGGGGTATTGTCAAGAGGAAAATGAGAAACAAGAGACCAAAAAATGCAGATGAGCTGAAGGCCACTGTCAAAGAAACCTGGGCTTCCATACCACCTCAGCAGTGCCACAAACTGATCACCTCCTTGCCACGCCGAATTGAGGCAGTAATTAAAGCAAAAGGAGCCCCTACCAAGTATTGAGTCCATATACAGTAAATGAACATACTTTCCAGAAGGCCAACAATTCACTAAAAATGTTTTTTTTATTGGTCTTATGATGTATTCTAATTTTTTGAGATAGTGAATTGGTGGGTTTTTGTTAAATGTGAGCCAAAATCATCACAATTAAAAGAACCAAAGACTTAAACTACTTCAGTCTGTGTGCATTGAATTTATTTAATACACGAGTTTCACAATTTGAGTTGAATTACTGAAATAAATGAACTTTTCCACGACATTCTAATTTATTGAGATGCACCTGTATAATTAAGGGCAGCCCTTGAAAGACAATATGAGATGTTGAAGTAGCCTGTTTAATTGTCTGTGGGTTTGTGCACCGTGTCTTGACTCTAAAGCAGAGATTCCCTGTTGCTGTCATGGGAATGAGGGTAGAATTATCAGGTAAATGTGGCTCTTTGAATTTTTTTGTTACAAGATATTGTAGTTAATGGCAAATGAAACAAATATTTCATGTAAAATTGAGAATTTGTATTGCACAGAGGTTGCTCTTTCAGTTGTTAAGGAGACTTAATGAGTGCTTATGCTTCATTTAAGGTCAAGATAATTAGATTTCAAAGGTTTATCCAGAAATTCTCCTGAGAAACACAAATAGAAACAATTGAGACTTGTTTACATACATTAAGAGTATTAAGCTATTAAACTCTACTAAATAAAATTACAGTATACTGGATACTAAATAGCCAAATCTCATTGAGAACAATGAATGAGACATGTTGTAGTCCATATTGAAATCTCTGACATTTGATTGCAGATTTGGTGTCTTGGCAAATCTGAGCACAGTTTGAGACATTGTTGAGATCTCTTGAACTCTAGAGAAGGCACATCAGAGATTGCTAGGTTCTTAAAAATGTCTCCATTTGTTCTCCATATATTTTCATTGCTGCATAAGAGAAACAATTGAGAATTGAGATATTAAAGAAATCCTGTTTGAGATTTTCATTCATATGAGGTTACAGCTCAGATATTAGAGTCTTCTTTTATTAATATGATTATGAATTGAATTGCTCACTGTGATCTCAGTTGCTTAAATGATGACCTATATTTTATGAACAAAAAGTTTTTTCCTTTCAAACTGCATGTGTCAGCTACAGTGTTTGAGGTAGATAGTTATTTCAGGGCGGCACAAATCTGTAGCACAAGGGTACATGTATCTACACAAACATTTCTTCAATGTTACACTCAGAGCAAACATCTTAATCTGGAAACAAACTGATTTAAGCCAGTGCACATTGAATAATATCAAATACATACACAAAGGCCTACATAGCGCGTGTGCTTTGTCTGGAAGTTTGAGTTATAGAGATCAAATCATGCATGAAATCCATTCAGCAACACGGATAAATGAGAGGGCCATTTGCTATTTTGTCTCACATGCTTATGAATGTCACTTTTTGTTATTTACAAGCTTTGTGACCATATTATAAGATATTTACCAGACATACAAAACTGAAATTTTACTTAAGATATTCATTAAAACTACTGAATCACACATTAACATCAGCTCTCCTTGTCTCGCTCTGGTGGCCATCATGTTAGGTGAACTTGCTGACAGCTCCAACTGTGTCAACATCACAGGGACAAAAAACCTGTCGACCTTTCAGCCTCAACAGGTGTGCTAGTGTGTTCGTGCACGAGACAGTGTAAACTCTGACATTGTTACATGAACAGTGAATAGTGCTAGGTGGGTATGATTGATTTTCAGAGCATGAGTTTACAGATTGTGACAGTTTCTCAGCAGGCATCAATGTGTGTGTGGGTCTGGATTTGCCAAATTGTGGGGATCAAATGTCCCCACAAAGATAGTAAAACCAAAAGTCTCCTACATTAGCCATTTTTCTGTCCAAGTTACAAATTTAATTTATGCACAAAATTTGAATATCGCATAAACTGTATGCAAATAAAGCAGGTTTCCATCCCGTGTTTTTAAGAGAACAAAATCATTACTTCTGTTAATATTGGCACAAAATAGAAATGAAAATGAAAATTGAAGACACTGTGGCTCTTTTATTAAATGTAATAAAATACTATGGGTTTAGAGCGTGCAGATAGAGGTCTACATGGGCCTTAAAATGAAACCCTACTTGTACCTGAGACTGTGTTACCTGTTACCTGTATTACCGTCAGATTGTAAGACCGAAGCCGAAATCACTCACTCTCTTCATAATTTTTTCTCCAAGCAAGTATTGTTGCAATAGGCTGTATTTTATGTAAGGATCACTGGCAACATTTGTCACAGTATTGTAACAGTAAACACTCTCACCCTCAGCACAATAGAACAGAAAGGGGAAAAAAAAAACACTGTCTTACCGTTTATCAAATGCCGATGCTTTGCTTGGTACAGACCAATCTGGAATAATCTGTCAGTCACCTCTTTGCAGCCTGAACTTGTTGAGGACATTGAATCTTTGTGACACCTGTGCTAAAAACAAGCTAGGCGTTGTGCAACGAATGAAACAGAACGCAGTTGTCTCAACATGGGTTTTTTAAACTTTAAGTTCTTTTTAACTTTTCTAAACACGGTTTCTAAAAAATTTACCGGTCCTGCACGAGACACTAAAGAAACAATGAGATGCAGTGCAACAGTCAAAGTCGTCCATTCAGCATGTGCTTATATAGGAAAACAATGGAGAAACAGAGCAGACACACACAAAAACATGTTCGGTGTGAGCGGCCCCTAACTTGTCCATTCGTGCGTGTCTGTGAGTGAGAGCGCGTGCACGAAACAGGTTAGGTAGGCCTGTTTATTTTTTCATTAATTACTAACCTGAACCCAACTCAAGTCATACTCGAAAAACTGACCTTAATCCGGCCCGAAAACCAGCGGTTTCTCAGGTTCCGTTTGGCCCGGGTTGGGTTGCAGACCTCATGCACAGACAAAATGCTCTGACACACTTCATGTTTGCTAGCATTCAGTGGAAGATGCCTTATAGACCTTATTCACAGCAGCACCATCTTTGATTTTTAATAGGAATGACAACAAGGCTGTGAGGGATAGATGTACAGTCTCTTCAATGGGCTGTACTACGGTTTAAGGTGTGGATCGTTCTGCGGACAAAACATTGAAAAAATATCTTTCTAATAACATTCAGTAGACAAAGAACTCCAGACAACATGAGTTGTGGTAAATCAGATGTGATCATGGAGCTTTTTACAGCTTTATACCATGCTTGCCTTTGAAGAGATCTCTATCGCTCGTGATGTGAAGGGAAGTCTATCCCTAACAGCCTCGTTGTCATTCCCATAAAATAATCAAAGATGGCACTAGCGTGAATAAGGTCTATATCTGGGAGCGAAAGCATGTCAGACAGTTCTGGGAGGTAATAGTAGCCAATCATTTTAATGACAGGCTTTGTACCCATTTTAGAATAACCTGAGCAACATGTTAAATGCGGTGTTATGATATTAATGATATTCTCTTAGCAAATTATGGCTTGTTGAGGCAGTCACATGACTCTTTTTATCTATATTCCTACATGAATCCTATAGGTATATAATTGGTAAATGTGTTTCCATCATAGTTTATGCACATGTCCTCTTATCAAATAAAAAAAATCATCCACCTTGAGAGAACATACATTTTCTATGCACACTTTGGATATTTAATTTGCATTTGGTGTTTCTATACAGCATTTTTATGCGGTATCCCCAAATTTTGAGCAAGTCCATTGCTGGCTTCTGTGTATATTGTATTCAAAATTTAAATAACAGATTTGTTTCTCATGCTGCTAAGATGGCCAAAGTGAAGTTAAGGCTGTAAAGGCACTGTCTTCATTTAATGATAAAACAGCTAAAACGTAATAAAAAACTCTTGACTTGTTTTGGTGTAGCCTACATGAAAAACATGGCTTGCAGTTGATCCAACCAAAATAAGTAATTTGATGTAAATTGTAATAAACAAAATCAATCACAATTACCATATCAAGGGAAATAATCACCAATTATTATTTTTGTCTTAATTGTGCAGCACTACAACTATGATAAAAGCCACCAATGTTCAGTTAATATTCAATAAGATGCAGTAGGATTCTGCACCACTAGTGCACAAAATTATTTTTTTTTTTAAAACTCTCCCCGTCTATCATTGTTTAGATAAACAGGTAATTTTTCTCCAAAAACAACAATTGGTTGAGCTAATGTTGCTATGTCATAGAGTGTCACAGCTAGTGTAAGTTTTTGTGGAATTCAACCTACAACTGGCTTACTTATAGTTGTCACTGAGCACTAACCCTTGTGCGTCAATAAAAAAAAATTACTCAGTGGTCCTTACAGGACAAAAATGTCCACATCAAAAAAACTGCCATAATAATATTATATATTAATATTATTTTCCACTTTCACTGACTTATATTTTTAACCAACATCAGTCCTGATCATAACTACCAAATATTCATTCATTTTCAGGATTTTAACCCTTTAAATGCTTTAAATTTGTTTACATAATGCCACTGTTGTTTTTTACACACAGATACACACAAATTTCTCAATACACATACAAAACACACTCTGACATCCATACCAACATACCCACACAATTTTAGCTGCATCATTTATTAATTGGCCTGCAGTGCTCTATAATACAGCAAACAGAAAATAGGAAAAAAGCATGTATTTGCTCCATAGGCTAAACATGAGAAAAATGGCGCCATCTAGTGGAAAATATAAAAAAATTACATTTTGAAGTCATGGTTCCGGAATGAAAGCATAATATCAAAGAATTCATGATTTTATGCTTTAAAGGCACTGGGATCAAATGTTGCAGTTTTAATGGGTTTCAATGGGGACATTTTTGTCCTTACGGTCCTGAGTGTAACTATTTTGTGTACACAGTGTATTATAGATATATTATAGGAACTGAGGTTGAAATATCAAAATTCCCACCAAAATACACACCTTTGGCTAAATTTATGCCATTTTCATTAACACAGCCAAAATGATCGAAAAGTCAAAAATGAAAAAGACAAAAATGTCCCGAAGGTCACACAAGGGTTACAATGGGATAAGAGAAGGATTTTAACATAGAAAAAATTACACACACCACCTTTAGTAATTATAATCACAATAAACAATTATTAGTACAAGCAATTGAGTTTGCCAAGTTAACTGTGACCTGTTTACAGTTGCTAAGCAAAGTAGCAAGTTGCTGTATTAATATCTACATTTCAAATGGATCATAGGTATGCATTTATTGGCTATTTTACAATGTCCTTAAACTAGCTCGCCCACTTAGACTTCATAGCCAAACTGTCGGTTTTAAAGCAACATTTAATTTTAAACTCCCAGAAGTGGTCAGCGAGAACATCAATATTCATATGTCATTATCTATTAATGTCTAAATCTTTGAAAATAGGGCATGTATTCCAAGTGGCCTGTATTTTTTATTTTTTTTTGGTTACTAGGCATTTAGCTAAGGTTTTTATCAAAGCATCTTACTGTGCAGTGCACAACTTGCAGGAACAGTCCCCCTGGAGCAATCTTGATTAAATGTCTTGTTCAAGGTTACAGTGCTGATAGGGGAGCTTTGTATCTCTTTAGTTTTTATGGGTCTGCCTTACCTGGCTTCTATTGTGCTGCCAGCACAGAATCTTAAGCACTACACCACCACCACCTTCTCTGTGTTATGACACCACACATCCTCACTGTAATGCCATTCTCTTTACTCACACACCAGAGGTGGCCTCCTTAGAAAAATAGAGCTGTGTTTTTCAATTCCTTTCACATGAAATATAAAACAAGAGGTGGACATGACTCTTCACTACCCCGATGAGTGGTATCTCTGTAATCTGACATCAATAGACCCTCATTCCCTCCAGTGGTGTACACAAGGAGAGCTTTAAAGACAGGCCTGTGCATGCAGACTGGGAATGAGTGTCGCTGAAACTGGAGCTCATCCTCGGGATGCTCACGGCCCACCTATAGTGTGGAGTCTGGATGCTGCAGGGTTTCTCTCCCATATCAGAGCTTATAATCTTCCTCTGCACTGCTTGGGAGTGGGGAGCACATGAATTAGCATGAATTTTTAGGTTTATGAAGAAAAAGACTTTAATTGTCATTGATGCCAGTTATCCACATTATGCTGTTATATGATTAATGCACAAGGAATTGTGAGCAATGTTAGACCAGGTGACAAGCCAGTTTAAAGAACTCTTGTTAAAGCAATGTTCCGGGTTCAATACAAGTTCAGCTCAATCGAAAGCTTTTTTTGCATAATGTTGATTACAAAAAAATATATATAATAATTATTATAATAATAATAATAATTTAGACTTGTTCCTCGTTATAAAAAAAAAAAAAGAAGCAAAAATTGCAGTTGAAGTATGGCACTTACAATGGAAGTGAATGGGGCCAGTCAATAAACATTAAAATAAGCACTGTTTCAAAAGTATAGCCACAAAACATAAACATTATACTTTTAACATGATTTTAGTGTGATAAAATCACATTGTTGTCATGATGACATATTGCTGGTAAACCCCCGATCTTATCACACTAATTTAATGTTAACACATAATATTTACATCTTGTGGCAATATTTTTGAAAAGGTGTGTATTTTAATCAGGACTGGGAAATTTAATGCGTTAATTTCTGCAATAATAATTTTTTTTTTTTTTTTACACACTAAAAAATTTACACAATTAAAGCCATATAAAACATTTTTACTTACTGAAACCACGTGAGAGAGACCCAATGTGTGCACAAGGACTTGGACGTTCATCTAGCTGCTGCCTGATATACTTGTAGAGACAACAGAAGCCAGAGAAAATAATAATTTTGAGATATTAAACTTTAAAAAATTAAACTTCAGCACTCAATATGTTTTATATCTGTATGGATAGTGTCTAATAATACATTGACAATGTACACTTAAGTTTCTCTTGCCAGTTAAGTTTGATATGAATTGAACCTGCCCATTTGATACTATTATTAAAAAAGTCCACTGGAAAACGGCAGATGATTTGCTCAAATTGTAATTACAACATGTCCACTGATTTTAAGCCATATACAGTATACATATACTTGTATCAAAGATCAGTACCTCTAAAAATGTGTCTAATTAACTCTATCCAAAACAAACAAACAAACAAAAAAAAAACATTTAACATGTAAATATTTAAATCATTAAAATAAATGATGACTATAAAGTATAAGTATAAAGTAAATATATTTATGATGATTTTTAATGCATGTTGTAATTTATCATGTACCATCATTTAAAGGTGCTGTAAGCAATTTTTTAATTGAAAAGTATGCAAAAAATGTTCCTACCCCCTGTTGTGGAATGACCCTCCCCTCCCTTTCGTCATCGCCATCCCGCCTCTGAGGGCCGTCCTTCAGCCAGGCTCACGATGGGAGTGGGCAGAAGAGAGAAGAGGCGCATAATTAATAAGCCTCGTTCAGGCAGCGGGGATCGAGGCACACCTGATGTGTGTTTAGCCTCATCACCTCTGCCATATAAATGTAGAGTGCACCTCTTCTCAGGGAACCAGATTCCATTCTCCATGTGTGCACACACTGGCATACACCCAGGCCCCAGTCCCCAGGCCCAGAGCAGAGCAGGGAGGGTTGGACTGAGTTAGATGCATTGCCGGACCCGCTCCCCAGACCCCCGGCACGAATTAGATACAATGCTGGGGAGGACAGCTAGAGGCCGGGCCGCTTTCCCCTCTCACCTGCCACGGGCCTGGGAAGACAGGTCGCCAAGGATGCCACCACCCCACGCGCCTCAGACCAAGGAGGGGAGCGTGTGCGGCCGTCGGCCTCACGCCTGGGCCATTCCACGAACACTTCCCCGCCCTTCACAGAGCCCCGTCTCACCGCGAAGATGCCAGATTCCCCCTTTATTTTGAACACTACTCCCCCTGGACACAATTTTCTCATTTTATGGACATTTTGTTTATTATTATTTTCAATAAATAATAAACGCTACACCCATTGTTTCTGTCTCTTGCTCGGATTTGGTCTCAAAATTATCTTTAGAGGGCGGGGTTTTAGAATGAGGGGGCGTGGCTAAGCCAACGGCTCAGTCACTTGAAAGCTTCAGAAAGCTAAAATCGCTTACAGTATCTTTAACCGGAGTCAAAGGTTAATCGCAGTAAATCACAGAAAACTGCGAATAATAAGTTAAATTATAATAGATTCACAGTCCTAATTTTAATGTTTACTTCCATTTATGAGTGCCTTATTTTAACAGAGATTTTATTATATTTATTTTTTTTTATAAATGAGGGATGTCAAAATTATTTTTTTGTGGTAATCAACATTAAACCTCAAATACTATTAATAGAGCTTAAATTGTTAACCGATTTTTGAGCTTTGTTTAGGAAGTTTCCATAAAATCTCAATTCGGTTGTCAATTTATCTGGCTCTTACCTTGAATGACTTTGTCAAAAATTTACTTTTTGCCATGTCTAACAATGGCCATTGAATTTTAGTAAATTTGCCAGCCATAAAGGTTTCTTGGCAGCCATGGAACCATATTTTGTATAACTTAATATATTTGTAATTTTTTGGCTCTATGACAGTTGAATTTTTCAGCTGTTTTTTTTTCTTTTACAGAATGCAAACATATCCGACTAATGGATAATGAAATTTGTTGTTCATTATCTGCATTTACACTACCCCTAACCCAAATAAGCCTCACTATTGTTTATGTGAACTTTACTACTTCCCGGGTCCAGAACATGTTACTGCAAGTAACAGTTTATTTACCTGCCAAAGCCAATTTTTACTCTCATATGGTGCTTGACAAGTGTTAATTCTGGACCCTGTTTGTATCACATTTGTTATGTAGCTTACTGCTTACATGTGTGTTGCATGTTACCGTGTTAAAATGAGCGTGCTGTTTGAACGACAACCAAAACAAACTAATGTAATTCAAACAGTACTGTCATGAAATCTATCTGACCATATTGTTGTCTCCTACTACTGTGTTCTTCATTTAAACATGCACTGACATTTAAAGATAACCAAGGCTTTACTGAATCCTTTAGTGGTGCATGGGAAAATGTCAGTAGAGTGATGTTTTCATTGTGAGATAGGGAAGATCCTTGCTCCTAAAATGGTTCCAAACCACATTGTTTCTCCTGAGATGTGCACTTAAAGAAATTAAGATAAAATTTTTCTTTTTTCAAGAACAAATTGGTCATCCTAAGAGAGGTGTCATGTGACTCAATGTGTGTGACAAAGTACAAACAGAAGACCGGATGGCTGGGAGCTCTGTAATTACCCTGATGTGTTCGAGAGAGCTTCATGTCAAACCTGTGTAATCAGGGGGATGGGAAATCTTAAAGCATTGTGTGTCGACTAATGGCACGTAGTCTTGGTGCTCTGCATGGGCATAAATCAGCTGAATCTGTTGCTCTCGCACAGTGGGGTGTGTCGTCCTTCACATTGATTAACATTAAGCCACTGTGTCTGTGTGCTACATCCTTTGGCCCTGGGGAGCTGAGCTGTATATCAGAACAGATGTGAAGTCACCACACTGTCACACTACATCTTGCAGAAACAAGATCCTCTTGGGTTGTGCTACCAAGCACCTGTATTTTTATATTCTGTATAGTAGAGTAAAATTGATGTTTCTTTAGCTAATGACAATGGAAATGCAATAAGTAAAATGTATTTGCAAGTCTGTGAATACATGACTTGCATCATCAACATCTCCATATCTTTGCAAGTTATAACCCTGGGCGTTTCAGTGCAGACATGGGTAATTATAACATATAGTAGCAGAATGTGGTGGGTTTGGATGGCGGTTTTGTGTTATCTGATCACACACACACACACACACGAATCAACCTATTTTATGATATGTATCCTACCTGCTAAGATTTTCTGTCTTCCTGTATGCATGTGCATACTTCCTCTGAATGGTCAGGGACAGGGCCAAACACATCAAAAGCTAACAAAAGCTAACATCAATTTATCTCAAAAGCAAACCGTTTTTGTTGTTGAATGGCATCTCCTTTTGTGTTGCATATAAGAAAATAAGTCGTGTTTGGAATGTGGGTGAGTAAATTATGACAGAATGTTTATTTTTGGGTAAACTATCCTTTAACACAATTGTCTTGCTGTCCCACAGCACTGTTGGAAGGATTTGTTTATATGCTTGACAATTTAATGTAACTGGCAATTTAGTAAAACAGATTACTCCTGGATTAGGTCATTCTCATGAATGCAATCCCCCAAAGCATTTGGATTACAGAGAAGACACTCACGGATCGAGAGAAAGAAAATAATTTGAAATTCTAATTTAATTCTCCATCAGCATTCTGAAACCATGATAAGCTGTCTGTCATTAGGGCTCCACGGTTTGGACAAAAAGTCATATTCCTCAGCTGGTGAAGGAAGTACAACCTCTGCTGAACCTTCTTCACAATGGAGTCTATGTGGGTATCCCACTTCTCAGGTCCTGAGAGATGGTAGAGCCCAGGAACCTGAATGACTTCACTGCTGCCACAGTGCTGTTCAGAATGGTGGTTTGGGGGGGAGGGAGTGCGGTGGGATTTTTCCTGAAGTCCACTATCATCTCTACTGTTTTGAGCGTGTTCAACTCAAGGTTGTTGTGACCACACCAGACAGCCAGCTGATCAACCTCCCATCTGTAGGCAGATGACCGATGACCGTGGTGTCGTCTGCAAACTTCAGGAGCTTGACAGTGGGGTCTTTTGCAGTGCAGTCATTCGTGTACAAGGAGAAGAGCAGTGGAGAGAGTGGTAATACCAGTGGTAATAGTGAGGGTTCCGGATGTGAGTTTCCCCAGTCTCACTAGCTGCTGACTATCTGTCAGATAGCTGGTGGTCCATCGACAGATTGGGGTGGGCACAGATATCTGTGTCAGTTTGGTTGAGAGAAGATCAAGCATGATGGTATTGAAGGTTGAACTGAAGTTCACAAATAGGATCCTTGCATAAGTGCCAGGTCTGTCGAGGTGTTGCAGTATATAATGCAGTCCCATATTGACAGCATCATCCACAGACCTGTTTGCTCGGTAAGCAAACTGAAGGGGGTCCAGCAGGGGTCCATTGAAGTCCTTCAAGTAGGCCAAAACCAGTCTCTCAAACGACTTCATGACCACAGATGTGAGAGCAACAGGTCTGTAGTCATTAAGTCCTGTGATTTTGATTTTTTTGGGGACCGGAATGATGGTGGAGCGTTTGAAGCAGCAGGGAACTTCACACTGCTTCAGTGATCTATTGAAGATCTGTGTGAAGATGGGGGCCAGTTGGTCAGCGCAGACTTTCACACAGGCAGGTGACACACCGTCTGGGCCTGAAGATTTCTTAGTCTTTTGTTTCCAAAAGACCCGGCACACATCCTCCTCACAGATCATAAGTGCAGAATGAGTAGCAGGAGGCGCGAGGAGGGGGGGTTCCAGGAGGTGTTGGTGTGTGTGTGAAGTGAAGATCAGAGCGGGGGAGGGATGTGAGACTGGGCTTTTCAAACCTGCAGTAAAACACATTCAGTTCATCGGCCATTAGTTGACTCTCTACAGAGCGAGAAGGAGGTGTCTTGTACTTGGTGATGCTTTTCAGGCCTCTCCACACAAATGCAGGATCGTTGGTTGAAAACTGTTTTTTAGCTTCTCAGAGTAGCTTCTTTTATCCACTCTAATCTCCTTAGTCAGTGTGTTCCTGGCCTGGTTGTACAATATTTTAAAGATGTCTGAATTATACCTCATCTTTTATCCCACGTTATTATTATGATACCTCTGCCCAGCAGAGACTAAGATGCTTCTACCACAGAGGATAATTAAAACTGCTAACCCGTGATGCGCCGGTTTCCCTGCTTTGCCTAAAAATAACACGACCAGGCAGTGCATGTAAGCAAATGGAACCAAACTCGGAGCACATTTGTTACTCTGAGCATGAGATGGAGTTGTGGAGCTCAGAACCGCTGTGAAAACACTGTAATAATGCTCTAACACAACAGACTGGACAGATAAGAGAACATAAACTCCAAAGTGAGCAGACTTTTTGTTTATTTAATTAAATCCCAGCCCTTTGCGGTTTAATAATCGCACAGGGTCATATCGCAATTTTGATTTTATTTTGGTTTATCATGCAGCCCTGTTTTTCATTAAACATTGCATCCTTTCCAAAAAGCAAAAAACCTATTTACAACAAAACATTTATCCTATTTTTAATTTGTAATAATAGATTATTGCTTTTATCTAACTTTATGACAGATATAAACTTCATAAACACATTTACTGCAAAATAATTGCACATGAAACCAGTAATGTGTAAAACATTACTGATTAAAAAAAAATCAACTCACTCTAACTGATGCTTACAAGACTATCACAAATCACTTTTGGAATTTTGACAAAACCTACAAAATCTGTCAGACAGCTAGATAAAGTTACCTTGGTGATGTATTTACATTTGTTCTAAACATCACAGAAAATAAAAAAAATTTCAAGTTATAAAAACCACATGTTCATGATCAACTATTGCATGATATAGGAAAGAAAGGTAGCTTTGCATCTCTGCTGTTCAGCAGGCAAAACGTCCTGGTTACTTGCATAACCTCCGTTCCCTGATGGAGGGAACAAGATGTTGTGTCGATGTAGTGACACTAGGGGTCTCTCTTGGGAGCCCGAGACACCTCTGGTCTTTGATAAAAGGCAAATGAAAATTGGCGAGTGGTATTTGCATGCCACTCTCCCCGGACATACGGGTATAAAAGGAGCTGGTATGCAACTACTCATTCAGGTTTTATGCTGAGGAGCCGAGACAAGGTCCGGCCATTTCAGCGGGTAGTTCAGCATTGTGGCAGGAGGGACACAACGTCTCGTTCCCTCCATCAGGGAACGGAGGTTACGCAAGTAACCAGGACGTTCCCTATCTGTCACTCACTCGACGTTGTGTCGATGTAGTGACACTAGGGGTCCCTATACAAAATGCCGCAACTGGCTGAACTGTGTTATGTGAACTGGCGTTGTGTGATGGGCAGACAACTGTGTGCCTCATAGCCAGTGCACCAGGCCGACACGTAACCTCCCCCAACATAGTTATGAGTGTCGAACGGCCCTTTGGGGACAAGTCGACTACCCAAAAGATAGAGACAGGCTAACCCAGTCGTGGCTTCTTTTCCCCTTCTTTTTTCCACTACCTAAAAACAAGGGGGGTTATCCGACTGGGCCACCAGGTCTAGTCGGGGGGTGTCCCTCCCAAGGGGAGAACACCACGGAGACCACACCTCGACCAAAGAGGGGGGGGATATTTAAGTGGAAAATACGTCACATGGTCTTGCCAACCATGTGGAGAAGTCTCATGGTAGATTCTACCCAACGGGGGTGGAGTTACTACAAACATGGAGACTGTGGCAGATGGGGCTCTGCCCAAGGAAGAAGCAGTTTGCCAACAGGGAAACGAATTAGCGGAAGATATACATCGCATGGGGTTACCTTACAGGGAACCGCCACATGTGGAGCACCTACCCCAGAACAGGGCTCCTAGTTAGCGCATGTACTGGGCCGGCAGCGAGTCTCTCTGAAAACTCGACTGCCACAGGGCTTGGGGGAAGTCAACCAGGGAACATAGTTTGTGAACACTACTGGGAATTAATGGCGCACGTCTTCAGCTCAGAGGAGGTGAAAGGCGCTATGAAAGGCTGGCTATCCGGGGCTTATCCGCTTGTATTGAATGCCACTACCTGGGACGAAACCGGTTCCACCAGGAGGTTGTAGAACCTTGCAAAGGTGTTGGGTGTTGCCCAGCCTGCTGCTCTGCAAATGTCTGTTAGACAGGCACCCCTGGCCAGGGCCCAGGAGGCCGCTACACCCCTGGTAGAATGGGCTTGTACGGCGAAATCAAATGAAAAGGCAACAAAAGATTCTCCACCCGGCCCTCCATCGGGGGATGGAGTGATCTTACTACCAGCTCCAATGCAGTGCGTTTCATCGACCCTGGGTCGCCCGTCTCAGGGGTGCTTTGATGACACTTTTTTTTCCCGTGGGTTCTTGGTTTAAGCTTTAGTGTTAAAATTTTTCAGTTCACGCCGGCAGGAGAATGTCCACCACCATTAATCTTCTCTGGTTCAGTTGAGCGCATCACCAGCGCCATTGGCAAAACTTCTCAGGTAAATCATGATGGAAACAGTGATATTTCCCTTGCAACAGGAAAAATCTTTAAAGAAATTGATAGAATGCCTGAAGAAGGTCTTTGACGAAACGCTGCAAGATAGTACAGATTTGCAAGCTAAACGACAGTGTGCGTGCCTTTTCTCTCTCTCACACCCTGTTGTATTGTGTACGCACCTGCCTGTGATGTGTTGTGGCAGGGTGAGCAAGAGACAGACACAGTGGGTGTGGCATCAAGCTTCAGAGAGGCATTTATTGGAAACATTAATAAACGTAAGTGTCCAAAAGGGGTAATAAAGTGTCCAAGGGGAATAGTGTTCATAATAAAAAGGGGAATCTGGCATCCTCGCGGTGAATGGGGCTCCATGAAAGGGGCGGGGTAGTGTCCATAGGATAGCCCAGGCATGGGCTGGGTCAGTCGGCCACTCACGCTCCCCTCCAAATTCCACGGCACGTGGGGTAGCGGCGTCACTGGCGGCCTATCTTCCCAGGCCTGCGGCAAGCGTGAGGGGAAGGTGGCCCGGCATCAAGCCAGTTGGTTGCAACTTAAGCTGTTCACCTCTGGCGACTCATTATGGTGTCCGGGGGTCCGAAGAATGGGTCCGGCAGCGCGTCCACTTGTCCAATCCCTCCCAGCTCTGGTCCTGTGCGTGCGAGAATGCCAGTGTGTGCACACATGGAGATTTGAAGCCGGCTTCCCGAGAAGAGGTGTGCACTGTGTTTTAAAGACAGCGGTGATGAAGTGTTATCCCCATCAGTTGTGCTTCATTCACCGCTGACCAAACAAGGCTTATTAATTATGCACCTCTTCTCGCTCTCCCACCCAACTCCCGTCGTGAGCCTGGCTGAAGGGTGGCCCAAAGAGTTGCGGTGACGATGACGAGCCAGAGGGGCGGATCATTCCGCCACAGTGTTTATTTATGGGTTTAACAGTATTATACTATTGGCCATACGTTATCAACTGAACGCGATTTACCGATGCCGAGCTCATATCAAATATAAATAATAGCCAGTCACGTTAGAGCAGTGTTTCCCAACCACTGTGCCGCTGCACACTAGTGTGTCGTGAAAGATTGTCAGGTGTGCCGTGGAAAATTATCAAATTCCAAAAAATAAATAAATGCATGAAATTTTTTTTTTTTCAGGGATCCAAACTCCTCACCTTTCTGAGAAATTCGGCATTTTGAAACCATAATCGGTCACTTTTGTGATTATGAAGAGCAATGACTAATGTGCAAATGTGACTGATATTTATACGTGTTAAGGGTCTTTCACATGACTCATGTCAGTGCTGCAGAATACATTGGAGTCTATGAAGTGACGCCACTTTACACCAAAGTGTTTTTCACACACGTTTTCACTAAAATAGCTGGAATTGGTGCTTTTAGCTTATTCTTAAAAAAAAAAAAAAAAATCCCCAGAAAATTTTTTCGTGGACCAGTGATTATCTTACCTTTTTCACCCCTCATGAGTTTGCATCCCTGTAATTTGTTGTGGCATTGCAAGAACAAATCTAAAAATGAGAAAAGAAGCAAATTTGTTGTTTTTTCATTACCCATTTAGCGCTCTTGCCACCTGTGACCTCACACAGTGTAGCCTACCTATGTGACTTGTTTTTTTGTTTTTTTTTTGCATAGCCGAATTTCAAACATTACAAGTAAACACGCTACTAAGACGGACAGAAAACATGGACAAGTTCTTGAAAAGGAAAAATGTTGACGATGGTTAGCCTATGTGGGATAGTGGTGTGCCGTAGAATTTTTTAGTCGTAAAAAGTGTGCCGTGGCAGAAAAAAGGCTGGGAAACACTGTGTTAGAGGGCATGAATTTTTTTTTCTCGAAAATCAAACGCAAACTGCGTCCTTCATCCTATGTCAAGAACTTCTGCTGGGAAAACGACAAGCAGAGTTGGGAAAAAACTATAGCTTACTTTGAAAAAATAAATTCAAGCAGCAAAGAAATGTTTCTAAATAAAAGGTTTTTTTTTGTGTGTTTTGTTTTTTTACATATTTAAATTTAGTTCTATCAAAATGTAGCCATGTCAGTTTGCCTGAAAGAACACAACATAGTCAGATGTCTTATGCACGATTTACACCTGGTCGAGAGCAGGTATACATTTTGTTCGTACCAACTAACGTTTTGAAATATACAAAAACTTTCTTGAATCAGAAAATTTACGTCAGAACGGCCTTACGAACGATTTACACAAACATTTGTCCTGCTTGTGTTTCATAAATGAGGCCCATTGAATCTAACTTCAGTAGCCGCAGGTGCTAATATTTTAGATGAAAGTCCTACAGATTTAAACCTACAGCCAGAATAAAGAGAATATGAGTGTGGGGTCATATGCACCTTCCTTGAACTCACCACAAGCAGCTCAAGTGGGCATGTGCTGTGGTTTGAAGTGAAACGCAAAACAGGGTATTTGTAGAATTATATGACATGGCCACAAAACAATTCAAAACCTAGAAGAGCAGTTTCAATTTGCTCATTATGTTACACATGCACATTCTTATTGCCTGTGTGTGTATGTGTGTGTGTGTGTTGCATTGAGAGTATTTAGTGTCTTATATCCTAGATCGATTTTTCTTTAAAGCTATTTCAAGTTACATTATACAAGGTACACACTAGGGCTGGGCGATATGTCTTAAAAAATTCTATCTCTATATTTTTCAGCATATTGACAATATTTGATATATATCTCATTAATATATATTTTCTCTGAAATGGTTCAAAAGTGTTTTTTTTATTTTTATTTTGTTTATCAGAGGAACCATCATTTCATCCAAACAGCTATTGTAGCCGAGTAGATTCAATATTTTAAAGACATTAAATAAAAATCTATTTGAAAATGTCATTAAATAAACATAAAGGAGAATGAAATCCAATAATTTTCATTGATATGCACTTTATATTTACATTTCATTTACAATGATACATAGTAGCTTTATAAAAAGCATTATTTACCTTCAAATGTTTACTAATAAATTTTTGTGAATGAACAATGTGTGCAAACCTACTTCACTGACTTATTTTTGAAACCCCAGTTGTACATTGCATAATACTAAATTATCACTGGGACACATCAGGTTTACTATTATAATATAATGCAGAATTATCATTATTATTCTGATTATTAGATTTGCGTTATACAACAGTAAAACTGTGTATTTCTATCCTGTTTACTTCACCTTATCCTGTGACTTTTATTTTGACACCGAAAGTGCTGTCATATTTACTTCAACTTCACAAGGAGCTTTTATTGTGACAGAAAAGGCTATGTGTATTTGACTGTTTACAATGTCCCGCATTTCCTGAAACGCTGTAATTTCCTCCTTTTCTGTTATATAGTGCTGCGTTTGTAGATTTGTATTATATTTTGTAGCGGTTACTAATGTTTGGAATTGCTCAGATGCTTGAACCTGCATTACTTTGATTTCACAATGCACGTGAACTCACCTGAGAACGCTGCCATGTGCATGAACACAGATTAGCATAACACCTTTTTGTTCTGTATCACACACAGACCACGTTTATCTGTCTTTAAATTACAGCTGTTTGTGGATTAACAATCACATACGACCAACTAACCATTTTGATGTTATTTTGATTGTGCAGCCCTGAAGGATCGTGAAATAAGTCTACTGATGCACTCTTTATGAAACATAATGACCAAATGAAAGCACATTAAAATCATCACGACATTCATGATATTGGTAAATTTTACCTCGTCAGCAAAATTATCTTGATTATATAATTAATATTCAATATATTGCCAAGCCCTAGTACACACACACTTACACACATGTACTTGGCTATAAATGAATCTAAAAGAGCCATAATACTCTACAAAAAGACTACCATTCAATTTGGTATACTAAAACATCTGAATTTTTACATATGCATGGATCCAGACTGGGACTAAAATGGTCGTAAATGCGACCAAAAAAAATTATTGTGACAATATTTAAAATCTAGTCGCCATTGGCGCTTTCATATGTGGTTTCGTCAGATATCTTGTGAGTTATTGAATATATCTATAGAGCACCAGTGTGTCTCGCGACGCTTTTCACCCTTTTCAGGCTGCACGCAACAACAAACACAGCCATGATGTCCGAATTGTGAACAAAGGACTCTTTTGAACCGCATCTTTATAATGAATCACCTGACAAGAGCTCGTTTGAACTCAGGAGCTCAGGTTAGCGGTTTGAATTCGAGTCACTTTCTCAGAGAATCAGCCGCCAGTGAGTTCACAACTGGGAGCGCAGACATTTCAAAATAAGAGTCCCATGTGTATTTCGGGTTTGTTTATAATTAAAAGTCTTGTGTTATGTTCCAAATTTTTTTTTCCTGGTTATTATTATTTGGGATTGGAGTAGCAATATAAACTGCATCTTGGATTTCATTCAATTTGCACTCTTGTAGTCTTTGTGTCTGGGCCATCTTGTCACAGTAAAGAAAGACAACAATTTTTATTTGTGTGTATATATATATATGTATATATATATGTATATATATATATATATATATGTATATATATATACACACACACTACCGGTCAAAAGTTTTGAAACACTTGACTGAAATATCTTAAAAATGATCTTTTGATGATCTTAAAAATCTTTTGATCTGAAGGTGTATGCTTAAATGTTTGAAATTAATTTTGTAGACAGAAATATAATTGTGCCACCATATTAATTTATTTCATTATAAATCTAAAATTTAATAAAAAATAAAATAAATTTTTTTTTTTTAAATTGATGACTTGGACCAAATAATAAAGAAAAGCAGCCAATAAGTGCCCAACATAGATAGCAACTCCTTCAATACTGTTTAAAAAGCATCCCAGGGTGATACCTCAAGAAGTTGGTTGAGAAAATGTCAAGAGTACATGTCTGCAAATTCTAGGTAAAGGGTGGCTACTTCGAAGATGCTAAAATATAATACAGTTTAGATTTATTTTGGATTTTGTTTAGTCACAACATAATTCCCATATTTCCATTTATGTTATTCCATAGTTTTGATGACTTTACTATTATTCTAAAATGTGAATATATATATATACAGGTGCATCTCAATAAATTAGAATGTCATGGAAAAGTTCATTTATTTCAGTAATTCAACTCAAATTGTGAAACTCGTGTATTAAATAAATTCAATGCACACAGACTGAAGTAGTTTAAGTCTTTGGTTCTTTTAATTGTGATGATTTTGGCTCACATTTAACAAAAACCCACCAATTCACTATCTCAAAAAATTAGAATACATCATAAGACCAATAAAAAAAAACATTTTTAGTGAATTGTTGGCCTTCTGGAAAGTATGTTCATTTACTGTATATGTACTCAATACTTGGTAGGGGCTCCTATTGCTTTAATTACTGCCTCAATTCGGCGTGGCATGGAGGTGATCAGTTTGTGGCACTGCTGAGGTGGTATGGAAGCCCAGGTTTCTTTGACAGTGGCCTTCAGCTCATCTGCATTTTTTGGTCTCTTGTTTCTCATTTTCCTCTTGACAATACTCCATAGATTCTCTATGGGGTTCAGGTCTGGTGAGTTTGCTGGCCAGTCAAGCACACCAACACCATGGTCATTTAACCAACTTTTGGTGCTTTTGGCAGTGTGGGCAGGTGCCAATTCCTGCTGCAAAATGAAATCAGCATCTTTAAAAAGCTGGTCAGCAGAAGGAAGCATGAAGTGCTCCAAAATTTCTTGGTAAACGGGTGCAGTGACTTTGGTTTTCAAAAAACACAATGGACCAACACCAGCAGATGACATTGCACCCCAAATCATCACAGACTGTGGAAACTTAACACTGGACTTCAAGCAACTTGGGCTATGAGCTTCTCCACCCTTCCTCCAGACTCTAGGACCTTGGTTTCCAAATGAAATACAAAACTTGCTCTCATCTGAAAAGAGGACTTTGGAACACTGGGCAACAGTCCAGTTCTTCTTCTCCTTAGCCCAGGTAAGAGCCTCTGACGTTGTCTGTGGTTCAGGAGTGACTTAACAAGAGGAATACGACAACTGTAGCCAAATTCCTTGACATGTCTGTGTGTGGTGGCTCTTGATGCCTTGACCCCAGCCTCAGTCCATTCCTTGTGAAGTTCACCCAAATTCTTGAATCGATTTTGCTTGACAATCATAAGGCTGCGGTTCTCTTGGTTGGTTGTGCATCTTTTTCTTCCACACTTTGTCCTTCCACTCAACTTTCTGTTAACATGCTTGGATACAGCACTCTGTGAACAGCCAGCTTCTTTGGCAATGAATGTTTGTGGCTTACCCTCCTTGTGAAGGGTGTCAGTGATTGTCTTCTGGACAATTGTCAGATCAGCAGTCTTCCCCATTATTGTGTAGCCTAGTGAACCAAACTGAGAGACCATTTTGAAGGCTCAGGAAAACTTTGCAGGTGTTTTGAGTTGATTAGCTGATTGGCATGTCACCATATTCTAATTTTTTGAGATAGTGAATTGGTGGGTTTTTGTTAAATGTGAGCCAAAATCATCACAATTAAAAGAACCAAAGACTTAAACTACTTCAGTCTGTGTGCACTGAATTTATTTAATACACGAGTTTCACAATTTGAGTTCAATTACTGAAATAAATGAACTTTTCCACGACATTCTAATTTATTGAGATGCACCTGTATATATATATATATATATATATATATATATATATATATATATACATACATATATATATATAATAAACAAGTGTTTCAAAACTTTTGACTGGTAGTGTGTGTGTATATATATATATATATATATATATATATATATATATATATATATATATATATATATATGTATATATACACTGGCAACCAAAAGTTTGGAATAATGTACAGATTTTGCTCTTATGGAGAGAAATTGGTACTTTTATTCACCAAAGTATTATTCAACTGATCACAATGTATAGTCAGGACAATAATAACGTGAAAAATTACTATTACAATTTGAAAAAAAAAATTAAACTACTTCAAAGAGTTCTCATCAAAAAATCCTCCATGAGCAGCAACGACAGCTTTGCAGATCCTTGGCATTCTAGCTGTCAGTTTGTCCAGATACTCAGGTGACATTTCACCCCACGCTTCCTATAGCACTGGCCATAGATGTGGCTGTCTTGTCGGGCACTTCTCATGCACTGTACAGTCTAGCTGATCCCACAAAAGCTCAATGGGGTAAAGATCCATAACACTATTTTCCAATTAAATGTTGTCCAATGTCTGTGTTTCATCAGACACATCAGTGTTTCCCAACCTTTTTTCTGCCATGGCACATTTTTTAAAAATTCTACGGCACACCACTATCCCACATAGGCTAACCATCGTCAATATTTTTCCTGTTCAAGAACTTGTCCATGTTTTCTGTCCATCTTAGTAGCGTGTTTACTTGTAATGTTTGAAATTCAGCTATGCAAAACAAAAAAACAAGTCACATAGGTAGGCTACACTGTGTGAGGTCACAGGTGGCAAGAGCACTAAATGGGTAATGAAAAAACAAATAATTTGCTTCTTTCCACAACAAATTACAGGGATGCAAACTCATGAGGGGCGAAAAAGGTAAGACAATCACTGGTCCATGAAAATTTTTTCTGGGGATATTTATTTTAAAGAATAAGCTAAAAGCACCAATTCCAGCTATTTTAGTGATTCAAGTTTATTCAAGTTTACAATTGTGCAGAATTAGCTGCAAAATAAAGAGTATTTTGGTGAGGCTTGCTTCTTTTTCACAAATTTGTTCAATTTTATTAACTGATTAGTTCAGTGACCCCTTCTGGAAATGTCACTAGGTGGCGACAAATGAGCATCTTATGTGCTATGAGTGAGTCAGTGAATCATTTTGAGTCGTTCATGACTGAAATCTCCCAAGAGACTTTATAGTGTTTAAGCATTAAAAGAACAAAGCAGATCTATAGTCTTCAGTCTGATCATTATTTTTCATCCAAAAAGACAACAATAATTGTCTAATAATAGTGAGTTTAAATAACGTCCTTAACTTCTCCTTTATTAAAACTTGCATGGCTACAAATCTACTGACTTCAGTATAAGAATTATAAACACAAAGCAGATCTACCATATCAGGTTCCTACAGTAGCCTATTTAAACTGCTGAGCATGGCTTTTATCAGAAAAGACCACAATAATAGACAAATAATAATAATTTTGAGTTTCAATAATGTTCTTTCATCATTGTAAAGCGCATTTCACATGAGTTGAGTCGAGGCGTCAACGCTCCGTTCAACGCCAGCGTCAAGCGCAGCATTGCCCTCCACATGACAAGTGTTGCAGAAAGCGTTGCAGAGGGGCAATTTTACGAGTTTGCCATATAAAAAAGCGTGAGGTGTGCACAATAAACATTGAAAACATGTATTTGGAAGAGAGAAAAAAGCTTGCAGTTGCTTTGATAGCAGAAAGTAATAAAAGGACTCGTTTATGTTTAGGTCTAAGCATTTTCTTGGTGAATTTAAATTAGTTCAATAACTGGGGTCTCTGTTATTCGTAAACGATAAGGTAATATTTAGTTAAAAGAAATTATGAGACATTCAATGTCTCTTCACAAATTTGGACAGTTTTTAAATATTTCTTGTTGCTTAGTACTCCCAAAGACATTATTGGTGAAGCAAAAACGTGTGTGAAAAACACTTTGGTGTAAAGTGGCGTCACTTCATAGACTTCAGTGTATTCTGCAGTGCTGACGCGAGTCATGTGAAAGACCCTTAACACGTATAAATATCAGTCACATTTGCACATTAGTCATTGCTCTTCATAATCACAAAAGTGACCGATTATGGTTTCAAAATGGTGAATTTCTCAGAAAGTTGAGGAGTTTGGATCCCTGAAATTATAAATTTTTTTCATGCATTTATTTATTTTGTGGAATTTTATAATTTTCTAGTGTGCCGGGCACAGTGGTTGGGAAACACTGGTGTACACCTTTGTATGAAATCTTCAGTTTTTTGGCAATTTCAAGCATTGTATAGCCTTCATTCCTCAAAACAATGATTGTCTGACGAGTTTCTAGAGAAAGCTGTTTCTTTTTTTGCCATTTTTGACCTAATACTGACCTTAAGACATGCCGGTCTACTGCATACTGTGGCAACTCAAAAACAAACACAAAGACAATGTTAAGCTTCATTTAACGAACCAAATAGCTTTCAGCTGTGTTTGATATAATGGCAAGTGATTTTCTAGTGCCAAATTAGCAATTTAGCATGATTACTCAAGGATAAAGTGTTGGAGTGATGGCTGCTGGAAATGGAGCCTGTCTAGATTTGATCAAAAAATATTTTTTTCAAATAGTGATGGTGTGGTTTTTTACATCAGTAATGTCCTGACTATACTTTGTGATCAGCCGAATGCCACTTTGGTGAATTAAAGTACCAATTTCCTTCCAAAACAGCAAAATCTGTACATAATTCCAAACTTTTGGCTGCCAATGTGTATTTAAAATCATTTTAAAATATGCACTCCCATATATATATATATATATATATATATATATATATAAATAATTAAAACCACCTGCCTAATATTGTGTAGGTCCCCCTCCTGCTGCCAAAACAGCACCAACCTGCATCTCAGAATGGCATTCTGAGATGCTATTCTTCTCAACACAATTGTACAGAGCGGTTAGCTGAGTTACTGTAGACTTTGTCAGTTCGAACCAGTCTGGCCATTCTCTGTTGACCTCTCTCATCAACAAGGAATCCAGAACTGCCGCTCACTGGATTTTTGTTTTTGGCACCATTCTGAGACAATTCTAGAGATTGATGTGCGTGAAAATCCCAGGAGATCAGCAGTTACAGAAATACTCACACCAGCCCATTTGGCAACAACAATCATGCTACTGCTGATATCCTGGGATTTTTACACACAACAGTCTCTAGAATTTACTCAGAATGGTGCCAGAATAAATAAAAAAAAACATCCAGTGAGAGGCAGTTCTGTGGACGGAAATGCCTTGTTGACTCGTTTCCTAGGAAGACGTGATGCAATCGTTTACCGACTTACATTTATATTGTTGTTCTTGGCAAATACCTTTAACAAATACTTAAACAGGTCATAAAAGAATAGCCCCCCCCCCCAAATTAAAATTCTGTCATGATTACACAACCTCATGTTGTTCCAAGCCCATAGATGAGAGAAATTCAAATGGAACACAAAGTTAGGAAGAATGTTAGTCCCAGTCACCATTCACTTGCATTCATCTTTTTCCCATACAAAAAAAGTGAACGGTGACTGAGACTACCATTCTGCCTAAAATCTCTTTTTGTGGTCCATGGATGAAAGAAAGTCATATGGGTTTGCAAAACATTAGGTGAGTAATTTATGACAGAATTTCCATTTTTTGGTCAGCTATCCCTTTAAGAGTTTGAGTTAGTTTTCACCAGATTAAAGTTGAAAAAATGCACTGAAAATTAATAGATGGAATCCTAAAATAGGGGACCTTACTGCTAAATCAGTTATTATGTTTATGGAAAATAGATAATATTAAAGATAGTTAATAAGATTATATTTTAAGCATGTATATTACTAATATCTTATTTATATTACGTAAATCGGTACGCAGTAGAGACCGACCGATAATCAGATTTTATTTTATTTTTTTGCCGATATTCAAGCATTTTTCTTTAATCGGGTATCGCTTTTGTAATATCGGATCCATTGATAACTGGATCCACCGATAAGAGTTTCTGAAATTGCATGCAAGACGGCCATTGCAGCAGTGCATGTGAGAGGAAACAATGCTGGGGGTTGTCCACAGGTAATGTAACTTGCTTTTGCAATGTATTGCTTGAATTAATGAATTGTATTAAATGTAAATTCATGCTCTAGTGAGATGTGTTACATAAATGCTTGATGTATAGTTTAAGCATAAATGCAATGTACTCATGTTACAATAAATGTGTCTAAAATAGGTTTGTGTGGGGTAACAATGAGAGCATTGATGAGATTTGCATGTCGCTGCAAGATAGGCTGTAAATGTGCTGCTCACTATAAAACATAAAATGTCAGCTCTGTCAGCAGGTGTTTCATGAGGCAGCTGCTGTAATCTAGACACTGACGAAACATTACTAATAATTCTGATGCCTTTTGGGATGGACTCTGTAATCACAGTGATGTATTTATTGTTTTTCACTTTCCCGAGAATGTTATTCCTGCTAACTATTTGCCTTTAGCCTATTAAACAACACCTAAACCTTTAAACTGTAGGCCTAGTTTAAAATAGATTACATTCATGCAATGACTCCGTTGTTTACTTATGTTCTCTGTTTGAAATCAGACGTTGTCAATTTATTTAGCCTATTATTAGCATTATTTTTGTTGTTGTTTTAATTATTATCTAAAAAACATGGTATGTGGTTGTAATTGTAATATAACATTTTTGCAAAGTTTTTCTTTGTTGAATATTTTCTCTGTAAAATAAAGATGAAATAAAAAATCAGTTAAATTAATTAAAAAAATCGGTTCTGCATATCGGTTATTGGATATGTAAACATACAAATAATCGTTATCATACCGGTTTTACAAGGCAGAGAAAATACCTGGATACATCACAGTTTTTCCCCTATTTAGGAGTGGCGCTGCGCCGCTGCTGAATTATGAGCGCTGCTATTATCTATTGACATTTCACATGGTTCATTAATATCCATGACGTAACACTTGCTAGCACCAGTCAGTTGCCCGCTCATACTGTGTGCAGTTAAATGGGACACTTGTATGAAGCAAAAGGCACCCCCCATATACACGCACATATTCACAGTGACGTCATCGTATGGCAGCCAATCAAAGGCTGTTTTTGAGTGTATACATATACACAACAGAGAAGCAGGAGACCCGACATGATACCTCTTCTAGCGGAAAGTCTTACTCTTAGAAAAATAGTGCTCCAGACTGCGACTAAATGGTCGAATCTTGCCAAAAAAACAAACACACAGGTGTCGGACAGCTGTCCGTAACTCTCTCTCTCTGACGCACCGCCGTCTCCAGTCGGTCTTTATCCCTCTCGGGCTAATTAGCCCAATTAGAGGCTGGGTGTGCGGAATCACGACCCGGCCCCGCCCCCCACATTCCGCCCCCAGCAAGACGTACACCCCCCCCCCCACCCCTTTCTCTGGGGGGGGTGGGGGGGGGGGGGGCATGCCTTGTGCCCCGTCTGCCAGCAGGTCATCCCCGTCTACCTGGATCAGGAGAGGGGACATGGGGAGGGAAACAAAACAAAAAAAAAAGTGGCACCTACACGCCGTAACGGCGATCGTGCCAAATTAACAAAACATTTAAAAAGAGAGGGAAAAAGCCAACACGGAACGGCAGCGGGAGAGAGAGAAAAAAGTAATAATTTACTTGCCGGTTCTCCGATATGCCGTAGTCCAGTCCTCGGCCACTCCTCCTTATACATATATATATATATATACATATATATATATATATATACATATATATATATATATATATATATATATATATATATATATATATATATATATATATATATATATAAATAAACTTTTTTACAGATGTTACTGTTGCATCAAGTCAAAATCAATGCTATACTGTCTAATGTGCATTTCAGTTACAAAATAATATAAAATATATAATAATGTCACAATTTTTATTAGTTTCTATCATGAATTATTATTTTATTTTTTTTAAATTAAGGACAAAAAATATCTATTTTTCCACTATTGCTACCAAATCAGGTGCTGGTGCCACCATCTGAAGAACTTGTTGGCACCAGTGCCACCGCTCTCATATGTAGTCTGGAGCCCTGTGGTGACATGTATGTTCTGTTAGATAGGTTTATATTTTCTGTTGGTATTTATGTATTTATGTATTTGGTATTTATGTTTAAAAAAAATAGTGAAAGTGATTTTCTGAGCGCTTCAAGTGTCAAAAGCTCCCAGTAAATAATAAACACACACATGACAAGGCGAACATGAACAACCCATCTAATGTATAAAGATTCTAATGTCACTTTACAACGTATTGCCAAAGCATTTGCAATGATTACAATGAATCTTGAGCAGATGAGAACAAATTATAAAATGACTAAATAAAAGATAAATGAACATATTAATGTGTGTGTGTGTGTGTGTGTGCGTGCATCTTTTTGTGGCAGGTATCAATGTACCATGCCGCTAGTAAAATGCAATCTCTTATTTCTCCTAATAAATATCGAAGTTGTGTATTATTGTCCAGCTGTCTGAAGTCAGGGCAATTAGTTTCAAATTTTGGATATTTTATTTCAGAATTTACACATAGTTAGGGCAAATGGTTAGGAAGTGTTGTTCTGTCTGTACATCTCCTTGGCTACAGTATGGGCATATCCTAGTTTCTCTGGGCAGCCAGTTCTGTCGATATCTGCCCGTCTCTATAGCTAGAGTGTGATTGCTCAGTTTGTACCATGTCATTATTTTTCTTAATTTTCTCAGATATTCTGCTGATGCATATTCTCTGTTTAGGGCCAAATAACATTCAAGTTTACTTTGTTTTTGTGTTGTTTTAGTCCAATAAATCAGATAATTTTCTTTTTGTGCTTTGGTAATTTGGATAGGGTGAATTTTGTGGATGAGTGTGTTAGTGTCCTGAGGCATACTGTTGTTAGTCATGTTAGTCGTGTTAGTCTGTTTTTGCAGCCTCAGGACCATCTGAATGTGGGGGCTTTTTTCAATATTCATTTCATGGTTTTTAAGGGCTTTAAAATGATAAGAGATGGGGTCGCTAATTTTTAGATGTATCCAAAATTTGATGGCTCGTTTCTCAGTGCGAATCAATAGAAGGTACTGGCCTAATTCCGCTCTGCATGCATTGTTTGGTGTGTTCCTCTGGACTGAGGATACTCTTACAAAATGTAGGGTTTCAATCAGGGTTTTGTCCCATTTGTCAAATTTATGATCTTTGATGGCATAGAAGGCCCTTCTTGCTTTCATTTTCAGTTCATTCACCACCAAGGAGAGGTTTCCAGTTTCACTTATTTTTAACCCGAGATATGTGTAGTTTGTGGCATGTTCAATTTTGGTCATACCAAGGGTGAAATTGTGTCTCTTTCCCTGACATCTGAGTCTTTTTTGGAATTTTAGTATTTTAGTTTTGTTAGGGTTAGTAGTCAGGGCCCAAGTCTGACAGAACTTGTGCAGGATGTCTAGGTTCTGCTGTTGATCCTCTTCTGTTGGGGACAGCAGGACCAAGTCATCTGCGAACAGCAGGAACTTTATTTCGGAGTCATACAGTCTGAGGTCAGGTGCTACTGATTGCTCTAGTAGTTTCGCCAATTCATTAATGTATATATTAATCACGTAGATGCTCAGTATCAACAACACACCTGGATAAGTCACTTCAGGTAAACATTTGATGTTCTTTGAGAATATATGCTACCTCAGAGCCTTATTTAAAGGATCCGTTAATGATACAGATACCAAATACCAAATTACAAATCCGCACTCTAACAATGTTCACCCCTTTACTCAATTTCCTCATTATTGTGGGTAATCTATGCACAACTAATGCAATGTTCTTTTAAAGATTTTGTTACCTATGTTAACATTTTTATTTAACAATATTTATAAAAACTAATATAATTATTTTGTAACTTTCATTTTTACTAAAACATGCCATTCACATGTACAAATTCATGTTCAATTGACAAGCAATATACTTCAGACTTATATTTTCAAGAAAATGTATCTAATTTGAATTGTCTACATTTGCAACAGACAAACACACAAATAAACAGACAACAGTTTCAACCCCACCTCATAAAACAGCTTATAGGTATTAGTTAAAATCTAAATATCATCATCAATAACAGTACTTGATACAAGAACATAGCATTTCAGTGCATTAATACAAAACATTTCAGCACCACAACATACACGCACGGACCGAACAGTCCCGTGCGTCAGAGAACATTCTCTCTATTTGCAAGACTTTTCAACAATTAGTCAGGCATCTCAGTCGCGCATTCTTCAAAGTTTCTTCCTCTTAAAACAACTTTTTCGTTTTTCACAAGCACGAGCGAAACAGCATTAGATGTCTTTGGTGATTCCCACACTGTCGCGGATTTCATAAAAACTTTTGATGCCTTTTAACCTTGTATTTTATTCACCCTTTACATTTGTGAGGAAAGCAGCTCTGGTGTATGTATCTCTCATACTGTACGCCTCTTTGACCACTTGATCAATGGTGTATTTGCGAATCAAATTGACATCTTTAATGACAGATTTCGTATCCAGGCAAACAAAAGACATGGGTTCCACCTGCGTACATTAACAATAGCGTGTACTATGTCGCTGACAAGCTGAGGTAAAATGTAGCTCAATTTACCTTATGAATGATGAGCAAGTGTATAAGATGTTGCATGCCAGAATCCTAGAGTGATCCTCGACTTCTTCTGGTCAATAGTTGTTATAATATCATAAACTGAATGCAATCTTTACATAATCCCTTTTTCAAAGAAATAAAATCAATCCTCAGTCTTACCCGACGCCAGTTGCTCATCCCTGGTCTATATAGTCAACTTCATTGTTTTTTAACAAAAGCGATAGTTTAAATGTGACGCTCGTCTGCAGAGATGCGGTATAACATCATGTGCATGTCAAATTAACAGGTTATACATAAGTTCTGCAAATACAGTATACGATAGCGCACTGCTCCCTGCGCTTCCAATAATGTTGACACGTGTCCAATGAGCTGCGGAATGCTGAAAGAGAGAGACTCACTAGCACTAATGACTCGCGAATATTCTAATATTACGACAAAAAGACAAAATTATTGATTTGATTTGTACATCTGTGTGGTTTCGTTTACAAGTTCTCAACTACTGTACATGTTAACTTGAATAAATGTGTGCAGGAATTTACCGCATTATGAACGTGGAACTTGCAGGAATTATTAAAATTGTGTACAGTACCCACAATCCCTCGCTGAATTTCAGGCCCTGGAGGATATAGACCAACCATTGACATACCATAGTCTTTATATAAAGCTAATTATACACTCACATATTCAGCCACATGCTCACTGTAATGCTGAATTCTGTGAACTGGTTGCTGAGATTTATTGTGGGTGGTAGATGTTAAAAATGGGTTAATCCTCTTTATTTAGTAACATTTCATACAGATATGAAATCCCTTTCTTTGGAAAAATTTGTACTCCAAGAACCATGCTATGGTAAATGAAAACTGAATGCGTACTTATCCAAAAATGTAAGAGAGAAAGAGACAGTAAAAGAGAGATTGATTCATTTTTTTTTAGGTTATTTTTCCTTGGCAGTAGCATTTCTGCTTTGAAGAGCCTGTCCATCAACCAAAATGTTAATGAAAAATTATACAACTATAATTTAATTCCGCCTAATTTTCTTAGTCAGAACACAGTAATTAATAGTCCATGCACTTTATCAAGAATACCCAGCAGTCCTGTTCAGAGGTAATTGGTTTCTGAATGGAAACATTTATGTTTGATAGGTGGTGCTGGGGTTTGGGCATTAGAGCTGTGAAATTACTGATGCAGGCTGAATTTGCTGCCATTCTAAATTATTGGTGGAAATCTAAGTAGTCTAGTGGTGTTCTTTTGAAATGAATCCTTTCATGCGATGAATAGAGTTACACTTTGATGTATTTTTCAGTGTACAGTATTAAAAATCCCCTTTAATACTGTTCACTGTAATTTGAAGTGCATTTAGTGATTTCTGCCCAACACAGACACAGACACACACACACACACACACACACACACACACACACAGACACAGACACAGACACAGACACACACATGTTGGTGGGTTTTTGACTTGGAATGGTAAGCAACCACCCATAATACATAATACATAAAACCACATAGCAAAGTCCTAGCAACCACCCAAAGCTCTCTAGCAACCTCATAGCAACACATTAAAACCACTCAGAACACCTTTGCAATCGCAGAGAAGAACCCTAGAATGCACACTCATTATTTAACACAAGTAATGTGTAGATCAGCATTAGTAGGAAATTATGTAAAGATAAAAACCCATAACCCTGTATAATTTAATTTTCATTTGCATTTAATACTGTAAATGGCAGTGGTGTGCAGTGCATAAACCGGGTACCCCAGTCAGTCTGCAGTCTAAGCTTGTAAATGTGCGACAGAAAATTTTCTCGTGGAAAAGTGCTACGTACAATTTTGTGTGGATTGTAAATAAAATGTTTCTCTAACTGAGTGTTTCTTTTGGGTTGTTGCATAGTACCTATTTTTTGTTTCATTTTAAAATGACCTATTGTGCAGATTATTGTGTATTATTTAGTAACTGAATAAGAATTCAATGGGAAAGCTGTCAAGTAAATTTTTTTCATGAATAATGATTATGAATGTGCAATATAACATCTATTTGCTTCCATGTTCACCGATATTTAGCTGATATATTTGATCAAATTTAAAGAAGGAAGTGCACTCCGTTGTGCACACATGAGCAAAATTGAAGTTTCAAATGCTGCTTTTTTAAATCATGATTTTTTCTTCTAATTCTACTGTAAGTCCAAGATCCAGTTCTTCAGGATTTATTTCAATCTAGTTTAGTTGTGTTACATTTGACATCCTGTTGGTTTTATTAGCGTTATCTTTGTGTCAGCTCGCAGGTCAGACAAACAACTTCGCCTGTGTTCTGAATCAGTCAGCATGTTCTACTTAAGGAGTTCTTTATCTCAACAACAGCTTTTCTGCCAGCCAGCCTGTCTGTCTACCTACTTTCTAAAAAACAAACCAACCCATTTAATGCCAGTACTGCCCTGTTAATAAACTTACCTGTTGGTTGGCTGCTAGGTAATAACAAGAGGGTACACCCCGTTTACCTGTTCTAAATCAAACAGTTGCCCACTTCTCTGATTGGCCAGGGAGACAAGGCCCCTCCCTCAGTCCTTGTTGTAATTTAACACCTGACTGATTTTGCTTGTGCCTGAATTAGTCTTGTTCACACAGAGTCTCAGAAATCATCCGGCCGTCCCCAGAGGCACTAGTGACGCTGTCCCAGCTAAGAGCTCAGATAGAGTAACGCCGTCTACACTGTGCCAGGTATATGGATTAGTCTCCTGCTTACAGAAACCTTCTGTACACTTGCATCGTTCCTCTTCAGGACTAACAGCAGGGTTTGGATGCACTAGTTTTTTTAGTTTTTCATGTTTTTACTGAGGAATTTACATAACTGCTAAAGTTTCCTTTGGGAATTTTTCATCACATGGGTAAGTGCCATTGAAATGTGCCTCAGATTTCTTCCCATAATAGTAATGGCATTATGGTAATAATTTTTACTCAACTTTTACATGAACTTTTTTGTTATGCTCTGTCATATTTCAGCTATGCTGCAAAACTTGCACTGAAATAAGTGTCTTTGAGTGCTGTACTCTCTCTCTGTCATTTGTCTTGTGCACCTCTTTTTACTGTCTGCATGTTCTTTTGCAGTTAATGCATTAAGACATGGGGGGCTTAGGAGAAAGCATTAGCAATATCACAGCTGTCTGGCAGCAAGTACATGTACCTGTATGTTGAGGTCAAAAAGTCTGAGGCCACATTGAATTCTGACATTGAAATTATTATTTTATTTTTTTTTTTTCATTTAAACTAGAATATAAACTATGTTTTAGGATTTCAAAAATAAATAAATAAATTAATATATGTTAGAGTGTAAATTGATGAAGAAATATTTAAGATTCTACAATTTTTCTAGGTCAGTAATCAAATGTAAGTAAAATTGTAACATTGGCTATGTTAAATTTCCTTGTTTCCATTCAAATACAACAGATGCTCTTTGGAACATTCTCAAATCATGTTGGGATAACATGGATCATATAGTTTTTCACAAACTTGTGGAGTCCATGCCTGCTGTAGTACATGTTTTTAAAGCAAAAATGGAGGAATACCATGTACTAAAAAAATAATTTTTAAGTCAACATTTCACTCAAATTGTTATGCTGATAAAAATAAATAAATAAAATAGAAGCATTTTCACTAGGGGTATCTGACCACTGCATATCTCTCTATTCTTTCTTTTGTAGTGCAATAACAACCCAAGAATCTGCCATTTCTCAGAGGCTGTTATGTAAGATTTAAAAAATTATGTCTGGTTGAATTTATAATTTATAATGCTGTACCAGAATAATGTTATGAAAGTTCTTTATGTTTCCTGGAATATTCTTTGCAGAGAGTGATCTGTTGCAGTTTGCAGTCTACAAAATTAGTTGTGCATTGCTTTCATAATGAAATTCTGAATTTATGTGCATTGGGCAAGAAAGTTACTTACAAGGAATTTGACCTGGTGGTTTGCTCTAAGAACACACACATACACATGATACAATATTACACACAATCTGAATCTGGACTGTACAGCATCAGTTCACTATTGTGATCCAGACACCTGAATCATCTCCTTCAAAAGAAATCAGCCAAGACTTCAGAAAAAAAATTTGTGGACCTCCACAAGTCTGGTTCATCCTTGGAAGCAATTTCCAAATGCCTGAAGGTTCCACGTTCATCTGTACAAACAATAGTACGCAAGTATAAACACCATGGGACAATGCAGCCATCATACCGCTCAGGAAGGAGACGCATTCTGTCTCTAGAGATGAATGTAGTTTTGTGCAAAAAGTGCAAATCAATCCCAGAACAAAAGCAAAGGACCTTGTGAAGATGCTGGTGGAAACAGGTAGATAAGTATCTACATCCACTGTAAAACAAGTCCTATATCGACATAACCTGAAAGGCTGCTCAGCAAGGAAGAAGCCACTGCTCTAAATCTGCCATAAAAGAGCCAGACTGCAGTTTGCAAGTGCACATGGGGACAAAGATCTTACTTTTTGGAGAAATGTCCTCTGGTCTGATGAAACAAAAATTGAACTGTTTGGCCATAATGGCCATTGTTATGTATGGAGGAAAAAGGGTGAGGCTTGCAAGCCAAAGAACACCATGCCAACCGTGAAGCATGGGGATGGCAGCATCATGTTGTGAGGGTGCTTTGCTGCAGGAGGGACTGGGGCACTTCACAAAATAGATGGCATCATGAGGAAGGAAAATTATGTGGATATATTGAAGTAACATCTCAAGACATTAGCCAGGAAGTTAAAGCTCGGTCGCAAATGGGTCTTCCAAATGGACAATGACCCCAAGCATACCTCCAAAGTTGTGGCAGAATGGCTTAAGGACAACAAAGTCAAGGTATTGGAGTGGCCATCACAAAGCCTTGACCTCAATCCGATAGAAAATTTGTGGGTGAACTGAAAAAGTGTGTGCGAGCATGGAGGCCTACAAACCAGTTCTGTCTGGAGGAATGGGCCAAACTTATTGTGAGAAGCTTGTGGAAGGCTACCCAAAACTTATATATATATATATATATATATATATATATGTACAGTACTGCGCAAAGGTTTTAGGCACTTGTGAAAAATGTTGCATAGTGAGGATGTCTTCAAAAATAATGACATAAATGAAATTTTCATTTATCACTTAATGTCATACAAAGTCCAGTAAACATAAAAAAGCTAAATCAATATTCGGTGTGACCACCTTTGCCTTTAAAACAGCACCAATTCTTATAGGTACACCTGGACACCGTTTTTCTTGGTTGTTGGCAGAAAGGATGTTCCAAGCTTCTTGGAGAATTCACCACAGTTCTTCTGTCTATTTAGGCTGTCTCAATTGCTTCTGTCTCTTTATGTAATCTGGGTCTCTTTGTGGGGGCCATGACATCTGTTGCAGGGCTCCCTGTTCTTCTATTCTAATCTTTTCTATTTGCAAAACTAATGTTTGGGAGTCTAACATTTATATTTCCTATTGACACACTAAAGCTGAAGATATAAATAACCATCTTAAGACAAATGCTTTTGTGAAATATCTTATGTGCCTAAGACTTTTGCACAGTACTGTATATATATATATATATCCTTCTGTGTTTGATGACAAATTGTGATTTAAAGTGTTAATTCTGTGACATTGTGAACAAAAATGTGAGAAATGTGAAATGTGAAATGTTATTAAATAAATGTGATTAAACATCAGTTTTTAATATGCTTTATTGAGTACAGATATGCCATTCATAAGGTACAAAGTGCTTGCCACTGGGGCAGTACCCTTAAAAGGCCAAATTTGCACCTTTTCCAAGGGTACATTATAGTACCATATCACTGAGGTCCAAGTTAGTCACCAAGGGTACATATTTGTCTGTTAAAAGGTACAAGCTGTAAGGGTACGAAAATGTACCCACGTTTAAGGGTACACGGATGTACCTTTGAGGGTACTGCCCCAGTGACAAGCCATTGTACCCCTAAAGGTACAGATTTTGCACTTTTTTTCTGACAGTTCACATCCACCCAAGTATAACACTTTAATAACAAAAATAATCAATTAAAACCTACAAGAGAACTTTTAAAGGCCAAACAACGGCGATCCTCATACCAAACAGCACAAAGCCACAGTAGAGATCCCCCTATTTAAATGCATGTGCAGCAGACCCAACCACAAACCAGACAGACAGAATGCACTACTATACACAGGGGCCTGAATAGACGAACTTGAGGTCGTAATAAACACCACTCAACTGGGCCATTCGAACCACTGGAGGGATGGCAGAGGTCACAGATTGAGGTCAATAGGCCAGAGAGGTTAAGAACTCTAATGTTTTTATTGTTCCATCTGGGCACTAAAAAGGGGCACAGTGCTGCTTCACAATGCACCGTCTCTACTGATGCACTCATGTTTTCCACACCTCCCTTTCTCTCCAGCATGTCGTCTTCTCTGTCATTATTAACGAGAGCTTGCTGTTGGTGGTCCATGTAGCAACATGCAAGCCACTGAGAGAGAGTGAGCAAAAAGTGAGAAAGCAAGTGGGACAGAGGATGACTGAATGGATGTCATTGCAGTAGGCCAGGAGGACTGTGGGATTAGATGAGACAATGGTATGCTTGAAAGACGTAAGCCTCCCTGTGTGAAATAGAATCGCTCCCTGGGGACACGACTGCCTTCCCTGCTGAACAAAGTGAGACAGACAGCCTTGTTCCTGCTGACTTGTCACCAAAAGACACTGTTGATAGGCTATTTAATCACAGGTGAGGAAAAGTTCTCCAGTTCAGTCTATACGGCCATGCCGTTTTCTTATATGTAGCCCAATATTCACTGTAAGGAAAAACTTTTACCACCTAGTGAATAACAGACTCCTGTATCTGAAATAAATGCTGTAATAAGCTTATAGTATATTGTTAATGTAATGTGTGTGTGTGTGTGTGTATATATGGAGGGAGGAGGGCGGGGCTGGGCTGTGAATGTGCACGGCCGGCCTAATCGTGCTAATCAGCCGAGGAGAGGGATAAGGCCGAGCCGGATGTGGCAGTTCGGGAGAGAGAGAGCCACATGCAGCTGCCGTGTGTGTTTATGTTTGTGTCTTTTTGTTTCATTAAATATTATTTTGACTGTTCAGCCGGTTCCCGCCTCTTCCTTGCCCATCCTTAAACCCTGTTTCAGTACCCTTTAATACTCACCCAAAAATACAATTTAGGAGCACATAAAAGGAGAGTTTTTAATGAACATCACAGGCTATCTTTTCAACACAATGGCAGTTGACAGTACCTCACTTTAAAGCTTAAAAATAGGAACAAAAATGAACACATAAACACACAAATCACTTCGAAGGAGCTTCTCTCATTTCAGGTTGTTTCTCACAAAAAAAGTTATTGTATGCCTTCAGACGACTTCAGACGAGGAAGTGACTTTTATGACATCTTTTTGGTCCTCTAAGCTTTAAATTGAGGCTCTATCCACTGCCATTGCATTGAAAGGGCGGGCTGTGATATTCATTAAAAATATCTCCTTTTCTGTCCCCACATAAGAAAAGAAAGTCATGCAGGTTTGAAACATCATGAGGCGGAGTAAAATATTACCCCCTCTTTGATTCTTATTCCCCTGCACTGCATCCATTTGATCAGGACTTGAACCATCCTGGTGAAAACCATTTTCATATGGTGTATCATCATCACACTGTACGAGGAAAACATAATGATAGAACAGTATTAAAACCATGCCATGTCTGCAAAAACAACTTTCCAAGCTTTACTAAATTTGCTATTAGAGTATTACATCATTCTGAAGAAACAAAAACATTTGTTTGACATTATTTACTACTCATATAAATTGCAGTAATGCCACAGTAAATACCTGGAAGATCTTCTGCAAGCATCTCCTCTCTTGCTTCAATGTATATTTTGGCCAAATATATTTTTCTTGGTGCAAGCTCATGCACAATACTAGTGAATCCCTCCTTGAAGCACTGGACAGTTGATGAATGGATTTGGTCAATTTCATCACATAACTGATTTATTTCTTTTTATTTATTATTTGTAATGTAAAGTTAATCATTCACATTAAATTGATATTAAAGTGGTTTCACCAGTCTTATAGAAAAAGATCACCCAAGAATGAAAATGATGTCCTAACTCACCCTTGTGTTGCTCCAAAACTGTGTATCTTTTTCTTTTGTGGAACACAAAAGGTGAATGTTTGAAATCTTCATAGTGTTTATTGGCAATAATGTAAGTAGATGGTGACTTAAAAAAAGCTAAAAAGAGGGAAATATACCATACACCACAGTAAAAGCTGGTTTTATGGAATTTTATGGTAAAGTTAAATGTTCCTTAAATCATATTCCAAGTTTGTTCACAGAATGCAATGAGAACCAGTGAGGTTTTCAGTGCTTTATTGCTTTAATTTGATAGTAAATAACAGCTTAAATTATGTTCTGTTCGTCAGAGTGATTATATCTCTATAGAAAACTTGGAATACATTTCACCTTTTATTTCAAATATTTTTACTGTGGTTTATGTCCTGCCACCAGAAATTCACCTTTTGTGTTACAAAAAAGAAAAGAGTTTCTGTAAAAGACAGAATTTCCCTTTTTGGGTAAACTATTCAACAAGTTTTCAGCAATATAAAAATATTAAAATGCCCAAGTGACAGAAAAATTCTGTGCCCCTCTCATTTTCATGTCCCCCTAGTCTTTACAATGTAGTTCTTACATGCTGTTCCACGTGCTACACTGAAATCAAACATGTATTTTAAGCTAAGAATTGGCATTAAATTATCTGTGATATTACTTACACTGGAGAGTGTTTATCCACCAGTCATTCCATCTTCTGTCTCCCTTCTCCGCCATGAAAAGTTTGCTGCATCTGGTCTTTAACAAATAACATATCTGGTAACATCTTGCCATACAGTACATGCAAAATATTTACATGTCCCTCAAAGGTGCATCCTCATCAATGACAGCAAACTCCTGTTGGAGCCATATAAAAAGTGCAGAGGAAAATATTTGTTCAATCTCAAAACAATTTTCCCCATCTGAACTTAAATTTTGCAACCACTCAAAGATACTCTTCAGTTGTAAAGAGTATTAATGCTATCAATGATTAGAAGCTATATGTATTGTGATAAGCACTATCCAAATAAAATAAAATGAAGACTTAAAATATATGTCCTGTAAAACCATATTGTGCAATTGGCTAGCTGATGTGTTATACTACAGCAATCCACACACCCCTGACACAGACCTGTGACAGGCTCTTTGCAGTTTCTTCAGGCTGTATGATTGTTCCCATATTTCTCCTTACTCCTCTCCTCCTTGAGAATCAGAGGTACATGCTCCAAGAGATTGATGCCAAGTATGCTAACAAAAACAGAGAAGCATATATAAGCATGATCATGGATTACAGGCAATAAATGCCATAATACTTGGATTTCACAGTTGTGACAATACTGTGGCTGGGGATGCAAAAGTGTTATAAATAAAAAAAAAAATAAAAAAAAATAAATTAATATGTTGGGCATTCAGAATTAACGCTGGAATCTTTCCAACTGTAAGTGTGCATGTTAAAAATGATATTATTGCTTGTGGATTGAAAACAATCATAGCCGATACACACTTGCTGTACACCGGCCCAAAGCACCAGCTCTCTGGCGTGGTGAGTGGCGTTGAGTGGATTTCTTCCACGCCAGTGTACACGTACCGTTACATGCTCAATACGTAGTGCAAGAAAGCAGTTTGACAGACTTAAGTGTTTAAATGAAGAAAACATGACAAAAAACTTTTTGAGGTGTAGTAGCTTTGGTATAAGCAGAATGACTGTCTCGAATGTCGAATTTTTGAAAATGAATGAAAACCTGAGGCATAACGCCTGCAACACGATTACCAATATGGTGTGTGCAATAATTGTCAATAATTTGACGGTCTCTCATCAATTATTCTGTACTGAACTGAAGTTGGAAAACGTCCTGGTTACTTGCGTAACCTCCGTTCCCTGATGGAGGGAACGAGACGTTGTGTCAATGTAGTGGCACTAGGGGTCACTCTTGGGAGCCCGAGACACCTCTGAAAATTGGCGAGTGGTATTTGCATACCACTCCCCCGGACATACGGCTATAAAAGGAGCTGGTATGCAACCACTCATTCAGCAGGTATTTCAGCATTGTGGCAGGAGGGACACAACGTCTCGTTCCCTCCATCAGGGAACGGAGGTTACGGAAGTAACCAGGACGTTCCCTATCTGTCATTCACTCGACGTTGTGTCAATGTAGTGACACTAGGGGTCCCTATACGGAACGCCGCAACTGTCTGAACTGTGTTACATGAACTGGCGGTGTGTGATGGGCAGACCACTGTGTGCCTCGTAGCCAGCGCACCAGGCCGATACGTAACCTCCCCCAACATAGTTATGAGTGTTGAACGGCCCTTTGGGGACAAGTCGACTACCCAAAAGATAGAGACGGGCTAGCCCAGTCATGGCCTCTTGTCCCCTTTTTTTCCCTCTCTCCCCAATTAACCGACTGGGGCCACCAGGTCTAGTCGGGGGGGGTGTCCCTCCCAAGGGGAAGACACCGCGGAGACCACACCCCACCCAGAGAGGGGGGGAGGGGAGGGGGTGTATTTAAGTGGAAATACATCACATGGTCTTGCCGAGCTTTGTCAGAAGTATGACATGTGGAGAAGTCCCATGATAGGTCCTACCCTACGGGTGAGGAGTTACTACAAGCATGGTGACTGGGGCAGAGGGGCCTCTGCCCAAGGAAGATGCAGTTTACCAACAGGGAAACAAATTAGCAGAAGATATACGTCGCATGAGGTTACCTACGGGGAACCACCACATGCGGAGCACCTACCCCAGTACAAGGCTTAGTTAGCACATGTACTGAGCCGGCAGTGAGTTTCTCCGCAAACTCGTCTGCCACAGGGCTCAGAGGAAATCAACCAGGGAACACAGTTTGTGAACACTACTGGGAGTCAACAGTGCACGTCTTCAGCTCAGGGGAGGTGAAAGGCGCTATGCGCAAGCTTGTGCGTGCCACTACACGGGACGAAACCGGTTCCACCCGGAAATCGCAAAGGTGTTGGGGTATTGCCCAGCCTGCTGCTCTGCAAATGTCTGTTAGAGAGGGGCCACTGTTCAAGGCCCAGGAGGCTGCTACACCCCTGCTAGAATGGGCCCGTAGCCCTACTGGGGGCGGCACGTCCTGGGTGTGATATGCCATAGTTATAGCATCAATGAGCCAGTGGGCGATTCTCTGCTTGGAGACAGCGCTTCCTTTCCGCTGTCCACCAAAGCAGACAAAGAGCTGCTCAGAGACTCTAAAGCTCTGCGTGCGATCCAGATAGATGTGTAAAGCGCGCACCGGACACAGCTACATCAGGGCTGGGTCTGCCTCCTCCTGGGGCAGCGCTTGCAGGTTCACCACCTGGTCCATAAAAGGGGTCGTGGGAACCTTGGGCACAAAGCCTAGTCAGGGTCTCAGGATCACGTGAGAGTAGCCCGGACCGAACTCCAGGCATGTTTCGCTGACAGAGAAGGCTTGCAGTTCTCCTACTCTCTTGATGGAAGTGAGCGCAGTGAGGAGGGCAGTCTTCAAGGAGAGTGCCTCAAGCTCAGCTGACTGCAATGGCTCAAAGGGGGCTCTCTGTAGACCCTGAAGAACTACAGAGAGGTCCCATGAGGGAACGAGGCGCGGTCTGAAGGGATTCAACCTCCTGGCACCTCTCAGGAACCTGATGATCAGGTCATGCTTCCCAAAGGACTTACTGTCCACTGTGTCATGGTGTGCCGCTATAGCGGCAACATACACCTTCAAGGTGGAGGGGGACAGCCACCCTTCCAACCTCTCCTGCAGGAAGGAAAGCACCGATCCGACTGCGCATCTCTGGGGGTCTTCGCATCGGGAAGAACACCACTTAGCGAACAGGCGCCACATAAAAGCATACAGGCGCCTCATAGAGGGGGCCCTAGCCTGAGTGATCGTGTCTACCACTGCGGGTGATGGCCACGCGATGGCCATGGATCACCATCTCTGGACTCGAGTCTGAAGCCAGTGCTGAAGCAGTCTCATATGCATCAACCCGAGCGGAGTGGCCACCGCTGAGGATGCCATATGCCCCAGGAGCCTCTGAAAGAGTTTCAGTGGAACCGCTGTTTTCTGTCTGAGTGCCTTCAAACAGGTCAGCACCAACTCTGCGCGCTCATTCGTGAGGCATGCCGTCAACGAGACTGAGTCCAACTTCAAACTGAGAAAAGAGATGCTCTGAATCGGGAGGAGCTTGCTCTTTTCCCAGTTGACCCGAAGCCCTAGACGGCTGAGGTGCGAGAGCACCAGGTCCCTGTATGCACACAACACATAGTTGAGGATGCGAATGCCCATTTCCTTAGCGGGGCAAGGGCTACTTCTGCGACCTTCGTGAAGACGCGAGGGGACAAGGACAGACTGAAAGGGAGGACCTTGTACTGATACGCCCGACCCTCGAATACAAACCGCAGGAAGGGTCTGTGTCGAGGTAGAATCGAGACGTGGAAATACGCGTCCTTCAGGTCTACCGCTGTGAACCAATCTTGATGCCGGACGCTCGCTAGAGTGTGTCTTTGTGTCAGCATTTTGAACGGGAGTCTGTGTAAAGCCCAGTTCAGTAGTTGCAGGTCCAAGATTGGCCGCAACCCACTGCCTTTTTTCGATACAACAAAGTAGGGGCTGTAAAACCCCTTCTTCATCTCGGCCGGAGGGACAATCTCATCGGACGTAACGGCAGGTGGGGCCTCGCGGCAGGGCGGAGCCTGAGGTTGTTACCACCCCCAGAACAGCCTGGGACAGGGGAGGAAGAGGCCTGACCTCGTGACCCGTGGAGACTGTGACATTGGGGGCGGATTTGTGCCACACCTGGGCGCTCAGGGGCGGGGGATGCCAAAATGTAGTGGTGGACGGTGGTCACGATGACGGCCGTGCACACCGGGTATGTGACCCAGGGAACAAGGAAACCGTTCTTGCTGAACTCTTGGGTACCGCAGCCACTTAGGCATGTGGCGCAATTAAATGCAAAGGTAACAAAAGATTCTCCTCCCGGCTGTCCACCGGGGATGGAGTGGTCTGCTTACCAGCTCCAGAGCAGCGGGTTTCGTTGTCCCTTGGTCGCCTGTCTTAGGGGTGCTTCAAAGCCCTTCGCGGGTTCTTGGCGGCCGCGAGATGGGTTGCGTCTGCTTCCTGCGGTGGGCTCCACGCCGGGGCCGGGCAGGGGGACACCCTTGGCGACAAGCAGACGGGGTGCAGGATCTTGAGCCGGGGCAGGATGTGCTGGATAACCTCCGTCTGCTGCTTCACCACTGAGAAGTGCTGGGCAAAGTCCTCGACGGTGTCGCCGGACTGGCCAACCTGGGAAGTGGGGGCAGCAAGGAACCGTGCCTTGTCGGCCTCTCCCATCTTGACCAGGTTGAGCCAAAGGTGGCACTCTTGGACTCCGTGACCTACGTCGCCCGGAGAGCGAGGTCGGTCACCGAGCGCAGCTCCTGCATCAATCCCGGTGCGGAACTACCCTCTTGCAATTCCTTTAGTGCCTTGGCTTGGTGGACTTGCAGGTGAGCCATGGCGTGCAGGGCGGAGGCGGCTTGTCCAGCGGCAATGTAGGCTTTGGCCGTCAGGGACGAAGTAAACCTACAGGCCTTGGATGGGAGCTTTGGGCACCCATGCCAGGTGGTGGCGCTCTGCGGGCTTAGGTGCACCGTGAGCACCTTATCCACCGGGGGATTGAGGAATAGCCCTTGGCTGCCCCACCATCGAGGGTAGTGAGGGCGGGGAAGCTGAAAGATCGGGACCGGGCAGTAAAAGGTGCCTCCCATGACCTTGTCATCTCTTCATGCACTTCCGGGAAGAAAGGAATGAGGGCGAGGCGTGGCTCTGAGCGGCGAGCCCAGGAACCAATCATAGAGCCGCGAGGGTTCAGGGGAGAGTGGAGGGTTCCACTCTAGCCCGACGCTCACAGCTGCCCAGGAAAGCATGGGTCAGCTCCGCGTCAGCCTGTGACTGAGGCACTGCACCCGAAGGGAGGAGCCCAGCTGAGTCTTCCGCATCCGACTGGACGAGCCCGCTCTCCGATGCTGTGCTCGAGAGCTCATCACCTTCGCGGGCTCTGAACAAGAGGTCGAACTCACCGTGATACGAGCCGGCGGACTCATCCGGAAGCCCGATCAGGGCAGACGAGCATGCAGGGGAATGGGAGGTCCATGGGTGTATACCCAGCGGAGATGGTCCCACTGGGGTCCCCAGATCGCCCCCAGTGCTAGCCGTGCTGGCCTCATACCCGTGGGTAAAAGGACAGACGCAGGGAGCCTCTGATGTGGTTTGCTTTCTTACGAAGGTAAGCCGCGACCTCATCGTTGCCATGGACATGTTCTCGCAATGAGTACATGACCCATCCACGAACGCTGTCTCCATGTGAGCAGTGCCCAGACACGAAAGACAATGATCGTGGCCGTCAGAGGGTGAGAGATAACGAGCGCAACCAGGAGTAACACACAAACGGAAAGGCATCTTTAAAAAGATGCGTCTTTAAAAAGACGTTCCGTGTGTGCCGCTCTTTTAGAGAAGTATACTCTTTTAGAGAAATATACTCTTTTATTTCGCCGAAGTGCCCAGGGGCATTCTCTGCAGTGCACCAGTGCAGAGGGGGAAGAAGCCGCTGAAATCCGCCATCAGATCCAGCAGAGGTGAATGAACAGCTGTGGGAATTCAGCTTAGTGAGCATGACCGTTCGGCTCTGAAGAGAAAATATGAATGAGTGGTTGCATACCAGCTCCTTTTATACCCGTATGTTCGGGGGAGTGGTATGCAAATACCACTCGCCAGTTTTCATTGGCCTTTTATCAAAGACCAGAGGTGTCTCTGGCTCCCAAGAGTGACCCCTAGTGTCACTACATTGACACAATGTCGAGTGAGTGACAGATAGGAACAATATATTGACCCTCTCAAGCCTGTATAATTAAAAAAGTAATTTGGTGGAATGGCAAATATGGTTTGCACGCGAACACGTCAGTGGCCATGTCAGTGAAAATTACTACGTACAAACACATAACAATTGGACAAATACATGAAGTACAAGCAAAATACCAATTATAACAACACTTAAATTTAAGCGTACCTCTGAATTTATGTGATGCTCCAGTGACTTCCAGGTTCTTTAACTTTAGAAGAAGATCCTCCATCAACAGATATCCATCATCATGTTGCCAGCGTTGGTCTGTGCACATCCCAAACTTCATGCACACAGCACGTGCAGTGAGTAAATCCCATTGGACGATTTTAATAAAGCCCTACAATGTGAAATTACCTGTTGCACTTGCAGCTCTTCAGTTTTTCTTGTTTAAAAAAGTTTGTATTGCGCATAAAAGTTTGTGCTCTTCCTTTAAAGAAATTAAATGTCCAAATGATCCAAAGTTTAATAATTTTATTTTTAAAAACAGCTAATTTATTTTATATGGAATAAAATGGCATTGTTTCTAAACCTGTTTGTAATTTAATTTAATGAATTTGTTTTATATGTAAAAAAAAAAAAAAAAAAAAAACATCATCTTGACGCTCTAAATAAAAACACAAAAATCCAGAGGTCTGATATTGATTTTTTTTCACCTATTGTATGTGACCAGACAACATGAACTATTTTACTGTATGCCATTTTATTTTTATCATATATTATTTAAGTTTATGTTGGTGTTGGGTGGTTTTCAATTGCATGTTTATTGAATTGTTGAGATCACGTTTGGGACAATGAAGTGAATTTCATGCACTTGAAGGGTTTGGCTTTGGCAGCCTTGAAACACCCCATCCTCCACCAGGCAAATCATTGGATCACAGTATTTTGTACTTCTTTTGAGGGACCCTATGATGGACAGAAATGTATTTGTGCCTTATCCATCCCTAAAGGGTACATATTAATACCTTAAGGTGTAACTTTGACCCAGTGAGGGTACAACCATATAAGCTGTACCCTATGTGCACAAATGGACCCCAAACGTACCCTTTTTTCTGACAGTGTGTCTTAGTGGTGTAAAATCTAGTCTGGGAACCTAAAGGTTGTTGGTTCAAACTCCATATTGGGGGATTTGACAGTTTCTACCATTGTGCCCTTGACTCTTAAAGGAATAGTTCAACCAAAAATTATAATTCTCTTATCGTTTACTCACCCTTATGCTGTCTCAAACCCATTTGACTTTCTTTCTTCTGTGGAAGAATATGTCTATATCCCTACCATGCAAGTCAATGCTGTCCAAAGCTTTCAAGCTCCAAAAAGGACATAAAGGCAGCATAAAAGTCATCCATATTACTTAAGTGGTTTAATTCATGTCTTTTGAAGAGGTACACTTGGTTTTGGGTAAGAAACAGACCAAAATTGAAGTCCTTCTCTATAAACCTTGACATTTGCAGTCTCCTTGTAATCAAGCTTCAAATCACTTCTTCGCACTTGACATTCGCATAAAGTGCTGCACTTCTGTGTTCCGCAGAAGAAAGGAATTCATAATAATTTGAGATGGCATAAAGGTGTAAATGATGAGAGAATTGTCATTTTTGGGTGAACTATTCCTTTAGAAATTAAGGTTACAATTATATAAAGGTTACCGAAAAGGGTTCATATGGAGTTGATATGACATTTCAAGCTAAAACAATTTTAGTCAACATATTTCTTATTCTTGGATAATTATCAAACATGTAGTTTTATGAGATTAAATTAACTGAACAACTGCATGGAGTATTTGTACTTTTAAAAATAAATTTGTCACACTGCAAAGGACTATAGGACTATTTACGTGAACTGCAAAAAAAGCTAAAATGCAGGTGTCTTGAGACACATTTTTAAAAGTAAAAAAAATATCAAAACACAAGGCTCCAGTGTGAGGTGCTAAAAAAACAGCGAGACAGCCAGTCAAATGTCTGTTTAGCATGTTTACATAAAACAACAATTGACAAATGTGTAGATGGGCTCAAAAACGCATTAGATGTAAACGCAATCTGAAAGTCACTTTGGATAAAAAAACTGTCTGCAATATTATAAATAGTGTATTGTTTCATGGGTACATTCCCTAAAAGTCATAATAGGATGGACACATAACACGCATGAACTGTGTCCGGGGGGTTTCCTCAAAATGTTTCATTTCACTTGGATGTGAATGTAATTCAGCTGTAGGGGCTTATATAAGTTTGGCTTATAAAGACTGCATTGCTGTTTATTGCTCTCTTTGATGGAGAGCTCAAAACCAAAGTCCCTCCACCCTGAACCTCTGAAGAGAAGTTCAAAATAAACCAAATTTAATTAGCATTTGAATTTCTGTTCACTGTGATTTACAGTGCCATCCAGTGAAATCGCCACACTGTCTGTTATTTCTGTTATCTCACCCTGCTGTGGAAACCAGGCGTTTAGCATTCAACAGCATTATTCTGAGCTGCTGTTTTCAGTTTGTTGGTTTAAAAGCAGCGATACAATCTTTAAAATCAACCGTCTTTTCTTCCTTTGAAATCTTCAAAAGCCGATGTATGAAACTGCAAACTTTGATCTTCTTTGACCTGAGAACTTTGACTGGCGACCAGCTCTGTACTTTTCCCCCTTATGAAATAGGATACATCTGTAGTAATTACAGATTTTGCAAGGCAGCACTGTAGATATTCCTCAGACAATCTGGTTAGGGTTTATTCTAACCCTAAGTATTAAACTTAATGCAATTAATTTAGCCCAAGCTACTAAATGTGCAGACTCAAGGTTAAAACTTGTTGTAGATAATTTTAGTCCAGCCATTTTCATCTTGTGTCAACATTATTCTTTTTAAGAAATGTAAGATTAATATTTAAAATCCCCATTGACTTTGATAGGGGGCATTCACACAGGGTGTGTTCTTGCATATGTCTGCGCTGTTATTTTAATTGCTTTTCTATGTACAAATGCTTAAGACTTGCTGTCTTATGCCGTTATTTCGCGCTATGTCTAAATGTTTTTGAATACATGAATGCAATCCTGTGTGAATTGCCCCATATAATATAGCATTCAAAATGTAACCGTATCATAATATTTGGATACCAAATTCCACTAGGGCTGAAACGATTAGTTGACGTTATCGACAATAAAACATTGTCAACAAAGTTTTTCGTTTTCAAGTAGTCATTTGATCTACTTTAATGTAACATGAGATCACTTTAATGATGTGGAGCTGGAGCTGCCGCTCCGCTGAAGCAAAACTTGCGTGTCGAGCGTCTTTAAAGGAAACACCCCGACATTACACCTTAAATGCAGTTATATTTAATGCGTTATAGCTTTATTAAAGTTCAAATAATATGGAAGCAGGTCATGTAAATAACTACAAACTCCGAAACTGGCATTTTTCTGTGCGGTCAGCGTCTCTTCTATGAGTTGTGCAAATGTCCCGATCTAAGGGGTAGAGACTGAAACTGTATCCCACCGATGCACACTCTGTCGTGGGGACGCTCGTCCCTCGAACGCGCACGCTTGCTGCAGCTAGATTATAACGTATTGGCTCACGACATATTGAATCATAAAATATGTCACTGTGCATTTCTTATCGTGAAGAAAATTGGCAATACGCAGCTTTATTAATATGAGAGAGTTTGTTTTTTTGTGAGTTAAAGATAGATTGAAGTGAACAGAAAGGTGAGAGAGGGTAGTCTTCGCCCCATTATACACTGCAACAAAATATGTTTTTGATTTGTTTTTGTTTTGGCTTGTTTTCCAATATAAATATCTAAAACTCCTTTAAAACAACGTTAATGTTTTTTAGCAACTTTACTGCAGAAGAAAAAATTGTTATCTGAGAATGTTGAAAATAATATTAAAAATACAAATATTTTAAAATATCTAAAAATCCTTTAAAAAAAGATGCATTCACCTGAGAAGCAGCATATAAGATATTTATACTTGCTTTTAGAGAACAGATCTTGAATATAAGTATATTTTGTCTTTACTGCACTCGTAGAAGCATAACCATGTACAAAATACACTTATATACAAAATACACTTACTGTATATTTAAGATACAGTCTCTTAAAGCAAGTCTAAATATCTTATATGTTGCTTCTCAATTAAATGTATATTGTTTTAAGGATTTTTAGACATTTCTAAATGGAAAACAAGACAAAAACACTTGATAACAATAGGATTATATTGCAGTGAATTTCTTTACTGAATTAAACTTATAAAAAGTATTTTTCCCCCCTTTAATTCAGTGAATGTCATTTGGAGGTATTTTTAAAAGATGATTTTGTCCTCTTTTATTGTTCGTAAGCACATTTATTACAACTTTTTAAGTCGGGACACAAGCAGAATAATCAGTTAAGTGCTAATGATTAATCATTGCAATAATCGCCGAATAGTAGAATAATTGTTCTAATAATCGTTTTATCAAAATAATCGTTAGTTGCAGCCCTAAATTCCACTTGAATTTATTTTGTAACATCTATTGGTATGCTGAGTTTTTATTGATCGTTTATCTTCCTTGCATCTGTTTAACAATTTATAGCTCTTTTTGCACTGCAATGACGGTGTCACGTGTGTTGATTCTCGTGCACAGCCGATGAAAAACAAGATGTGTGCTATATATCATAACAGTGGCAAAGCGGCTCTGATGTGGCATTTAATTATCACAGTATCAAAACCTAAATACTATAGGTTAATACTAATGTTTTGTTGCCTTGCAAGCACTGCTATTTCCCTCAAGAAAATGCAAATTATGCATATACTCCTTGACAACATGAAAATTTATGTTAATGCAATGCAGTTTTATAAATTTTTCTAAACTTTCGTTTTATACTGTGTCTTGGATGTCTGCCGCCTTCGTACTTGAGGGACTCTTGATTTCTTGCTGTGTGTGTATGTTCTGTTGTGTATTCTACTCTGCAATAACACAAGTCTGCACTCGTCCTTAAGTGTCTTCGGAAGGATTCTTTGTGTGTATTCTGTTCACCATAAAGCCCCAGACTAGTGGATTAGATGACAAGAAAGGCATATGAATGCCATTTGTCGACAATAGGAAACCCAGTCACTGAATCTTTAAAACTTTCTACAATGAAACATACAGTATAATGCATTTAGGTGCTTTAGTTTTTCCAACAGGTGTCCCACTGCTCTGAAAGCTCTTTTCTCCACATGGGAGGTTTTAAAGGAAGGTGTCATTCATCTCTATGTCATGGCCATTTGTGTTAAATGACCTTTTTGGACACACCCTGGCACCATGCAAAATGAACACTGTACGGATTTAGCGTGCTTATGAGCGATTCAAAGTTCTCAGCTATTGCCACCAGAAATGTCACCAAATACTATCCCTATTGACCCTAGAGGAAGTCTTGGATTTACACTGCAAAAATAATTTTAGTCTTTAAACATCTAAACATTCTTTAAACAAAATAAACTGACTTGAGAAACAAACCGGCATAAGATATTAAGTCCTGTTTTTAGAGAAATCTAACAAAATTTAGTGAGGTTTAGGCCTATGCTTATGGGTTATTCCATGTCAATTCAACCAAATTGCAGGAATTTCCCCAGCTACATTTTTATGAATACTTTTTATGAAGAAAGATTAACATAAATGATGATGAAAGCAAAAATGTTAATTGCCATGGAACAATATTTACTGAGTAATTATTTACTCAGTAAATATGTTCATTGCGAGAACATGACCATGGCAACGTTGCGGTCGCGGCTTTCCTTCTTTCGAGAGAAAGACACTTCAGCTGTCCCCCCCGCTGGTCCTTCTACCTACGGGTACGAGGCCGCCCTGGTTGATGCTAAAGGCGATTCGGGGGCTTCAATAGGTACGGTTCCACCGGGTAAACCCCCACGGACCTCACACACCCCAGTATTCTTGTTTGCGCCCGTCCAGTTCTGGGTTGAGACAGGCAGCTCGCCTCAGTGCCAGCCTAATGTCTCTTTTGGAGCTCATGAGCTGGATGAGATGTTGATCGCTGCATCGGAGAGCGCCTTGGTGATGTCGGACGCTGAGGACTCGACCAGGCTGCCACCTTCGGGTGTGGCAGCCCAGTCTGAGGCCGACGCGGAGCTGGCCGCCATGCTTGCCTGGGCTGCCGTGAGTGGTTGGGCTTGAGTGGAACCCTCCACCCGCCCCTGAGCACTCGCGGCTTGACGGCTGGTTTCTGGGTTCGGCGTGCTGCTCGCGGCCACGCGCCCCTCCAGTCCCCTACTTCCCGGAAGGGTTCGCTGCCTGAACATGATCCTTCAGACGGTGGGTTACCCCAGGTGGATAAGGCGATCGCGGCACACCTGTACCCACTAAGCGCCACCACCTGGTGGAGTTGCCCGGCACTCCCTTCCTGAGCCTGTAGGATGACGTCGTCTCTGACGACTAAACCCTACAATGCTGCCAGTCAGGCCGCCTCCGCCCTGCACGTCATGGCCCTCTTAAACGTCCATCAGGCCAAGTCTTTGAAAGAGCTACACGAGGGTAGTTCTGATCCCGGTGTGCTACAAGAGCTGCGCTCGGCGACCAATCTCACCCTCCGTGTGTCTAAGGTCACAGCGCGTGCACTCGAGCAGACGATGTCCACGCTTGTGGTCCAGGAGTGCCATCTGTGGCTGAACTTGGTCGAGATGAGGGACGCGGACAAGGCGCGGTTCCTTAACACGCCCATCTCCCAGGTCAGCCTCTTCAGCGACACCGTCGAGGACTTTGCCCAGCAGTTCTTGGCGGTGAAGCAACAGACTGAGGCCATTCAGCACATCTTGCCCTGACGCGGCTCAAGAGTGCGCACCCCGTCTGTTCGCCGAGGGCGTCCCCCTGCGGCGACACAAACTCAACTGGCTCCGTCCCAGCCCGAGTCCAGCCCTCGGCCCCGGTGTAGAGACCCCCGCAGGAGAGGGACACCCCCGCTTCTTGGCCAGCCGCGAAGACCCCCAGGAGGGCTCCCAAGCGCCCCTGAGACAGAACACACGAGGATCGAGACATCTGCGGGATCTTCGGAGCTGGAAGCCAGACCACTCCGTCCCCCGGTGGAGGGCCGGGAGGAAAATCTTTTGTTCCCTTTTTCTTTCTGTTCGCCAACCCATATTGTCAAAAAAAGAGCAGTTTCCTCTCTCCTTGGGTCACACCGCCAGTGCTCACGGTTACCGTCCCCACGGCTACCGGACACCGATCGCCTGCAGCCTGGGACTCATGAACGCTGCCCCCTGCCTTCGCGTGCCCCGCTGCATTACACAAACCACACCCCCGGCCGGCCGGTGGTGACCAGTCTCGAGGACGGCCTGAGAGGCCCTCCTCCTCAGTCGCCGGCCAGCCTTACGCCGGGCGCGTGGAGCAAGGTAAGTGCTTCGAGGGTCCCCTCAGCACGGCTGCCTCAGGTTGGAACACCACTCCCTGATGCGGCACTCCCTGTTCCCCTCCACTGCGAGGCCCCACCCCCAGGAACGTCGGATGCGATTCCCCTTGCCTGGAGTTTGGACGAGTGGCTATCGCTTTCCAACCCGTTGCACTTGCTGGCCAGAACCATCCGACTCGGCTATCTGATTCAATTCGCCAGGCGCCCGCCACAGTTCCGTGGCATTCTCTTCATGTCAGTGAAGGATGAGAGCACCACCGTCCTGCGGGTGGAGTTCACGGTCCTCCTACAGAAGGGCGTGATAGAGCCTGTCCCTCCAGCCGAGGTGAGACAGGGGTTTTACAGCCCTTACTTCAAAGTTCAAAGGACGGTGGGTTGTGGCCAATCTTAGACCTGCGAATTCTGAACCGGGCCTTGCACAGACTCCCGTTCAAGATGCTGACGCAAAAGCACATTTTGACGTGCATCCGGCATCAAGATTGGTTCGCGACGGTAGACCTGAAGGACGCGTACTTTCACGTCTCGTTTTTACCTCGACACAGACCCTTCCTATGGTTCGTGTTCAACGGTCAGGCATATCAGTACAAGGTCCTCCCCTTCGGCTTGTACCTGTCCCCTCACGTCTTCACAAAGGTCACAGAGGCAGCCCTTGCCCCGTTAAGGGAAGTGGGTGTTCACATACTCAATTACCTCGACAACTGGCTGATTAGCGCACTCTCTAGAGTTACTGTGTGCACACAGGGACCTGGTGCTCACTTACCTCAGCCGTTTAGGGCTTCGGGTCAACTGGGAAAAGAGCAAGCTCTCCCCGGTTCAGAGCATCTCTGTTCTCGGCATGGAGTTAGACTCGGTGTCAATGATAGTGCGCCTCACATGTGAGCGTGCGCAGTCGGTGCTGAACTGCCTGAACTTATCCAGGCGGGAAATGTCAGTCCCACTGAAGTACTTTCAGAGGCTCCTGGGGCATATGGCATCCTCAGCTGCGGTCACGCCGCTCAGGTTGATGCAAATGAGACCGTTACAGCACTGGCTCCAGACCCGAATCCCGAGGTACGCATGGTGCCGTGGCACACATCACGTGGCTCTCACACCCGCCTGCTGCCGCCTTTTCAGCTCTTGGACAGACCTTGCGTTCCTGCGGGCTGGAGTCCCCATACAGCAAGTGTCCAGGTGTGTCGTGGTTACGGACAACTCCAAGACAGGCTGGAGCACCGTGTGCAACGGGCATGCAGCCGCTGACTCCTGGACAGGACCTCGTCTGCGTTGGCACATCAACTGCCTTGAGTTGCTGGCAGTACAGCTCGCCCTGCGGAGGCTATTGCCGTTGATCCAGGGCAAGCACATTTTGGTCCGGATGGACAACACGATGACAGTGGCTTATATAAACTGCCAAGGTGGTTTACGCTCTCGTTGCATGTCGCATCTCGCCTGTCACCTCCTCCTCTGGAGTCAGCGGCGACTCAGGTCGCTGCGGGGCACTCATATCCCTGGCAACCTCAACGCCTCAGCAGATGCTCTGTCACGACAGGTGATGCTCAGGGGTGAGTGGAGCCTCCACCCCCAGGTGGTTCAGCTGATTTGGAGTCGATTCGGCAAGGCACAGGTAGACCTGTTCGCCTCCCTGGAATCCTCCCACTGCCCACTCTGGTATGCCTTGATGGGAGTTCCCCTCAGTACAGATGCGCTGGCACACAGCTGGCCCCGGAGGCTGCGCAAATACACGTTCCCCCCAGTGAGCCTACTTGCACAGGTTCTGTGCAAGGTCAGGGAGGACGAGGAGCAGGTCATTCTCGTGGCTCCGTATTGGCCCACCCAGACCTGGTTCTTGGACCTCACGCCCCTCGCGACAGCACCTCCCTGGCAAATTCCCCTGAGGAAGGACCTTCTTTCTCAGGGACGGGGCACCCTCTGGCACCCATGCCCAGACCTCTGGAATTTCCATGTCTGGTTCCTGGATGGGATGCAGAAGACCTAACTGGTCTACCGCCCACAGTGGTTAACACGATCACTCAGGCCAGAGCTCCCTCTACAAGGCAGCTGTATTCCCTGAAATTACATATCTTCGCTAAGTGGTGTTCTTCCCATAGCGAAGACCCCCAGAGGTGCGCAGTTGGGTCAGTGCTTTCCTTCCTGCAATAGAAGTTGGACAGGCTGCTGTCACCCTCCACTCTCAAGGTCTATGTAGCTGCTATAGCAGCACATCACAATGCTGTTGAAGGTAAGTCTCTTGGTAAGCACAATCTGATCATCAGGTTCCTGAGAGGTGCCAGGAGGTTGAACCCTCCTCTTTCCCTCATGGGACCTCTCCGTTGTCCTTTTAGTCCTACGGAGAGCCCCGTTCGAGCCCCTAGAGTCAGTTGAGTTAAAGGCCGTCTCATTGAAGACCGCCCTCCTGACTGCGCTCACTTCCATCAAGAGGGTTGGGGACCTGCAAGCGTTCAGCGAAGAGTGCCTAGAGTTCCATCAGGAAGTCTCTCACATGATCCTGAGACCCCGACCGGGCTATGTGCCAAGGTTCCCACGACCCCTTTTAGGGATCAGGTGGTGAGCCTGCAAGCGCTGCCCCCGGAGGAGGCAGACCCAGCCTTAACATTGCTGTGCCCGGTGTGTGCTTTGCGCATTTACTTGGATCACACACAGAGCTTTAGATGCTCTGAGCAGCTCTTTGTCTGCTTCGGCGGACAGCGGAAAGGGAATGCTGTCTCCAAACAGAGGTTTGCCCACTGGATTGTGGACACCATTGCTTTGGTCTACCAGACCCAGTCCGTGCCCGCCCCCTTGCGGGTTCGAGCACACTCCACAAGGAGTCTGGCATCCTCATGGGCACTGGCCAATGGCACCTCTCTAGCAGACATCTGTAGAGCAGCGGGCTGGGTAACACCCAATACCTTCGCGAGATTTTACAATCTCCTGGTTGAGCCGGTTTCGTCCCGTGTTCTTTCAGGTATGAACAGGTAAGTTTCGTTATGCGGGGCAGCTGGCCGGATGCACCGCTTGTGTATAGCGTCTTTCCCCTCCATGAGGTGAAGCCGTGCGCTCTTCTCTCCCATGCGTGTTCACGACCTGTGAACCCTGGATGTCCTTCCTCCTAGCCCTCTGGCTCACGAATTCCGCAGAGGAATTCGTAGTCAGACCCAGTACGTGTGCTAACGTGCCCTGTACTGGGGTAAGTGCTCCACAGGTCTCGGTTACCCCGGTAACCTACTGTGATGTATCTTCCGCGGTACGTTCTCCCTTTTCGGTAGACCTGCGTCTCCCTTGGCAGAGCCCTCTCTGCCCCGGTCGCTGCATTTGTAGAGCTCCTCCCCTACGAATGGCAGGACCTACCGCCGTGCCTCTTCCATGTGTGGCCTTAGCCCCATATGACGTATTTTCCACTTTTTACCCTCCCCTTCAGGGCAGGGTGTGGCCTCCGTGGGGTCTTTTCTCCCTGCATTTTATGAGCATTTAAAGGCCCCAGCCGAATCTAATTTTCTGTGGAGAGAAAAACTTAGAGAGAAAAGACCGTGGCTGGCTCCCATACTAGATACGTCTCCTCCCCCCCTTCAGGGTTGTTGGGAATTACATGACATTTTGGGGCATTTGGGGAGGTTACGTGTAGTCCGAGTGCATCTGTTCCTACGCTCACAGTAGCTTGCCTACACCTGCATCGGCAGTTCACGTAACAGTTCAGCCATTGTGGTGTTTCGTATAGGGACCCCTAGTGTCACTACATTGACACAACGTCGAGTGAGTGACAGGAGGGGAACGTCTCAGTTACTGTCATAACCTCCGTTCCCTGATGGAGGGAACGAGATGCTGTGTCCCCTCTGGCCACAAGCTGAACTACACAGCTGTAATGGCCGGGACCTTGTCTCGGCTCCTCAGTGCAAAAACCTGAATGAATCCGCATTCCAGCCTCCCTTTTATACCTGTATGTTGTGGGAGTGGCATGCAAATTCTACTAGCCAATTCTCATTGGCCTTTTCTCAAAGATCTTAAGGTGTCTCGGGCTCTCAAGATCGACCCCTAGTGTCACTACATCGACACAATGTCTCGTTCCCTCCATCAGGGAATGGAGGTTACGACAGTAACCGAGGCGTTTTTGGATTTCATAAATGTACATCTGCAAAGCTCTGGAATGCATCATTAGGGGTCCAAACACCAAAGGTGCTGAAACTCTACTGATTTGCTTACGATTGTTTTCTGCCCTAAAAAAAGCGTCTGGGCATCCGTGACTGTAAACCATAGAGATCGCATCAGAGGCCATTTGCTCTGAAAGCAAGACTCAGAATTTTGTCATTTTGCTTCTCAGATAAATGTATATTGTTTTAAGGAAGTTTAGATATTTTGTTAGCCCATATGTAGTGTACAAAAACTAGATTTCCACCTAACTTACCTAACCTAACTTAAACTAACTTATTGCGAATTTTATGTCACAATAAGCTGGAAATAAAGAGAAGCTTGTCATTTATAAGGCAATCATGTTCTCCATTTACAGGCTTGTTTCTACCTGTCAAAAGCACTTGAGGAAATAATACGTTTCTTATCCATATTCATTCTGTGTTTCATTCGCCACTGGCTGACCACTGCCACATGAAAATCAGTAATTTCAGATAAGTCATTTGTAGCGCCCCCTTGAAAATGGGCATGTAAGGTGGGCTCTGTAGCACCCCCAAGTCACCAAAATTGGCACATATATAGTTCTCAAGCCGAACAACTTTCAAACAGTCATTAGCTCCACCCAAAAGGAATTCGGCTATTTTGGATTTTCTGAAAATCGCATGCTCTGAACTTTTAAATACTCCTCCTAGGGGATTTATGTGAGTAGCACCAAATTTGTGCAACATAGTAGATGCTAAATTGTGAACTGTGAAATTGCAAATGAATTTTTAAAAAAAATATTCAAACACAAATACTAGACTGCTGTCATTCAGCATCAAAACAAACAGTTGATTTTATATTTTAATATTCATATCAAAGTGCACTCGGTTGATGAACTAATTGAAATATTTTTATCTCTTGGTAGAATATTCCCTAAACCCCACTACTTTGGCTTTGTCTCTGTGCCCCAATGTCATAATCTTTGCCTAATTTTGAAGAGACTGTTTTGACTTTATGTTTTTTTCATTTTCTTTTACAAAGTACTATTGCTGCCAACTTGTACATTTATAATAACTATTTCATAAAATTGATTAAGCATTCCCTGTCATTTCATAGCTACAGTATACTGACTACTGACACCATGTAAGTTATTGTCCGGACCTTTGCTGGGAAGGAAATGTAAAGACTGGACCTCTTGGAACTTTAATTGAATACCCCGTCCTAGGGGATTCATGTGACTGGCACCAAATTTGTGCAACATCATGCCAAGACATTGTAGATGCTAGAATGTGAACATATTTTTGATATTTTGAATGGTGTCACCATGGCAAAGCAATACATTTATGGCGAAAAATGGGAAACAGGAAATGCCTTATATTTTCTGTTTGCATTATATGATTTTGATGTTTGGTAATGGGGGCTGATCACATGGATGCAGCTATTATGGGTCACGGTCATAGTGCCACCAACTGGCAGCAGGAAGTATGGCAATTTTAACAGATTTTGAAATAGTCCTCTTATGTTTACATGAATTGCTTCAAAATTTAGAATAATGTCAAGACACTGTTGATGTAAAATTGTCAAGGGATATTTGATATCTTAAATAATGTTGCCATGGCAACACATTAATTGCACTTGGCATTCTTAAAATTTCATGAAATTTTGCACACACATCAGAGTCATTGTCCATTAGGGCTGGGTAAACGTTCACACATGGGCGTGTAGGGGGGGCCTCTGTAGCACCCCCATTTTCACCTACAATCAAAACAATTAGTACATATACCAAAAATTGGTGCATATATAGTTCTCATCAAGCCGGACAAGTTTCATAATTATAGTTATTAGCTCTGCCTAACAGGAAGTCAGACATTTTGGATTTTTTGAATATTGCAGTCTCTGAACTTTTAAATACTCCTCCTAGGGGATTCATGAGACTGTCACCACATTTAGAGAACATTATGCCAAGACATTGAAGATGCTAAATTGTAACAGATTTTTGATATACCGAACAGTGTTGCCATGGCGAGGCATTAAATTAATGGTGAAAAATGGGAAACAGGAAGTGTCTCATGTCTTCAGTGATTTTGTGTCACAATTTAGATGTATGTTTAGTCTTGGGGGCTTATCACATGGATTTGAATATTTTGGGTCACGGTCATAGCGCCCTCACCTGGCAGCAGGAAGTGTGGCTCTAACAACAAAATTTTAAATAGTCCTCTTATATTTACCCAAATTGCTTCAAAATTGTTTAGAATAATGTCAAATGCCAAATGCATGTGTCCACCTTGCATTGTTTTCTGAAAGCCACCGGGTCGAAATGGTCCCATGGTAGAGGTCTGCAACCCAATGGGCTTCAGGCCAGTTTCAGATCAGTTTTTCAAGTAGGACTTCGGGTTCGGGTTTGCAATTCATGAAAAAATAAACAGGCTTACTGAACTTGTTTTGCACACATGCTATAACTCACAGACACACACGAATGGACGAGTTAGGGGCCTTTCACACCGAATTTATTTTTGTGTGCATCTGTTCTGTTTTCCCATTGTTTAACCCTCTGGGGTCTGAGGGTGTTTTGGGCCCTGGATAAGTTTTGTCATACCTTGACATTTGTGCTTTTTTCAGTTGTTTAAAATCATATTAATGGCTAACGTCTGATAACACTGTATTCAACACAAACTGGGCTACAATAATATGTGATCAACATGTATGTACATGTTTGTATTTTTGAGAAAATAAAAATGTCACTGAAATAAGGCCATATAACACATACTAAACATTTGTTCACAAGACTTTTGAAACTGGATCTCGTAGCCTAGAGGTTTTGCTATAAAATGATGTGAAAACCAACCTGATCACTCATTCATACAAAACAATATAGTCATTTAACTTTTGTAAGATACTTTTAGTGTTAGAAAGGCCATATGCGAGGAGGCATGGATGATCATGATTGTTGATGTGATTCACACCTGAGGAGACAAAGACCCCTCCCCTGTGAATGAATGTGAGAAGACTTAATGCTTGAATGTATTGTTTGTAGCTTATTCACAAAATCAAGCTTAAGTTAAAAGAAGTAATCTGACTATACATTTTCTTTACATAAAGACTTTACTTAAAAACTTTAGACCTACATTACCATTTAAAAGTTTTAAATCAGTAAGATTTGTTAATGTTTTTAAAAGAAGTCTCTTCTGCTCACCAAGACTGCATATTTGATCCAAAATACAGCAAAAACAGTGATATTGTGAAATATCTTTACAATTTAAAATAACTTTTCTATTTGAATATATTGTAAAATGCAATTTATTCCTGTGATCAAAGCTGAATTTTCAGCATCATTACTGCAGTCTTCAGTCTCACATGATCCATCAGAAATCATTCTAATATGCTGATTTTCTAATATGGGCATATTTACAGCACATTTTACACATTTACACCCAAACAGATATTTGCAAGCACAAGCTTCGTTGATGATAATGAGGCAGCATAAACACTAGTTAAAATATTATCTAAAAATTTATATTATTTTTATATCATATTACATATCATATTTATGTCATACAGCATACAATTTAAATATCTGCTTTAGCCGAAATAACATTTAAATGTAACTAAAACTTGCCTATTAGGACATATTTCAAATTTCAATACTTTGAATACTGGCTGGCAAGTCTGGAAATAGTCTAACTAGTAAAATATGTACATGTTTATATAAAATAGCATGTCAGCTAATATGTAAGTAAAACTAAACTTGATCGGCTGGATCAAGTCGCTCTTCAAAATGCAAACGTTCCTTGTCGGATTCCTGCTCTTCTTCTGAGGAAAATGTGAACTCTTCGTCACTATGTAGGAGCTTCCTCACCTGTGCAGCATGCCATCTTCCAAACACGCAGGAAAGTGAATGAATCTGATGATGAACTTGATGCTTTTTAAGGCACTGTTGGGGGTGTTTACCATTTGCATTGATCGTCTCAGCACATTACCGTATGAATAGCGCGCTCTGCTGGTGGGTGTGATCACATTAGCGATAATTAGCTGAGCCAGGAGAAACTGTACATCGCTTTGTTTCATACAGATTACATTGCAGTAGAATATTTGTTTTAATATTAGTTTCAGTTCATTTTTGTGACGTGTTTCAGAAAGATGCTCGCAGAGACAGAGACAGCTGAAAGTGCCCCGTTTATTTTCTTTATTTTACAAAAGCACAAGGTTTTGTTGTTATTGTGAGTGTACACAAATAAAAGTAGACCCTTTATAGTCTCTAATGATGCCTTACACTTATCTGTATGCCCAAAAATGACGGAATATTTCAAGTTGTTTCCACTGTTATGAGGAAAAAATCTAGCAGGACGCGCCGGCGCGTCCGTCGACCCCTGAGGGTTAAACACATGCTGGATAAATGTCTTTGACATTTGCACTGCGTCTCGCTTTTTCTTTAGCGTCTTGTGCAGGACCGGCATATTTTAAACATCGTGTCAAGTTAAAACGAACTTCAAATTTTCAAACACGCACGTTAAGACATCTGTGCTCTGTTTCATTCTTTGTGCTACATCTAGATTGTTTTTAGTGCAGTTGTCACAAAGATTCAACGTTCTGAAGTTCAGGCTGTAAAGAGGGACTGTTGCATTGTTTCATATTATTCCAGATTGTTCTGCACCAAGCAAAGTTTCAACAAATAAATGGTAAGTCAATACGTTTCTCCCCTTCTGCTCTAGTGTTCTAAGGGGCTGCTGTGCCTTGTTAAAACTGTGTATGTTTACTGTTTCAGTACTGTTACAAATGTTGCCTATATGCTTACATAAAATACAGCTATTGCAACAGTACTTGCTAGGAGAATAAATGAGATAGTAAGCCATTTCGGGTTCGGGTCAGGTTCGGCTTAAAATTGGACGGTATCATTCAGGCCGGGTAGGGTTGGGCCACACGGTCTCGGGTATGGGACGGGTTTCATTTTAAGGCCCGTGCAGACCTCTAATTCATGGTGCTTGGGCTTGTCATTGCTGCTTGCAACTATATTTATTATTATTATTATTCTTTTCAATGTTTTGGGTGCTTTTGGGTCCCTTAACATACTTAACAACTCATGAAAGTTTGCACACACATCAGAGTCGTCGGCCATTAGGCCTGAACAAAAGTTCACACATGGGCATGTGGGGGTACTCTGTAGCACCCCCTGTAAATGTTTTCTTAAGGAAATTTCTGTTGCACCTTCACTTACAGTCATCAAAATTGGTACATACAGTATATAGTTCTCATCAAGCCAGACAACTTTCATAATTACAGTCAGGAAGTGTGGCACTTACAACATGCTTTGAAATAGTCCTCTTACATTTACCTAAATCGCTTCAAAATTGTTTAGAATAATGTCAAGATACAGCTGATGTAAAATTGTGAAGGGTTACTCGATAGCTTTAATCATGTTGCCATGGCAACGCATTAAATGTTATTATTCTTTTCTTTCTACATTCATGTGTTTTTGAGGCACTTGTCTTGCTTTCCTTGACAAAATGCATGTGTTCATCATGCATGGTTTTCCGAAAGCCACCAGGTGGAAATAGACCCATGGTGCTTGGGCCCGTCATCACTGCTTGCAGCTATATTTTTTTATTGTTTCACACAGTATGAGCTTGGAATATATTGCTTTATTGAAGAGAAATGTATGTCTAAATGACATTCAAACGTATCCCTTCATTTACTGTATACTCAGTGTAGTTGGGTGATTCTCACGAAACCTGTCAAGAAAATGTCCTGGTCATATTTTACTATAAAATATGAAGATATTTATATATATATATATATATATATATATATATATATATATATATATATATATATATATATATATTCTGCATAAAGAAAATAAGGCAGGCCATTATTATTTTTTGCACTTATTTATAAATATTTAAAGTGCCAAAGTGCAAATGAGATTTAAGAGCTATGGCAGTAACTCTCAGAGAATAACAACTTAAATTTCAGTCTTTTTCTCTAAGGAAGTTATCTTATGGCTTTAGAAGACTTAGAATATAGTGCACAAGTCTTATGGACTACGTTTATGGTGCTTTTATGCCTTTTTGGAGCTCACCAGTGTCACTGTTCACTTTCATTGTATGGAAAAAGCAGCATGGACACTCTGCTAAACTTCTCATTTTGAGTTCCATGGAATAAAGAAAGTCATACAGATTTGGAATAGGGGTGTAACGGTTCTCGGTAAAAAACTGAACCGTACGGTTCGCCACTCACGGTTCGGGAAGCATTGGCACCGCGGTCGGTTCTCTTCACTTTAATGACACATCTGGAGCACAGGTTTTGGTCAAGAAAACAAAGCATCAAACAGACAGGCACTGTTACAACCTCCGCTAATGCACCTGAATGGATCTGTAAATGGATACGCTCCACCTGTGTTTCACGTGGGTCAACTTGATGACATCACTGTTCTGCAAGCGTTGTGTGTAGTTGAAAATGGCAAGTGGTGAAAATGAAACGCTGATAAAGAAGCCCCATTCGATCAATTACAACAGCGATGGTAAAAAGATGTTTACAAAACAGGCACTGTTTGCAGACATCGCTCGACATGAGTGCTGTATACTGGTAATATATGTCAATAATGTACATGAGAGTTTATTTAAAATGCGCACGCAAGTTCTTCCTGTTTCCTTGCGCGGCTGTAATCTATCACAAGCGTCAATAATGCGTTTTGATTAATGGCTTTAAGATGCCGTTATAGTAATACATTGATACATGATTAATCATTTACGCCGACATTACTCAGGAAAAGAGCTGCAAGTGAGCCGAAACTGCATTTTTAAACAGGCACTCAGTGCTAATTCGGACAGACATGAAACAATAACTAAAGAGCTTGGGGTGTTCATGTGGGATTTCCATGTATGATTAAAATACTCAAGCAGCATTATCACAACATCACTTCTCTTATGCATTCTAATAGCAAGGTTATTCCTTCTATAGTGACGTACAGCTTCCGAATACTGAATATGAATATGAAATGAGTTTGAAGTGCACTTTATGTTGATGCATGTAGCCTATTAGTGCATGTATTAAGTTAAAATGTTGATTTAGTAATTAGAGAAAATGTTTATTTTTTTTTTTAGTTAAGGACCCTGACAAAAATTAACCATGGTTTTACTATTGTAATATTGTAGTAACCATGACTGCTGTCACCATGGTTTTCTGAGCAGAAATCATGGTTTTGATACAATTAACCATGGTTTGATAACAGTAATACTGTAGTTTCTATATAGTAACCATGAATTTACTATATATTGTAACCATGACAATAACCATGTTTATATTGTGGTTACTATGATTTTACTACAAATACCATGGTAAAACAATGGTTACTGTTGTAAAACAATGATTGTTATTTAAGGGCAAAACTATTGAAGTGTTTACCAAATGGATTATTCTTTGGATTTGGCAGTAATATATATATATATATATATATATATATATATATATATATATATATATATATATATATATATATATATATATTATTTTTTTTATGTATTTTTTTTAACAAAGCAAATACTGAACCGTACCGAAACCGTGACCCTTAAACCGTGATACAAACCGAACTGTGAGAAATTTGAACAATTACACCCCTAATTTGGAACAACATCAGAGTAAGTAAATGATGACAGAATTTAGATTTTTGGGTGAACTATCCCTTTAAGTAAAATGTTCCTGTCTTGTATCTCATTTACATCACTGGCGTTGTAGATGTTTTGACAAGTCTTGGCTTGGGTTTAATCCTGAATCCTTCAGTTAGTTCTGCTGATACGGTGACATATAACAAAGCCTTTATTCTTCTGATTCAGGTGATAATACTTTTTCAGTGCTTTTGAAATGGAAAAGAGAGAGAGACTCAGACACATATCACTGGGAAATAATGAGCATGTTTTCTGATTTAAGTCAATTTTTTTTATTCCTCCAAAGGAATTTTAGTAAAAACATTTAAGACAAAATTAAAAATATGAAATAATGAAAGATAAATGAAAAATACTGAGCTATAAAAGAGTAAATTATGAGCAATAAGATTTTCCTTAAAATACACTTTAATTTTCTTGGTAGATGTTTATTTGGCAAAGAAACTTTGCACATACAGTTTTGAGAAATTATTGTTGATAATGCTTGTGCTTTTTTTTTTTTTTTTTTTCTCAAAAACATACATTATTCCACATTCTGCTTTCTGTTTGAGCTCAGCTTGAACTTGTGTCTTTACATCCCTGATGCTGCTTTATGCCTGCAGGCGTTTTATGTAAAGACTTCAGATACTCTTGATCTGAATGACTCAACAGTACAGTCCAAACAGACAGACTAGCTCAGTTCCAGCTCTTTGTCTCTGTGGGCTTTAGTCTCCTGAGTGGAGGTCCTCATAGAGTCCTCAAAAAAGAATGTTTCTTTGCACAACAGTAACTCTCAGGGATTAGAGCTGCATTCCCACATCCAATGTCGGTCATGCCGAGAGGCTCATGAGAGCAGCGCTGTGTTTGTCTTCAGTGTGCTATCAATCTGCTCCTCCTCCTCTCTGGGATAATCCGCTCGCTAAATGGACCGACCGGGCCTGCCAGTGACAAACCGACTGCCTGGGAGGAGATGTCGGCTTCTAATAGAGTCTGTTCACTTAAAACACTGTAGGCTAAATCTGCTTCCTAATGAAAAGAGCAGCTTAGTTGGTTAACATGATGAGTTTTTGATGCTGGTCTCCTGAATTGGATGCTGGTATGTTGGTTTCTCCACTAGTTTAATGAGCAAGGCTCATTTAGCTTCACTGAACAGTATTCCTTTGCAGTTTTTTTTTTCTTCTTCAACTTGATAAGCACCAGACCAGCACTAATCAGCATAAACCAGCCATGGAAATTCAGGCCAAGTCGACACAAATGCATTTTTATTTGAAATTGAAAGTCTTCCAAAACAATGTATGTGTCATGCATTAATATTGGACAATGCAACAGGTGAAAAAATTCCATATTACATTGAAAAAGGGACCAGAATCATATCTAGAATATTGTAGACTTGGAGTTGGGCTCTTTTGACTTGGGCCAGAAAGCAACCACCCAAAACACCCTAACAACCACATAGTAATGCCCTAGCAATTGCAGCAATGTGTTAAAAACAATTTACAGTAAAATACCTTAGCAACCGCGTAGCAGTGCCCTGGAAACCACCCACAACGTCCTAGCCCACACTTGTAAGGTCAAGCACCACTCACAATTTCTTAAAAAAATTTAAAATAATTTTTTAAGACACTGATTTCATTAGGTTTAATTGATTCTCTAAATATGACGACTAGTGGCAGTTTTGAAGAAACTTGGCTTGAATGACTGCCTAAGCGGAAGAACATGTTATCTCTCAATCTGATTATTAATAAAGCATATTTTAGAAAAAAATATTTCTAAATATTTTTAGTCTGCTCTCTTGTCTGCTTTTATAAGGCATCTTCTCTCATTTTGTACAGTGATAACTCACTGAGGCGCTTTTTTTAATTGACTAAGTTTTCACTATCCCTCGTTCGTTCTCAGGTTGTTTAGCATTCATTTCACTCACTCAAAACCTAGAGCTAGAGGTTGACCGATAGTGGATTTTACCGATAACTAAGTTGGGCAGTACCTGCAGATAACCGATTAATCAACCGATAGTTTTTAAAATTGATACTGAATGAAAAAAATAACACTCAAAGTAAAATAGTGCTGAACTTTATTACAAAAATAAACAATACTGACTGAACCATGAAAAATGTATTATACTTTTTAAAATGAAATAAATATATAAATATTAATATATATGAACTAATATTAGAATTTTAAAGTCTATTTTTAAACCTTACAACACCATTATATTATTGCATAGAACATTCCTATCCTGGCTGTTAAAAAAAGAACATTTCATTTTCAACTAATGTGCATAAAATAAATAAATAAAAAGTTTTTGTTGGTCCATATTCTCAAATGTGGGGGGGTAGTTAAACATCTTTCCTGATAAAGCATTTAAACAACTCATTGCTTAATCTGAGAAACGCTTATAAAAGAACAAGACGCAATGGCCAAAGCTCTCCACCAACTGTAAGAGGCTGTTCACACCGAATGCTTTTGCAACCATCCATTTGTTTTTCTATGTAAACGCGCACTAGACGAACATCTTTGTTTCGCTTTGTTTTTATTTATTCAGCGTCTCGTGCAGGAGAGCTGTTTTTAGATACTGTGTCTAATTAAAAAGAACTTTAAAAAGCATCTTGAGAAACCTGCTTTCTGTTAAACTGTATTTGTTGCGCTCTGTCTTGCCTTTTTTAGCGCAAGAATGTGATCGATCTGAAGTCATCATATTACAGTGAGGATACATTTTTTAATTGAAATCAGATGTGTTTCTGATTTGTTTATATGTTTCTCTCAGCTGCATGAAGATTTCATGTTTAAATATTTAAATAAAGCTTTAAATATGCAACTTAGCTGGCTAACAAATGCATAAATGTGACCAGCTGGATATAAACAAATGTAAATAGATGGTAATTGATGGTAACAATCGTGTCATTTAAACATTTGGGTAGGACTTGCGTGTATTTTTGTTACATTTTTCTAACCACTTGAGGTTAGCTTTAATATTAGCATCCTCTCAGCCTTGTCGGCAAACATACTGCTGTTCTCTACTAATGCAGCATCTAGTCAACACATTAATTACTTTATAATGATATGACAATGTGTACTGTAGTGTACTGTATACATATCTTTTTGTTGTTGATGTTTTAAATCCACATCTGAAGTGTTCCACTCCATGCAGAGTGTAGTCTCACATATCAAAACAAACACAAGGCATCAGTAACCTAGTTTCCATCCACTTTTCACGCTGTTTTGTTATTGACAAAGTGAAAATGCTTAAAAATATTTTGCGAAATTTGCCGTCTTCTGCCTGTTTCCATTCAGATGGCCTTTTATCGATAAAAATGGTGTGCGTGATGACGTCATGCTTAAAAAAACACTTTGTCGCATAAGTTTTGGTTTATCGCAAAAGAAATCTGACCTTAAGCCATTTCCATGCAGAAATGTGTTTATATCGCTAATTGTGTACCTTTCACCTCCCAGATGTCCCTAATTGTTTTCCCCAAAGTTTTGGTAAATTGGGGAGAGTATTGATACAATTCATTGAAATTAGACAGCTTACTGTCATTTTAATTTCACAAATAAATGCAATCAGAAGATGAGGAATTGCAATCAAAAGGGAACATCTGCCCTTATGATTGGACTGTAAAATCAGTCCTGATGTTACACCTATCACAGGTTGCCACCGGTTCAGCATCGGATCTGTGCAGGTATGCTGTTAAGACAAATCCATAACAGTGCGAGTAATGGGTCACGTACAATAAATTGGCTTTCAAGGATGTATTCCTTGTCGTCATGATTAACACAGGCTAACAATTAGGGTAAATTCTGTCATGTGACACTATATTTTTGTGTTAATGCCAATTTTCTCGACAAAAAGTGTTTCCAAACCAGTTTATCGCGATATTTGAAGTATCGACATAGAGTTTATGCGCTAGAGTTAAACAGAATAATATTACGTTAACAATCCCTTTATGCAGGTTAGATAGACGCTCCACCCCTGCATGTGTATTGCACTTCTGCTGCCCTTCACTGCTTCTTGAGAGGAACACAAAACAGACAGAAAGATACAAAGTGAATTCTAGCTAGGTTCCAAAAGCTAGTTTGCTGCCAAGCTTTATCCTGCCTATTAAAGGAGCTTCCTTCTAAGGGGCCGTTTACATGACAACGGCGTTTTGGGGCCTGAAAACGCAAACTTTTGAAAACAGGTTTCAAAGTGCACGTTTTTGAAAAAGATGCCGTTATCGTCTCCGTGTAAACATACAAAAATGTGAATTTGTGAAAACGATGATGTCATGCACGCGTATTACGTGTTCAGTCTATAGGCATGCGAGTGAATACTTCAAAACAATGCGTGAGACATTCAAAACTACAATGGCGGACTACAGGACTGTGTTTGTGCTGCTCAAGATTTTGAGTTTATTGATGCTTCTCCAGCAAAGTGTAGATTTACTGCATCACTACTACAACCAGCGATCGCCATCTTCATTGTGTGTATTCACCCCTCTGTGGAAGAATATGTGCGCTTATGTGCGCAGGCGCGTAGTGTTTCTTTACAAAGTGACATCGGCAACTACTGGCCTGGCATGCAAAATACAGCGTTTTAGTTTTGTCATTTTCATGGGTCCGTGTGAACGGGGATCGTTTTGACAGTGTTGTCATCTGTACACAAACCTTTTCAAAAACGCAAAGGAAAAACGTTTCAGTTTTTAGTACATCGTTGTCGTGTAAATGTACCCTCAGACAGCATGTAACCACCATGAAAACTCTTAGGTGACTGATTTGGACCGCTCTACATAGACAGCAATTTCATGCGCTAGAAAAATAGCACTCCTTGCGTGAAGCACACTTATAGAGCACCGGACAACCCAAACAAATGGATTGCACAGAGCAAAAATGCAAATTGAAAAAAAAAACAAAACAAAAAATGTTTTAATCAAAATGTATGCATTTAGAAGGTTTTCAGTTTTCCCAATTAGCCTATGTAATGTTAAGAGATAATTGACCCCAAAATTAAAATTCTGGCATCATTTACTTATTGTAATAATGAGTAAGGAGAGTTGAGATCCATACGCAGCTTTTAATAACAATAAACGTAGTAATACAGACAGGCAGGGGTCAATCACCAGCAACAGTAATATCCAAGGTAATCCAGAAAGGTAGACGATAAACAGGCAAGAGGTCAGGGCAGGCGGCAGACAATCACAGGTTATATCCAGGTAAACAAGGTAGTAATAGAAGGCAGGCAGCAATGGGTCAAAACAGGGTGAACAGTCCATGATCATACACAGGTAATGCAATAAACACAGAGAAAGCTCAGAAATGTCAGCCAGAGCAAAACAAGACTTCTCAATGAGAGAGAGTGAGTGTGAGTCTTAAATAGCTGAGTGGATTGGAAACAGGTGAACAGGTAATCATTGACAGGTACGGGAATTATGGGAAATGGAGTCCAGAGAGTTAAAGTCAATCCGCAGGTGATGGAGCCCTCTGGTGGTGAGCGGGAGGAACAAAGGCGGTTTCATGACAGAGCCACAGTGACCACAGACCAGAGACTGGAGCCGTGGAAGGCGGAGCCATAGGAGACTCAAGGGACGAAACCATGGAAGGCGGAGCCGTGGGAAGCTCGAGGAGCGGAGCCATGGAAGGCGGAGCCGTTGCAGGCTCGAGGGGTGGAGCCGTGGAAGGGTGAGCCATGGGAGGCTCAGGGGTGAAGCCGTAGAAGGCGGAGCTGTGGCAGGCTCGAGGGGCGGAGACGTAGAAGGTGGAACCGTGGTAGGTTCGAGACTAAGAGTCCAGGATGACTGGGAAATGACCTCAGAGGTCGCGAACCTGAGCAGAGTCTTGGGAGTGACCTCTGTGGTCGTGGGCATGGACAGAGACTCGGGAACGACCTCTGTGGTTGTGGATATGGACAGAGACTCGGGAACGACCTCTGTGATCATGGATATGGACAGAGACTCGGGAATGACCTCTGTGGTCATGGATATGGACAGAGACTCGGAGACGACCTCTGTGGTCGTGGATATGGACAGAGAATTGGGAATGACCTCTGTGGTTGTGAACATGGGCAGAGACGTGGAAACGACCTCTGCGGTCGTGGACATGAGCAGAGACTTGGAAACTAAAGCCTTTCCTCTCCTCCTCTTCCGGATGGCCGAAGTAGACAGTGCAGGCTCTGGGGCGGACGAGGCTGGTAACGCTGGCTCTGGGATAGACGAGGCTGGCAACGCTGGCTCTGGGACGGAGGAGGCTTCCAGCTCGTTGGCCGTGGCAGGGGTGGGCGTCGGCTCGTTGGCCGTGGCAGGGGTGGGCTTCGGCTTGTTGGCCGTGGCAGGTGTGGGTGTCGGCTCATTGGCCGTGGCAGGCAAGGGCACTGACAATTTGTGGGGAAGGGTCTTCGTGGCCCTACGCACCGATATCAGTGGTGGATAATTCAACTTGGAGACAAGGGCAGTGAAGGGCTTCAAGCAATGAGTCATGGGAGGCTGGACTGTGACATGGCGTGGAGTGGGCTCAGACATGTCTGTGACATGGCATGGAGCAGGCTGAGACGTTGCTGTGACATGGCATGGAGCAGGCTGAGGTTTGGCTGTGACATGGCATGGAGCAGGCTGGGCATGGCTGTAACATGGCATGGAGCAGGCTGAGGCATGGCTGTGACATGGCATGGAGTAGGCTGAGGCGTGGCTGTAACATGGCATGGAGCAGGCTGAGGTGTTGCTAAGACATGGCATGGAGCAGGCTGAGGCGTGGCTGTGACATGGCATGGAGCAGGCTGAGGCATGGCTGTGACATGGCATGGAGCAGATTCAGGCTTGGCTGTGACATAGTGTGGAGCATTACCTTGATGAAGAGAAAGCAGTTGATCTCCTGCGTCTTTGCCTTCTACTGGATGTTCAAACACAGCACGAAATCGTTGGAGGAAGTAACTGAACGAAGGGAATGTTGTTCGGTCACCGTTCTACACTGCTGTAATCCAGTCTAACGCCTTACCGGTAAGCAGTGAACAAACAAAGGAAATGCAGTTCTCATCAGTGGGGTATAGTGTGGGTTGTTGATTAACAAACCGAGAACATTGGAGCAGAAATCCCTTACATTTAGCTGGTGACCCATTGAATTTCTCAGGAAAGGCAAGGCGTGGGTTAGTGGTGAATGAGCTATCGAGGCCGGGTAAGCTGCTGGATTGGATGAAGAGGCTGAAGGGTTTGGTGTTGGTAAATGGAGGCTTTGCAAAGTTTTAAAAAGCTCCTCTGTTAACGATGTCAGCTGGTCAAGCTGTTGGTGGTGTACGGCTAATACATCCGCTTGAGCTGAGACCTTGGTGTTGAGTTGCAGAAAAGCCGCTGGATTGGTTTGTGGCGAAGTCCTCTGTAATGATGAGTCAGCGGAGTTGAGATCCATATGCAGCTTTTAATAACAATAAACATAGTAATACAGACAGACAGGGGTCAATCACCAGCAACAGTAATATCCAAGGTAATCCAGAGAGGTAGACAATAAACAGGCAAGAGGTCAGGGCAGGTGGCAGACAATCACAGGTTATAACCAGGTAAACAAGGTAGTAATAGAAGGCAGGCAGCAACGGGTCAAAACAGGGTGAACAGTCCAGGATCATACACAGGTAATGTAATAAACACAGAGAACGCTCAGAAATGTCAGCCAGGGCAAAACAAGACTTCTCAATGAGAGAGTGAGTGTGAATCATAAATAGTTGAGTGGATTGGAAACAGGTGAACAGGTAATCATTGACAGGTATGGGGATTATGGGAAATGGAGTCCAGAGAGTTAAAGTCAATCCCCAGGTGATGGAGCCCTCTGGTGGTGAGCGGGAGGAACAAAGGCGGGATTCATGACACTTATCTTATGTTTTTCCAATAACTTACTTTCTTCTGTGGAACATAAAATGAGCTGTTAAACGAAATGTTAGCCTCGGTCACCATTCACTTTCATTGCATCTTTTTTCCATACAATGATAGTGAATGGTGACTTGAGGCTACCATTCGTCATTCATATTGTTGGGCATTTGCACTTTTTGGTAATATGAATTAATACATTTCATTTTACAGGCATTTTTAATGATAAACAATTTTGGTACAGTGTTGGGTCGCTACTTGATGTCCAATGTAAAATCTAGGTCCTGAAACAAAACCAGTTTAGAACCACAGCTTTAAGAATCACAAAAATAAATATAGCAGCAAGCAGCAATTAAGGGGCCAAGCACATCAACCATTATTAGGCGCAACAATGGCAAAAAATAAGTCATTAAAGCAATCTGGTCATGATTTTAGGCAAAATGGTTGAAAAACAATGAATATTGTCAATTGCAATGAGACATAAAAGCTTATTACTTTTGACCAACAGGTGGTGCTATCACCAAATTGATATGGTGTGGTCAAGGTGGTCATGATGACACATAAAGTTTCATGATAATATGCCAAAGCGTTGCTGAGATAGAGCCTGAAAACCATTCTGGCACAATGCCATCAAATTCATTGTTGTGTTTAATGAAAATGTTTTGGTCTATCAACACAAAATCCATAACATTTGTCGGCATGGTCTGAAGGTGGTCTGATTCGATTTTGGTTAAAATTTGACAAGTTCAAAAAAGTAATCAAAGTAATCAAAAGTTATTAGCATTTTATGAAAATTTGGTATAACTTTTGACCAGAAGGTGGCGCTGTCCCAGAACGTTTTGAGTACCTTCAGGGCATTGTGCCAATGACACATAACGAGTTTTGTAACGATATGTCAATGCGTTTGAAAAATAAAGCATTTTACAATAAAATTCAAAATGGGCGACACACAAAATGGCTGACATAGGAAAATTTGGTATCATTCGACTCGGCATCCCTCACAGAATCTAATAGACATGATTGTGATTTTAGGTGAAACCATTCGGAAGTTATAAGCAAAAATATGAATTTTTCATATTTCGTGACCACTAGGTGACGCTGTGCCGAAACTGTGCAGATATCCTCAGGTCATGGTTGTCATAACACACACCAAGTTTGGTGTGAATACACTAAAGCATTGTGGAGATTTAGCCTCACGTCCAATTTGCCGTGTTCTATGTCGAATTTGTTTGCGCGTTATTCAGTAACCATTTGACTAACCAACTTGAATTCCATAAATTTTTGTCAGCCTGGTCTGTAGATGATCTGATTACATTTTCGTGCAAATCGGATGAACGGTCTAGGAGGAGTTAGAAAAAGTAGGTTTTTCAAAATTTTCAAGATAGAAAATGACGACATAGGCAATGCCTTTGCCCATATGCAATTGATTCGTCTCAAGCCAAGGAATCAGAGGAAAAAACTATTTTTTTCTAGCACTTACAGTTCAAAAGTTATTAGCATAAACATGTGTGAAACTTTGGGCAGTTGGTGGCGCTAGAGGGTTTATGTTAGGGACTCCATGTTTGCTCCAGTTAATGTTCAGACTGTCCTCTATATGTGTGCCAAATTTCACAACTTTCCCTCTACGTTTCTATGGGCTACCATAGACTCAATGGCGCAAGAAGAAGAAGAAGAAAAAGAACACTAATGATTACAATAAGTGCCTGCACCATTTAGTGCTTGGCCCCTAATAAAAAAATAAAATAAAAAAAAACACTAGTATTAGCACACACTAGTATTGGGCTAAATAGACACTTTTAATAAAAATTAAATATTTTTTTATTTTTTTATTAAACTTAATGAACATTTCTCCGCAATATTGCCTCTGAATTTGGACAAAACGTGGTATCTCAGAGGCAGCATAATTTTGCTACCTACCTTTTGGAACAGCCTTCTCATTGGACCTATGATGCCTTAAAATGCTTTGGTAGGCAGTTCACTAGGTTCTTGAACAAAGCAATGGTGTTGGAAGAAGAGAAAAAAAATTCTCCCTCCTGCTGTCTTCTCTATTAAAGCCGAGCGCTCTCTCTGGGTGCATATTTCTCTGAGGAGAGACCTGCTATGGCCACTGACCAGATTGTTATAATGGACATCTTTATGTGCTCGTGGGAATCGTAAACTTGCTCGCCTTTCCTCCCACGAGTCGCTTCATGCTGTTCCTCCCGCAGAGCTGCTGTACTATTAGAGCCCAGCTGGCCGATAGGAACACTTTCCTTTTCTCTAGAACAGCACTCGTGCATAAGAGAAAATGCAGGTGTATTTTTACTGAGCGTGAGAGCACAGAGCAGAGGACATCCTGGGTGTACATCAACCATTTTCACTGTTGTTACATCACACTTCCAACTCTAACTCTGATAGATGCGCCACGTATGTGCATATGTGCATTATAACCAAGAACAGGTGGTGTGTTTATTCCCAGGAAGTGTATCATGGTGCACATATGAACTCTCAAAATGTGACTGGCAGGTTCATTTGTGGATGTTAGAGGTGTAACGGTTCTCGGTAAAAAAACGAACCGTATGGTTTACCACCCACAGTTCGGTAAGCATTGGCACCGTGGTTCTCCTCAGGTTTATTGACGCATCTGGAGTATAAGGTTTTGCAAAGAAAATAAAGCATCAAATAGACACGCACAGTTACAACCTCCGCTAATGCACCTGAATGGATCTGTAGATGGATACGCTCCGCCTGTGTTTCACGTGGGTCAACTTGATGACATCACTGTTCTGCACGCATTGTGTGTGGTTGAAAATGGTAAGTGGAGAAAATGAGACGCTGATAGAGAAGCCCCCTGCATTATTCAGGTCTCCTGTCTGGAAATATTTTCTATTTGCAGTCAATTACAACAGCGATGGTAAAATAAAAAAAATAAAAAACAGGCACTCTTTGAAAACATTGCTCGACGCGAGTGCTGTATACTGGTAATTATGCCGAAATCACCAGGGAAAGAGCCGCAGATGAGCCAAAACTACACACACTCCCTTTCGTTTTTAAGCAGGCACTCAGTGCTAATTCGGACAGGCATAAAACAATAACTAAAGTGATTGGGATATTCATTGCCAACTATATGTTTCCCTACTCCGCTGACAAAGATGTGTGATTTCCACGTATAATTAAAACACTCGAGCCGCGTCACAACATTCCTTGTATCCATTTTAATAGCAAAGTTCCTTCTATAGTGATGTACAGCTTCCAAATATTGAATATATGTGCAGTAGAGTTTGAAATGCATTTTATGTTGATGCATGTAGCGTATTAGTGCAGGTATTAAGTTAAAATATTGATTTAGTAATTAGAGAAACGCTTTTTTTTTTAGTTAAAGACCCTAATGAAAATTAACCATGGTTTTACTATAGTAATATTGTAGTAACCATGACTGCTGTCACCATGGTTTTCTGTGCAGAAATCATGGTTTTGATACAATTAACCATGGTTTTACAACAGTAATACTGTATTTTCCATATAGTAACCATGATTATACTATATGTTGTAAATATGACAGTAACCATGTTGATTTTGTGGTTACTATGTTTTTATTACAAATACCATAGTTAAACTATGGTTACTGTAAAACAATGATTTTTAACAATCGTTTGTTACCAAATAGAGAATTCTTACTTTGGATTTGGCAGTAATATATATTTTTTCTGAACATGGCAAATACCAAACCATACTGAAACTGTGACCCTAAAACCGTGATACAAACCGAACCGTGATAAATTTGAACCATTACACCCATAGTGTATGTAGCACGAAAATATTTCACTGCTTTCATGTTTTGCGTTTATAGAGAAGTATAAATATTAAAAAGTAAATGTACATTTTATTTTATTTTTTACGTTTTCTGGAGAAAATGTGTGGAACTTGCCCATGCAAAATGTGACCATGATGCTGGGGAGCTCCCTATCTGTCACTCACTCGACGTTGTGTCGATGTCACTCTTGGGAGCCTGAAACACCTCTGCTTTTTTGAAAAAAGGCCAATGAGATTTGGCGAGTGGAATTTGCATGCCACTCCTCCGGACATACGGGTATAAAAGGAGCTGGTATGCAACCACTCATTCAGATTTTCTCTTCGGAGCTGAGCGGTTCTATTCATTGAAGCTGAATTCATCCTCAAAGTTCATTCACCTCATCTGCTGGATTCTATGACGAATTTCAGCGGCTTCTCCCCCTCTGCACCCGTGGAGTGCAGAGAATGCCCCTGGGCGCTTCAGCAGAAACAACTAAAAGAGTATATTCTAAAAAGAGTATATTTCTTTCTAAAAGAGCGGCACACACGGAACATCTTTTTAAAGATGCCTTTCCATTTGTGGGTTATTCCTGGTTGCGGTCGTTATCTCTCCGCTTCTGATGGCCACGATCGCTGTCTTACGTGTCTGGGCGCTGCCCATGTGGAGACATCGTTCGTGGATGGGTCTTGTCCTCATTGCAAGAACATGACCATGGCAAAGTTGCGGTCATGGCTTGCATTCGTAAGAAAGCAAGCCACCCCAGCGGCTCCCCACCTCGGTCCTTCTACCTACGGGTATGAGGCCGTGCCGGTTAGCACCTCAATGGGACCACCTCCACCGGGTATCCCCCCATGGACCTCCCATTCCCCAGCACGTTCGCTTGCCCTGGTCGGGCGCTCGGACGAGATCGCTGGCACTTCACGTAACACAGTTCAGCTAGTTGTGGTGTTTTGTATAGGGACCCCTAGGGTCATTACATCGACACAACGTCGAGTGAGTGACAGATAGGGAACGTCCTGGTTACTTTAGTAACCTCCGTTCCCTGATGGAGGGAACGAGACGTTGTGTCCCTCTTGCCACAAGGCTGAACTACCCGCTGAAATGGCCGGGACCTGGTCTCGGCTCCTCAGCACAAAACCTGAATGAGTGGTTGCATACCAGCTCCTTTTATACCTGTATGTCCAGGGGAGTGGCATGCAAATTCCACTCGCCAATTCTCATTGGACTTTTTTAAAAAAAAGCAGATGTATTTAGGGCTCCCAAGAGTGACCCCTAGTGTCACTACATCGACACAACGTCTCATTCCCTCCATCAGGGAACGGATGTTACGAAAGTAACCAGGACGTTGTGGGTGTTAGGGTGGTTTCTAGGTGGTTGCTTACTGGACCATCTAGGCAAAAGAGCCCACCCCCATGTCAGGGCTCTATGCTAACATTTTAAGAACGTTTGTGCTAATAAGTGAACATTTTTAGGATATACTGTCGGAGTTCAGATTTTTAAAAACTGTATATGAAACTGTTAATGTGTCACATACATACCAAATGCATTAATAATTAGGCTACTACAGATATCGAAAACAAAAGATACTTGATACATGACAAAGGACATTAGACACCTTCTCTGATAAACATTTATTAAGTATTTTTTTTATAGATAACATTTTAGAAAGCACCAAACAACATCTGTCCTGACTGATCACCTTTATGAACATCTGATAAACAAAAATATGTTGATGACACTTCATACTTTCATTATCCATTAACAAATGTTATATACTGAATTTCTAAACAGATTAGTAGTTCCAAAACACATATGTGTCACAGTGTAACCCTTTTTGTCATCTTTCTGTGTTCTGAGACTTTTGTGTTGAAGTTTTTATCCCGAAGTACATTTCTCTTCGTGCACCATCTCATCTCGCCTTGTCCTTCCCTTTAGTGTAACAGAAGAACCAACCACAAAAACATGGATCCAGTTGTAAAACTCTTCCGACTGCATCAGGGTAATCGCTCGCTGGAGGATTATGTGAGTAAATTCTGTGAGGTGGCTAACGAGGTTGATTTCAATGATGTGGCCTTGAAGGACATTTTCCGGATTGGTTTGAATGAGCCAGTGAAGTCCCTCATGCCTTATGGCAAAAGCCCCTGGACCCTGGCCCAATTTATTGATCTGGCATTGTTATTAGGTGGATCAGCCTTTACTGTCAGAGCGATGGAAGAGGACTACACACATGCAGTAGAGTATCCCATTACGCCTGCCACGGTCAACAAACCAATGGCCATGCCTGTCACGGTCAACGAGCTTGTTCCTGAAGCTATGTCCGTCCCAGTGCCAGCGTTTGAAGCCTCGTCCACCCCAGAGCCAGCGTTTGAATCCTTGTCCATCAAAGAGCTAGTGTTGCAAGCCTTGTCCGTCCCAGAGCCAGCGTTTGAAGCCGTGTCCATGCTAGGACCAGCTTTTATGCCTGCTCCTGCCCTAGAGGAATTTACTCTGGTTCCAGTGGCCTCCAAGCTCCCTTCAATGGAGACCACTTTCTCCACAGCCTCGGTGGTCCTGGAGATCTCCATCATTGAGCCTCCCATGGCTCTGCTTTCCTTCATCAAGCCTTTCATGGCTCCGCATTCCGAGCCTCCCACAGCAGTGCTTACGGCTATCTGGAAGAGGAGGAGGAGAAGAAGGGCTCCTACTCCCAAGACGCTGCCAGCGCTCACGGCCACGGAGGTCATCCCCGTCACTGCCAGTGCCCATGGCCACAAAGGTCGTTCCCCTGTCACTGCCTGTGCTTATGACTACGGAGGCTGTTCCCCAGTCGCTGCCAGTGCTCATGACCACAGAGGTCGTTCCCCTGTCACTGCCAATGTTCATGGCCACAGAGGTCGTTTCCCTGTCACTGCCAGTGTCCACGGCCATGGAGGCTGTTTCCCAGTCGCTGCCTGTGCTCCTGACCACGGCGACTCCGCCCTTTAAATCTTCCACGACTCTGCCCTCAGAGTCTTCCACGACTCCGCCCGCTCCTCCAGAGACTCCTCCTCCAGCGGTCCCATCTGCTTCTCCTGTGAATCTCCCACCAGCGCCTCAGCCAGCTTCTCCTGAGACTCCTCCAGTGTCTCCTCCCACTCCATTTGAGACTCAATTCCCTGATCCTCCTGTGGCTCTGCCTCCTGCTCCACATCCTGAGTCTCAAATCCCTGATCCTCCAGCAGTTCCATGCAGTCTGCCTCCGGCTCCTCCTGAGTCTCAAGTCCTTGCTCTTCCTGCGTCTCCACCTGCTCCACCTCCGGCTGCTCCTCCTAAGACTCAAACCTCTGCTCCTCCTGCAGCTCTGCCCGCTCCACCTCCTAAGACTGAAACCTTTGCTCTTTCTGCAGCTCTGCTCGCTCAACCTCCGGCTCCTCCTCCTGAATCTCAAGTCCCTGCTTCTTCTGCGGCTCTGCCCGCTCAACCTCCGGCTCCTCCTCCTGCTCCTCATGCGGCTTTGCCCGTTCTGTCACAGTGTGAACTCCTTTTGTCATCTTTTTGTGTTCTGAAAATTTTAGGTTGAAGTTTTTCCCCCGAACTACATTTCCCTTCATGCACCTTCCAGACATCCTCATCACACACACCTGTTCCCAATTCCCTCTTATCGTTGTTCCCAGCTGTTCTTTGTCATATCTTTAGTTCCCATTTGTATATATACCCTCATGTTTCTCTTGTTACTCATTGGTTCTTGTTCGTTCTTAGTATGTTACTTGATGTATGTTATATTCCAATTTAGCCAGCAAACTGCTGTTGCGTTTTGTTTCCTTTTGTACCAGTGTTTGATTTTCATTGTTGTTCCTCTTCATCATCTTCTGAGTTTAATAAACATAAACAGTACTGCATTTGGATCCACGCCTCTCGCCTCGTCTTTCCAATTAGTGTAACAATATGGAAATATATTAATTAATCTTTCATGACATTCTGTTTGAATGCATTTTAAGTTTTAATAATCTGTTAAGTATTGTGTAATGCAATAATACCTGTTATGGATTTTCATGAAAGTTATTAAATGTTAACAATACATTTTCTAAGACACACTTATAAAATACCTCACATTGTCCTTTGAAGATAAAGTCTGTAATTTACTGATTTTTAAAAGCATGAAAGGACAATTCAAAAATGCTGTTCATCATTTTGACGTATAAAGACACTTTTAAAAGTACTCTGTTTGCATGTGAGCATAGATGCATTAGGGAGTTTTTATTCTGATGTCACTTGCACCGGTTCACCCAAATAATTGTCCACGTACGCACGCAATGATGCACACAAATGCGTGTGAAATGCTTGCACTGTAGAGCCCTTTCAAATGTCCCTGTTACAATGTAGTACTTTAAGTTTATGCATTTTTTTTCACTTGTTTTATCATCTCTGAAGCAATAATCATATTTTGATTACATAGAAAAGTAGCCTAATAGCACACCTCTACTCAACAAGCCATATGATTTGAGATATCATTTACGTCCATAGTACAAACAGCTTGGAATGAGTAATGCACAAAATGTAATATTTAGGATTAGGGTTTGTTTAACTCACAAACCTTAAGTATGAGCAATAATGATGTTTGCCTTTACAAACACCACTGAAAAGACATTCTGCAGCTTTATTGATTCTGAAATGTTTGCCATTTCATAATGCAGAGAGATAATTGGATGCACTTAAGCCAAGACTTGTTGTGTTAAGCCAAACATAAGGAAATTTTACTAACAGTTAATCCTTCCTTATTGAAACAATCAATGCCAAATGCATTTAAAAAAGAATGCTATTTGCAGAACAAAATAGTAGCTCAGAGGTTTTATGCAATGATATGTGTAAAACAAGCATAAAGTGTTTAAAACCACTTTGTCATAGTTCTTTTCTGTCACATAGCAATTGTAAGAGTTCCTCCTTAAGTGGCTGGTTTGAGCTTCTCACACCCTGCATTGTGTTTTGGTTAATTGGGGCTTTAGATTCATCTCATAATGAATTGCATGTAATTAACACAGGGATCCAGAGAGAGACAGAGCTGTCAATAAATTAAATACTGCCACCTGCCATAAATCAATATCTTGACCCTTTCATTTGGGAATAGGCACATTACATTAGGAAGCTGTGACAGTGATCATGTGACATGAGAGGTTTCAGCTGCTCATGTTAGCTCTAGTGTTAATGCCATGGCCTGTAGGTGACTTGGGTTAATGTTCAGCCCCAGAACACAACAGTAATTAACCTCAGCAGGGATCTGACCTCGCAGAGTGCTGCCTATTTGCTCACCTGTTTGACCTCTGAATGTTTTACTGTGTGGACAGGGAGGGTTTAACCGCAAGAGTACTAAAGGGTACAAAGGGTACTAAACTGCAAAGGGCTGTGATTTAATTAAATAAATAAATAGTCTGCTTGTGCTGCTTGCTTCAAAATGTATGCACACTGATCTGTACTGTCTGTATTAATGCATTATTACAGTGTTTTCAGAGCAGTTCTCTGCTCTGGAAATCTGGGTATTTGTAAACAGAGGAGGTTTTAAAATGAGGAGCAAACTATACAGCTCTTATAAATGTGAACTCAGCTAGAGTGAACACAAGCTTTTCATGAAGATGTCGTCAAAATAAAAGCTTGATGGTTTAGAACTCATTGGTTTAACTGAACCCATTGCATAGAATTGCTCTGTGCAAGTTACAATTTTATTATAGAAAATTATGTTACTATTGTATTATGATAAAAATCAATATAATGTTCTAATATTACAATAATATAATATTCAAGTTCACCCGGTTCCAAAAATAATCGTGATGAATAGTGGGCTTAGACCCTTTTACAAAGTAAACAAAAACAGGTAAAGGTACAATGTATACATGAAGAAGAATTTTTTATTATTATTTCTCTTTGTTTCACTGTTTATTCATTTGTTTGTGGCTGAAGTAAAAAAGGTCCAAGTTTAGTTCTTTTCAAGAGGGCTCAAATGTGAACCCTCAAAGAGTGGCTTAAGTTAGAGGTCTGCATTCCCATGGATCTCCCTCAGGACCCGTGGGACCCGATTAAATTTCAATGCGAAAGTGCGAGGCGATCATCTGTGTCCCCCGACTTCTAGCGGGTCCTTGAATAGAGTATAATATGCGAGTAAGTGGAGTTTCTGGTGCCCCCCTAGGGTAAGATGGTGCTCCCCTAGGGAGTTGGTGCCCTGCTCAGACTGTGAAATATGCGTACAGGGAGCGGTGGTACTGTGGAAAATGGACAAATTAGTGTTAAGAAACCAACCTCAGGCAAGTCAGATGGGCATTATTTCTCATGGCATATGATAATAGCAATAACAGGAAAAACTTTCTTGTGTATACTTGTTGTTTATTGTTGTCTGGCTTTTGCTCTATGTGGAAATCAAATGTGGGGTTGCGGGAACGGGAGCGGTCAGGAAGAATATCATTGGGAGCACAGAGTGGGTTAACATAAAGTAAAATTCAGCGGGAGTGTTCAGATGCGGGATAGAAACTTACAGGAGCGGGACAGAAAAAACTATCCCACCAGACCTCTAGACTAAGTCTAAGAACACTGGCAAAACATTACCAAAATTTGGTCAAAAGGAATCACTTATTCGTTTTTAGTTTATCATATCACAATTGAATTAGCAAATCGCAATATTTTTAAAAACAATTGCAATATGACTTTCTGTGTAAATTGTGCAGCCCTAGTCCACAGCCTCCGTCCCTATTTCACTTTCATAGTACTGTATGAAAAAGACAACACTAAATAAACTTCTCCTTCTTAAACTCATAAACTTCTGAGTTTCATGGAAGAAAGCATGAGGGTGAATAAATAATGTCAGCATTTTTAATTTTTGGGTCTTTTAACCATAACTTTTGTTTTTGTTATGGTCTTTCAATTGACTGCAGTTTGTCTGTTAAGATCTAAACAGTTAACAAAGCTGGTATTATAGAGTCATATTTGTCTGGTGTCGGTCCAATGATCTGTGGGTTTAAAGAGGAATCATCAGGGGTGCTGGAATAAGACTCAAGAGGGGAGTATAACTCTGGACGGTTGCTTGTAATTTATGTAATTTCTGGAATTCAGTTGCGTAGAGCCAGTCAGTGGAACGTGCAGTTCATCACATGCTGGTGTCTGGGGCGTTTTAGACCAGGCTCGCTGAAGCGTTGGGTCACCCATGGCTAATCATTAACTCATTATTGTGTATCAGGCCATATATCAGTTTTAACTCCAGTGCATGTAGACATCTGACGGTTTTATGGAGGCTTCATAATACGTCTGTATGGAGCAATAAAGCACTATGACTCTGGAATCCTGGAATGCTATAGGAATGTGATTGCATGAGTAGCCCTTAGTCTTTCTGGCCTAGTGGTGACCAATCCGAGTCACCAGTCGCTCATCATGTTCTGCTGTACTTTGCCATCGATTACACTTTGCTGGCTACAGTAGCTAGATTAAATCCACTATTAACTTTTGATTGATTTCTGATTAATTTTTAAACCCTGTTTGTCTGGAGATATTCATGTTCATGAACCTCATGGTACTGTACATAAATCATTTCTCGATACACTTGTATGACATCATACATTTTTGCAATTGACTCTAAAGCAATAAGTGAACTTCTCAAATTTGTAAAAAGAAATCAAAATCTTTAACCTTTTTATGACATATTTATAGAATTTTCACTATCCAATGAATTCCTGGATAGTATCTAGTCCTGGCCTACATTGTTTTCTTGTTAAATATCCTGTTTCACTCTGAAATGTCAAATTACAGAAGTAAAATGGGTTGTGAATGCTGTATCGTGTTGACGTTTTTTATTAGACACTTAAGCCACAAATGTTTCAATGCCATTGCATTTGATAAGAAAATATCAAAGCAAGTGGCATTTATTTTCAAGTAAGATAGCACAAGCACGCTTTTCAAGCAAAACATTTGACAAAAAGAAGAGTGTTTGGTTTGAAATAGAACAAAAGTGATTCTATTCAATATGAAAGCAAAAATACAATTTATAGTTGTTGAACATTAGTGGACTGTGTAAAGAATATTCCTAGTTCAATATAAGCTCAATTTACAGCATTTGTGGCATAATGTTGATTACCACAAAAATAATTTTGATGCCTCCCTCATTTTCTTAAAAAAAATAAATAAAATAAATAAAAAAAATAAAAATAGGTTACAGTGAGGCACTTACAATGGAAGTGAATGGAGACAACTGAAAGGGTTTAAAGGCAGAAATGTGAAGCTTATAATTTTACGAAAGCACTTACATTAATTCTTTGTGTATTAAATCACAGTTTTTAAGGTCGTTTTAGGGTTTACGTTGTTACATCGTCATGGCAACGAAGCTGTAAAAGTGGATAAAACTCTACACTGAAAAGGTTAGTAAGCAATTTAATAACATTAAAATCATGTTAACACTCATATCGTTTACATCTTGTGGCTATACTTTTGAAACAGTGAGTATTTAAATGTTTACGGATTGGCCCCATTTACTTTCATTGTAAGTGTCTCACTGTAACCCAGATTTTTGCAGGAGAAAATCTTGTTGTGTGGTCTCCATCTCATTCTGCTATTGCATTTATCTCACACTCTTATATTCTCTCTCATTCTCTTTATCTGTCACTTTCACCCTGTCATTATTTGCAGCTCTTTTTCTCCCCTTATTAGTGTAATCACACTATTAACTTCACTGTTGATACTTTGCACTGGGGGCAAAAGTTATTTCATAAATCTTTTTATGGCCACGCCACAGGATGTGTTGCAATAGTGTGTCGTGAGGGTTTCATCTTCTTTCTCTTTTTAGATTTTATTTTATATTTCTCTTCTTGTCTCTATCTCACATGCTCCTGCTCACTCTCTCTTTTTGGACTGTAATAATTAATTACTGGGGTGATAAAAGTCATTTTTTCTCAGAATCCCCCCGGGCTCCATAATCCCGCAAGCACCACACACCACACAGAGTGCTTCCCTCAAACAAAGATTAAAGAAAGTTTATCATGCAGCATGCTGTGCTCTGTATGCAGGAAGTGAAGTTGAAAGCTCCTTCAATGCCCCGGGGAACAGAGCAAACGGGTGTAGTTCAGCTATTGAGACTGCTGCTTTGAATCAGGCCAAGGTCAAGATCTACCTCAATGTATCGTGACATTGATTTGTAATCAAGGTGTTCGCTTGCATTGTTGTTTAGTGGTCTTAAAGGGAGAGTTTACCCAAAAATGAACATTCTGTGATAATTAACTTCCAAACCCTTAAGACTAACTGTCTTATGTGGAACACAAAAGAAAATGTTTTAATAAATATATGTCTCTCTTTGCATACAACAACAGTTGATAGGTACTCACTTAAAGCTTAAAAAAGTATTACGTTTTCTAAAGGCATACAATGGTGAGAAACAACCTAAAAAAAAAAATAAAATAATCATAATATCCATAACACGTTCTTGTGCCCTGCTGTTGTTTTTTAAGTGCTAAACAATGCAAGTGGTTCAGCAACAAAACCTGTTTATGTGTCTGTCACTGCCTGTGTAACTTGAATCAAACCTGACAGTCTTTTTCAAACAATGATTGAACAATGAACCATTAAAGGAATAGTTCACCCAAAAATGAAAATTCTCTCACTATTCACTTACCCTGATACCATCCCAGATATGTATGACTGTCTTTCTTCAGCAGAACACAAATTACGATTTTTAGAAAAATGTTGAAGATCTGTAGGTCCTTATAATGTAAGTAAACGGGTGCCATCAGGCTGCTGGCTCTTTGACGGTCCAAAAGGCATATTTAGGCAGCATAAATGTAATCCACACGATTCCAGTCGATCAGTGAATGCCTTCTGAAGCAAATCGATAGGTTGGTGTAAGAAACAAGTTGATAATTAAAATGTTTTAAACTTTAAAAAATTGCTTCTTGCCAGCGCTGGGATGCTGTTTGAAATGAAATAACTCTTGCATGATTTTCGTTCTTCTTTTTTTTATTTTATTTTATTTTTTTATAATTTTTATCCCCTTTTCTCCCTATGTGGAATGCCCAATTCCCACTACTCAGTAGGTCCTCATGGTGGCGCGGTTACTTACCTCAATCCGAGTGGCTGAGGACAAGCCTCAGTTGCCTCCGCTTCTGAGACCGCCAATCCGCACATCTTATCACGTGGCTCATTGTGCATGACACCGCGGAGACTCCACATGTAGAGGCTCATGCTACTCTCCGCGATCCACACACAACTTACCATGTACCCCATTGAGAGAGAGAACCACTAATTGTGACCACGAGGAGGTTACCCCATGTGACTCTACCTTCCCTAGCAACCAGGCCAATTTGGTTGCTTAGGAGACCTGGCTGGAGTCACTCAGCACACTCTGGATTTGAACTCGCAACTCCAGGGGTGGTAGTCAGCGTCAATACTAGCTGAACTACCCAGGCCCCCTCGTTCCTCTGTTGTATACAAAGCGTGCGCTTCCGACTTCCTGCGTGAACCTGCCATTGCACTTACGTCACTGGTGTGTCGACTGCTGGCAGCAAGCAGTTTTTTAATGTTTATTTTAAATTTCCTTAATTTTAAATAAAGTTTTAATTATCAATTTGTTTCTTACAACAACCTATTGATTTGTTTCAGAAGACATTCATTGATCGACTGGAGACTATGTGGATTACTTTTATGCTGCCTAAATATGCCTTTTGGACCATTAAATAGCAAGCTGCCTGATGGCACCTGTTTGCTTACATTGTAAGGACCTACAGAGCTTCAACATTTTTCTAAAAATCTTAATTTGTATTCTGCTGAAGAAAGACAGTCATACACATCTGGGATGGCATCAGGGTAAGTGAATAATGAGAGAATTTTCATTTTTGGATGAACTATTCCTTTAATATGAAGTGGTGAATTAAATATACACTGCTTAAGTGCTACAGACTGGAGATGTGTGAAACAGGCCATAATGGTGTGTATGTACGGTAAATAACTTGAATGAAAAGGTAGAGTTTTTTAGTACTTTTTAAAAATATTTTTTAGAATGGAATAAATTTAGGCTGAAAGCTGAGTAACTTCATAAACACCCTTTTTTCTGTATGTTATGTTTCAAAACCATGTTTTTTATCTGTACTTGTGTTTGTGTGTGCATTTGTATTAAAAAAATATAAAGGAAAACCACCAAAGCACTCTAGGTGACTCTCTGCCTCAATTTTTCTGCTCTGTCGAGACAATGAGACTCCATTGGTCCCTTTACTCCAGTATTTTCAGCCTCGAATCTCTTCAGATTTCTGCTGCAGCACAAATCTCTCCTAGCCGTGCCACAAATTTCCCCCACCGCACAGCACTTTAAAGTCACAAATCTCGCAGAATTGCATAGCTGCAGGGTGACCGGTTGAGCCGAGCAATGCACCTGGCTGCCAGTGATCACTCTTAAAGAACAACTGATTCTTCTTCCTTTTTGGTGCATGCCATCAGCTTCTGAGATGAAAGTTAGACCCTTGAAGACATGAACTTTTGTGTGTGCGTTAACATTCCTGTCACACCCTCAATGCAGGATAGCTTGATGCCACATACAGCAAACCTACTCATTCTTTTTCTCCCCAATTTGGAATGCCCAATTCCCAATGCACTCTAAGTCCTCTTGGTGGCGTAGTGACTCGCCTCAATCCGGGCAGCGGAGGATGAATCTCAGTTGCCTCCTGAGACTGTCAACCTGCGCATCTTATCACATGGCTTGCTGAGTGCTTTACCGTGGAGACATAGCACGTGTGGAGGCTTCATGCCATCCACCGCGGCATCCACGCACAACTCACCACGTGCCCCACCGAGAGCGAACCACATTATAGCGACCACAAGGAGGTTACCCCATGTGACTTTACCCTCCCTAGCAACCGGGCCAATTTGGTTCTTTAGGAGACCTGGCTGGAGTCATTTAGCACACTCTGGGATTCGAACTCAAGAACTCCAGGGGTGGTAGTTAGCGTCTTTACTTGCTGAGTTACCCAGGCCCTCCATACCTACTCATTCTATTGTAGAAAGTTGATTAGATGATGAAACATAAATTGTATGTCTGAACTTTTGATTGGTAGTGTATATCCAGAATTAAATGAAGCACACATGCCCCATTAGCAGTGTTGATGAAAGATGTTCCCTTCTTAAAGATCCACCAGTCTTGGCTAGCACTCATTGTCCTTAATGAAATTTGGATGAACTGAATACAGAGCTGGTGTTTATGACTCACTCTGTGTCTCCTTCCCATGGGGAGTGGGAGGATAACGGGGGAGATAAGAGAGTGTTGCCCCTGGAGGGTGCTCCTCCTGCAGGATGAAAATTTCATCCTTTCCCCTTCACACCCCCAGAGTCTGCTGGGAGAAGATATCATTCCTTCTTTGCTTCTTTGTTTGAGTCTTTCTCCCTCCCGCTGTATACACAGCTGGCTTGGTCCCCTGCACCAATGACAGAGAAAAAGTGACATAAAGAAAGAGAGGATGGCTCTGTTTCAAAGCCGTGTGAGCTGCCTCTCTGTCTACTGTCTACATAGGCAGCTACATTTTAAAGGGGATGATAGCAGTTTGCAGCAAAAAAGCAAACATAAGTCATTCATTTTTTACATAGAGTTGTTGATTTCTGGCTGCTAGAGTTGGCAATGCAGCAAAGTTGAGCAACTTATGCAAATTAGCAGCGAAGCAATACGGAAACTTCAAATGACAGACAGTGATTGGCCAGCTTATACAGTTGGATAGAGCAGTTGATTACCAATGGCACAGAGACTTGACGATCTCCAGATATTTAATTGCTGTCAGTGTAAATGCTCCTTAAGGCCACATCCTATCTGAAATAAAATGGAAGTGACTGAACTGAAATGTACTTTATGGGCAGCAACTGACTATTGTAAAGCGCACGAGAGACTTGACTAACAGTTGATTCCAGTAGAGCTCAACAGTCTTTTTTTCCATAGGGGAATTTATTTTTAATGATAACTTATACAGTATACATTTAAAGACAGACCTACTATGAGCTCTGGGGCTGTTAATTGATGGTATATGTTCCTTTTAAAGCTATCAGTCTGTGTTATCTTAACTTCATAAAAAAAATAATTAAAAAAAAACAAGTTTAAAATCAGATTTTCTGGTGAGGAAATACACTACCCATGATCCTCAAAAGAAATATCCACCAATCAGAGAAATCGTGGCAAAAGAGTTCTGCAGCAACTGCTCAATTCCATTAGGCACGGTCTCCATGCTCCCTACACCTGTAACTACCTAAACTACCTATAAATTGAATTAAATTAATTTAATCTGAATTTTTTCAATATACTTTCAATATATACTGTAGATTCAATACTCATACTCAACTTACAATCAACAACTTTAAATCCATAGTTGTATATTTTTTTCTATTATAATTTATTATATAAATTCTATTACGCTATACGCAGTGCTTCATGGGATTGTAGTTCATTCCCTCATTAAAGATGTTATGTACACAGTCTTGTACCTTTGGCTTTTCGTCTGATTGCCAAATACTTTTTTGCTTCAAAACAAGTAATTTTGGTTTGCTCTGAGCTGGTTGATTTGGCTTAAATCAATTTTATAAAAAAAATTATGAAATCCCTATGGAAAAAAAATTAATGGGGAAAATACTTATGGAAACAAGACGGCTGAAAAAGTGGGTGGGCACTGTTGCGCTTTTTTAAAGGCTGGCATTAGCATGTTGCTGAGCTAACAGTATAATACTCTAATATGCTTAAATACATGTCTCAAAAATTGGGTGAAATAGTTTCTTTTTTATTTAAGTTAACTATTTTTAGCAATACCTTATTTTTATATTTTATTAAAATATACTCACATAATTTACATTTTCCTTGATTTTTTCCACCGTCTTGGATGAAAATGTGCACTAATCATGTCACAATGCATTTTGGAATAGACTTAACCTCTAGGGATAAAGGACGGGCATTTTTGAGTAATTTTGAAGTCGAGTACTCTAACCTAGAAAAAACTAGTACCCGATTACTCGCAAATTAAAATGCACATTACAAATAACAGACCTGACACATTTAAAAAAAAATAAAAAATATTCACAAACATTACCAAGAACGGTTTCAAAATAAGATAATTTCAACAAACTATGGGTGGGGGGGGGGATGAACAATGTGCATTCATAAAAATGGAAAATAACAGTAAAAAAAAAACATTTGCACTCACCAGAGCTTAAAATAGAAACCAATACTGGCGGCATGAGGGTAATGCAAGTATATAAACTTTGAGTCTGCATAAAGGCTATCACATTTTTACAATTTCACATGTTATTATTCAGAAAATCAAGCAGTGAAAGTTTGCTTTTTATAAAATGCACTCTGCCAGTCTTCAGAGATTTAACACACATACACACACAGGGCTCAACATTAAGCATTGCCATGTGCTTGTCCTTCAGACAAGTAAATTGGTCATTCACTTGTCTGAGTAAAAAAGTAATTAATTATAATTTTCTTTATTTATCACACATTATACATTTGCACATATACAGTGAAATTCTTCTTTTTCACATATCCCAGCTAGGCTGGGGTCAGAGTGCAGGGTCAGCCATGATACAGCACCCCTGGAGCAGATAGGGTCAAGGGCCTTGCTCAAGGGCCCAACAGTGGCATCTTGGCAGTGCTGGGGCTTGAACCCCCAACCTTCTGATCAGTAACCCAGAGCCTTAACTGCTGAGCCTAACTGAAACTAACATTCTCTCTAACATCTCCTTTTGAGTTCCACGGAAGATAGAAAGTCAGACAGGTTTGGAACAACATAAAGGCAAGTAATGATGACAGAATTTTTTATAATTATAATAATAATTTTATAATAATTTATAATTTTCTTTATTTATCACACATTATACATTTGCACCTATACAGTGAAATTCTTCTTTTTCACATATCCCAGCTAGGCTGGGGTCAGAGTGCAGGGTCAGCCATGATATGGCGCCCCTGGAGCAGATAGGGTCAAGGGCCTTGCTCAAGGGCCCAACAGTGGCATCTTGGTAACACTTTACATTAAGGTTCCATTCATTAAAATTAGATAATGCATTAGCTATCATTAACTAACAATGAACAATATTTTACAGCATTTATCAATCTTAGTTAATGTTAGTTACTAAAAAAAAAAAATAAATACAATTGTTCATTGTTAGTTTATAGTGCATGAACTAATGTTAATATATACAACTTTTTATATTAATGTATGAAAATGTATTAATATACTGTATGTTGGAATTAACATTAACCAAGCTTAAATTAATTTAGTTAATTATTAATTATTTAATAAATTATATAAAAGTGGTGTTTATTGCTAGTTCATGTTAACTGATGTAGTTAACTAACGTTAACAAATGGAACCTTTTTGTAAAGTGTTACCCTTTGAGAATTCAAGTCATTTCTCACCAGTTGCATTAAAAATGGCTGTTTAATATTGACAAAATGCATTGAAAATGTTAACCGATAAAATCCTGAGAGAACCTTGCTGCTAAATCAGTTATGATGTATATTCAAAACAGATATGCATATTAAAGATAGATAATATGTTTTCATTGTGTGTAATTTATTAATGTTATAGTATTAATATTAATATAATGTATATTGTTATATACTTATTAAAATTGACTGATTCACATGGCAGAGAAAATACCTTGGATACATACATTAGATGGAGCTCTAGAAAGATGAGAGATTAACGGGTGCAATATCTGTTTAAAGCATTTCTCTTCACTCTACAGATGGTATTATTACACAAAGTGTTTTTGCAATTTCTGCCTTTCTTGCTGTATTATGAGGGAGTGCCACGATGTGACAAGACAAAATTAGATTTCTCCAACTTTGCGCACTTGCGATGAAGACAGCTTTGTTGATTATAAACTGGAGCAATAGTTTTATCGCATTGCTCACTTATAGAGACATGGCACAACATCATTCGCATGTCCAATTAACAGGTTTATACCCGTTTATAGATGTAAAATCTAAAGTACAGTAAATATGCGCTTCCCCACAACTCGAACTCACAAGCTGCTGAACGCTGTACCTCGAGTGAAGCGAGAGGGAGAGAGGGCGACGCGATATAGGGGATTCCCCGCATTTTGAATGTGAAACATGCGGGAATGATTCAAATTATGCTTAATCCCCACAATCCTGTGCTATTGAGATTTTAATCAGGCTACTTGTCCGGTTGGGCAAGTAAAATTCCCTTTAACTTGCCCGTTCAAATTTCCACTTGTGACAAGCGGACAAGTGTCAATGTCGAGACCTGACACATACTGGTCTGTCAAGCTTCCAAGTTTGCTTCACATTTTCTTTCTGCCAATAAAAGCTGATCCTCATCTGTTGGTTTAAATGTCTCCAACAAGAACCAAATACAAATAGAGTAGAATTCAATAAGAATCAAAATATTACAAGTATTACTTTGTAACATAACTTGACTTTGCTTTAGAAGCACAGATGCCATTACACGTCTTCTTTTCTCATCCAGCACCTCGATGACACCTTGCGTAGACTCAATAGTAACTGCGACATTTGGTGAGTGATTTAGAGGCAAAATAGTGTGTTTCAGCGCTGCTCATGGCAGGCAAATGTGGAAAGGAAAATTAATTTGCGATATTTGAGTAGTGATTTAAATACTCAAATAGCTAGTGCAGAGCGATTACTCTATTACTTGATTAGTCGTGCAGATCCATACTAGGGATATGCAGTGCTGCTTAAAATAAGGCCAACAGGAGGTATCTTATAAGGCAACATACTTTTGTTGCATACTCTTTGCAACAGCCATCAGCAGTAAATCTACTGTATGATGATTTCAAATGCTGTCAATGTAGGCAGCTCACTACAGTCTGGAATGGAACCAATGTCCCAAAAGTCTCCATTGCAATATGTGTTTTGTGAAGCCTCACTTTGATTTTATTATTACATCAAATTGTGTTTCACTTTTAGAGGATCTTGATCCGGAATGGCAGACTCTGGCTGCAGTAGAACGCAGAAAGCTTTACTGCCGATTTCCACCTGCCTTTACTCTCATGTCTGAGAAACGTCACATTTAATTAGCTAAAATCCACCAATGAATCCTGACATTTGCATTAACCCCTATTTTATGTTTAAAATGAAATGTAGAGATGCAAGTGGTAGTCTTTAAACCAATTTTGAAATGATTAAATAAACAGATAAAAGAGCGCTCAGAAGTGCCTCTCTCTCTCTCCTCATTTGCCTTGTTTTATTTATTTATTTAATTGAATATCCGGCATACCTGCAATAAATGGGCTTTTTAAATGGCAATGCCACTTAGGAAGGCACACACACACACATCAAACTGATGGACTTAAGTGTAGCTCTTTATTAATATTCAAAGAGCATTGATGTTCTAAGTGTATCCCAGATATTGCCGCCGCTCTGGCCCACGTTAAAGGGTTTTCTGTCAAGGCACAGGAAATGTCTTGCAACTAATGTCTCCTCTGGGATTATGATAGATTATCCATCAATTCCCGCAGTAATAACACAAGTGCTCTTTTGAGCTATCATTGCTCTAAAGTCTTGCAAAAACTCTAGCAAACCAGAAACAACATGTTGAGACTGGCAGTGGAAGCTGTGTACACCATGTTTATAATAGTTAATGTTCAGTCCAGTCTATAACTGCCCTCTTGTTTCACTACATAGATTGAATAGTAGCACAGCAAGAAACACTGTCAGAGTATTTTACCACAGTGTTCCGTCCATATTCGACAGAAAAATAGTAACCATTAATAACAGTTCATTGAACCAAATGTCATGAAAATCACACAGTCCCACACAGTTGTTGATGAAATGGTTCTCAGTACTAAACGCTAGTTATGACCAGTTATTTCACGGATTTATATATATATATATATATATATATATATATATATATATATATATATATATATATATATATATAATTTTTTTTAAATGAAAATAAGTGACTACAATAATATTTAAAGTAATGTAACAACAATAACGTTATTTATCTCCAAAAAAAAAAAAAAGCTTTATCCAAAGAACTCTACAGTGCAAATCATTTGAGAATTGACCCTTCATTTACACATGCTTATCATCACTGAGAGTATGGCTGGCTGCTGGACCATTTGTCTTTCAGCAGAGGTGACTCAGGTCTTTACAAATGCATGCTGCATTCAGTCCCTGCTTTGTTTGCCAGCGTGTTCTTCCTGTAGGAATGTTGAGGAAAGCCTGCAGGTTGGGCACGCCAGAGACGGTTGGCTGGAACAGTTATAACATCCACTCAAAAGCAGAGTCTCTGTGTTCTTTAGAAAGGGAAAGACAGTGGGGCGCAGAGCGGGGAGCAGCCTACTGTAATTACAGTGTGTGTTGAAGCATAGAGACGTGTGTGTGCTGAGCAAAAGCAGCCATCTTTAGTGTCACTAACTGGAGTGTTTGTCTAATGTGTGCATGTGTGTGTTTGCAATTTGTGTCCCTAAATGCTTAGAGTTTAATGCAGTATTGGTGAGCCAGTCAGCTCAGCAGTATCGTTCCAGACTCATGATTTCCTTAATAAGAGGCAGAAATGGGTTGATTGGAGACTAGAGATGTTTCCCTCAGTGTTAGGGAAGCTAATGTCAAACTGTGGCTTGCCAAGCCACATGCTACTCATAATTTAAGCTAGTTAACCTACTGTCAAGCGACCCTTATGAAAAAGTAGTTGGCTACACTACAAGCTACTAACAAAAAGTAGCAAACTACATTGAAGCTACTTAAGGGGGCAATATCTTTTTAAGGATACAGTATAACCCTCCCATGATATAATTTATTATTTAGTCAGAGAAAAAAAAAAAAAATTCTTTTTAGTCCGAATCTATTAAGTTGATCAAAAAAACATAACATAGTTTGTAATTATATGTTATCATTAATAGGGTTCTTGTAGCTCAACTGGTAGAGCATGGCACTAGCAGTGCCAAAATCATGGGTTCAATTCACATGGGAACACAAACTGATAAAATGTATACATTGAATGCATTGTAAGTTGCTGTGGATAAAAGCATCTGCCAAATGCATAAATATAAATTATTATTTAAATAAGAAGTGAAACAATTTTGTTTTAAAGCATTTTTAATATTTGAAAAAAATAAATGTCTTGTGAAGTAAAAAAAAAATATATATATATATATATTTTGACATTTATGAGAAGGCTATTTTGTTAAGGTCAAAACAAGGAACCCTTAGAAAAGTTTTTGACATTCATGACTAAATTATTTTTTTATTTATATACATTTGTTAATTAAATAAAGATCTTTAAAAAAATTGTTTGAAAATGTTTTTTGTTTTTGTTTTTTGTTTTTTCTAAGTTACTACTAAGTTGTAGTACACTAATTTGTTTTCAAGGTGCAATAAAACATATTTAATACCTTTTACTTGGTTACACCATGCAAAATTGTAAAGTCATTAAATATGTCTTTTTTTTTTTTAAGTAGAAAATGCTATAAATGTTTTCCAAATAGTTTTGAAACCAACATTGACTCAAAGATTCTACAAACTTGACGTATGTTTTCAACAAAAGTTTATAAGGTTTCTAATTTTTTTCACCTCAGACAACCTTATTTTTCAATAACCCATAACTGAGTCGAAAACATAGTAAAGCATTTTACTACTTAATAGTCCTCTATGAAAAAGACCTAAAATGCTGTGCATGGAAACAAATTAGTTTACTTAGCTAGTTTAAATAGTTAATGAGTGTATGTTTGATTACTGCTTTAAGTCACTTGGCAGTAAAGCTGCATGAGCCAACAATGTGACATCAAAATCAGCGATGTAGAGTTTTGTCATGCTTCACTCTCTGAAAAGAGGTACTGTTTAAGGTACTAGGGCCGTCACTGGGGTTCTACCTTTAAGGGTGCCACTTTTGTACTTCTAGTTCAAATGTATAACTCGTTTTGGGTCTAAAATCATGTTAAAACATATGTTGCAGTCTTTAGTTACACCCTGTGTCTTTGGGGAAAAAAAAAAAAAAAACGTACCTTTAACGATACCTTTTTTTTTTCTTAGAGTGTACACCACTGCTCTTTGGAAAAAGTAGCTTGGTTACTGGAAAAGTAATCTGTTTTTTAAAATAGTTAAACTACTGTTACTGTGTTGTAAAATGTATTGTAGTGTTGTGACTGTTAGTACCTCCCCAACACACTCAGGCATTTTTAGAGACAGATGCAGCCTGCAGGAATATGAAATCAGAGCTTCAGCTCCCGATCAAACACTGTTTGCCAAATGCCAGCGGCTCCAAACTCTCCTGCTGTGGTGACTGTGTAATTAGTGCTGGTGTGTGGGTTCCTCTCTCCGTGATGTTTCCATGATTATTGTCTCTATGGCAGAGGTGGTGTTTTGGAAAGCAGATGTCTGCTTTGTGTGAACATGATTAATTAGCCTGGGTTCGGCCAATTACATGATGAGCAGTCCTGCTTAATAGATGAATGCATCAACTTAATCATGAGTGAGCGTGTCTGTGCATGAGATCACTGCATTAGATTGACACATTTATCCTTTTGAGAGCCCTCACCAATGGGCTAATAACATACACAGACCCCTAGACACGCACTCAGTGTGTGAATCTGGCACATTCTGTGTGTTCTCCAAAGGCCAGAGGTGTCTGCGGTCATTGAAACGCTCTCCTGGGACTCATTGTGGCTCAAGCTCATTTACTTCTGTTTAGTGCCATTTTATTAAATGAACACAGTGGCATCATTCATTGTGTGAATGATGTCACTGTGTTAAGGGAATAGTTCACCCGAAATTGAAAATGAAGTCACTATTTACTGTAGTCATCCCCATGTTGTTCTATGTTGTAATAATGTTATTTTTATTTCAGTGAATTTAAGGCAGCTCTTTTTCACATAATGATCGGTCGTCAAGCAAAAAAGGAGCATAACACCATAAAAGAACTCTAAAAGTAATCTATATGACTCATGGGCAATAATCCAAGTCGTTTGTAGCCAAACAATAGCTTTGTGTGAGGAACCGATTGAAATGTATTCCGTTATTCCTATAAAATCTTCCCCTCCTACATTTCTCAAATTTCATTCTCTTATTTGCACATTCAAACTGGTGCATTGCATTCACCTACGACTCAAATTTAAATCAAGTGCTTTTTGGTGTTAAGAACTTCAGCGTCGGGGGGACCATTTTTTAATCTGAACACAATCGAGAATGAGATTCAGAGCAAAGGGCGATTTTTAGTGAACGACAACTTAAATTTCGGTCTGTTCCTCACACAAAGCTATTTTATGCCAGTTTATGCTGTTTTATGGAAGTTAAGCTCAACCAACAGCATTTGTGGCATACTATTGATTACTACAAATAATTATTTTGACTGGCCCCTCGTTTATTACAACAACAAAAAAATATTTTTTTTACATTAAGGCACTTACAATGGAAGTGAATAGGGCCAGTCCATAAGCATTTAAATCCACATCATTTCAAAAGTGTAACTAAAGACTGAAACATATGTTTTAACATGATTTTAGTGTGATCATTTATAACCTTGTCTGTGTTAAGTTTTCAAATACCAGAATTACACGGTTTCATTGCCATTACAGTGAAACCTTGTAATTCTGGTTACAACTGTACACAAATTAGTTAGTAGGTTAGTAGCGATTTTATCACACTAAAATCCTGTTAACATTTATAATGTTTACATCTTGTGGCTATACTTTTCAAACAGTGTATACATTATGTTAGCGTTTATGTACTGGCCTCATTCACTTCCATTCTATGTGCCTGACTGTAAGCATTTTTTGGTTTTTATATAAAGGAGGTATGAGTAAAAATTATTTTTTGGCAGAAGCTATTTGTACCCTGGTGCAAATTGTGGCAGATATTATTTACACCCCAACCCAGGTGCAAATAATGGTAGATACTAATTGCACCCTGGTGCAAATAGTGTCAGATATTATTTGCACCCATATTTTAATACTAACATACAGTATATGGGCATCACTGCAACCCTTTTTTTTTTCTTTTTCTTTTTTTTTTTTTAAGAGTCCCACAGACACACTACATTAACCCCTACCCCTAAACCTAAACCCCTAACCTTACCTTTGAAAAAGTAACCTTGGTTTTACTACAATAACCATAGTTTCACCATGGATTTTGCTGTAAATTTACAGTAACCACAAAATTAACCATGGTTACTATATTAACACCATAAATCTATGGTTTATGCCAAAAAACATGGTTACTACAATATTACTATAGTAATACAGTGATGCAATCTACACACAAGCGATGCAGAGCCATGGGAACAAGTGCTCTGGATCAAACGCTTCTCTGCACTCCCTGACATTCACCGTGACCAAATCAATGCGATGAAATCAACATTTATATTCAGTTTTATATATTATTTTAAGTTGTATTAAAGGAAATATTTAGTGAAAACAGGAAATCGGATGGGAAAAAGAGTGGGACAAAATGTAGAATCGAACTGGGATCGCTTGGACAACACTAAACATTCACACACCGTCTTTACATCCCACGCCTCTGCAGCAACACCTATTGTCTAGTTTGTCGTATATTCATGTGGTTTCACCAGACTATTGGGGAGCAAAAAGCTGCACTGTGTGGATTATTTTTTTGTGGAAATATACATTATGCCGCAAATGCTGTTAATTGAGCTTACCTTATATTGAACCTGGAACATTCCTTTAAATTCAGTGTTGGTCATGCAAAACAAAGGGAATTTGTAAAGTGATGTAATGGTCTTGAAATGCTGCTGATGATGAAATTTAAATGCTTTAAACATGCTGTTTGCATTGCTTTCTGATGTTATTCTTCTTTATGTCCTCCTTCAGGTCTCACTAAATGATAGCGTGAGTGTGCAGCTGTCCAGCAGGAGTTTAGGGAAACCCTGCGGTGAGTGCCAACCACAAATCATGGTGCCACATACCCTACAGGCCTCTTTTCATGGCAGTGCCACATCCCTTTTGCTGCTGCTATGCCTGGCAGTGCCAATCCATGCAGACAGTGAGTACCCTACTTTATAATGCACACACTGCTGACATGCTTTTTGGCTTCTCTGCTGGTACATGACTGTTATTCCAGCGACAAGCAAGTCTTCTGTCCACAGTGAACACTAAACTGCTACACGATGTGGCACAATCACAATCAATCAAAACATATTTGATGTTTAATGTACAGTTATGAAGAGCAGGATTTTGGACCAGTAGGAGCTCTCAGTGGGTGGGACTACCTGGCACAACGCCGCAGAAATAGAAACCATGCAATAAAAATAAAAAAATGCAGTGTTGGTTGTTGCATGTTGTGGAAGCTCTGATGAAGGAAGAGAAAATTTTATTCCTTGTCGCTTTATCGCGTTGTATCTGGTTAGGGCAGTGTGTTTATGAATGTGTTTACATGCACATTCTTACACCTATTATGCTTAAAGGGATAGTTCAACCAAAAATGAAAATTCTGTCACCATTTACTCACCCTCATGCCATCCCAGATGTGTAACTACTTTCTTTCTTCTGCAGAACACAAACAAAGATTTTTAGAACAATATCTCAGCTCTATAGGTCCTTACAATGCAAGTGAATAGTGATCCATATGACTCCAGTGGTTAAATCCATATCTTCTCAAGCAATATGATTGGGTGAGAGTGAGAGTACTTTTTTTAACTGCAAATCTACACTTTCTCATTCTGTTGTGAAAATTACTTTCAAATTCAGCCACCTACTGGTTGGGGCTGGTCAAAGGTGAAGATTTATAGTAAGAAAGGACTTAAATATTGATCTGTTTCTCACCCACACCTATCATATTGCTTGAGAAGAGATGGATTTAACCACTGGAGTCGTATTGATTACTTGCATGCCTCCTTTATGTAATTTTTGGACTTTCTGAGTTCTGGTCACCATTCACTTGCATTGTATGGACCAACAGAGCTGAAACATTCTTCTAAAAATCTTAATTTGTGTTCTGCAGAAGAAAGAAAGTCATACACATCTGGGATGGCATGATGAGAGAGTTTCCATTTAATAATCCGACAATGTGTGTGGTTATGTAAATGCCGTAAACGGCTTTCTTTTTATAATCAAAAACTGATCGAAATAAGTAGATTTAATGCCCATTACTTTCTGCATGAATCATTTACCTACCGCTTCCATTTCAAAACTAGGACTCACCTTAAATGGAATTATAGTGGGGAATGAGAACAGTATTTACAACTACTACTCTTCTGGAAGGTTGATCAAGTAAAACTGTGTATTTGTTTTTCCGGGCAAGGTTTAGTTAGCTGTTGGCTATGGCAATTTAAGAACATTCTGGAAATTGCTGGCCCTGGGGCCCACAACACAATGGAATGTACAAAGCATATAAAAGCACAACACAAACAAATCAAGCCACAACACACAGAAATCAAACCACAACACAAATAAATTAAGCCACATCAATGTACAAAGCAAACAAAAGTTCATAACACAACAAAAATTAAGCTACAACACAACAAAATTTTGCCGCAACACAAATAAATTAAACCACAACACAACTAAATTAAACGACAACACAAATAAATTAAGCCACAACACAACAACATTAAGCTACAACATAAAGAAATTAAGCCACAACACAACAAAATTCATTCATCTCTTCTATTTTTGCTACAGAGGTTTAAATCAGAGACCATATTAAAATAACTGTCTTAAATCTCTCAGACCCATGAGCCTTGAAAGAACGGGCAAACATAAAAATAACCAACTGTCTTTAGAACACTTAATAGTGCATTAAAATGATAATTTTCTATCAAAATTATCATACCGAATCTGATATATGATAATAAATATTCAATATATCGCCCAGCACTAGTGCCCAGAATGACAGTTAGGACATTATGAATCTAGTGGGAGATTTCTGAAAAGTTCTTAAGGACAGACTTGTAGATAGGGAGACGACAATTGTTACGGAATTTGACCTCTGATCTCCTTTGCTTTTTACACTGATGAAGCCCTGAGCACTCATGCAGAACTCATACATGGGAGAAAAAAGCATTTAGCATGTTTTTCAGTTGAACAGTTTTCTCACTGTCATAGTCTCTCTCTTTCTCTTCTTGGGGTGAAGTCCTTACCAGCATTTCCACTCGCTTGTGCCCACATTATGATCTGCTCAACAGATTTTTGTTTTTCCCCATCTTACTCTTTGTTTTTCTATCCTTTCAAGTCTCTGTGTTGGTCTCCTCGCAGTTTTGCACAGGATGCAGTCTTGAAGACTAAGCACAGTGTACAAAATGTTTTATTTATGAGGGCAAATATGAGCAACAGTAACATGCCATTTCAGCATCACCAGGGCTTATAGAGTTCCTCCCGTTCTGATTGATGCTGTTCTCTATCAGTGTTCAAAAGCTGCTGCTTTGCTAATGCTAATATGAGATTAATGCCAGCAGTCACTGAAGGAAAGACTTTGCAGGTGGATTTCACATCTCACATTTTGAACTAAAGCAACATACAGCTTATTAAAGGAATCATGGTGCCTGCTCCCTTTCTTTTTTCACCGCCTGGGATCTGTTCATTTGCATTCTTCTTCCTGTCTCTGTCTGTTTTTCTCTGTGTCCCCAGAGGAAAGTGAATGTCCCTTTCAGACCCTTGGGTTTCAGTGCTTTGACAGGCAGCTGTGATTCGTTTATATTCGGTGGACTTCATAATTTGGGGGGCATATCTTAATGAATAAAGAGATGGCTTATGCAAAAATGAAAATTCTCTCATTATTTACTGTTTCTCATGTATTTGAAACTAGTGATGGACTGATTTGATTGGCTGATAATTTGACATTTTTTAAATTATTGCCATTGGATTGGCTTATAAATATAAGTGGTCATCCTAATCAAATCTACAGTAAATGTGTTTAATTTGCAGAATATTGTGCTTGCGATTTGAACTGCGAATGTGATAATCATTAAACAAACAACAACAAAACCTGTGATTCCTTTTAACCAAATCAAACCATGTTGGGCCCATGCCTACAAATACTGTTCTAGAAAGAAAAGGAAACAAAAACTCTTAAAAAGAACCAAACTAAATAAATAAATAAAAGTGTAAAACACTGTGTACATTGTTTTGTCCAATTTGTAAAAGGGTTATGGATGTCGCCATCTTTTAGTTTTGTTAGAACTCTTTTTCACTATGTTAGAATACGGGTGTGACTTCGGTTGTTCATTCATTCAGACAGTATTTGAATGGCTACTGTAAGCTGTTGTATGAACGGGACATTTCAAGACTTACACCTGTATGTAAATACAGTTGTCAGTCCCAAACACTGACTGTGTGAATGTAGCCTATATGTGAAATTATGCAAATGTGCAATTAAAGTAAATCTTGGTTGCTTTAAATATAATGCGCTCAGCACACATAAGTACACCAAACCGATCTCAGAGCACATCTGTCACTCAGGGTACCACATATATATAGAATTTGTGTGTATCGAGCGCAGAACCGCTCTGAAACACGTATGATACACTGACCCGTTTACATGTAAATTATTTAAGAAAGCACTACACGCTACAGACAAAACAGCTGTGCACATAAGCACGGCAGGGAGACTATTTATTTATTTAATTATATCGCAGCCCTCACGGTTTGACAATCGCACTGGGTTATATCACAGTTTTGATTTTATTTTGATTAATTGTTCAGCCCTTGTTAAATTTGGTTTTAACATTACATGTCAACACTTAGGCTACATCTACATTCATCCTGATGCATTTGAAAATGGTGTTTTCATTTTTTTAAAGGCTCTCCGTCCACACTGCCGTTTTTAAGTGTTCACCAAAAGTTGCTCGTCCACACTGAAAATGCTTAAATTCTCTTACTGCGCATGCAAAAAAATCGCCATTGCATGTACAGTCTGAAACGCATTGTCCTTGTGTTCCGTCTCTGGACACCAATTCTGAGTAAACTTCCAGTCGCTTTTGAAGGAATGCAATGTGAAGGTTGTACAAAGTAACATTTATCTTTAACAATGCTGTCAAAGTGAAAATCAGGCACAACAGTGCCGCTATAACACAGGCCACCATCTTGATTGTTTTGGTTGAATGGATCACATGACTGCATCACATGACAACAAATACGTTATCGTTTTCAGATATATTAATTTTCCCAGTCCACACTACAATGCGAAGACGCCGTTTTCAAATATATCAACTGTATCTGCGTTTTTGAAAAGCTCAATTATTAAAATAATAAATAATAATAATTTACTGATGAAATCAATTTAGACATGACATTTGACATTACGATTATATCCCTCATAGCATAATTATACATAATATTCAGCATTATATGTAGTAGATTAATATGGCACTATCAATAAACCCCAACTCTGTCAGTGTTAGCTAGATGTATTGCTGGCTTCCATGGCTGCAGCGCGCTGTGTTTGCCTGCTAACTTGTTTCAAATCTGGCAACCCGGGGTGTCGAAATACTAGTGGGAAATGGACAGTGGTTGGGATCACATAGACCAAAACACAAACTAAAATTCCGGCCTGGAACGGACATTTCAATGTAGAATATACTGGCTGTAGCATTGTTTTCATGGAAGCCAGTATTTCAGCTTAGCAAGTTTCCTAAATCTTTGATAACATATTATAATAAATGTATGCTTTATTACAGTAAATATATTACACATTGCACCTTTAAAACACATAGTTTTCTTTTCTGTAGAGCACAAAAGATATTTAGCAGTATGTCAAAGCCACTTTTGTCCATACAGTGAAAGTGGATGGTGACAATGACTGTAAAGATTTGAAAATACCATAAAAGTAGTCATGTAAATTATGCTCTATAATCCAAGTCTTTTGAAGCAATACAATAGCTTTCTGTGAGGAACAGACACAAATTTAAGTTGTTATTTACTGAAAATCTTGCCTTCAGCTTTTGGTCTCACATTTTTGTATGCTCAAACTGGCACATTCATAATACAACAAATTTTTTCACCTTGAAATTTACAGTCCTCTACATAGCGAGTAAATCACTCACATATGCGAGTAAATTTAATGCTATTTGACTAAAATATGTCTGTTATTAGCACTGGCTAGTAAAATATTAACATTTCACTCGCCAGTGGTTGAGTTGTGTAGTGCCGAAGCACCGAGATCGTTTTACTGAAAAGCAAGCTATTAAGAAGCTGGATTCAGCCTCATCTTTCCCTGCATGCTGTGTCTCATGAGCGTGCAGGAAAACGCATTTGTGTCTCACCCTGTCTTCAATGGACGCAAGCGGCTCGGCGTGTTGCATCAATAGCAATAGAACCCCATTATAATCAATGATGCTGTCTACACTGGAAACGTTCCAGCACTGCATGCACTGGCGCTACTGCACATATTACTAAATTAAGTGTCCTGTGTAGACAGGGTGTAACATTCAATTGAACTCCAAGCATCTCATGGAACCACACCACGGACATCACCCAGAGCAGCTCTCTTTAGAGCGCGTGAAGATGAACTGGTTTTCAAGAGCTCAGATGTGTGCGCCGTCTACAGAGGCTTGCGCCAGACTCACGTGAAAATATAAACGAGGTATAAACGTATTAATTTAATATTGAATGCAAAGCATTCCAGTTTCACTTAACAATCGTTTCAGTAGTTCGCATGTTAATGTAATCCTGAAGAGTATAATGTAAACTTGTTCTGGCTCGCTGTTCCTGGCGCAGGGCTAGATGGGAGGAGCAAGGGTGATGGAATCATCCGGGCATAGAGGTAAGCAGCTGCTTATATACGCTTACTCTGTCGATGTGGTTGGGCGGATTAAATGAACAAGCTCCACCCGAACGTAGTTTGGAAAACTCCATATAATGGCAAATGTCCGTAGTCATTGCGGGTTCATTCATGGAATGTTGATGACATGCAGTGACACAGAGGAGATGCCCATCTACTCAATTTCTGTGGAGATGATAAATTGCAAGAAATAGAATCTCCTTGTGAGTTAATTGGAAAACTTTAAAATAATGTTTGAAAGTGAAGAATTAAGGCAGAAATATTTTACTATTGCATAATATAATATAATATAATATAATATAATATAATATAATATAATAGCTATACAGACTGGCTGGGTAAAAAAAAAAAAAAAAGAAATGTGTGAAGATTTTAAATGGACCAAGACTAAATCTGACAAAAAATAGAGAGATATATATATTAGTTATTTAGAAATATTTTTATACATATTACTTTATTTTAAAACTTATACTTTTATATTTTATATTTGATTGTCATTCATACGTTTTTGAAGCCTGGAAAGGGAATCACCCTTATTTTATTATATGACCCAAGCAAAATTTTTATAAATGACTTTGTTGTGTGCATGAAGCACACAGTGACAGTTTGTATGACAACTAAACATCATATTTGTGAAAGACCTAAAACAGACAATTAATGGTCATAATTGCATTTATTTGTTTGATGATTTCATAATCGTGACAGTCCTGATTTTCATTATTATATTTCAACCCTTGTGAATTTTTGGTTAAAAATGTGTATAAGATTTCAAACAGTGACAACAGCTTGTATCATTATTAAAAATGCAATTTCATGACATCCATATAAATTGATAGTATTAAAATTTGCACATTTTTAAAAAGCTAAAATGAGATTAAAATAAGGCGAAATATTAAATAAAATGTACAATATTGCATAAAGACATACATATGAAGAGGCCCCCTTTCTCAGTTTATATATATATATATATAATATAAAAATATATTTTCAGTTGCATTACGCTTACGTCATCAAAAACCTGGTGAGTAAAAACAAAAAATTTACTAGCCAATGGCAGACAGTTTGAGTGTAGAAGGTTGGTTTAATGTGCAGTTTCTTCTTCTGTGGTGGTGAGTGTGCTTTGCTTCAGCTGTATGTAAACAAAGATGTTCTTGCATGTATCTTCATTCCCCCCATTTCAAATTCTACATGAGCTGATTTATGAACTGTCACCATTGTGCCATTGAGCAAGACACTTAAACTCGGCTTACTCCAGTGGTGACTGAACCTGGAATAAATGAAGTAAATGTCACTTTGAATAAAAGCATCTGCTAAAAGACAAATTAGTAATTAAAGAGACCCCTCATCCCACAACAGAGTCAGGCCTGACCTGTCTCAGAGCCGAGAGACTTATGGGAAGTCATGATGGACAAACACTCACTGATGAAGCAGCCAATAATACGCTTTACCACTACAGATTCAAACAAGATTGATTATTCAGATCACTTCAGATTAGATTAAGAGGCTCTTTGTCTGAATAAACTTATTAGTAGTGCTCCAGTGCAGGGGGGGGGGGGGGGTTAAAAGGTCTGTGTAACATGATGTCTCTAAATTTGTTTAGATTTCATGGCTATTATGTGTGTGTGTGTGTGTCTAAACAGAACTTTGGGTTAGACACCAGCCCATTTTTAACTGTCCTCCATCTATTGATGTCCAGCCTAAGATGCAGATGTGAATGGATTTTCTGAATAAATTGTAAAAGATCAACCTCCAGTAGCACTCGAAGAAATCCCTCCTCTATGTTTACCTTTCATGTCAGAACTGAAACATATGTAGTCCAATATTATGACATCAAGGTGAGAATGATTTTATATATATAAAAAAAAAAGTACAAATGCAATTCATACAGACAATGGCTTGATGGTAAACTGTAAACACTTTTTGAAAATATTGAAAAATATATTTGAAAACTTTTGGAAAAATAATAATTAGCATTCTTAAGTTTTAAAGATGCATGGAAAATATGTTAATTTGTACTTGATAGTACATTACACTACATGAATACTACATGACTTTGAGTCAAAACGTTTGTTAAAAATATTTTCAAAAACATATAACCAACATGAATGCAAAGATTACATTTCTAAGAATTTGAGAAAAAAAAAAAAAATTCAAAAACATAAAACCAACATGAATGCAAAGATTGCATTTCTAAGAATTAAAAAAAGTAGTATAACATATTTTCTAAAATATATGAAACCAGCACGAATGCAAAGAAAACATTAAGCATTTTGTACGTGCTTTAAACTTTTTAAGATTTTTCTTTTCATTTTCATTCTTTTTTGTTTTTTGTCATATAACTCTTTGCATATGTGATTTCAGAGCCTTTGAAGAGCAGAATGAAATTAATCTGAGGAGCTTGACTGGGCTGAATGGAAGTTTATTGTATGTTATAAACTGGTAGATAAAGTGACTATCTTTTCCAGCACTGTTGAGCTCAGCTTTGATTTCTTAATGTAAGAGAGTGTATTTTTGTCAATAGGAGGTTGATGAGAGCACCTATGCAAACACAGCAGCAGTAACTAACTGATAGAGAAAACAAAGTCAGTCTTATAATAAATCTGCAAAATCACCACACATCATTGAAGCCAGAAATACAGCCCTGTGCCACAGTGAGCCCTTTTGGGGAGAGAGAGAGAGAGAGTCCATGTTAAAATTGAGGGGGTTCTGGACCCCCACAAGAGTTAAAGTCGGCATGAAACGGAAGTTGTGACCGACTTCCTTATTTTTACGTATTTCAGAGTGAAATGGCTTATCGAACAAGAAAAAATGTAGGGTGGGGACTTGAGTTTATTCATCAGTTGTTGATTGGATTGTGAAAAGTGGCTGTGCATACCAAAATAAGAATGTTCAGATCTGAATGTTAGTTTGTGTCGACACACAGACACACACACCCCTTCCACCGTGCTGCTCGTGCCAGAGCCAGTTACTGGAGTAATTGAGCACCGATCTCAACACACAAATTATCTAATCAACAACATTAAAACATAACCAGCCCATAAATGCACACAGCAAATCACATTTTATTTTTGACAAGGCTGTATTTGTTGAGAAACGAGCACATAAAAGATCACAATATTACAATGTTTTGAATCACAATACACTAAATTTAAAAGGGAAAAAAGAACACTTGCTCATGCTGCACATCCCAAGGTACCTCCAAAAGATGCCTCCGTTAAAAAAATATGAATAAACTCCAGCCACTTTCTCAGCTGCGAAGCGATCACCTATGGAAGCATTATCACATTAAATGCCTCAAACACAACCCTTTTTCACAATGTGAATCCAAGCCAGTGGGCCCGTAACTAAGGTTGTTTGAGGTAGGGAAAAGGGTTTGTTAGGGAAACAGCCAAAAGGAACAACTCTTCATTTCTGCATTTGCTGCTCTGAAGCCAGGTGTATTTACATGACTGAATCTTGAAGAGTTAGGGTTAAAAATGACTAGCACTTGCATACATCAGAGAAGAGTCAGTCATATCACCAGAAGAGCAAGTTATGACATTTTGATTAAAGATTAATTAAAATGTTTTTATAAAAAAGCAAAAATGTATGGATGAATCAGTCACAATAAGACCAGTAACATGCATTAATAAAATAAATAGGGTCCATTTTGATTTCATGCTGATTTTAAAGGAATAGTTCGCCCAAAAATTAAAATTCTCTCATCATTTACTCAACCTCATGCCATCCCAGATGTGTATGACTTTCTTCAGCAGAACACAAACGAAGAATATTTCAGCTCTGTAGGTCCATAAAGTGCAAGTGAATGGGTGCAAATCTTTGAAGCTCCAAAAATCACAAATAGCCATCATAAAAGTAATCCATACAACTCCAGTGGATTAAATAATGTCTTCTGAAATGAAACGCTAGGTGTAAGTAAAAAAAAAAAATCAATATTTAAAACTTTTACTAAAAATGTTCGCTTACGGACAACTTTTGGTTTACGTCTGCATAACTTTCAACTTTTGGACGAGGGTGGACTTTAAACTGCCTCTCACATGACCTAAGTGTGTAAGCATCCTCTCCATAGATATTCATACGTAGATACCTTATTAGCAGCTGTTCCTATGGACTGCGATACTGACCATGTTTACATGCACTTAAAGAAAACGGTTTATTCTAGGGTTTTAGCAGAACGCGGCATTCTGAAATGTCATGTGTACAAGAACACTGATTTCCTTACGCCATTTAAGGGATTAAGAGAAATCAATTTAACACAGCTAGGTTTCTCTCAGAAAACGAGGCTTAATGTGGCCATGTAAACACATAAGCAGCGTCTGATGGGTGTTTGAAGAGTGTGCATGCGTGGAACAGACCGGGATAACAAACGTCATAGGATGGAGCCCAACAACGTGTCACAGCGGAAACAATTCAACATTTCTGGGAGTACAGTGGGGGGAAAAAAAAAAAAAAAAAAAAAAAAAAAACTATAAACTATACCCATTTATACACACACCAATGTAAAATAACGACTGTCCCTCATGTTCGCGTTTGTGTTTGTACATAGGGGGAATCCTGGAGTTTTAAATAAAAGTGGAAACCCCACTATTGCAGTGTAATTCTGCTGCAGGTTGGGATAGAAAGTGAAGGAAACAAACACAGCAACAACTCTGGAATATCTAGAAATAAAGCGAAGCAACGGAGAATAAAATGGCAAAGTCTTTCTTGGATGCCATGTTTGTTATTTACACAAGCGTCATGGGAAAATTACATTGCTGTGGAGATCGCTGCTTACTGACAAAGCTGCATGTATACGGGAGTAAAGAGTATGCCGCTTAAACAGTGCATGTAAACAGGAATGCTGTTTTCCCTCGCAATAAGCCGCTTTCTGGTGTCCATGTAAACAGTCATCGTTTCCACACAAAAGCAGTTTATGCAGTGGTCTGAGGCATTTCCTCCATTCAAACGGATTCAAACAGCTCTCCTTGTCACAAGTATGAACCCGGTACGTGTGGCTGTGAGCACAGGGTTTCTTCCACTACACTATGGAGCAGTGAGGATCCAGGTGCAGAGAGTCAGAAGAAACAGGACTTGAGTGAAATCAAACAGGTTTTACTTGGAGTCTTCAGAGTTAGTACAGATAACAGAAGAGGGTTCACAGGTCTCTTGAGGAAAATATATTCCAAGCTTAAAGTACAAAGACAAGGCAAAAGACAAGGCAAAAGACAAGGCAAAAGACAAGGCAAAAGACAAGGCAAAAGACAAGGCAAAAGACAAGGCAAAAGACAAGGCAAAAGACAAGGCAAAAGACAAGGCAAAAGACAAGGCAAAAGACTGGCTTCCTTGCAGCACGGAACTTCAAGACTGAGCAATGAAACTAGAACAGGTCTGAACTTAAATACACTTAACAAACAAGGCACAGGTGATTTCACTAATAAAGGTAATGAGCATGTAGGCAGAAGGGAATTGATTCTCTTCTTCTCTGCTTCCCTCTGCTGGCCAGACTGGAGTGTGAAGAGTTGGGCCCTTCTCCTCTTCTTGTTGGGGTATGTTTAAGGATTGAGCGTGCTCTCCTCCAGGTTCTTCTACATTGTTCTATTAACCTCTCAGCAGTTGGGAACCGACTCTCCTCTCCTGGCTGGAGAACAGTGGTGGTTGGAACCCAAATTGGCTATCAAATGGGGATAGGCCTGTAGAGAAGCTTTGCAGGGTGATGTGTGCCAATTCTGCCCAGATCAGAAACCGACTCCAGGAGGCTGGTTGGGAGTCTGTGAAGCAATGGAGATATTTCTCGAGGTCTTGGTTCACATGTTCTGTCTGACTGTTGGACTAGTGGTGAAAACCTGAGGAGAGACTAACAGAAGAGCAGAACAGAGACCAGAAAGCCTTCCATTAACGGGACATGAATTGGGGGCCACGATCAGACACAATGTGAATAGGAATTCCATGAATTCTGACAACAGAATTCTGGAGAACAATATCTGCAGTTTCTTTGGCTGAAGGGAGTTTAGGCAGAGCAAAAAAAATGGGCCACCACCACCATAATTACAGTGTTACCTTCAGAAACTGGCAAACCAGTGATAAAATCCATTGAGATGTGGGACCATGGATGTTGTGGTATGGGTAAAGGCTGTAAAATCCCAGCTGGGTGCTGGTTAGATGACTTATGCTGTGTGCAGACTTGACAGGCTTGCACAAAAGATTTGACATCTCCTTTCATATTTGGCCACCAAAAGCTCCTTCTAATGAATTCCAAGGTCTTCTCCACCCCCAAGTGACCAGCAAGGCAAAAGGCCTGACCCCATTGGAGGAACTCAGATCTTGACAATGTGGGTACAAACATCGTGCCAGAACCCTTTCTGGGATGGGTCTGCCCTGTAATAGACATTTGGGAGAGGACAGCTCCAACAGCAATCTCAGAAGCATCTACTTCCACAATGAAAGGCAGTTCAGGGCCTGGGTGTCAGAGCCAGGATTCAAACTTGGGTCTCTGGTGCAAGAGTCTCAATTTCCACCACTGAGCCACAGAAGTGAGTTAAACCCAATAGTCAGACGCGTTCTTAAATGAACTCAGAAGAGTTTAACAAAAATAGCAAGAAGGGTACAAAAAGCAATTTCTTACTGACAACCACAAAACAGAAAAATCTTTAGTCCAAAAAGGATCCAAAAGGAGGAAAAAACAATCTCCAAAGAACTCAGGAAAAAGACACCAAAAACAGCAACAATAAACACAGGGAAAAAACAATCCAAAAGGCTTTCAAAGTTTAGTACTTAGAACTAGAGCAGACTTACGGCAGCAACTGGCTAGGAACATCAATAACCAAGCAAAGAAACAAAAGGAAGTGATCAGCTTAAATACACAGCCCAGAACGAGGCACATGTGAAAACAATGGCACTGATTACAAGAGGCACAAGATAGACATGAGTACCATAGGGACCTCTAGTGGCCAATATATAACATTAAAGCAAAAGCTCTGACACTGGGTGCATGAGTATTGGGGCTGTTGTGAATCAGTTCTTTAAGATCTCGAAGGTTCAGTGGTCCAGTGAATATGAGACGGGGAACCCTTCGTCAGAGCGTTGACTGGTGCGGCAATCTTACTGAAGTTGCAGATGAATCTCCTATAAAAATTAGCAAAACCAAGAAGCCTTTGTACCTGTTTGAGTGTCGTAGGCTAAGGCCAGTTAGTAATGGCTGACACCTTCTCTGGATCCATCTGTATGCCTTCTGGAGAGATCACTGTAGCAAATTAGCTCAAAAGGGAAATTTGAATAATTAATCATAACTCGTTATAATTAATTATACATATTTGGATCAGTTAATAGACTTAACTTGATGTAGCTGAATTAATATTACAATCAATTAATCTGTTCGTGCAGCGAACACTCAGTATTGATTGTCTATCAACTCTCAGAAAGGATATTTTTCATGGCCACAGAAAAATAACTCTTAGCATGTAGCTGTGATCAAATCATTAAATTGACATTGATTTACAAGCAGACCAGAATCAACTCGCAAGAATGTACACAAAAGCTTTATTTAACTAAATCACGAACACATAACTAATCTAAACAAACACATACACACAAATCACGCATACATGGGAAATGGAAAAGTGAAAGTGAATGAAACCGGAACAGAACAGGGGAATGAAGCTATGAAAAGTGTCATTTAACCATCTGAAAGAACCATCAGTTTCGTACTTCAGCACCTTTGTTAACAAAGGGGTTCACAGCTTATACTAAACCTCTGTTTAGTTAGTTAATTGTACGATACTTGCAATGCCTTGGCTGTTGAGAGAGCGCCCGGATGCAGTCTTTGGAGAAAGTCATGATGGTTCCTTGAGTCGATAGTGTTGAAGTTGCAATCAATTTTTTCCTCATTGAATGAAGAAATGATGATGAAATTGCGGTGTTAGTTTGACTCTGTTATGGTTGAGGAAGTTACACATGGCTTGATGTTTTGAGGCCTGCCGGCCCGCGACCTCGCGGTCGGACCGGTTGTTTCCGGTCCCACAAGAGCAGCAACCAGGAGAAGCAAGAGAAGAGAGAGAGGTCACTCCGACAGTGCCCTTTAACTCCTGAGGGAGGTCACTCCTCTCGAGTTTGGCTTGACCAATGAGAAAGGTGCAATTTTCCAGTGGGAAAGTTCCTTTGTTTGGAAGCGACTCATTTGCATGATTGAAGTAAGCTAGCAGTTTGTACCCCTTTATGCTCTGATTAATATAACAAGCATACAATGCATGCTATAAGGGGTGTGCTATACTCCAATGTGCAGGGCGTCACACAAGGATTAATTTGATAGGAAGCACGATACCAATCATTTTATCTTATCTAGTGGTTCTGTCATAAAGCATGCATAAAACAGTATACAGTACAAAAGACACTATACGAGACAGTAATAATCATACACACAATGTCCTGGGGATATGCATGTTCATTTATAGAACAGTTTGTCTATAAATTAATGAAGAAAAGTCTGTTTGATGGGCTTTATGTGTCTTTCCTATGGGGGAATGGAGTAAGTTACTTCTTCCCACATTCCTTTGCTTTTGCATGTGGCTACCTTCCCCCACCTGGAATGTCTCTGAGGTCCACTAGTTACTGGACCAGTGTCATCAAAGGGGGAGTAAAAGCTGATAATGATCAGTGGGAGAGCAGATATCTCAGAGTCTGCTTGGGCCTACTTGGACCTTTGCTTGTTACGGTCTTGAGACATCTGTTGGATTATTAATTAAATAATGAATAATTGTGTGTCTGATTGGTCCAGATGCTACATCACATAACCCAAGGAGGAGACTTTGAACAAATGGAAGTCACATTTCTTGAGCTTAACGAAGAGATGATTCTGCTGTAGTTTCTGAAGAACCTGATGGACATGGTGAACAAAAAGAAGAAAGAAAAAAAACAAATCACATGTACATAAGTATTCACAGCCTTTGCCATGACACTCAAAATTGAGCTCAGTTGCATCCTGTTTCCACTGACCATCCTTGAGATGTTTCTTCAACTTGATTGGAGTCCACCTGTGGTAAATTTAGTTGATTGGACATGATTTGGAAAGCACACACCTGTCTATATAAAGGTCCCACAGTTAACAGTGCATGTCAGAGCACAAACCAAGCCATGAAGTCCAAGGAATTGTCTGTAGACCTCCGAGACAGGATTGTATCGAGGCACAGATCTGGGGAAGGGTACAGAATTTCTGCAGCACTGAAGGTCCGAATGAGCACAGAGGCCTCCATCATCCGTAAATGGAAGAAGTTTGGAACCACCAGGACTCTTCCTAGAGCTGGCCGCCCGGCCAAACTGAGCGATCGGGCAAGAAGGGCCTTAGTCAGGGAGGTGACCAAGAACCCGATGGTCACTCTGACAGAGCTCCAACGTTTCACTGTGGAGAGAGGAGAACCTTCCAGAAGAACAACCATCTCTGCAGCACTCCACCAATCAGGCCTGTATGGTAGAGTGGCCAGATGGAAGCCACTCCTCAGTAAAAGGCACATGACAGCCCACCTGGAGTTTGCCAAAAAGCACCTGAAGGACTCTCAGACTATGAGAAACAAAATTCTCTGGTCTGATGAAACAAAGATTGAACTCTTTGGCCTGAATGGCAAGCGTCATGTCTGGAGGAAACCAGGCACCGCTCATCACCTGGCCAATACCATCCCTACAGTGAAGCATGGTGGTGGCAGCATCATGCTGTGGGGATGTTTTTCAGTGGCAGAAACTGGGAGACTTGTCAGGATCGAGGGAAAGATGAATGCAGCAATGTACAGAGACATCCTTGATGAAAACCTGCTCCAGATTGCTCTAGATCTCAGACTGGGGCGAAGGTTCATCTTCCAACAGGACAACGACCCTAAGCACACAGCCAAGAAAACAAAGGAGTGGCTACGGGACAACTCTGTGAATGTCATTGAGTGGCCCAGCCAGAGCCCAGACTTGAACCCGATTGAACATCTCTGGAGAGATCTGAAAATGGCTGTGCACTGACGCTCCCCATCCAACCTGATGGAGCTTGAGAGGTCCTGCAAAGAAGAATGGGAGAAACTGCCCAAAAATAGGTGTGCCAAGCTTGTAGTATCATACTCAAAAATATGAGGCTGTAATTGTTGCCAAAGGTGCTTCAACAAAGTATTGAGCAAAGGCTGTGAATGCTAATGTACATGTGATTTTTTTTTTCTTTTTTTCTTTTTTTTAAATAAATTTGCAAAGATTTCAAACAAACTTCTTTCATGTTGTCATTATGGGGTATTGTTTGTAGAATTTTTAGGAAAATAATTAATTTAATCCATTTTGGAATAAGGCTGTAACATAACAAAATGTGGAAAAAGTGAAGCGCTGTGAATACTTTCCGGATGCACTGTATATCGTCTAAGTATACAAAAACTAAATGGTTCAGCATCTCTTGTAAGACATCATTAATGAAAGCCCGAAAAACTGTGGGGTCATTAGCTAATCAGAAGAGCATTACTAAATATTCCCAGTGGCCAATAGGGGTGCTAAACAGTCTTCCATTCATCACCCTCTTTGATGTGTACCAGATTATATGCGCTTCACAGATCAAGTTTTGAAAAGAGCTTAGCTTTCTGGAGCAATTTGAATGCAAACAACAGAGACAGAGGGTAACGGTTCTTGATGGTAATTTTGTTCAGTCTGTTAATCAATGCAGAGATAAAGGCTGCCATCTTTCTTGAAGGAAAAAAGAACCCTGCACTAGCTGGTGAGGTGGAAGGTTGAATGAACCCAGTGTTTAGGACATCTTGAATGTATTCATGCATAGTCTTAGATTGTGGAACAGAGAGGGAATACAACCAGCCTCTGGGAAGGGTGCCAGGAAGAAGGTCTATAGCACAATAATATGGTCTATGAGGGGGTAACTCAGTGTTTGCAAAATACTTCTTTCAAATCATGATATTCAGAAGGCAAAAGTGTCAGGTCTAGTGAATTGTCTGGAGAGCACATTCTCACCTCCTCATCCTTGGACCGATTCCCCTCTAGTACTGCTGCCACCAAGGATGCAGGAGAGATGCAAGGGTGCTTACATGTGGGGCTCCAGTTGAGCAGGGTTCCAGAGATCCAGGAACACTGTGGATTGTGCTTCCACAGCCAAGGGTATCCTAGGATTAGGGGTTCCTTGGAAGATTCAATGAGATACAGAGAGATCATTTTACAATGACTGTTTTCAATAAAAACAGAGGTTTGGTTCAGAACTTAATTATTCCAGACCCTATAGGTCTGGCATCTAAGCCTTGCACTCTCCAAGACAAAGGACAGGCTTCAAGGGGAACGCACATCTTCCTTGCCAAATTTATATAGAAGAAACTGTCAGCTGCCCCAGAATCCACAAAAGCTTTCAAGGGGAGATTTCTCTCTTCGGGGTGCAGCCACTCTCTCGTGGAAGACAGCAGTAAGCGGGAGTGAGGAATGTCATGATGGGCAGCTAAGCTCGCTGAGGTCCTCACATCCCTTAGCGAGCTTTGGCTTTTACCCAATTTGGGGCAGGATGAACACACGTCAAGTCATTTTTATTTGTATAGCTCCTTTCACAACACATATAGTTTCAAAGCAGCTTTACAGAAAATCATGCATTAACAGACAATTAAACTGTAATATCTATAATGTCTTAGAGTCATCATTGTATAGTTTGATAAAATACGATTGTGAAATGTTTTTAAAAATAAGTAATTAAGTAATAATTGTATTTAGAATCCCAACGAGCAAGCTGTAGGCGACTGTGGCAAGGAACACAAAACTCCATAAGATGTTGGTTAATGGAGAAAGATAACCTTGGGAGAAACCAGGCTCACTGTGGGGGCCAGTTCCCCTCTGGCTGTCATCATGAATATAATGGCAATGTTACTTATGTATAGTGCAAGTTATGGTTTAAAATGATTAAACTAAGTGTTAAGGGTCAGTGTTTAAACAAAGATTTTGTATGAACTGTAAGATTAATGACTAATGTCTTTGAAGTCCATGCTGTATTAATTGATAGTCTGTGTATTCAATTTTAAGAGTGTAGTCCATCATTAGACCAAGGTGATGCACGTGTCCTGATGCTCTGCAGTACAAGCACCGTCCCTCTCTTATGTGTCTCTCTCTCCTTGGGTGACAGCCATGTCCCACCCAGCTGCTTTGGTTCCTCGTCAGCAGATTGACTGCAATGGGAAGTGTCAGAGGCTAGTGAAATAAAGGACGATGACATAGGTGAGGTTTGGGGAAATCGATGTTCTCTCCTCCTCTCACGAACCCGGTTGTCAATTCGGATAGCCAAGGTTATGAGCTCCTCCAGACTTGACCCCCAGTCTCTACCAGCAAGTTTGTCCTTTACCTCTTCAGAGAGACCTCGGTAGAACGTTGAGAGGGGGGCATCCGAATCCCACTTACTCTCTGTAGCCAGGGTACGAAACTCAATAGCTTAGTCAGTAACAGCATGGCACCCCTGTCGTAGGTCAAGCAGCTGTCTGGCTGCCTCTCGGCCACTTACTGGATAGTCGAACACTTGTTGTTGTAGCGAGTCAGTGAACATTTTTAAATCAGAGAAGATAGGTAAGCCCTGTCTCCAGGGAGCTGATGCCTAATCCAGGGCATGATTACACAACAGAGAGATTATATATGCAGTTTTGGCCTTATCTGAATAGAAGGTTGAGGGTTGAAATTCAAAAATGAGTGAAACTTGGGTCAGAAACCCCTTACATGCATTGGGCTTGCTGTAATACTGTTGAGGGGCTGGAATCTCGGGTTCATGGGCAGACATGGGCACTGGTTGTGGTGGCTCTGTAGGTGGCAATGACATGGCTGGAGGGGTTTGAGGCAGACGATAATGAAGTTGTTTCAGGGAATCAGCAATCCTATTTATTGTTTCTGCCAGCTGTTGTAGTTGGGTTTGGTGTGTTCCAAGCAAGGCTTAATGACTGGTTAAAGCACCATGGACATGTTTCATCTCTGCTGGATCCATCTTGTCTGGCTCAGTCTTGCTGTCACAAGTATGGTCACCAGTAAGGTTTGAACCTGGGGCATGTGGCTGTAAGCACAGGGTTTCTACCACTACACTATGGAGCATTTAGGATCCAGGTGCAGAGAATCAGAAGAGACAGGACTTGAGTGAACTTAAACAGGCTTTACTTGGAGTCTTCAGAGTTAGTACAGGTTAGAGAAGAGGGTTCACAGGTCTCTTGAGCAAAATATATTCCAAGCTTAAGGTACAAAGTCAAAACAAGGACAAGGCAAAGACTGGCTACTTGCAGCACAAAACTTCAAGACTGAGCAATGAAACTAGAACAGGTCTGAACTTAAATACACATAACAAACAAGGCGCAGGTGATTTCACTAATAAGGTAATGAGCACGTAGGCAGAAGGGAATTGAGTGTCTTCTTCTCTGCTTCCCTCTGCTGGCCAGACTGGAATGTGACACTCCTTGTTGACCATTCCAAGATGGTGCCTCAGTTGACGTATTCAAACCAGCCGAATGAGGCATCTATGTATGATTATCTATGCTCCTCTGTTGTACACAACACTGCGCTTCCGTATTTTTTCGTATTTCATGCATCTGTTCTCACGTGAACTTGCAAATGTGCTTACGTTATGCGAGAGGCTGTGTGACCTTAACCCTTGATACTGCTATAACAACAACAACAAGTACAAAGATTGATCCCATGCTGTTTCATTCCATTAAAAAATAAATTTGTCTAATTATTGTCCTTTCACAGCTCGATTTTTTTTTTAGTTTATCCCACTTTTAAAACAATAAGTGATCCAAGTTAGATTTTCTTTCTGTCTGAAAATTTTAAAATACAGCTGTACATCTATTGCGTAAAATTAAGCTAATCTCCATAAAAAGCAGCAAGATGGTGCTTTCGAATTGTTTATTTTATTTCTTTTTTTTATAGAGTTTGTCAGTGTCTTATATAGAGCACAACAGCCCTCCTACTTTTTCAGCTGCCTTGGCTAAATGTATTTTTCCAATTAATTTCTTCATAACTGATTTCATGAAAGAGTCCTAGGAACCAAACCAACCAGCTCTGAGGTGAATCACAGCATTACAAACTTTGATTTAAGGCAAAAAAGTATTTAAAAAATTGGTCAAAAAGGCAGAAGTATAAGACTGGTTACTTAATGTCTTTAATGAGGGAATGAACTACAGTCCCATTAAGTATTGTAAATAATGTAATCAAATTAAAAACTATGGAAAAATAATCACATTTCCCCATTCACTTCTTCCTTATACTTTTCATTAAATCTTTCATAAAGAGTTGTAAGCCATGAACCAAACCAAACAGCTCGAAGTGAATCACAAAAATACAAAGGTACTTACCGTCTTTCAAGAGGGCACAAACTACAATCCCATGAAGCATTACGAATGATGCCATTGAATAAAAAAATGATACAGTTGCAATCAAAATTATTCAACCCCCCTGACCAGCAATACATTCTGGTGATGTGAATTAAAACACATCAACTAAAACCTCAGTAAACAGTCAAAGTAGGTTTTTAATACACATTTGAGTGATTTTGAGAACAAAGAGTTCAGTTTACCCAAATTTTAAAATAAAAAATAACTAATTCTCTCCACAAATGTCATGTCAAAATTATTCAACCCCCAAAGTCAATCATTTGTGGAGCATCCTTTATCCTTAATAACAGCAAATAAATGTTTCAGGTAAGTGTTCTCAGGCTTTGGACACCTCTCTATTAGAATTTTTACACATTTCTCATGAGCAAAATCTTCCAGCTCATTGAAATTCTTTGGTTTCTGTGCTGCCACTGCTTCCTTGAAATCCCAAAAAAGGTTTGCAATGGGATTTTAATGATGGACTGAAAGGGCCATTTAAGGTCATTCCACGACCTATCCCTGAACCAGATTTTGGACAACTTGGATGTATCCTTGGTGTTATTGTCTTGCTGGAAAGTCCACTGATCACCGAGCTTCAATTTACACACTGAAGGCATCACATTTTTCATGCCAAAATGGCCTGATACCTGAAAGAATCCATGGTGTCAGTCACATAGTCAGGATAGCCGTTTCCTACAGCCGCAAAACACAACAGGACTGACCCACCTCCATGCTTGACTGTGGGGATGGTGTCGTTCTTGTCATCACCTTGTCATCTTACTCCAGACGTACTGCTGACCCATGGGTCTAAAATTCATTTTCAGTTTAGTGTCATACGTCTATAAAACCTTCTTCCAGGACTCCACAGGTCTTTCCTCCTTCTTTCCTATTACGTCTTGAATATTCAAGTCAACATTTCACTTGGTGTAGTTTTGGTTTCTTCCACACCCAAGAAGGTTGCTGTTGTTCCATATTTAAAAAATGTATGAATGGTGCTACCAACTTTGTCTATTGGATATTGAAGTGCTTTGGAAATGTACTTTTAGCTATGACCTTTCTTGTGTAATGAAATAATCTCCTCTATTAGCTTTTGAGACAGCTTATTTTTAATTGCATTTTTGGCATAGAAATAAATTTTTGCTTACAATGCTAAACTTACATTTTAAAACTTAAAAAAGTGCCATTGCAGATTGATGACTTAATTTTGTTTTAAAACAATTACTTGTGTAGCCTTACATATTTAAGAAACAGCTACATGCAATAGGGGTTGAATAATTATGACATGGCTGTATTTAAAAAAAAATCCTGCTATTTACAAATATTAGGTTATATATTCACACTATGACTTTGAATGTGTCACTCAACTGATATAGATTAGAAAGTTATAGTTATAGTTATAAAGTTATAGTTTAAAATTGTGGGTCATCAGAAAAGCTTACCTTTGTAAATCCTTACTGTCTTGAGGGGGGTTGAATAATTTCGATTGCAACTGTAGAAATATATAAAACTATTGATTTAGGCTTATTATATGTATAGAAACAATATATAGATAAGTAGTTTAAGGGTGACTTGATTACATCATTCAATGTGCGTTATGGGAGTGGACGGTCGCTCTTGAGGCACGTTTTTGCTTTCATTGGCCGCGGTTCTCTGATTAGTGGATCTTACTGCTGTATCATGGGTAATGGAGTTGTTTACCATGAATTCCGCTATCAAACATGATTTTCAAACAATGAGGTTGAAATAATGCAGACTGAATGGCTTCAACGGAAGCAAGTACCATTGATGAACAACCTCATAGCTCACGGTAGGTCTGCCTTTATTGGTTTATAAGTTATTGTTGAAAATCAATTCGTCTGTGGGATAAATGAATGGAATTTTTACTTCCGGAACCAGACTGTTTTTATAAAAAAATGAAAACAAGTTATAGCGCGGAGTGATGGCTTCAAAAAAAAGCATGTACTATCAATTAACAACCTCAGTTCTTATGATAGGTCTGTTTTTAAAGGTTTAAACGTTATTGTTAAGAGTCAGTTCCCCAATGGACAAACATGAATGGAACTTTTACTTCTGGAACCAGGGTGTTATACTCTATAGCAGCTATTACCTAACTGAGAAATTCTCGAAGGCTAAATGCTATTGCTTTAATATAATTTATTAATATTTCTAATAATAGTAAAAAAATTAAATAAAGGTGTGTGGCTAATAGCTTGCTAGTTTTTGCAGTGTTAATAAAATTGGGATTGAGTAACATGATTTTGCCATCACTGCCTGAAATTTTGGTATTATAAACATGCACAATTTTTTCATCACTATTTTTTCAATTTTTGCATTAGCACTAAACCCGGAATGTTTCACATATAACGTTCTTTGCTACAGAGCTCTGTCATAATTGTAACACTGATGAGAATAATACAGTAAATGCATGTTAACACCCGCTCTACCACACACTCCCTCTCTCCAGAGCAGTGTCTTTGTACCTCTGATCTCTCTCACGCTTGAGTTAGTCTGAGATGGCAGCTTAAAAGCCTGAGTATCTCTCTCTCAAACACACACACACACTGTAACCTCTCTCGCTCTTCGTTCCCCCTGGGTGCACACACATACACTCTGACCCAGACAAACCTGGGAACATACAGTTCTGACACACACACACACACACACACACACACACACATGTACTGTCACATATAAGGGAACAGGCTTGCTATCGACTGAATATATAGCTGCATTTTATTCTAAAATGTGTTTGTTAGCCTCAGTTACCATTCGCATTCATTGCATCCTTTTTTCCATACAATGAAAATGAATGGTGACTGAGGCTAACGTTCTGCCTAACGCCTCCCTTTGTGTAAAATGGGTTTTGGAACAAACACAGTAGCACAGCAGCTATAGTGCAGTAGTTGTTGTCACATTACATTTCGACAAGTATAGCAGGTCATCCGTGTGTTCTATGCATACCAAAATTTGACACTCTGCACAGTGTAGTAGTAGTATGGTAGTATGCTATTCTGAGCATACCTTAAAATAACTAGACATTATACTACTAATAAAAATAATTTTGGATCCTGAGCTAAAAAAATTATCTGTTATCCAAGGGCCTGTTTTATGAAGATTTAAGTCGATTTGATGAACGTTTTGTTCTCTGTTTTGCTCTGTTATCATGCAGGAGGAAACTGAATAGAGTGGGAATATATCTTCTTTTTAACTGCCATTTAGACAATTTGTACACCTCTGCGGCTGCTGAAACCTCTGTGTGCCTGTGTTTTGTGTTCCTGTGAATGATTCCTCTCGATGTGCATGACTGATCCAATGTTGCCGCACTATTAATGAGAGCTTTTCAATCCAAAAGCAGCGACTTTGATTGAAAATTTTGTCATTTGTCATTGTGAAATGCCGCTCTCCCTCGACTCAGACAGAATTTGACTATCTGGCGCTCTGCCTAGATGCCATTAAACCCTGGTTTTCTGAGCCCAGATGAGAGAAAGGTCCTGTAGGACAAGAGCAGGGTGTTGAATGACAATGACTTGGCTGCAGTGATTGACTCTGTGTGTGTTTGTGGGTTTCTCAGTCTATATTTCATCATGTCATTTCATCCCTGCTGCTTAAATTCTGCTACCAGCAGTGTTTACGGCACTGTAACCTAAATCATGGCCAATGGCCATTGACACACTTCATCACATATATGATAGCACTGCAACTTAAAGGGAGCACTCTTGAAAAAATGAAAATTCTTTCATAATTGAATCACCTTCATGCTGTTCCAAACCTGAATGACTTTTTTTCTTCTGTGGAACACGGTAGGAGATTTTAGGCAGAAAGTTATAGTCTTAGAAGAATGCTTATGCAGGAAAAATAAGGTTTATTAATTTTAAAGCCCTATACTCACAACTTGTCTCATTTGTGTCTTTTTTATTTCCTTTAAGGAATATTAGGAGAAACATTTCAGACAAAGATGATACTTAACATAGCAAAACATAGCTGAGAACTCAAATACATCTCTTGCATGAGCTGTGAAAGAGCAACCTCTGAGCAATAAAAACTTTCCTCTGGGAAGGAAAAATCCAAAGATTAAATAAAAAAAAATAAATACTTTCATTGTAATGGATATGTACTATGGTATATGAACATGTTCCTGTCGCACTTAAGAAAATCCATTCAGTGCAAACTTTTCTCCTGTGAATAGTTTCAGAAATCAGACAGCTAGGACCCAATTGTTCCATTTCGTTTAAATAACTTGGCTTGCTCATACTCTGTTGAAAGGCAATTAAATTGCCATCAGAAAGCTAATTTTCTGATTCATACTTCTCAAAGCAATGAATGAGTTTTAAACATGAGAGGGTGTGCTGATCGCTGCTGTATAATCACCTTCAGACCATCTCTGCTCATGTAGGCATTTCACTCATCGTTTATTGAACAGTCTCCTCAACGATCGCATGAGGAACAATATGAACCAAACCATCCCTGCTAACACACCTCAGAGAATGAGAAAGATAGGAATTGGTCATGGTGCTGATAATGGGGGCACCATTTTGCCTTTCTATCGCTATTTAGACAGAGCCATTACTGTAATTGACCACCCAATGGGAAATAAAAGAGAAGCAATTTCTCTAGGGTTTTATCTCGCTCCTCTACTCTTTTCTCCTCTCTTGAATAATAAAACAGGCCAGGCGTTCAGTCTGGAGTCTCTCTAACTCGGTTTGAAAGTTTAGTGTCCTTGTCACCTCATTACCGCCCACAATATTCTAACCACTTTTAAGTTAACAGATTAAAAGATTTGTTTACTGTGTACATCAGCTTGAGTAAGTCTGAAAGACTCATTCTTAGGTAGACAGACAGAAAGACAGACAATGACATTACAAAGAACTTACTGTAGGTAATCTTGTCTGAACCAAGATGTTGTAATCTTCAGTGCAGTACACCAGCAGTACTGGTATTGAACATATTAACACTTCGTGTTCTGTCATCCAATCACATTCTGTCTCACAGATGTGAAGAAAGCACAACTAGAGGTAAGAGGTGCATCTATTATGAATGAGAATAAATGGCTATGCTGCTGTGTCTCGATCTATGTTTGGATGGTTGATGTTCAGTGGCAGAGGGCACGGCTGACTTCCTGGAAACTGTCGGATTTTTCACTTGCTGCAGGGCTTGTCAGTTCTATATGGGCTGATCTGTAAAGAAAGGAGAAGAGTTCTTATTTCCATTATGCTGTATAACACTAAATGTGAGCAGAACATGAAACGCAGAGTGAAAAGCATGTACATGTTGCACCTACAAAAGAATTGTTGTGTGACACTTTTTTCTGTGTAACACAAAAGCAAAATGTTCAAGCTGCTCTTTTCCATACAGTGAATGTGGACAGGGGCTGTCAGCTCCAAAAATGATACAAAAGCACCATTAAATTATCATGAAAGTGTCCATACGATTTGTACATTATATATGTCTTCAGAAGCCATACGGTAGCTTTGTGAAAAATAGACTGAAATTTTAGTCATCATTCACTGAAAATCCTCCCCTCTCCCGTAGTTCTTAAATGTTATTTACACTGATTTTGAGTTCAAATATGGTGCAGAAATATTTTGACGTAAATTTTGACGTTGGTTATCATGTGGGTTGTAACCGATCCTGTTGCACATGTTTGATTCGAGAGCAAGAGCGGAGGGGAAGATTTTCAGAAAATAGCGATTGAAATTTCGGTCTGTTCCTCACACAGAGCTGTTGTTTAACTTTTAACATAGTGCATTTGCTGTATGGACTACTTTTAGGTACTTAAATCGTTTTTTTTTCTCATTCATTCAAATTTCATTCAATAGTCATTAACATGTTTAACAAGTCACAAGTAAATATTACAGCTCTTAAATTAGCATCTAATAGTAAGTGGCAGTAAACTGTGTGTCTCACATTTGATCCTGCAGATAAAAAAATAACGCATACAAACAAGCATAGTTGATCTGCTGCTTTCAGTGCTGTTGATCCTTATTAATATAGTGATCTGTCAGCAGGACAGATTAACAGTGTCCTCACACCAGGCAGAGGGGATTTGGGTGGCATGTTTGTGTTCGGCTCTTACTGCATTCCTAGTCCAGAAACTACACATATTCTTGCATTACTGTGGCTTTACAAGCATTACTTAGGAAGCTAGCTATAAACATGTCAACAATATAATGTCCTGGTTACTTTTGTAACCTTCCAGGGAATGAGACGTTGTGTCGATGTAGTGACACTAGGGGTCACTCTTGGGAGCCCGAAACACCCCTGATCTTTGAAAAAAGTCCAATGAGAATTGGCGAGTGGAATTTGCATGCCACTCCCCTGGACATACGGGGTATAAAAGGAGCTGGTATGCAACCACTCATTCAGGTTTTGTGCTGAGGAGCCGAGACCAGGTCCTGGCCATTTCAACGGGTAGTTCAGCGTTGTGGCAAGAGGGATACAACGTCTCGTTTCCTCCATCAGGGAACAGAGGTTACGAAAGTAACCAGGATGTTCCCTATCTGTCACTCACTCGATGTTGTGTCGATGTAGTGACACTAGGGGTACCTATACAAAATGCCACAACTAGCTGAACTGTGTTACGTGAAGTGGCGGTGTGTGACGGGCAGACTGCTGTGTGCACCAGGCCATCACATAACCTCCCCCAACACTCTTTATGAGTGTCGAACAGTCCGTCAGGACAAGTCGACTGCTCAACAAATAGGGACAGTCTGGCCCAGCCGAGGCCTCTTTTCCTTCTCTTCTCTCCCCAAAAAGAGTGGAATTTGTTAACTGACTGGGAGCCCTAAGCGTCTACGTTGGGGGGGTGTCACTCCCAAGGGGAAGACACCGCGGAGACCACACCCTGCCAAAAAAAAAAGGGGGGGGGGTACTTCAAGTGGAAATACATTACATGGTCTTACCAAGTCTTGTTGGAAGTATGTCATGTGGAGAGTCGCATGGTAGGTCCTACCCAAGGGGGAGGAGTTTCTACAAGCATGGCGACCGGAGCAGAGGGCCCTCTGCTCAAGGAAGACGTAGTTTAACAAGAGAGAAACTATTTTACGGAAGATATAACACATGGGGTTACCTATGGGGAACCACCGCATGCGGAGCATCTACATCAGTACAGGGCCTTACCAGCACATTTACTGAGCCGGCAGCGAGTTTCTCCGCAAACTCGACTGCCACAGGGCTAAGGAGGAAAGTCATCCAAGGATCACAGTCTGGGAACACTACTGGGAGTCAAGAGCGCACGTCTTCCCCTCAAGGGAGGGGAAAGGCGCTATGCGCAAGCGGTACACCCGGCCAGCTGTCCCGGAACTTACCTGCTTGTGCCTTCCACTACACGGGACGAAACCGACTCAACCCGGAGACTGTAGAACCTCGCAAAGGTGTTGGCTGTTGCCCAGTCCGCTGCTCTGCAGATGTCTGCCAAAGAGGCACCACTGACCAGGGCCCAGGAGGCCACCACACTCCTGGTAGAGTGGGCTCGTAACCCCGCAGGGGGTGGCACGTCCTGAGCTTGATATACCATAGCAATGGTGTCAATGACCCACTGTCCACGAAAGCAGACAAAGAGCTGCTCGAAGCTTCTAAAGCTCTGCGTGCAATCCAAATAGATGTGTAAAGCTCGCACCAGACTCAGCAACGCCAAGGCTGGGTCTGCCTCCTCCTGGGGCAGCGCTTGCAGGTTCACCACCTGATCCCTAAAAAGGGGTCGTGGGAACCTTAGGCACATAGCCCGGTCGGGGTCTCAGGATCACGTGAGAGTAACCCGGACCGAACTCCAGGCACGATTCGCTGACAGAGAATGCTTGCAGGTCCCCTACCCTCTTGATGGAAGTGAGCGCAGTCAGGAGGGCAGTCTTGAAAGAGAGTGCCTTAAGCTCAGCTGACTCCAAGGGCTCAAAGGGAGCTCCCTGTAGAACCTGAAGGACTACAGAGAGGTCCCACGGGGGAACGAGGCGTGGTCTAGAGGGGTTCAACCTCCTAGCACCTCTCAGGAACCTGATGATCAAGGTGTGCTTCCCCAAGTACATACCATCTACTGCATCGTGATGAGCCGAAATAGCGCCTACATACACCTTCAAGGTGGAGGTGCTGTCGCGAGGAGCGTGAGATCCAAGAACCATGTCTGGGTGGGCCAGTAGGGTGCTACTTGGATGACCTGCTCCCAGTCCTCCCTGACCTTGCACAGGGACGATTCCTGGGAAGTAAACAGGTCTACCTGTGCTTGACCGAATCGACTCCAAATCAGCTGGACCACCTGAGGGTGGAGTCTCCACTCTTCCCTGAGGGTAACCTGACGTGACAGCGCATCCGCTGCGGTGTTGAGGTCGCCCGGGATGTGAGTGGCTTGTAGCGACTTGAGGCGCTGCTGACTCCAGAGGAGAGTTGTGACATGCAATGGGAGCGTAGACCGCCTTGGTGGTTGATGTAAGCTACCATCGCTGTGTTGTCTATCTGGACCAACACATGCTTTCCCTGGATCAACGGCCGAAACCTCTGCAAGGCGAGCAGTACTGCCAATAACTCTAGGCAGTTGGTGTGCCAATGCAGCCGCGGGCCAGTCCAAGAACCGGCGGTTGTATGCCTGTTGCATACGGTGCCCCAGCCCGTCTTGGAGGTGTCTGTTGTAACCACACCTGCTCTAGGGGAACCCCTGCCCATAGAAATGCCAGGTCGGTCCAAGGGCTGAAGAGGCGGCGACCGCGGCACCATGCCCATCTCGGGACTCGAGCCAGTGCTGTCAGAAGCGGTCTCATATGCATCAACCCGAGCGGTGTGGCCGTCGCTGAGGATGCCATATGCCCCAGGAGCCTCTGAAAATGTTTTAGTGGAACCACTGTCCTCTGTCTGAACGCCTTCAGACAGTTCAGCATTGACTGAGTGCGTTCATTCGTGAGATGCGCTGTCATCGAGACTGACTCCAACTCCAGACCGAGAAAAGGGATGCTCTGAACCTGGGAGAGCTTACTCTTTTCCCAGTTGACCCTAAGCCCCAGGCTGAGGTGTCGAAGCACGAGGTCCCTGTGTGTGCATAGCAACTCTCGAGAGTGAGCTAAGATCAGCCAGTCATCGAGATAGTTGAGAATGCAGATGCCCACTTCCCTTAGCGGGACAAGGTCTGCCTCCGTGACATTCATGAAGACGCAAGGGGACAAGGACAGGCCGAAGGGGAGGACCTTGTACTGGTACGCCTGGCCCTCAAAGGCAAACCGCAGGAAGGGTCTGTGTCGAGGTAGGACCGAGACGTGGAAGTACGCGTCCTTCAGGTTTACCGCCGCAAACCAATCTAGATGTCGGACACTCATTAGAATGCGTTTTTGCATCAGCATCTTGAACGGGAGACTGTGCAAGGCCAGGTTCAGTACTCGCAGGTCCAAGATTGGTCCCAACCCACCACCTTTCTTTGGTATGATGAAGTAAGGGCTGTAGAACCCTTTCCTCATCTCGGCTGGAGGGACAGGCTCTATCGCACCCTTGCTCAGGAGGGTCGCAATCTCTGCACGCAAGGTAATGGCATTCTCGCCCTTCACCGAGGTGAAGCGGATGCCGCGAGCACCTGGCAAACTGAATCGCGTAGCCGAGTCAGATGGTCCGGGTCAGCCATCGCGACGGGTTGGAAAGCACGAGCCATGCGTCCAAACTCCGGGCAAGGGGGACCAAGGGGATAATCATGTCAGATGTACCGGTGGGTGGGGCCTCACGGCAGGCGGAGCTCGAGGTGACACGTCGAGGGGACTCGAGTCCCGTGGCTATGCTGAGTCGAAGGACATCGAAGCACTTACCTGGCTCCTGCCGCCCACCATGAGATTGGCCGAGGAGGGGGGAGGAGGAGTCTCTTCCCATAGGTCCATCGGCACTAATACCATGTGGGGGTATTCGTGCCACAGCTGGGCACCCAAGGGAAGGGGGTCTGCCGCTGGAGCACCAACCCTGCCAAAAAGGAAAGGTGGACGGCGGTCATGACGACGGCCGTGCACACTGGACATGTGACCCAGGAAACAAGGAAACTGCTCTTTTGCTGAACCTTTGGGTACCACAGACTCTGGGGCATGCAGCGAAAAAGGAAACAAAATATTCTCCTCCCGGCCCTCCACTGGGGGATGGAGAGGTCTATGCAGCTCCAAAGAGATGGGTCTCCTTGCCCCTGGGTCACCCATCTCAGGGGCGTTTCGAAGCCTTCCTCGGGTTCTTGGCGGCAGGCCGTGAGACGGGGGCGTCTGCTTCCTGCGATGGGCTGCACGCCGGGGCCAGGCCACGGGGGCGGGCTGCGGCGGAGCCGGAGATGTTGCTGCAGGGAGACGCCCTTGGTGACGAGCAGACGGGGTGTGGGATCTTGAGCCACGCCGGGGCAGGATGTGCTTTATAGCCTCCGTCTGCTTCGTCACCTTCGAGAACTGCTGGGCAAAGTCCTCAACGGTGTCGCCAAACAGGCCAACCTGGGAGATGGGGGCGTCAAGGAACCTTACATCTCTACCAAGTTGAGCCAGAGGTGGCGCTCCTGGACCACGAAAGTGGACATCGCATGCCCGAGAGACCGCGCTGTGGTCAGTCGCCGAGTGCAGTTCCTGCATCAATCCCGGGTCAGAACTACCCTCGTGCAGTTCTTTCAGCGCCTTGGCTTGGTGTACTTGCAGGAGAGCCATGGCGTGCAGGGCGGAGGTGGCTTGTCCAGCGGCACCGCAGGCCTTAGCCATCAGAGACGACGTAAACCTACAGGCCTTGGACGGGAGCTTCGAGCGCTCGCACCAGGTGGCGGTGCTCTGCGGACATAAGTGCACTGCGAGCGCCTTTTCCACCTGGGGGATCACCAAATACCCCCTGGCCGCTTCACCATTGAGGGTAGTGTAAGGGGGAAGTCACCTACTGGTCCAAGGATGGTATCCAATGGCATGGCTGAAGGTCTGCTGTGTGTTCTGTCTTATCATGTGCGACATTTAATAATACTTTTATTATTTGATTTGAGTTCCATGTTTTAATAATCTTATCATTAATTCTTTTCTTTATTTCATCTGACTCCAATTATGAAAAAACCTCGTTGATGTATCTATTCTCTGAATTTAAGTTTTGTATCTTATTATTTTTAAATTCTCTCTTCTAGACTGTATTTGTTATATGAATGTTATTTGGGTCCTGTGCTGGCCGGACACAGGTCCTTTAACTACAAATTCATCAGTTTCAGATATTAGTAAGTTTTAGACTAAGTCCTTATAGGATCTCGGCTTTATCCGTTTAGTCGTATTTGGCTAAGTTCATATAGATTCTCGACTCACCGTTTAGCCCCAGTCAATTAAGCTCTGTTTTACAGATTCTCGGTCCTACCATTAGTATTCCTGTTTAATTCTACTTGGCTAAGTTCTATTATAGATTCTCGGTTTACTGTTTAGCCCCAGTCAATTAAGTTCTGTTTTACAGATTATCGGTCATACCCTTAGTATTCCCGTTTAATTCTGCTTGGTTAAGTTCTATTATAGATTCTTGGTTCGCCGTTTAGCCTTTTAGTACATACGTAACTAATGGGTTACTTCTGAAGTAGCTTAATTAAGCCAACTCTGACCATAGATTTGTAATTAATAAGAAATATACTAGAAAACAGTCCTTCAGAATGAATCATAATAACAATTTATTTATCAGGTAATAGTAATACATCCAAACAATCCAATTATAATAATAAATCAAACTCAAAGCTATCAGTGAACCAAGCATAATAATATAATTAAAGTTGCATTCCATTCAAACATTTACCAAACATAAAAAAATACAAATTGTAATTACCTGATAGAGAAAAAACTACACACAATGTTTACTGTGTGGATCTTCTGGCTACAGAGAGACCTTGATAAATATAAACTACATGCAAATGGTAAAGCATGGGAGATCTGGCTTACAGATTCCTTCAAACATTTATCAATAATATGAAATACCTGGTAGAGAAAGACTACATGCAAATGGCAAAGCATGGGAGATCTGGCTTACAGATTCCCTGAGTTCTTCTGCCATCCTTCCTTAAGTACCAAACGATTCCATTGTTATTTCAGATGTGTGTGTTTGATGTTTTTTAGGATTTGGTTTACAATTTAGGGAGTTGTAAGTCGATCTTTGAATGAGTAGGTTGTTTGATGTTTACAAAGAATACACCTAATCTGCATACAGCATCTGGTCTCTGTGTGAGACTTGGAAGGGACATGCCCCGGATAGAATACAGTATTTTACTAAGTTCTTAAATCTTACTTGTGATTTGACTTTGCTGAAAGGGAATGAGACCGTTTTACCAGTTGCACTGAGACCTCTTGAATGATACCGAACATGTATGATCAGAAAACCTTTTACATTACAGAACAGGATAAGTCATAACTTAGTTTTTAGTGTCCTTAAAGTGATCTAAGGTGAGACAGAGAGAGAGAGAGAGCAGATGTGAGTGTGATTTGCATTTTATGGTCCCCATCAGTGGGGTGTGTTTTCTCAGAGTTCTTTGACTTTCCCGGAAGTGATGCAGACAATTTTTGTGACAGTCTTACAGTAGCGAGAGCTGGGGAGCTGAAAGATCAGGACCGGGCAGTAAAAGGTGCCTCACACGACCACGTCAGCTCCTCATGCACATCCGGGAAGAAAGGAACAGGGCCGGGCCGCGGCTGTGAGCGGTGCCCCAAGCCAAGGAACCAGTTGTCGAGCCGTGAGGGTTCAGGGGAGAGCAGAGGGTTCCACTCTAGCCTGACGCTTGCGGCCGCCCGGGAAAGCATGTCCGTCATTTCCGTGTCGGCCTGAGATTGGGTGACCGTTCCCGAAGGAGAAAGCCTAGCCGAAGCCTCAGCATCAGACGGGACGAGCCCGCTCTCCGATGCTGCGCTCGATAACTCATCATCTTCTGGGGCGCAAACGAGATGTCGAACCCACCCTGAGATGAGCCGGCGATCTCGTCCGAGCACGCGGGGGCAAGCGAGCGTGCTGGGGAATGGGAGGTCCGTGGGGGGATACCTGGCTGAGGTGGTCCCATTGAGGTCCCCAAATCGCCCCCAGTGCTAACTGGCATGGCCTCATACCCATGGGTAGAAGGACCGAGGTGGGGAGCCGCTGGGGTTGCTTGCTTTTTACGAATGCAAGCCACGACCGGAACGTTGCCATGGTCATGTTCTCGCAATGAGGACATGGTCCATCCATGAACAATGTCTCCGCATGGGCAGTGCCCAGACTCGTAAGACAGCGATTGTGGCCATCGGAAGCGGAGCGATAGTGACCGCAACCAGGAATAACTCACAAATGGAAGGGCATCTTTAAAAAGACGTTCTGTGTGTGCCGCTCTTTTATGAATGGAAAATATACTCTTTTTTCAGAATATACTCTTTTTTGCTCTGCCGAAGCACCCAGGGGCGTTCTCTGCACTGCACAGGCACAGAGCAGGAGAAGCCGCTGAAATGCGCCGTCAAATCCAGCAGTCTTTAGCAAGGTGAGTTTTTCTAGAGGTATTGTATTCAGTGCACTGAATGCAACCGCTCGGCTCCTAAGAGAAAATCTGAATGAGTGGTTGCATACCAGCTCCTTTTATACCCGTATGTCTGGGGGAGTGGCATGCAAATTCAACTCGCCATTTCTCATTGGCATTTTTTCAAAGATCAGAGGTGTTTCGGGCTCCCAAGAGTGACCCCTAGTGTCACTACATCGACACAACGTTGAGTGAGTGACAGATAGGGAACTAACTTGCTCAGCAAGATTCTTTTGCTCATTACTATTGCTCCACCATGACAGTAGTTGACTTGAAATTGGAACGTAAATGCCGTTATTGCGCCCCTTGAAAATGCAACATTTAGATTGATTCATTTAGCAGACTCTTTTATCCAAAGTGACTTACAAATGAGGATTACAGCAAAAAAAAAACGTTTCATCCTAATACCTTGTCAAACCAGATGTGACATGATAAAGCCCAAAGTATACTTCGGTCAGACTCAAACGCTGAGCTTACACGTACAGGACATGTGACGCAAATTTCATCATCAGCAGAGTGCTTGAGCACTGAACGTGTTCAGCCACATTTTTCTAGCCGTGCATACTCTGAACGTGCAGAATGTGCATGCACCTGGAATTATTTGCACTAGTTAGTTGGTCCACAAGGTGGCAACACTCACAGTTGAGCCTTTCCTGTCATGAAGGCAAATCATTCTTAATCAACCCTGCTGAAAAGATTAGCAGTGCTGGTCACCAGCAATATTTTGTTTTTGATGCTGGAGCACTGGTGTCCACACTAACTAGCTTAACCAGCTTCACCAACTAGATGAGCACCAAACCAGCACATAAGGTTTAAGCTGGTCGTTTGATCATTATATATTTTAACAGAACAGATTCTTGCAAAAGGTGTTTAAACTGACTTTTTAATTAAGATAACTTATTAATTCTTAATATTTTTTTTTTTTTTTTTTTTAAATACCACTAATTGCTGTACAACAATTACTCTGATTTAATTCTCTCAAGCCTTAAGTACACATGACACAGTAACTATTCTTGGTTCATTTCGAAACGGACATGGCAAAATTAATGTTTCTCTTAGTTTAGTACATGAACCGGCTGATAAGAGTTATTTGTTTGAGAGGTAGCACTGTGTGTTTTGTTATGTAGATTTAAAAGAACTGGCTTCTAAGGGTCATTCAATCGGGAATCTGATTTAACTGGTCATGCTGTATGTTTTTCACTGTAGACTCAAAAGGACCAACTCAAGAGTCATTCATTTGAGAATCAGACTACATGGTTGCACTGTATGTTTTGTGCTGGTGATTCAGAAGAACCAGTTCATAAGAGTTATTGGCTCGGGAATCGGCTGCACTGGTCACACTCTGCCTTTGGCACTGTAGATTCAAAAGAATCGGCTCACAAGAGTCATTCGTTCGTGAAACTGATTACACTGGTTGCGCTGTATGTTTTGCGCTGTAGATTCAAAAGAACCAGCTCATAAGAGTAATTAGGCTAGTTCAGGAATGCATGGTGTCCAGTCCTCATCAGTGGAAGAATGAATGTTCTAGAACCGTTAACGGAACCAAAAGCCATGAAAATAATTTGGTTGTGGTAAGTATATAACCGGTTCTCAGTTCTAAACCCTGCTCAAAGGTAAAAGTGATTCATAAATAAAGTAAATAATATTTTATAATCCTAAAGTAAAAAATAAATAAATAAATAAATAAAATAATATATATATATATATATATATATATATATATATATATATATATATATATATATATATATATATAAAAACAATATATGTTTTATATATAGAAACATATGATGTGAATTAACCTGTCAGCGGTCTGCATTCTGAACGCATACTGCATCACAGGAGGCTAACCATAATTACATTCATTTTGCTGACATCAGTGCCATGAAAATAGCAAGAGAGAGCCAAAGTGAGCAAGAGAATTAGAGTAAAGGAAAATGACAAGGTTTCACTGACTCTCTCTCTATCACACACAGAAACCGGTACCAAGACAGTTCCTGCCAAAGAAAAAATGAAAACATTTTCTCTTGAGAGGGCAGCGCTTTTCATTATGCATCAATAGCCATAGACTGGGGTAAACAAAGCAGGCAGAGTGTTATGATATATCTATTCATCTCTGTGGTGCGAGGGAAGGCTTGAATCTTTAATTACACTCACGTCAGCTCTCCGTTCCTCTGCAGGCGCTTTCACCAGGTGAAGGTGGTGGACGGGGAGCTCAATTTGTTTGGGTTGCTACGACTCGTATTCTGTTAGAGCATTTAATTATGCTTCTGATACATCCTCGTAGATGGAGCTCTCATGCCATATAAACAGTTAATACTTATCTTGAGTACAGCCGACCAGAGAGCTTTGGCAACAGGGGAAATAGAATTCCCTCATATTACCCATATTTATAGTATCTAACCATGAGAGACATGACTAACTCACTTGGAGGAATATTATTTGGATCAAATTCAAGGTCTAGCTGAAGCAGCCTTTAGACACCGTTAAACAATGTGTTTTTGTTCAAACGCTTGTTGCGTTTACACCTCTTATGCACACTGCAACAGCCTTTTCCTCCACCGAAAATGGAGTGATTCGAAAATGCTCTCCATTACTGCTTACTTTGGAAAGCAATGACATTAGGTAAATAAGAACATATTAGTATTAGCCAGGACAACACAATAGAAAGTTGTGTTGACTTTTTATTGTTGCTATAATACACACAATGACACAGTAAGAAAAAGAGCTATAAAAATTTATATTGATAGCATAGCTCATATAAATAGGTCTTGGAAGAATTTGATGAGAAATGCTTGGTCATTGACTTTCGATTGCAGACTTCGGTATCTTGGCAAATCTGAGCACAGTTTGAGACATCGAGAACTTTTCTGAAACTTTGGTATTACTATGGTCTTTTTCTCAGGAGAAACATCTGTGAGGCTGGAGACTCAAGCAAAAGTCTTCATTTTCTATATGAAAGATCACATTTGTAATTTTTCTTTCATAATGGTGGTGTTGTGTGTTTTAATGTTTTTCTCTCTATCTCTTTCCCCCAGGCATGCCCAGTTTTATTAAGACTCCTGAAGATCAGACAGGGATCTCTGGAGGAGTGGCATCTTTTGTTTGCCAGGCGGTCGGGGAGCCAAAACCACGCATCACCTGGATGAAGAAGGGCAAGAAAGTCAGCTCACAGCGCTTTGAGGTGTGTATGTGTGCATGCTAAAGTGATGTGCTTGATTTGTACCTGCACTCTGATCAGATGTGATGTTGTGCATCATGTGGGAGATCAGCCTGCTTCCTGCCAGCTGTTCTTTTACCAGAACATTTCATCAGACTCAACAAAGAACCTTCCTGCTCCTCAACTATGACTGAACTTAACATGCTGTAAGGCATCCCAAAATGATGCAGCACCACTCTTTGATTAAGATCAAGTGTGGGGTATTTTATCTTTCATCATGAGCTGCTCTGAGGTCCAGAGGATGCCAAGGAAATGTCAGGTATTTCCTTGTGTTCCATATAGCTGTGATAATGCTGAACTGACTGACACATTATGCCGCATATGTGTTATATATGGATCTCAGATATATAGTGCAGTGAGCTAAAATTAAGTCTATGGTCTGCAAGTACTGCAGGTTCCATCCCAGGAAAAAACTGACCCCTAACACACAGTAGGTAAGTTACTGAAATGGCAGTTTGGTGTATATGTAATGGTATATTATAGTGACGAAAAGATGAATTTCAGCACCACTTCTTGGACTCTCCTTTCTGGAATTTTTTTCTTTTTTGCTGAAAAGTGATTTGAGCACTTTTGCCAGTTTCCACCAGACTCAGGAGCCATTCATACCAAGCACATCCTTGCGCTAAAAAGCTAAACACAATGCCACGAGCAGAACACAGGTGTCTTGAGATGCTTTTTTTTTTAATCTCTATTTCTTTCCAATTTGGCATGCCCAATTCCCAATGCCCTGTAATTCCTTGTGGTGGTACAGTTACTCTTCTCAATCTGGGTGGCAGAGGATGAATCTCAGTTGTCTCCACTTCTAAGACAGTTAGCCTGCACATCTTACCATGTAGCTTGCTAAGCGCATTACCGCTGAGACTTATGCCGGATTCACACATCCTCTATGAGCGGGGCATGTGCGGAGCATGAGCAGGGCATGAGCAGCGCAGTCACGTTTGGCTTTCATATTGGCCGCGTCTCTTCTACGAGACAGCTGCGGCTCTTCGCAGAATAATAACGTTTTCTGTGGGTTCCTACGCCAAATATTTTCTTCAATAAAATTAATAAATATAACAAATTTGGACTTTATGAAATCGTATGTACATGAGTAGGACAACATTTACATCACAATGGTAAATAATTTAGACCCCCAACCCACAAAGTATCGGGTGATTCTATCGTCTGCATTCAGTCAGAGAACAGAAACTGTTGTGCTCTCCATTACTGCTTACTTTGGAAAGCAATGACATTAGTTAAATAAGAACATATTTATTTATGTCCATATTAGCCAGGACAACACAATAGAAAGTTGTGAGTTTGCATCCAGCCTGACCACCCATAGTTTATGAAATAAGTAAACAATAATAATAATACAATAACTAAATAATGCCATTTCTTTGTTAAAACACCTGAGAAAACCGTGTTAGGTAGACTAATATTATGACATGAAGGCAAAACATATAACAGTAAATTGAAACATTAACTTACTGCTCAAAACTGCAAATCTATTGCATCCCATACCATTTCCTTTGCTAATAAATCCTTGTAGGCTATATTAAATGCTGAGGGCTGTACAGCACTTAGTAATTCTCAACCTCCACAATCAGTCAGGTATCATCTATTATTTTGGCCTTGCAAATCCGAATGAGGTAAATCGTTGCTTCAACGACAATGGCCTGCAGTCACGTGCAGTTATGTTTATCAGCGTATTTGGTCATGATTGGTTGATGTTGTAAAGCCTATACTATATCCCTACATGTACATAAACAGGCAAAAGTCTTGCAGTTTATTTATTCTTTCCATTATTTAGTTATTATGTGTTTGTTTGTGTGCAGACCTATAAATTGTTGTGTCTTGTAGGTTCGGTTTAAATATTTTTCATTTGCTTTGACATCTTTTCTATAATTTCCTGATTATTTTACACCCAGAGCCGCTGAGTTCAGCATAAGCTGTGCTTCAAAAATAGGCTCAATGCCAAAACTATCTGCTCACTGCTGCGTCTGGGACACTTCTGGGACGAGACACCTCACGGCTCCCACTGTAATCTGTTAATATGTGCGCTGAAACACAAACGAGGTGCTCACGCCCCGCTCACATAGTATGTGTGAATCAGGCATTAGCGCCTGTGGAGGCTCACGCTGTTCTACGTGGCGTCCACGCACAACTATCCATTCGCTCCACCAAAAGCAAGAACCACCATATAACGACCATGTGAAAGGTAATCCACATGTCTCTACCCAACCTAGCAACCGGGCCAATTGCCACCATCATGATATTTTTATTATAGGTCTTGGGTAAACAATTCAGCACCATAAAACCACAAGTAAACACAGCCTTTTAAATGTCATATATTTTTACAATTTATCAATTATAAATTGTGGGCAATATTTTTTGGCAATACTTTTGTACACTACGTTGTCCTTTTATTGTTGTTTCAAGAATGGTTTTGTGCTTAATAATTGTTTTATTTTTAAAATTGCTCAGAAGCCTACAATAGGCTGTTTAATGCAGATGTAGATTTAAACAGAGGTGTAGAGAGGTCAGCTTGTATTCAATGAACTGTATATTTTTTTCTGGGCAATTACAGCAGGAATGTTCATTAGCTTATTTGTTGCCAAGATTTTAAGATATGAGGCTCGGCAAAAATTGACATTCATAAATAAAACCTATCCTGAGAAATAGTCACTGGAGAAAAAAGTGTGACAACTATCCCCCGGTCTTCCTCATACAGTATATTGTGCCATGGCGCTGCAGATTCAGCAGTGTCGCTGTGCTGGTCCTAAATAGCGTTGCAGGACACACTGACTATAGTATTACACTTGTGCCCTTGAGCAAGATCCCTACTGTCAGGTTTTTCTAGGTGAATAGTGCCTGTAATAAGTGTACTGTGATGTTGCTTTGGATACCAAACTGTCATCTTTATTCAGTAATGCAATCCATGTTATGAATGCCAGTCCACACCATTGCTCTGAGTCCACCCCAGTGGTCAGTTTTCTTGGACACAGTGATCAGCACCTCTCTTCTCTCTCCTCTGGCATTGAACAGGCTGAAGAGTGACACATCAGGACTTATACATCAGGATACTACTGCTGACTACTCTATGATGGCTTCTGTTTGGCCTCAGCCAGTCAAATCTGACATTTTGGTGGAGTGAGCAGAGAAAGTCCCCCTGGTCTCTGGCCAGTTGTAGAGAGCCTGTCTCTCAATGTCCTGCCACTCATGCAGTTTTTGCCATTGCTGGCAGTTTCATCAGCAGTACAGGTGGCAAATGTGAAACAATCTCTTAGTCCTGCCATGATGTGGTCACTGTAGGGTGACCGGGTCTTGGACAGTCATCTATCCTGCTGGTCTGCTTTAAAATCTTGTGCATTGCAATAGCATATATGCTATAAAGTGTCTGGCACCACAAAATATGCCAACCCGCTGTATGCCTAAAGACCCCTCGATCACTTTGGCACCTAACAATTAAAAACTGCAAAAACTACGTTGCTGGTCATATGGCTTAAAAGGGCCTTATCATGGAAAGCAGGATCTTCCTTGCTCTTTTAAAACAAGAGTTTGATCTACTTCACTGCTACTTAACTTCACACTTTCTCCAGTCCACCAAGAACATTTATAGAAACTAAGATGCAAAAAACAGCTTGTTCAGAAATCTTAATGGTTATGAAATAGGACTGACGATTAACCAAAATAAAAATCGAAATGGCGATATGACCCGGTGTTTTTTTTTTTTTTTTTTTTTTTTAAACATCGAGGGTTGCAATTTAAATATATAAATAAACAGTCTGAACACGCTGCCTGCTGTGCTGCACTTTTGTGCACGGCTGCTTTGTCTGTGGTGTGAAATGCTTTCTTAAATACATGTAAACGGGATCAGTGTATAACACCGTGGTTTCAGAGTAATTCTGTGCTCCATACACACAAATTTTGTCTACCTGGTGCCCTGCCTGAGTGACAGGTGCGCTCTGCATTTGGTTCGGTGTGCTAACGTGCGCTTAGCGCATTGTTTAAAGCGCCCCAGATTTACTTTAATTGCACATTTGCATAATTTCAAATACCTCTATGTTTGGCAGTTACAATTTGTTATACACATTTAAAATAACCCTATGAGACCTAGTTTTTGTTGACAGCAAGGCAGATGAGAGCATTTCACTGCATTAAAAGGCTGTTGTCAACTCAAGTACAGTCAACAGAAACTTCCTTTCCTTAAGTTTTCAAAATAAAAGCTTCCGCCGAAAAACAGGCTTGAGGGTTTAACCGGACTGCATAGTAAGTTGAGAAATTATTAAAGAAATAAATGACTATTGAATAATAATAATAATAATAATAATAATAATAATAATACATTATTATAGTAATAATGATAATTATTATTATACAATAATATATTTCTATAATAATTTATTAACTTAACATTATTTGTATTGCAATAATATAATATTCAAGTTGACTGAGTTTCAAAAAATAGTGAACTGACTCTTTCACAAACTGGTTTAATTTTGGTTAAACAGAACACACATTTTTTTTTTTTTTTCATGTTTATCACATAGCAGTTCAAATCGCAATCACATTTTTTTTTTTTCAAAATAATCGCAATTAGATTTTTTGTCCAAACCATTCAGCCCTATTGTGATCAATGATCGACTGCTGTGCACCGATCAGCCACAATATTAAAACCACCTGCCTAATATTGTGTAGGTCCGCCCCCTATTCTGAGATGCGGGTTGGTGCTCTTTTGGTGGCACGAGGGGGACCTACACAATATTAGGCATGTTGTTTTTATGTTATGGCTGATCAGTGGATACCAATGGCAATATACAGTATACATGCAATTTTCAAAATGCAGTTTATTTACAACTAATAAGATGTACACAAAATGTGTGAAATGAACACTTAATTTACATGGCATTTTCTCCAAATTCTTACAAAAAACAAATGGTTGATTATCCACTGACATAACTAATCTCCACTTTCACTTTCTCTTCCAAATTCTTCTTCTTTTGTTTTTTTGGCGATTCGCATTCTTCGTGCATATCGCCACCTACTAGTCAGGGCTGGTTAAAGGTGGAGATTTATAGTAAAAAAGGACTATTGATCTGTTTTTCACCCACACCTATCATATCACTTCTGAAGACATGGATTTAAGCACTGGAGTTGTATGGATTACTTTTATGCTGCCTTTATGTGCTTTTTGAAAATTCAAAGTTCTGGCCAGCATTCAATTACATTGTATGGGCCTACAGAGCTGAAATATTATTCTAAAAATCATAATTTGTGGGGGGCCTGGATAGCTCAGCAAGTAAAGACGCTGACTACCACACCTGGAGTTGCAAGTTCGAATCCAGGGCGTGCTGAGTGACTCCAGTCGGGTCTCCTAAGCAACCAATTGGCCCGGTTGCTAGGGTGGGTAGAGTCATGTTGGGTTAACCTCCTCATGGTCACTATAATGTGGTTCTCACTCTCGGTGGGGCGCATGGTGAGTTGTGCGTGGATGCTGCGGAGAATAGCATGAGCCTCCACACGCGCTAGGTCTCCGCGGTAACGACGATAATAGTGATAAGATGCGCGGACTGACTGTCTCAGATGCAGAGGCAACTGAGATTTGTCTTCAGCCACCCAGATTGAGGCGAGTCACTACGCCACCAGGAGAACCTAGAGCGCACTGGGAATTGGGCATACCAAATTGGAGAGAAAAGGGGAGAGAGAAAAAAAAATTGTCATTCAGAGGTCATTCATAGGAATATACTCTAGAGCAGGGGTCTTCAACCATTTTCAGGCCAAGGACCCCTTTGTGGGTAGAGAGAGACGGAGCCAGAACCCCTGTTACATATTGTATAAAATTGAGTGTTCCGTGTAATGCCTATAAAAATATGTATGGTGCTACGGTACCATATTATTGCATGTACATACTTCATGATGTTTACATTGCAAAGCCATTGAAATAATCATTAAATGATGCCCTGCTGAAAAGAGCAGCTAAAACCAGCATAAGCTGGTTGGCTGGTTTTAGCTGGTCGCCCAGCCTGGTCATACAGTAGGATTGACTGTCTCAGATGCGGAAGCAAATGAGATTTGTCCTCCGCCACCCAGATTGAGGCGAGTCACTACGCCACCAAGAGGACCTAGAGCGCATTGGGAGTTGGGCATACCAAATTGGGGAGAAAAGAAAAAAAAAAAAAAAAAATTATATGTGTTCTGCAGAAAAAAATTCACACATCTGGGATGGCATGAGGGTTAGTTATTGATGAAACAATTTTCATTTTTGGGTGAACTATCCCTTCCACATCTGACCACCCACATTACATTAGATTATTACATTATTAACACTGTTCTGGATTCAGCAACTTGGCCTGCCCTGATGAAGAAACAGTGTCAACTATATCAGTATACAGAGAATAGCCATTATAATAGAGGTCATTTACATAAAGAAGTCTTAAAGGCATACTAGCAAAAACAGCCTTTTAATTGTAAGGGTCACAGAGAGGGTTAAAAAAGGTCTAACATTTTTATATGAAAATATGTTGACATTATAAGTTGAACATGCTGTTAAACATCAAACTGGCCCTTTTAAAACATTATCATTCCAGAGAATGTTGCATTTGTTCTCTCCATCAGTATAGACAGTACGATGCTCTAGCAGTGCAGCAGGAGTGCTTGGGTTGATCTCGATTTGGCAGCCAAAAAAAAAAAAAAAAAAAAAAAAACGGGGAAAGGTTGACGGCAACACAGGCATGAGGGCTACCTGAGACAAGCCTCCCTCATACTGTCTACAAAGCTGTTTGAGCGTGAACGAGACTATGTCTGACAGCACCAGCATCTCCGTTCACTTAAACCCTCTGTCTCAGACACTCAATGCAGCTATGTCTCTTTGAGTGTAATGATGATCGTGTGTTTATACATGAGTTGATCTCGCTATATGTTTGACATTGCTGTCATATAAAAGTGAGTATGTTTGTTTCCATCTGGGTTAATCACTTTTTGGTGCTCAAGTCATTTAGCAGCCAAAATGAAAAATTTCTGTTATGAATTAAATGTCTCTAGAGTAAGCATTAATTCCGTAGCACCATAATTTAAATTTTTTTTTTTTTTTTGGTGATATCTCTTATATTTGATTGAAGACTTTTGGGATATTGGCAATTTTGAGCGCAGTTTAAGATAATGTTGAAATTTCTTTTGAAACATTCAGAAATGCTGAACACATTTTTATCTGTTTGTTAGGTGATAGAGTTTGATGATGGTTCAGGCTCAGTGCTTAGGATCCAGCCGTTACGGACACATCGAGATGAGGCCATTTACGAGTGCACGGCCACCAACAGCATGGGAGAAATCAACACCAGCGCTAAACTCATTGTACTGGAAGGTAAGATTATGCTCTCTCTCAATGTCTTGCAGGAGTGAATTGTGCAATTAGAGTTGGAGCAGATAAACAATCACATACCGTACTGGCTGCAGACTGATTTATTTTGGTTCCTCACAGTTTCTTTTGAAGTTTGTGTCCTGGTGCTCAGATGATTACCGTTCAGAGAATTTATCAAGCAGAAAGTCAGGTGATTAAATTCAGCAGGTGTTCTGGCTAACTGGAGCATGGGTGGGTTAGAAAGAGTTATGGGAGGGCATGTTAATGCTAGTTTCCTTTAAATGGCAAGGTTCCGCTTGTAATTACTGAATATGCTTCGCCAAATATTCACTAGTTGAATGAAGTAAACATTTCAGAGATAAACAGCGGAAAATCTGAAATAAAGATGTTCCCTATGTACTTTTTCTTACCTTTTTAATTATTCCTGGTTTTGTTGCTCACGCTTCATCAGTGCATGTTATAAATTGTGTCTTCATAGGAATATACTGTAGAGCAGGGGTCTTCAACAATTTTCAGGCCAAGTACCCCTTTGTGGGTAGAGAGAGATGGAGCCGGGAGCCCTGTTACATATTGTATAAAATTGAGTGTTGCATGTAATGCCTATAAAAATGTGTATGATGCTACGGTACCATATTATTGTATGTATATACTTCATGATGTTTACATTGCAAAGCCATTGAAATAATCATTAAATGATGCCCTGCTGAAAAGAGCAGCTAAAACCTGCATAAGCTGGTTGGCTGGTTTTAGCTGCTCACCCAGTCTGCTCATACAGTAGCTGGTCAGGCTGGTTTTAAAGGGGTTTTGAACACTTTTTTCGCTGGTCAGGCTGGTCTTAGCTCGTCAGGCTGGCCATGCTGATCTTAGCTGTAGGGTGGTCTTAGCTGGTCAGGCTGGTCTTAGCTGGTCAGGGTGGTCTTGGCTGGTCAGCCTGGCCAAGCTGGTTTAAGTTGGGAGGCTAGCTGGTCTCCCAGCCTGACCAGCTAAAAAGTGTTCAAACCCCCTCTGAAACCAGCTAACTGACCAGTCTGGCTAGGCGACCAGCTAAAACTAGCCAACCAGCTTAGGCTGGTTTTAGCTGGTCGTTTCAGCAGGGACAGCAGGGGTCTGCAACATTTCTGCATGAAGTGACATTTTTTTAGTTTCCACTGTTAATCCCTGTGCCAAACCTCCTCCAAAAAGAAAGAAAAAGACAGACAGATAGATAGACAGACAAACAGACAGAAAGAAAAACAGACAACTTTTATAAAGTTACAAAAATGGAGTCTTCATCTCATGTGAGTGATCAATTTTATACATATATTTCAAAATTGCTGTTCATTTAATTTAGTAAAAATTTGTAATGAGGAAAACAATGACTTAATGTATGACTTAAATATGTTGATTTCAGAGTCACTGTCTTGTATATGTGGAACGTTAAGGACCGTGTATGCCAGCTTGATAATCTCAGCGGTAACTAATTATTTATTTACACCAGGCAAGTAAGCTATTGTTCTGAAAGCAAAAAACAACTAATAATAATAAAAAAAAAACTGTAGGCTGTCATCTGCTCAGCCGCACAGAGCGACCAACGCAAAGCAGACACGTTTTACTCACGTGACCCTACACTGCATTGCCGCTAAACCTGATGTGTGTCGTGCATTGAGCGGCTCGTGATGAACGGAGGTCATGTGAAGGGTTTATCCGGGCTGCGCGCTTCTACTGACTAGTGCTGTTTAGTCACACTTTGAGATTTGGCATGCAGCTGCGAAGGACTTCAACATGTGGATAGACTAAAATTCATACTTCTCTCTCTCTCTGTCACTCACATGCGAGTGAGTGATTATTACAAATGCCAATGGTGGATCAAGCAATAATTTGCGGACCCCCTGCGGTACCACCGCGGACCCCCTGGGGGTCACGGACCCCCCGTTGAAGACCCTTGCTGTAGAGCACTAGTCATTTGGACTAGTTTAATGGCGATTTAAAGTGTTTTTTTGTCCTTTGTTGGAGATTGACAGCTCCTGGTCATTGTTGTTGTCAAACTGTCATAATATTTCTCTACTTTTGTTTTCTTCTGAAAAATTAACCAAAAACATAAACTATTTCAGTACTTTATGTATTTTGAATTCTCACAAAAAGTTTTGCATCCACTTACAATAGTTTTGCATCTCATAATACCTTTATCCATCCCTTACAAAAATTAGCTATGGTTTTTCTCCAGTAATCAGATTTTAACCATGATATTCTTAGTAAACTTTAGTAACAATTCTAGAGAACCTAGAGAATTCAGCTGTTGCAGTGGGGGGGAAACATCCACCCCTCCCCCACCATTTAATAATAAAATTCTTAGAAAATTGGTAAACTACATGTATATTACATTAGATTAATTACATAGTTTATAAAATAATTTATATGCTATATTATTTATATAGTTTATTATTAATTATATATTAGTAACATTTGAATCTTTAAAGTTATTTAGTAACAAAAAATCTGTAGCTAGCTACACATTGTTATATGAAAATTCAAAGTGCATTCAGTAAAAAATTCATCAGAATTATTGTGATGGGGCCCAATTTTCCCTCATTATTTTTAGGAACCCAGTCAACTTGATTATTATATAATTGTTATATAAAACTGACTAATAATAATACAATTTACAATATTAATAATAATGGGTATTATTACTATATTAAGAAATTACAGAAATATCCTACAATTTTATTACAAATTTATTTACAATTTTATTTATATTATAACTATATCATCATCATCATCATCATCATTGTTATTTTAAAAGTAATATTTCTTTAATAATATCTTAATGTGTACGCTGCATTGCTATGAAATCTGGTTAAACCCTTGAGATGCTCTCATCTCCTCTTCTGTCCACTGAAACCAGGTGTCATAGGTTTGTTTTACTGTAGATTGGTATAGTAACATGCAGTGGCCAATTACAGTGAATTTGGAACGCTGTAAATATAACACGCTCAGCGCATTTTTCCAAACCGAATCAGACACAACACATCTGTAATTCTGTGCACTAGATGGAATTCTTGGTGGGCAGAACGGCCTTACTTGTGCTCAGAACGCAGCTGCACACGAGCAGTGAGTGCAGACTGCTTGATTAAATCACAGCCCTTTGGGGTTTAATGTTCACATTAAGTCATATCATGACCTTGATTTATATTCATAGATTGTTCAGCCCAACACAATGCAAATTAAAGACGTGTTGTCTTTGCGTTATTTATTGATATTGTGTATCATTCTTTTGCCGTGGCGCTGGAGATTCAGTAGCGCCTGAGCCTCGCTGCTGAAAAGAGGTGCAGGAAACATTGATGGTACAGGAAAACCAAAACTATGGTCATAAAAATCGGAATCATTCTGTTTCCAAAATAAAATAATAATACAAATATTAATAATAAATGAATAAATAAAATGGTAACTATAATTTTACAATAGTAACACTTTGGTAAATTAGTATGGGTTTTAAAACCATGGTTTCCAATAAATATACATAAAATAAAAAAATTACATGCCCCTACCCAAATTTACCTTGGTTTCACTATAGTAAACAGTGTTTCCCACAGGATTTTGTGAGACTGTGGTGGGAGGACCTCGGACCCTCTAGAGGGGTCCAGGGGCATGCTCCCCTGTAATATTTTTTTTACATTTTAAAGTTAAATGTATCAACCTAGTGCACTTTGAGAGCAAAATTAAGAGGCTAGATCTATGAAGAACTTTGTGCTCTTGTAAACTATTTTATGCTCTAGTAGTAATTTAATTATAAACACATTGGTTGAATAGATATGAATGGTGATGACACGGCAAAAAAGTCACACCCACAAAGCATGGTAAATGGGATGGAGTTTAACACAGTTCAAAAATGTTGAAAACACAAAATCAACTAGAGCATACATTTGAACCAGGGCTCAACATTAAGCAAATTGATAATTCACTTGTCTGAGTAAAAAAGTTACTTGTCCAGAGAGAAAAAAAGGACATTTAAGTTACATGCTCAATTAACATATCAAGGTTTATGCTGTATATTAACAGTATACTTATGCAATGAACTCAATTCTCTGCACCAAAAAATGTAAACTGCACTGGGTAGGGGAGGAAGCTATTGTCATATGATAATTATTTTATGTTATGTATGGTAGTCAAATAAAGAAAAGCCTCCATCGCCATCATTTACAGCAGGGATGCTCATAGTTCTATGTAATGAGATCTACTTTTTCATCATGTTATCTACCTTGTAAAATAAAGGCTATACATTATCACAATACCAAAATTTCAGTAGTCTGTTGTGAAATTTGACGATTCTCAATACCAGCTTTAATACCACAACAAATAATAACACAGTTTCAGTTTCAAGTTCTTAAGTAATTATTCAAGACTAGTAAACAGTCAGTAATAAAATAACAAAAGCAAAGAATAGAATTAGATAAAAAAAATAATAGAACAAAAAATACAAATGACGAAAATTCATTTTTTTATGGATGATTTTTTTAAAGCTTTTTTAACAGCTTTAAAAGTTTTTAACAGCAGTAGGCTATCAAGTATTCAAGGAAACATTCAGAATGAAATGCAACATAAAACTACTACTGGTCTTCACTGTATGATTATAATACATTAATACTTACGAGAAGTGTAAAAATATTTTTGGTTTATTATGAAACTGTGGCGGGACAAATTAGACTGTGGCGGGCACATGTAGCACCACTATTAACCATAGTGTTATTATAGTAAAATTAACCATGTTTTTGGCAGAATTATTGATTTTTATTACGATAGTTTTGGTTTTCCTGTATTATTACTAGGTTTTACCACAGATATCAAGGTTAAAATATGGTTACTGTAGCAAAAACCTGTTTGATTTTCTTAAGTAATGGATAAAGGTGTTGCGAGGAAACCCAAAATAATTGCGAGGGCACGCAAAACATGTTGCGAGGGAAATAAAAACTATATCTCTAAGGGGCTCCATACATAAGAGTAAATAATGACAGAATTTAAATTTTGGGGTATATTAAACATTCATTATTATTATTATTTTTATTTATTTTTATTGTTTTTTAGAAAAGAGAGAAAAGGGGACATAATGTCACAGTCTGTTTCCATCATGTTCTTCAAGGACCCTTATTTTGAAGTTTTTCATAAAAGCCTTCCATTCCCTCATTAGTTTTCTGTGTATAGATACCCTCTAGTTTTGTTCAGTGATTTGTCAGTCCTTGAAGTGTTACGTTGAGTTATTGAAGTGTTACGTTGTTATTTTGTGAAATTAGCGCTATCGTTTGTTCCACTCCTGCGTTTATAATTAAAGGATTTAAAGATTCCACTCCTGCGTCTTCTCTCTCTTTCTCTTCCACTCCTAGACACCAACGTTACACATAAGGAGAGAAAGTTTTAAGAGGTTAAAGCAGAAAAACAAACACTGTGACTGCCAGTAACCACACTGACGTTAGCCACACGGTCATTTTATTCTTAGTGGTTTGTTATTCTGCTGATAGTTCTGCTGATTCTGCTGAGAGAAGCTTATCGGCCCTCCATCTCACAGGAATGTGAAAGGAAGCCACACACAAACATTTATTTTGCCACAGGATTGGAACATGTGCAGTGCTCTGATAGCTGCCTCTGTTCTCTGTAAGCCCCACTGTGGTGCCACTGCTCAAAGCATGAATTGTGTGTGTGCATGTGTTTGTGTTTAAAGATGCAAGTTCATTTCAGGGCACATTTGAGCAGATTACTTGTTCCTGCAGCTCTGATATAGTGATCTTTCCATGCCTGGCCCTATGATCCTGCAGTATATTACAGCTCACACACACAGATAGATATGACATGTCTTTTATGTGAGCTTGCTGTACACAGCAGTGAATGCATGTTTAAACACATGAAATATAGAGGTACTACATGGTAATAAATCTTAGTCTGAATGGGTCAGTCTTACTCAGGCCAACATGACTGCATGCTTTAGTCCACGGTTACAGCTCACTGAAATTTAACATCTTTTTCTAAAGGCACATTTGGCCATGGCAGAGCACCACGGGGCATAAATCAGGGTATTTGTCTTTTGTCATATATCTTTGCAGTTTGCATTAATCTGGGGAATTGAATAATTCAGTTAGAGGACCAAATTTCATCACTTTATGATGCCAAGTGTGTTTGAAAGTGGGCCACACTCTCATGTTCCCTCAGTCCATGGTTCCAGTAAATCTCTATTCTGGGCCTCAGACCAGCAGGTGGGCTGAAGCTGTGCAGGAACCAGGTTTGTGCAGGAATCAGGTTTGTAGGGTAGGTGTGCCGCCCTCAATCCGATTATAATCATGGCAGAAATGTTCACAAATTATTTTATATTTACATTAATTAAATATCTACCAAAGTTTTTTCTCGAATATGAATTTACTGTTGTGACAATTGTGCACTGTAACAAATAGTATTAATCAAACATGAAGATAAAGAAAAACAAGCTAATAAGAATAAATTGTCTGTAATTATACTGTGTCTAAGTGAGGTTTTGTCAGTAAGCACAGTTAATGTTGAAGGTTTTTTGTAATTTATTTACAGTTTAATCAAGTTGTATATTTAAGTGATGGGTTCTCTCGCCTCTTCTCTTCTTGTCTCGCATTTCTCATCTCATCTTCTCTTTTCTATTCGTTTTGTCTCTTCTCTTCTCCTCTCTTCTCCTTTCTATTCATTTAGTCTCTTCTCTATTCGTTTTGTCTCTACTCTTCTTGTCTTATCTGTTCTCTTCTTCTCATCTGTTCTCATCTCATCTCTAATCTCATCTTTTCTCTCCTCTCTTCTCATCTCTTCACTTCATATCTCTTATCTTCTCTATTCATCTAGTCTCATCTCTATTCATCTTGTCTCTTCTTGTCTGTACTCTTCATCTCCTATTCTCTTCTCTTCTCTATTTTTTCTCACTTCTTATCTCATATGTACTCTTCTCTTTTCTACTATTTTTATCTCTCCTCCTTTCATCTCTTCTCTATTCATCTCATGACTTCTCTTCTTGTTTCTTTTCTCCTTTTTTGTCTCTTCTCGTTGTCTCCTCTTTTTCCCTCTGTAGTCGTCTCTTCTCTGTTCTTCTCTTCTCAATGCATCTTGTCTCTTCTCATCTTTTCTCTATCCGTATCTTCTTGTCACATTACATCACCTCTCATCTCATCTCTTCTCCTGTCTTCTCAATTCTTCAATATTTCTCATCTCATCTCATCTCATCTCATCTCATCTCATCTCATCTCTTCTGGTTATATCTCATCACTTCCTGTCGAATCTCATCTCTTCTCCTCTCTTCTCTGTTCGTCTCTTCTCTTTCTGTCTCTTCTCTACTCATTTTCTCACTTCTTTTGGTATTCTTCTCTTCTCTTTTCCTCTTGTCTCTTCTCAATCGTCTCTTCTCTACCTCATTGCATCTTGTCTCGCTTATTTTCTCTGTTCATTTTGTTTCTTCTCTTCTCTTTCTCTTCTCTTCTCTTCTCTTCTCTTCTTCTCTTCTCTTCTCTCTTCTCTACTCGTCCCTTCTCTTTTCTATTTGTATCGTCTCTTTTGTCTCTTCTCTTCTTGTCTCTTCCTTGTGGTGTCTGTTATGTTCTCCTCTCTTTTCATGTCTTCTATTCATCTAGTCTCTTCTCTTCTTGTCTAATTTCTTATCCTCTCTTCTCATCTCTTCTCTTTTTGCCTTTTCTCTATTTGACTCATCTCTTCTCGTCTCTTCTCATTGCATCTTGCCTCTTTTCTTCACGTCTCATCTCTTTTCATCTCCTCTCTGTTCGTCTCATCTCTTATCTTGTCTCTTCTCGTCTCGTCACGTCTTTTCTCAGTTTGTCTAGTCTCTTCTCGAATCTTATGTGCTTGTCTCTTCTCCTCTCTTCTCTATTCATCTTCTCTCTTCTGTATTTGTCTTATTTCATCTCTTGTCTTCTCTACTCTTATCTTCTCTATCTGTCTCTTCTCTTCTTGTCTCATCTCTTCTCTTCTTTTGGTTTTGCATTCTTCTTTTACAGATTTTACCTTAAAGCAAAGAACAGCTTAGCCTGTGATTTATTTGCTTCAATTTATAAGCATCTTTACAGTTTTTCACAATTGCTAAGACACATTTCTTGAAAGCTTCACATATTTTCTCACAACTTTAAACACAAAACCAAATCTTCAAACTACATTCACAAAACCCCTGACTCTTCTGGCAAAATCAAACAATTGCCTTAAAACCATTTCATCTGTGCTCAAAATCAAAAGATGCTTTCAGATCATACACACAGCCAATCAATATATATACACTACAGAGCATTCATTAGACACTACATCAAAAATGGAGAACACAGCGCCCAGGGCATGTAGTTACAGAAAAAACAAACAAACAAAAAAACATGTTTATTGTATAAAGAAAGCACATTTTGCAATTAAACTGTAAAAAAGTATAGTAATCACAATTTACAGTAGCAGTACAGTGAATCTATTTTATTTTGTAAATACTGCAAGTAATACAGTAGTGATAGTCTTTATATTCAGCCCTTGCATACTGTAAAAATACAGTAGTCAAACTGCGAAACCCCAAAGATCAAAGAACACTCTAAATGAAAAGCACATTACATTACACTCAAAAATGTTGAGCCGTGAGAGATTCATTCTGCTTCAGCATCACGTCTTCTCATCATAAGAAACAAGTGTGAACAATTTTGAGTCATTGTGTGGAAACGATGACAACTGTGTTGTAGTTGTGTTTAACTTTTGCTGCCCGTGTTTACCGTTTTGCAACACAAGTACATCACAGTGCAGATTGTGTTTTAGTGAGTGAGAATGTGTTTAGAGTTTTGCAAAAAGAGTGGATGAGATTTGAAAATGGTGTCTAACTACCTGAACTTGTTTAACGTTTTGCTAAAAGAGTGATTGATTCAACAAATGGGCTTAGGCCACTGAGCATTTGGTTCAGAGAATGGGGTTTAGTGTTTTAGCAATTCAGAAAAACTGTAAATAGAGCTAAAAAATAAAATAAAATTGCAAGGCCTTCTAAAGACCTCTTGGAAATATGGTGTGTGTGGTGGTGGGAGACATTGAAATTCTGTGCTATGAATGCACTGCATACTCTGCCATTCAGAAATCGACACACCAGCAGAGGACAGGTCATTTTATGGATGAACATTTACACATTTATTTTCTAGTGGTCGACCGATATATTGCAGAGGCTGATACATTTTCCCATTTGGCTAATTTTTTTTTCTTTCTTGAGGGTGCCGAAAACTGCCTGTTTGCATGTGAAGCGTCTGAGACATGTAAATGACCAGTCACTGTTCATTTTGTTGTTACGTGCCATCGTGTTACTACAATAATAGACTGGTGTGCAACACAGTCTCATTTAAACAGTCCGCATATCAGAGCCGCGGTAGATACGTTTGAGCTCACATTTCAGCTCATGTGCTCGCCTGTATCATTCTCCCCCTCTCTCCTCAACAGTTCCCTGTTACTTTAACTGTCTTGTCTAATGATAAAAAGGCAAATTTCAATAAAACTAATATCATATAGTGTCTGCAAATTTGCACGTATCTCGTTTAAATAGATGTAATAAACCAGCCTCACACAACTTGAGCAGATACAGCGTCCTGTGGAACGCTCATTTATTTACCTCTAAAGCACGTATTCTATCAGCCTCTCCTCAACAGTTCCCTGTAACTTTTGTAATGATAAAAGGCAAATATCAATAAAACTTCTATTATATACCATTTGCAAATATGCAGTTATTATCTCGTTTAAAAAGATGTCATTCACGAACCTCGTGAAAATCCAGCATTTTCTTCATCCAGCGCGTATTCTATCAGACAGAATCAAAAACTTCAGGATCAGGATCAAAAGTTCCTCTGATTCACAAATCATGACAGTCTGTCTGTAACAATTTAAACTGTCAGGAGAGTGCGTGCAACTTCAAGGCTGCTTTCGAAACCAGGAAAATGCTGCCTCCGGAGGCTGTATATGGAGGTAGGATGAAAATAAGGTGCTTTTCAAACTGTTCAGAGATCAGTTTCCTTAAGAGTTCCATTCATACAAAACAGCTGTCAGTTTAGCCATTAACTGATTAGGCAGCAAGGTAGCAAGTCAGCTGCCTACATTTTTGGATGCAGACCAAGGTAAAAGCATGTCACGTGTGCTATAAGTAAATGTCTTATTCACTATCACTGTATGTACAATTGGTTTGATTCTGTATTTCTTTGAGAAAATGCGATTGCTAACGTGGACATGCCATCCATAGTTGCTGGACTACTGTGTGTACTGTATTTCCTTCTTCCTAATATATTAACAATTTCTTCATGTGCAAATAAATTACTAAAATTTGATGACTAAACAGCAATCTGACGAAACTGATATCTACCATTTAAAATACAATATTATTTTTTAGTTTTGTGTGAAATTGAGTAAATATAGTGCTAAATAAGAGTTTATTATTATAATTTTTTTTTTTTTGCAATTTCATTTTTGTTTTCTACTATATTAAATTGTGTGATATATCAGCATTGTATCGGCCTGTCGGCTACCTTGCTCTCTGGATATCGGCATCGGCCATTTAAAATCCCATATCGGTCAATCACTAGTATTTTCCACACTGAAGACATTCCTTATCATCAAATATGCTCCGCAGACAGACTCCATGTGTTTATTTCTCCTAATGTCAGTGTATAACTCATCTGCTTTAATTTTGAAGCTATTAGAAAGACCTTTCTAAAGATCAGCTAATCCATAGAACAAATCAGTGTGCGGAAATTACGATATACAATTTCCACTTTGCGTCTCTCATACACACAGTTGCTGATCCATGGCATTGGTTCAGTTTCCAGTTGCTGGCACTGGTCCCATCCCTCTCTGGGCTGAGTTAGAGCTTAGCTAAATATAAATTACTCAGCTCTCCATCAGCTACTGTATGTACTGCAGCAGGGTAAATACACCCCTCCTTCTGCAGTATCACACTGGGCTACCTGCCACATACACCTGCAGGAGACATTTAACACTATGAGGAGCCATGAGGAACCATCCGAGTACTGGATATGTGAATGAGCAGATCTTTTGATGGTTTGGTAAAAGCCTCTGTTTGCATTAAAGGAATTGGCAATATAGGTTAAATATCTTGACATTTAATGTATATCTTGATATGTATGTATTTACTCTAAAATTAAATACGATAAAGTTAATATCTAGTTAAAAATTATTGATGCATGTTTTCAACACTGTTTATCATTAAATGAACGCAGGGAAGAATGATATTTAATCATATACATGTACATGCACCAAATTTAACAATAAATAGTTATAAACAGCAATATTTACACTAGGAGTGTAATAGTTCCAGACGGTTCGCCATCCACGGTTCGGTAAGCATTGGCACCGCGGTTCACCTCTAGTTTAATAACGCATCTGGAGCACAAGTTTTGCAAAGGTTTTGCAAAGAAAACTAAACGTCCAATAGACAAGCACAGTTACAACGTCCGCTAATGCACCTGAATGGATCTGAAAATGGATATGCTCCACCTGTGTTTCACGTTGGTCAACTTGATGACATCCAGTAGTGTAGTCTAGGACATACGCAGGCATATGCCGTATGCCCACCTATCTTTCTTAGGATTTTGCATATGCCCACCTGAAATAAGTAATGATACATACCCAAAACTTTTTCAATGCAGCACTAGTGTTTTTATTAAAGTGTACAGAAATTCTCTCCAAACCCGCATGGAGCAGCAGGAACGCAACTGATGGCACTGGCAAGACAGACAGTCCGACTAATCTAAATCCACCAATCAGAACGTTAATTTCAGACATGATTGGATATTTGCTAACCAATCATATTTTCCATTACATTAAGGGGCGGGGCATTTCCAGCTGATGCTTTGACCCCATCTCTGGAGTAACCATAATTTGCATTGTATATTTATTTCCCTGCTAAACGTTAATATATATATATATATATATATATATATATATATATATATATATATATATATATATATTTATGTACATTTAAATTTAACCTATACAATTAAAAGTGTGGTTACAATGATATTACAACAAATACCATGAATAAACTATGGTTACTGTAGTAAAACCATGATTTTTATTAAGGGCAGACCTGATGAAGTGTTTACCACATAGTGTATTCTTTGGATTTGGCAGAAATATATATATTTTTTTCTGAACATTGCAAATACAGAACTGTACCGAAACTGTCACCCAAAAACCGTGATACAAACCGAACCATGAGAAATTCGAACCGTTACACTCCTAATTTACACATATCTAAACATACTAAACATTTTTTAGTATAGATGAAATTACTCTGTCACTCCGCAGGAAACTGTGCTTCCGGGTTCTTTTGAGCAGCAGATTTCAATGGTGGAAATAGGCAGCTCTGCAGTTTTAATAATATTTTAAGCTTTATAGAATGTAATAATGTTTTTTAATGTTAATAAAAGTTATTATAAAGGAATATATATGGTTTACAGTGAAGAATGTTTATGGGTTCTTTTCTGAAATTCTGTCAACATCCTCATACATTTAACACACGTCTAAAGCCTAAGAATTTAGGTACTTAGAAATGAAAACTACCATCAGACATAAAATAGGTGTCTTAACTGCTTAAATTATTAACCCACATACAATTAATAATATTTTACTATAATATGAACATATTCCATATCAAAACATAATAACAGTCGTTTCGATTGAACAATATTATTTACTGCATTCAAAATAAATGCAAAGACATTATTTTCACTGTATGACATTATTTTAATTCACTTATCCTTTCACAAACAGTAGTCCATGCGCTGCGGTGGTGACAGATCCAGTTCCTCCTGTTGTATCTTATATGGTGGTCTTTTTTTCTTTTTCTTTTTTTTTCTTTGGAATGCCCAATTCCCAATGCGCTCTAAGTCCTTGTGGTGGCGTAGTCACTCGCCTCAATCTGGGTGGCACCACACGCCCCACCAAGAGCGAGAACAACACGTTATAGTGACCATGAGGAGGTTACCCTATGTAACTCTACCCTCCCTAGCAACCGGGCCAATTTGGTGGCTTAGAAGACTCGGCTGGAGTCACTCAGCACACCCTGGATTTGAACTCGCGACTTATTTACTCACTGAGCTACCCAGGCCCCCCTTATATGGTGGTGTTGATCATATAAGGTCATCATTAGATCATATTTGACCTCACATCTGTCACAGTGACAGCACTTTAGCGTTCAGAGTTTGCGTGATTTCTTCGTTAAAAAAAAAAAAAAAAAAGTTAATATCCATCAACAGCTGCTGTGTGTCAGTTGTGTCTAATAGAACAGACATGATAACAATGACGGTGACCCGTGAAATATCTTCATATTTTGTTTGAGTTTTTCCTGATGCAACGATCAGGTGAAAATTTAAGGAAGCCCTTATCTCCAATAATCTGTGGGAAACGGAGTATTTCAAGCTCACAAACAGCACTTTTTGGGCAGTTTCAGCGCAATTTGAGCGAAGCAGTTCTTTTCTGGGCAACCAAAAGAACCCAGAAGGGGCGGGGCGGGGCATAGCGTTTGTTTGCAAACAGTAACTTATGTGGGTCATATATATATATATATATTATATATATATATATATATATATACACACTATAATTACAATATAATAATATGTACTAAATTATATTTACTAAAACTATTTAATTCATGAAAAATGCCTCACAGAGACTTCCATAAACATTTTTGTGTGTTGTTGCAAGCTACTTGTTGAATCAGAGTTACTAATCGATTCATTAAAATTGTCATTTTGAACTGATACATGAAAATGAATCAATCTTAAAAAGGGCTCTATTTTCATGAGTCCGCAAAGCGCTGCTCTACACGCAACAAAGCGGCAATGTTTGTGAGCATTCTAATTTTAAATGCCAGCGCAATAGGACAGGGGTGGAATTGTTGGTGCTATCTGTGGGTGTATGCTCGCAAACTGTGGGTGTATTGTATGTAAATAAAGTGGTGCAAAGCGCAATTTGCTTTTTTCCTGAAAAATAGGTCATTGCACTAAGACGTTTTAATAACACCTCAGTTTTAATCACCTCGTTGGTAAGGTCATATGGAGGAGGAGTCAGGAAGCGCGTCATTGTTTACATTGGTTTTTTTTTATTATTATTATATTTGGAAATTATTTGTTATTTATTTTATATTGTTTTGAAATTGTTTTGGACTGTTTTGGTTTGTGAACGGTGCTTGGTCTGTGCTCTGTGCAAGTTTCTCTTGTAAACAATGACGCGCTTCCTGACTCCCCCACGTAACGCGTGACCTTACCAATGAGCTTACGTCAGCCATGAGCACGCGTCACAGAGATGTACGGAAGCAAACATTTGTAGTTAAAAAGTATATAAGTATTGTTTTGTTTCTAAAAATAATCAATCATTTGCGTTCAGAAGAACTTTATTTGTCGACTGGAGTAGTGTGGATTATTTGATGCACCCTAAATATGCATTTTGGACAGTCAAAAAATGGAGGACATTCACTTGCATTGTTTAGAGGAGGAGGCCTGAAATGTAATCCTAAAAGGCTTAAATTCTGTTTTGATGAAGAAAGAAACTCAGATACATCTTGGATGGCCTGAGGGTGAGTAAATTATCAGCAAATTTGCATTTTTGGGTGAACTGTTCCTTTAATACTAGCCATGACTTTGTCAGTACATGTAAATGATTAATAATACTTACATTCCCTATAATTTAAAGGAGCATACATCCAAATCCTGACGAGAATAACATTTTCTATGCATATTAAAGGAGCGTGTCCATATTTTTTATTCTTTTAATTCACTTTAACCAGTCCATTTACACTGCCGACTTTTTATGAATGTGCTATCTTTGTTCATATCGCTGTTACTTGACAGGGAATGGACTATATCATAGGACAGAGGTGCTGCAATAACCAGAGAAAAACCTCAGAATTAAATTGCACTTGCCCCAGCCCATTAACACGTTTCACCAATTTCACCAAACCACTTGTGCCTAGACTTAGTGCATGCTTGCACAAAATACCAAAACTTCATGGCCATGCCCACTGACCTGGCACTATTGACATAGTGCTGCACTTAGCACTAGCACTCTTCAAAAAGGGCTCAAACTATTACACTGTTTAAATTTAGAGAAGCTATTTAAACATCGCAAGACAAGTATTGCAAAACTAGTCTAATGGCATAATCTTTAGTAATTAATTTTAGATAAAAAAGAGCATAAAATCATTCCTTTATTCACAGTGTTGCTTAAAGAAGTAATAAAAAATAACAAATAAAACCAGTGAATAGAGCTAAAATAAATTCCCAAAAAATAAAATTCTGGTCAAATTAACTCACCCACATGTTGTTCTACGACTAATTTTTTGGCTGAATTATTCCTTTCGTTTTTTGGTGAGCTATTCCTTTAATGTAAAATCGGCAGCTAAATCATTGCAAGTGTATTGTGAAAATCCAAATGTATTACCATTACACCCTAAAGTGCATCTATTGGTGGTTGGCTATAAAGCCACCATTTGCAAATGTCCAGATGGGTATGTAAAATCACTGCTGTCATGTATACACTACAGACTAGGGTTGCTCCGATACCAAAATTTTGGAAGGTGAAGAGGTTCCGGTTGAGCACATGTTAGAGGAATATATACATGTATTACATTACTTTCTCTGCACTCAGAACAATGCTTTTTAAAGCAGTGGACAATCTGTTGAAAGCTGTAACATTCTACAACACATACCATAGACCAGTGGTTCTCAAACTTATTTGAAACCAAGGCACATCTTTGTAAATATACAATTTCCAAGGCACACCATTTTTTTTTCTCAAAATACAATGACACATACATCCTCGTAAATGTGAAATAAACTGTATTAAACCTGAAACACAAATCAGAAATTAAAAATGGATTTGAAACCATGGTAAATTATATCTGTGAAAAAAAAAATATATATATTTATATATATATTATATGCACTCTGACCCCAGCTTAGCTGGGATATGTGAAAAAAAAAAAAGAATTTCACTGTATATGTGCAAATGTATAATGTGTGATAAATAAATATAATTATAATTAATTATAAAAAAATTATATATATATTTATGCATATGGCAGACACTTTTATCGAAAGTGACTTACAGTGTACTTATTACAGGGACAATTCCCCTGGAGCAACCTGGAGATAAGTGCCTTGCTCAAGGACACAATGTTGGTGGCTATGGGGATCAAACCAGCTACCAGTTATGTGCTTTAGCCCACTACGCCACCACCACTCCTTTATTAGAAATTTACTACACAAATTTCATGGAATATTTTATAAAGGTTATTTAGGTTGTAAGGACAAATCAGGGCTCTACGCAAACATTTTTATTTAGGAAAAAAATGCAAAAGAATAATGACAGATACAAATAATATAATGATTATAAAACAATGTTTGTTTATTTTTTTGGAAATTGCGTTGACCTGGAATTTGCATAAGCATGATGCCATGCAGCATCTTGGTAGTGTCATTATAAAGTGAGAACATTTACAGGATATGCAGTTTTAATAGGTTTTTGCAGTCTGACAGTGCGTGGATATAATGTTACAATGCGCACATCCGTTAGAAGCAGAATAATATTCGGTTTGGTGCGCTATCACCCTCTCTCAGTTGTGCAAAGGGGCTCTTATTGTTAGTGACATTTCATGGTTCTTTTTTTGAGATTTTGCTTATAATGATGATTTAGACGAGGACGCTGACATGCTGTTTACTGGTATCGCGCAATATAAGGATTCATTGCATGAGACTGAGAAAACGGCACTTTGAATGCAAAACTAACTAACGTGCCTCTTTTAAAAGTACTTGGTATATGATGCAAGATGCATCAGGGAGTTTTTATTCTGATTGTAGGTTGCAATAAGTTCATAACTTTGGGTGTAAGATCAGCTGTCACTCGCACCGGTGCAGCCAAATAATTGTCCGAATTCACACGCAGTAATTTTCACTCGCAAATGCTGGAGCTCTACAAATTCCATGGCACACCAGCACACCTGCCACGGTACACCAGTGTGCCTTGGCACATGCTTTGAGAACCACTGCCATAGACACTTATGTACTGTAACTGCACATAGCAAATGTGCAGCTAAATCAGGCTGTTATCTGTCATTTGTTTTTTTGTTTTTATTCAGTTATTTATTTGCTGTAATGTTGTCTTTGAAGTTTAGAAAGTCATGCTAACCTCTGTTGCATTGCAATTAAATAGACTTTCTTTGTAGAGCATCTCTAATCTCTTTATGCCATTTGTGTGGATGTTTTGATCCAGAATTCAGGCAAATGTAGAATGTTTTAGATCTTTTCCTTTGTAACCATTTTGACTCCCCTCTCTATAAAGGTAAATCAGTAGCAAAACTCGAGAGCTTACATATTTGGATTTGAGAACTCGTACAATAAATATTTGTACTCGCAAGTTTACATTTACACTCACAGCACTGATGTGAAAACTTTGAAAAAATTTGAAGTTGAATGTTGCAATCTGCACTCACAGACAATAATTCAAAGCTTGTGTTTTGAATTCACAATTGCAGACAAGTAGTCACAAATGTTTAAAAATGTCATACTACAGACACAAACTTGTATTACACATTTACTTTTGTACTAAAAACCTGTTGCAAAACTCACTTGCAAATCCTGATGCGAGAGAGCAAGACCAGTGTTCAGTGGGGGAGGGGTCAGTGAAGTTGATTTATTGGTTGATGAAATGGGAAGTTTTTGTATGTGATGACGTCATGCCACACTGCCAGTCTGCACCTTTTTGTTAGGGCAAAGCAGAGCCGTGTTATGGATCAACTGGGGATCGTGTTAACTGGGGATGTGCATGTGCATGTGATTAATTTTGCAAATAAAATAATTCCACTTGTGATTTACTGCTCTGACAAGTGTACTCGTCAGTTCCCATTCAAACCAATGTCCCACGTTATCATAGGTAACCATGTTACCCTGTGAAACCAAAAACTGTCAAATTCATTAGAACAAACATCAATGAAACAAAGCGGGTTAATAATGTTACCAACATTTTTTATAATGTGCAAAATGTCTTTTCTTTGCTCCTTGGCAATTCAAATTGAAGGAATCTGCTGAAAAGGCAAGTGAATTTATTCACATGCACATGCACATCCCCAGTTAACACAGTCCACACCGGTGGCATTCATTGGCTAGGCATCAACCAATAAAACTACTTCACTGTGTCCTCCCCATCCCCGCTGAACACTGGCCTTGCTCTCTTGCATCAGAAGTGCACAAGTGAGTTTTGCTATCAGTGTTGCCAACTTAGCGACTTTGTCGCTAGATTTAGCGACTTTTCAGACCTCTTTAGCTACTTATATTCAAAAAAGCAACTAGTGACAAATCTAGCGACTTTTTGGACAAACCATAGCTACCTTCCGTAGAAGAAAGTTGCCAGTACTTCCCCACGAGCGCGTGATCTTGCTTTCCTGCCCGGACTCGGAGGCACACCTCTCTCTGCGTCTCCTCTGTTCAGTGAGACTGACAGAGAGAGAGAGGTGTGCAGGCGAGAAGACGGAGCAGCACAATCAGTTGACCGCACGGCAGCTGACACAGACGTGAATGAGCTGACCATGTGCAAACAGCGTGGTCAAGGACCAATCACGATTCTGTATTGTTTTGGGTTTTTTTTTTGTAAACATACACATATTTTTTATTTATTTATTTTTTTTAATATGCACATAGTGGTTTGTTATGGCTGAGCGCTGTGTGAGAGAAAAGATACGTTTCTGTCGCTTCTAACTTTCTTTCTGTGTGATTGATAGATATAGGGAATTAATAGGGTATTACAGTATGTACGGTAAGGACAGAGAAGCAAACACATGTAAAGGGCGGACACTATGCAAAATTCAAATGAGACGCGATGACGTCACGAATATGCTAATTAGAGTATGCCGTCATCTAGCGACATTTAGCGACTTTTCGAGCAGGCTTTAGCTACTTTCCATTGAAACTAGTTGGCAACACTGTTTGCTACAGGTTTTTCACAAAAGTCAAGGCGTGAAGATTTAAAGTTGCAGTGCCAGATTTGAGAGGTTGTAAGTGCCGATTTGTGTTTGTACTGCGAAAATGAATTAAAGTACAAAAGTAAATGTGTAATGCAAGTTTGTGTCTGTAGTTGTATTTATGTGAATGTCATTTTACACATTTGTGACTACTTGTCTGCAATTGTGAATCCAAAACACAAGCTTTGAATTAGTGTCTGTGAGTGCAGATTGCAACACTCAACTACAAATTTGTATTTTACAAGTTTTCACATGCTGTGAGTGTAAATTTAAACTTACGAGTACAAATATTTATTGTATAAGTTCTCAAATCCAAATATGCAAGCTCTCAAGTTTGGCTACTGATTTATCTTCATACTTCACCTTAAATTAATCTAAAAGTGTGTTATGAGTAAATGAAACTGGAGGTGATAAAACAGAGGAACATTTGTAATTGTGTGATATAAACTTCACCTTTGGGACTGAATATGCAGAGAACAATGTGTGCCACAGCTCAGTGATGGCATTTTTTTGGTATTTTTAACACATATCATGAATTATTCAAAAGGACACATTAGAGTTTTCGTGGATGAAGAGTTATGCATGCTCTTTCGATCGGTCTTCCTCAGAAACATTACATTGTCAGAAGCAACCTCCATTATTGCATTGCACTGAAGCATGATATGCCCAACTGATCATTTGCATTAAGACAAATATGTAATAGTGAAGTGTCTTTAGGGAAATAAATGCAGATGTGTTCATTAGGAATATATTGGGAAGGAGGCCTCCTTAATATGCAGTATGGTGTCTTATGATCTACTGTATATCCTGCATAACCTAAATAATTCAGTTGCTTTTATAGTGTGTGCACAAGTAAAGCAGAAATGGTTTTGCAATGTTTGTCAGACCAGCTGTCGTTAAGAGCATATAACTTTGAGTCAAATGATTAAAATCTTTGGGGACAGGTTCAAGAAATTTAGATTACTGAGATTTGCTGGATACGCTACATGGCATTTTGTGACATTTGATTGGCTCAATAGGGCTTACATTAGGCATACATTTATGAAAAAAAATAATAGCCTATGAAATGTGAATGGCTGGTAAAATGGCATGTGACAAATTTTTACTGAGTTTTACTTTATTTGACTATATTTAACTAGAAAGAAAACTGTACGATATGATTAACTTATTATCTTGTTCAAAGCATGTCAATTCTTGAACTATCCAGAATTATTTATTTTAAATTTTTCCCCAGTTAGGCTGCTCGTAATATTCCCGTGTATTATTACAATACAGTATTTGTGATAAATCATTATGTTGCCTAATGGATTTCCTTATGACACAAAAATGTTATTCATAAATTTAGATCATAAATTCTAGTTAAAATCGTATTGCTTGTGAACGTGTCATGCTTCCTAAATGGTTACCAATTTAATATCTTGTTAATCCGGAAGACTCTTGATAGACGTTAATGATGATAAATTGAATTGGAGTTATGGGCATGTGTGTATGATGGGTTTTCTTCTTCAAGTTTCAGGCTGGTGAAGCACTTGACCCGTGAGACACCTTTTCAAGTGTATTTATATTGGTCAGTAATTTCAAATGCTCAGAGAGTCAATTGCCATGAGCCATGGTTATAAATGAGAAAAGAGCTGCAATTTGGTTTAATTTCCCTTTGGATGTGCGAGATATGACCTCATATCACAGACTGAAGCTCAGCTGTCTCACGCCCAAAGCACTGGTGTCATTGTATGATGAAAGAGATCCTTCAAATCCTCAAGGAAGTTTTTTGCAGTAGAATCTACTTTGCTCCAAACATTTACCACTTGGTGTATGTTCAGACCCTCAGGCCAGAGCGTTGAAGAACAGGTGAATATCACAACAACATATCCAGATCACATTTTGCAAGGAAATTAAGCTTATTTTAGTACGATTATGAGTTTTTGCTTTGTGGTGTTATTTTACCTGGTCTCATAGAATCATGTTACTATACCTACATTTGTGCAAATACCTAATCTATTCCCGGTAAAGCACTAGAGGCACTAAAACAACAATGACTTTTCTTAACTTTCACTCAAATCATGAGTACAATGGCAGATTATCAGTTCATAAACACTTCATTTGTTGCCCTGTTACTCATTCAATGATTCAATGATCTTATGACATCTTAACACTTTTACTATAGCGTATGACATTTAAGATTTTACATTTTAACAGTTGCATAAGGAACTACATTTATAAGCTTTTTCAAGCATGAATTGTGCGGTAGCTCAACTGATTTAGCCGAAAGTATCATATAGAAGCACCACAAAATGACTTGGTTGCTTCAGCTATTGTGTTTTTCATCTCGCATTTGCTATAACGACACGATCAGTTAGGTTTAAGGTTAAGGGTAGGGAGGTATTTATTTATTCATTTAAGTTTTTTAATTAATTTTAACGCCAAATGGCCATTTTTCACTCATGTTTTTGCCAAATGATGTCTTTGAGAGTACAAAGTAACAAGAAACATTTAAAAACTGTCCACATTTATGAAGGGATATTGAATGTCTCATAATTTCTTTTAATTTAATATTATCTTATCGTTTCGATGTATCCAGAGAATCCCGTTATTGAACTTCAGTTATTACTTTCACAAAGAAAACGTTGAGACCTTAACATAAACAAGTACTCTTTTCACTTTCTGCAACCAAAGCAATTGCCAGTTTTTTTTTTTTTTTTTTCTTCTTTCAAATATATGTTTTCAATATTTATCGTGCACATCTCCTGCTTACTTGCCTGGCAAACTCGTAAAATCACCCCTTGTTGACGCTTTCTGCAACACTTGTCATGTGGAGGGCAAAGACGTGCTTGACGCCTCGACGCAACTCATGTGAAATGCGTTTTACACTGACCAAAGGACATTATTGAAACTCATAATTATTATTATTAGGCTATTATTGCTGTCTCTTCTGATAAATTCATGCTCAGCAGTTTAAATACTGTAGAAAAATTATACAGTTGATCTGCTTTGTTCTTAAAAATCTTAAACGTTCTGCTGAAATCATTAGATTTGTAGATGGACATTTTGATAAAGAAGAGGGCAAGTACGTTATTGAAACTCATTATTATTGGACTACTATTGTTTTTTGGATGACAATTCATTCTCATCAGTTCACAAACTGAAAAGAAAATATATAGATCTGCTTTGCTCTTTTAATGCTTAAATACTATAAAGTCTCTTGGTAGTTTTCAGTCATGAACGATGATTCAATGACTCACTCGAAGCGCATAAGATGCTCGTTTGTCGCCACTTAGTGACATCTCCAGAAGTGGTCATTGAATTAACCAATTATTGAAACTGAACAAATTTGAGTATTCAGGGCTACGAAGATAGAAATTGCATAATAAATGTGGCCATTTCTAATCGTTCAGTTTGCATAGTTACACCAGTTTCATACACTAACCTGCAAGCTTACCAATGTACTTTTTCATTTTTGAAGAAGTACAAAAACCTTTGTAACATTTGTGTGTATGGTGACTAGATTCACAACTTAAGACGTGTCCTTCAGTATTAAGTACAGTAAATGTTAAATCACCCCATTGTGGTCTCCCAAAGCTTTTATGCCCGGTTACTGTATATTAAACTGAAGGTCAGCTGACAGTGAATTGGAAAGAACACAAATGTCAGCTAATGTACATATATAGATGCCTCAAAAACATATCAAGAAAATATTGTGCCGATCAATAATCGTTGTATCGATATAAATTACATTCCTAGTCAAAATATATTTTCTTTTGATTTTTTGGGTGAAATACATGAGATTATACAGGTGAATTTCTCAAAACCTTTCCTGTGAAATTCACCTGTATATTCTAATTTTGAACTCTGTTCTGTGTTCTGCTCTTATTGTTTTCTCGTTAGTAAATGTTTATGTTGAAGTTAAAAAGTGGGTTGCTTCAGGGGTATTTAAATCTTGGGTGTCTTGCTCTCTGTTTTTTGTGTCTTTAATTCCAGGTTATTCTGCATGGCTGCATGGTATTGTTGAGAGCATCCTCTACGCTTCTAAAACCTTCTTTCAGTCCTTTGCGCATATAGGAAAGAAAAGGCCCAGTTCAAATATACCAAGATATAAAAGGTACAAGAGTTAAAGGGGAAATGGTTAATTTCTTTGCTACCGTAGCAACATAGCAGTCCATTAGGTAACTATAACCAGGGTAGTAATTTGCCCTGCTGGGGTGGGATTGGACTGATGGAGAAGCACTTTATTATGGAGGCAGTTAGCTATGGAGTCTTTCAATTGTTAAACTGTTTAACTGAGACAGAACTGCCTAGAAATAGACCATGTCTTAGCTGTTCGAATAGTAAACTAGCTAGCTCATTACCTGCAGTGAAATATAAACACTGAAAGGTCCATCATGTAAAATGAATCACTACAGTAACGCAGCAAATAACAACTGCATTCAGATGTATTGAACATGTTTCAACAAGTCATTGTCTGTGCAGCATTTTTAGGAGAGCTACACAAATCATGTGTTACGACTGAGGCACAAAAGAACATTTTTACTCATGGACATTCTCAGAAAGCTTTGCAGTTTTCTGCAGAACTTAACATTCGTCATTCATTAGATGTTCATTTATTAAATAATTTGACCCTGTTCAGCATATTTGACCATGTTTAAATAAATTCCACAGATTAAATTAGTGCAAAAAAAATTAAAAGTCTGCAGATTCAGTTTGAGCCTGGTTATACCCTGATTTGTGAACTATTCTCACTGGAAAATGCATCTTTAGTTTGTATATTTGGAATATGAGGAATTAGCACCATGGTTTATAAGTGTGGGGAAAAAAAAAAAAAAGAAAAGAAAAAAATGCCTTTAAAAAAAAGGGTTAATGGCTGTCATATGAGATGGTATTCAAAATGTTGTGCATGTAGTGTCTAATTTCCACATATCAGAAAAGGGTGTCTGGTGCAGAGGCACCAGTGTGGTGCCATGGTGCAGTCATAATGACCTCTGACCAGACCATGCACCTGTCCCTAAGCCCTGTTTAGTACACTGCAAAAAATTACTGTTAGAAAATAAGAAAAAAGAAAATACATTTTGTAAGTGTTTTATGGTGTTTTATCTTAGTAAAGTTTCTTAAAACAAATACTATACACATTTTACAAATAACTTACTTTTACATTTTGAAATGTTGAAGAATCTCAATTTGATCATTTACCTTACAAGATGATCTTTCTAACGGTTACTTTTCTAATAAAAATGGTCTTGATGTTCTCCTTATAAATTTTGCAATGCTCAATTCAAAATAACTTAATATCAAAAAATGTCACTAGAAATATAAAAAAATTGTTTTTCAAAATAATTTTTTCAAGTGAGATTTTGAAGAGAACTGACCCTTCGCTAAGCCCCACCATGAAAGCGTTTCTGACCAATCCTATCTTAACAACTATTGACTCGCCGCTATTTCTCTGACAAGTGTTTGCCTTTTTACAATGAGAGCCTACAGGAGTAATGTGTGTTTGAGTAGTTTTAAGAGGGATTTTATTGAAATTATCCAAAAAAATGTAAAAAAAAAAACTTTGTTGCTGGGTCACTTGTAATAGTGACACGAGGGACCTAGAGAGGATACATGCAGTGTTTTTTTATTTATTTAAAAATAATCTTTAAATAAATCTCGCAAAGAGCATGCTATGGATTAAACTGTGTCTGCCCTCATCCCTAAATGAACTTGTATAACATCAGCTAGGACACCTACATTTAAACAAGGTAAATAAAAGCTAACAACTTAACATTAATTAATTTAAGTATTGATTCAGGTCTTAGTAAAGGTAATAGTAAATAAAGAGTTCACAGCATCAAAGTGAGTGTGTTATGAGACGTTATAAGCAATTATTTTCACTAACACTAATGTTATGAGGTGTGTAATCGCTATCAAATGACGCTTTTCTCTTTTCAAGTGACTGTGATAATCGTTTGCCTCAATTCTGATTCACAGTCTCCACAGTTTTCAATCAAATTAGTGTGTAATTTAACAATTTATTTTACAAAAAATGTCAAATAAATATGCTTTACAATGTCACTCTTCATTCCAGCCCACGTAATAATATTATTCATTCAGTTTATGAGAATATTTTGCCAAAAAACGCACTGTTCACGGCAATCTCCCTTTCATTCCAATGGGGAGTTCCGCAGAGCTTGTCAGAGCGCGCGACTGTAGCCAAGGAGGGCGGAGCTTAGCGAAGGGTCAATTCTCTGAAATTATGTCTTTTTATATATATATATATATATATATATATATATATATATATATATATATATATATATATTAATTTATCTTATTTTATGGACATATGGATCAACAAGTGTAGGACCAAGACAGGGTATTAAAAATAATAATAATAATCACGCTAAGTTGTCTAAGAGAAGATCAAGATGAAAGTTTAATGTTTTACTCATCAAGATGTCATAATGCATATGAATGTCCAATTGTTCATCAGATCTCTCAGTGCTTTGTTAATAAAAACTTACATACAGATCCATAGGGTATATTGGAAAGTGTTCATATGAATGAGAGAAACATTCTTCACAGATTGTTAAACCTAGAGCGAAATTTTTTGGGGCTTTGTACGTAGCTCCATTAGTGGTCACTTGCTGTTTCGGATTTGTAATTTAAGCGCTTGTGAAGAAAAATTAATCACAGAAATTGCTTAAGTTTGTCATGTTTTTTAAATTAATTAATTAATAATTTATATATTTTTTGCTGGTCTGTTGTTTTGGTGTCATTAATTTCAGATTTACCAACCCCTAACCTGTACTTTAAAAACAAAACTAATTATGAATGGTCACTTTAAATGTTCGTCGGACAGTCTTAGTTTCTTGGCCAGAATAAGCTGCAATGTGGATCAGACCTTATGCAGAAAGTTAAAAATCTGGCTAGAATCTGGTGGAAAGATTTAGTCTCTTCTTTTCCCCCATTGTGTATTAGATACTGTTACACACTGTTACTGCATGAGCACATAAGGGATTGCATAAGCGCATCACACAGTAAAGCACAGCCACCTGTTCATGTGCACAAAGTGAATGTAATTTTATACGATTCTTTTGAAATCCCACAGGCTTTGATCACCTACTTATGTATTAAAGGTGTCCTCGGCTCATTTACAGTGTAGTAGGGTGTTAACTAGAGAGAGAGAGCAAAAGATCACCTCAGGTACATGGAGACTGCCACCGGACAAGCGCACTGTTTAACACAGGCTGATATATAAAGAGCAAACGTGAAGTATGCAGCCCCACACGCTAAGCACCCAGGGTTAATACTACATGTTATCCTCTAAACCTCATCATTAGACTGAGCGATCCCGTCTCTCTCTCTCATCTTTTACTTAGTCTTTTCGCTTTCTCAGCTATGTATTTGAGGATGCATACCTGCAGACTATTAATCTATTTATTAATCTAGTATTACCAGTGTTGGGGAAGCTGCTTTGAAACTGATGCTTCCCAAGTTACAAGCTATTCATAACTTAAAGTAGCTCAAGAAAAGTTAAGTGACTTAAAAAAATAAGTAATTAGCTGCACTGTAAGTTATTTAAAAAAGAAGCTACCTGCATTTAACTTATTAAAGAAAGTATTTTTAAATATTTTTATAATAAATATTTAATTTTGCAATCAAAACAGTATTTATTTTGCACAAAAACAATGAAGATCTCAATAAGAGTGGTTGAATTTTAAATTGAGCATAAATACAAAATTATTCATACAAAATACAACTTAATACAATTTAAGACTATGAATAACACTGAATTAAACTAAAAAAATATTTTAATATTTTATTAACATTGCACTAAAATTGTTTATTAGAAATGATTCATTTACATAAACCATTTGAAGAAACCGATTCACTAAAATGAATGGGAACTTCCCATCGTGTCTTATAAGTGAATTGGTAAATAATTTTATTTAGATATTGGTAACCGGTTTATTAACATGAACTTTCTGAGCAAAATTACTTCACTTCACAAAAAAAATCACTAAAATGAATTGTAAGTCTTGGGCTTTTTACTGTGTTGACAAAAAGGAGCATTTTTAAATATGTTACAATGCTACATGTTGGAAAAAGAAGCTCATTACTGAAAAAACTGTGGTGAAAATAGATGAACTTGTGTCACACTACTTATACTTAGCATTAGCATATAGAACTCATATTTAGCTTTGCTGTTTTGCACTGCAGACATTAAGCTGATGTGGTTATTTGTCCTTTTAATGTGTTGACAATTTTTGTATTACATGATCTGTCCGAAGATTTGAGCAGCTTTATATCAGTGAATGTTTGTGTGTGTTTTTGTGTCCTCTCTCAAGGCGTGCCACAAGAGAACCGATGTGTTTGGAGTTTCAGATGCATCTGTGTGCTGTAGCTACTGTATTACGCAAGAGAAAATGCAGTTTATCTTACAGCAAACAGGCCGCAAACACACACTCACACACACAATCAACACAACTCAATGGGGATGTCGGTGCCTGATAAAGTAATTAAAGCTGCTGGATTTCTAATTAAAAATAACAACACCAACTTATTTACCAGATATTTTTCTTCTGTATCCTCCATATCGCTGACATTGAAAGTATCTGCTCATTTATAATTTTTGTTTGCTTATTGATGTCCTAATTTGTGTCAAGGCAACTTTGTGTCTTGTTTTGAATTTCCCCAGACAGACAGCGAAAGTTCTGGAGATGGTGTCTTAGCTTTCCTCTTAGTTTTGTTGAACCATTAACATCACTAGGCAGGAAATGAGAAAGGAACCATCTTTTTATATTTACATTGGCCTTGTCCCAAAATGGTACTCTCAGGCTTTGTGATCCTCCTCCAAGTGTGAACATTAGTAATGTGATGTTGCATGGACTGTTGGTAGACCACAGTGAAATCGGACTGCGGAATTTTTGTAGTGGTAACTATTAGATAATTTAAACTTTTTAATCTAACATAAAATTATAGATTTACACGGCATGAAACAGGTAATTCAAAACACATAAAAATTCAAATGTCCATTTTGGCATAGTTATTCAACTGAACAAATTTTAGGGCCCTATTTTCACTGGGTATGGCCAAAGAAATGTTTTATTACTGCGCAAGCATGAACTAAATATACAAGTGGGTTGGCGATATTGTGCTCGCATATTATGCAAATGATATAAATGAAGATAGCCCATTCATAAGAAGTCGGTAGTGTAAATGGGGTGTATGCAATGCATTACAAGGCAATTGGAATATTGGCCATTTTTATTTTACGTTATGTTGCACAGTAACTGCATCCTTCTTGAATGTCAGATATACCTCTGTAACACGCTCTTTATATTCGCAGATGGTGCATGTCAGGACTAATTGGATGTAATTGGATTTAGACTCTGTTAAATTATAGTCACTGTAAGTACAGTTAATCATATTGATCTCCTGACACACAATATCATGGCTTGTATTAACTGTAATTGTAAGGGACATATTTTTACATTCAAATTCCAGAGTGTGAACATGAACTTTTATAGCACCTGCTTGTGGAAACTGCATATGCATGGACAGAATTTAGACTTTGCGCCAAGAATATCCGTGGTTCTCAGATGTCTTAAATGTAGTAACTAGGGGTGCACCGATCAATCGGCCACCGATCGAAATCAGCCAATATTCATCTTAAATCCGTGATTTGCTGATCGTGCCTAGATTTTTTTTAGCACGCAGGGAATCACACATAAACACTGCTTCTCAAATGAATGAGTGCTTGCTCAGTCCTTGAAGCATGACAGAGTGGCCTTTGGAGGGTGAGTTGTTGGCAATTCTAAGCATTCACAAATTTTAACTTTCAGACATGATGTAATTCATATGAATATGCCGTTTTGTTTTTAAAAATGTGTAAGATTTACATGTATGAATATTAAGTTGCCCATTTTCTAGTCATTACGGTAGTTATTCTGACTCGTTGCACAGTGAGAAGAAGAGGGATAAAGAGGCTGCAAATGGATATAAAAATGAATTAAAAAACAAATAAGAATGCAAATACAGATCTGAGTACACGTGATGTAACGCGAGTCGTGACAATCAGACGTTGTGTGGAGTGATAAAGACTGTTTGAGTGATCATGAGCACTTTCAGCTTCACTCCCTATAGCATGAGTGCTCTTGGTGTCAATCAAACATGCACACTCTTCAGGTGCTCTCAATATCTCATCATCAGTCACTCATCTCAGCGCTATTCTGTGAGGATCCCAATTTAAATCAGATTAATGTTGGTCACAATACCACTAATAACAGATGTAACTGTTTAACCTTCAATAATGGCACCACGTCTTCACACATTTGCTTCGTGATTTGTGTTACAACAAGACGCCAAAGACAGTAAACAAATCATAGATTTTAATGATTTCTCACTGGAGCAGTTTTAGACCTTGTAATTTATATATTTTTTCTTATTTTTGAAAGTATCTCTGCTGTGAGTGATGCTCTCATGGTTTTTGGTTGCCAGTATGTCACAATAGCCTAGTTTCCATCCACTTTTCACGCTATTTTGTTATCGACAAAGTGAAAATGCGTAAAAAAATGTTTGCGAAATATGCCGTCTTCTGCCTGTTTCCATTCAAATGGCCTTTTATCGATAAAAATGGTGTGCGTGATGATGTCATGGCTAAAAAAACACTTTGTCGCATAAGTTTTGGTTTATCACACACACGCGATATTGTGCTCGCATATTATGCAAATGATATAAATGAAGATAGCCCATTCATAAGAAGTCGGTAGTGTAAATGGGGTGTATGCAATGCATTACAAGACAATTGGAATATTGGCCATTTTTATTTTACGTTATGTTGCACAGTAACTGCATCCTTCTTGAATGTCAGATATACCTCTGTAACATGCTCTTTATATTCGCAGATGGTGCATGTCAGGACTAATTGGAAACACTTTGTCCCATAAGTTTTGGTTTATCACAAAAGAAATCTGCCCTTAAGACGTTTCCATACAGAAATGTGTGTTTATCACTAATTCGCCTCCCAGATGTCCCTAATTTTTTCTTCCGGAGTTTTGGTAAAATGGGGAGAGTATTGAAACAATTCATTGAAATTAGCCAGCTTACTGTCATTTTAATTTCACAAATAACAGCAATCAGAAGAGGAGGAATTGCAATCAAAAGGGAGCAGTTGCCCTTCTGATAGGACTGTAATTTTGGTCCTGATGTTGCGCCTATCGCAGGTTGCCACCGGTTCTGACCTGAAAGCAAATCTTCATGATCCTGTTCAAGCTGGCAACCTGCACCAAGTAGTGGGGGAAACTTTTGGTCTTAGTATAAGGACAATCCATTGATGTGTATATGCTGTGTGCACAGCTATTAAAGAAAAATTGATGCAGTGTAATATCAGGTTTAACATATGATACATTCCTGATATTCAAGAGACTATTTTGAACAATCATCTAATCTAAAGCATTGCCATCACAACTACATTATGTCCCGCATATTTGTCCAGCAACTTTTAACGACCAACTGAACTTGATTGTCATCTAAAATAAATGTTTGTTTCATAATGCAATTTACATCATCTGAAGAAGCTCAGCAAATGCGATCCGAGGTAAAGAGGGTTAGTTTTAAAATATTTAAAAGTTTTAAAATGTTCAAAAGCTCATTTTCTGAAAGTGAACTCAGCATTGGACAAATAGTTCTGATAGTTTATAGTCTTGAAAAAAGTGCAGAACATTCTGAGTATGTCATTCAGATGACTTTTTATTCTACAGAACAGAGTAAAGCTAATTTAAGTTTGTATAAAGAAAAGGCATATATAGGTCTAAAAATATAATTTTTTTTTCATTTGGCAATTTATTTAATTTAATACAGGGAATTTTGCTAGCATTTTTTCAAAAGTATAAACAAAAATGTTATAGAATTGGGCTATGTAAGTGTTCCAAAAAAAGCACACTAATGTTTTTCTCCTATTGTGTATTTATTTGTAATTTAAAACATCTTTGTGCACAGAAATGATATGTTTTTTGTATTGTGGTCTAATTCCATGACAGCCATCTATTTTTTGAATGGTGTGGAAAAGCAACTTTAATAAATAAACGGATGTCTACCATGATTAAATTAATCGCAAACAGTGGCCATTCATTTGTTCTCCGTGCACTTGTCGATGTGCATGATACGAGATATTTGTGTTGGCACTCCTGGAAGTGTCATGTTTGCAGATCGGATCTATATGCCGTTTAAGATCAATCCATAATCACGTACAATAAATTGGGTTGATTAACACAGGGTAATGATTGGGGTAAATTCTGTCACGTGACGCTACATTTTTGCATTAATGGCAATTTTCTCGACAAAAAGTGTTTCCAAACCAGTTTTTCGCGACATTTGATGTATCGATATAGAGTTTATGTGTTAGAGTTAAACGTAAAATATTATGTCGACGCTTGTGAAATTTTAGCGATAATTTGCGTTTCCATCATCTTTATTTTGATGCGCTAAAACTTTTTTCGCAAAAAATCCTTGGATGGAAACTTAGTTATTGACCTTTTGATATTGGCAACAGAACTATTAATAACTGTTTTCAATACAAATAAATGTTAGCAATTCACAATTAATGTAATTTTAATGTAATTTTGGTAACACTTATTAAAATGTTCCCTATCTGTCACTCACTCGACATTGGTGTCGATGTAGTGACACTAGGGGTCACTCTTGGGAGCCCGAGACACCTCTGGTCTTTGATAAAAGGCCATTGAAAATTGGCGAGTGGTATTTGCATGCCACTCCCCCGGACATACGGGTATAAAAGGAGCTGATATGCAACCACTCATTCAGATTTTCTCTTCGTAGCCGAACGGTCATGCTCATTTGAGCTGAGTATCACTGTTCATTCACCTCTGCTGGATCTGATGGCGCATTTCAGCGGCTTCTCCCTCCTCTGCACTGGTGCACTGCAGAGAACGCCCCTGGGCGCTTCGGCAGAAAAACTAGAGAGTATATTTTCTGAAAGAGCATTTTTCCCCTCTAAAAGAGTATATTTCTCTAAAAGAGCACACACGGGGTGTCTTTTTAAAGATGCATCTTTCTAAAGATGCCTTTCCGATTGTGTGTTATTCCTGGTTGCGGTCGTTATCTCTCAACTTCGGATGGTCATGATCGCTGTCTTTCGTGTCTGGGCACGACCCACATGGAAGCAGCGTTTGTGAGTGGTTCATGTTCTCACTGCGAGAACATGACCATGACAACGTTGTGGTCGCGCGAAAGCAAGCCACGCCAGCGGCTCCCTGCCTCGGTCCTTCTACCTATGGGTATGAGGCCAGCGCAGCTAGCACTGGGGGCGATTTGGGGACCCCAATGGGATCGTCTCCTCCGGGTATCCCCCCGCAGACCTCCCATTCCCCAGCACGCTCGTCTGCCCCAATCGGGCTTCCGGATGAATTCGCCGGCTCGTCGCACGGCGAGTCTGGCTTCTTGTTCGGAGCTTGCGAAGATGATGAGCTCTCGAGCGCAGCATCAGAGAGCGGGCTTGTCCAGTCGGACGCAGAAGCCTCAGCTGGGCTTTCCCCTTCGGGGACGATCGCCCAGTCACAGGCCGCTGCCGAAATGACGGACATGCTTTCCCGGGCGGCCGCGAGCGTCGGGCTAGAGTGGAACCCTCCACTCTCCCCTGAACCCTCGTGGCTTGATGATTGGTTTCTGGGCTCGCGGCGCCGCTCAAAGCAGCCACGCCCCGCTCCAGTGCCATTCTTCCCGGAAGTGCATGAGGAGCTGACGAAGTCGTGGGAGGCACCTTTCACTGCCCAGCCCCGACTCCGCAGTTCCCCCACTCTCACTACCCTCGATGGCGGGGCGGCCAAGAGCTATATGGCGATTCCCCCGGTGGATAAGGCGCTCGCGGTGCACTTATGCCCGCAGAGCGCCGTCACCTGGCGTGGACGCCCTAAGCTCCCGTCCAAGCCCTGTAGGCTCACATCGTCCCTGACGGCTAAAGCCTACAGTGCTGTTGGACAAGCCGCCTCTGCCCTGCACGCCATGGCTCTCCTGCAGGTCCACCAAGCCAAGGCGCTGAAAGAACTGCACGAGGGTAATTCCGCCCCAGATTTGATGCAGGAACTGCGCTCGGCGACCGACCTCGCCCTCCGGGCGACGAAGGTCACGGCGTGGTCTCTCGGGCGGACGATGGCCACCCTAGTGGTCCAGGAGCGCCACCTTTGGCTCAACCTGGTCGAGATGGGCGAGGCCAACAAGACACGGTTCCTTGCTGCCCTCATTTCCCAGGCGGGCCTATTCGGCGGCACCGTTGAGGACTTTGCCCAGCAGTTCTCTACGGTGAAGCAGCAGACGGAGGCAATCCGGCACATCCTGCCCCGGCACGGCTCAAGATCCCGCACCCCGTCTGCTCGCCGCCAAGGGCGTCCCCCTGCGGTGACTGCACCAGCTCCGCCGCAGCCTGCCCCTTCGGCCCGGCCCCGGCATGGAGCCCACCGCAGAAAGCGGACGCCACCCGTCTCACAGCCGGCGCCGAAGAACCCACAGAGGTCCTCGAAGCGCCTCTGAGACGGGCAACCCAGGGACGAGGGAACCCACTCACGTGGCGCTGGTAGGAAGACCACTCCATCCCCCGGTGGAGGGCCAGGTGGAAAATCTTTTGTTGCCTTTTTGTTTGATTTCGCCACACGCCCAAGTGGCTGCGGTTCCCAACAGTTCAGCAAAAGAGTGGCTTCCTTCCTCCCTGGGTCACATACCTGGTGTGTACGGTCGTCACCACAACTACCGTCCACGGGCTTTTTCTTGCAGGATTGGCGCTCCAGCGGTGCCCTTTCCGCCCTGAGCGCCCAGCTGTGGCACACAGCCTCCCCCGATGCGGCAGCCTCCACGGGTTACGAGGACAGGCCTCTTCCTCCCCCGTCCCAGGCTGTTCCGGGGTGGTCACAAGGAGCCAGGTAAGTGCTTCGGTGTCCCTAGACTCAGCACGCCCTCGACATGCTGTGGCACCTTGCGCTCCACTCCGCCAGGAGGCCCCACCTGCCGGTACGTCCGACGACGTTGTCCGCTTGGTCCCCCTTGCGCGGAATTTGGACGCGTGGCTTGCGCTTTCCAATCCGTCGCGGTGGCTGATCTGGACCGTCCGACTCGGCTACATGATTCAGTTCGCCAGGCACCCGCCCAGGTTCAGTGGTATTCACTTCACCTTGGTCAAGGGCAAAAACGCTGCCACGCTGCGTGCGGAGATCGCTACCCTCCTACGGAAGCACGCGATACAACCTGTCCCTCCAGCCGAGATGAAGAAAGGGTTTTACAGCCCCTACTTCATCGTACCAAAAAAAGGCGGTGGTTTGCGGCCAATCTTAGACCTGCGAATACTGAACCGGGCTTTACACAGACTCCCGTTCAAGATGCTGACACAAAGACGCATTCTGGCGAGCGTCCGACATCAAGATTGGTTTGCTGCGGTAGACCTGAAGGATGCGTACTTTCACGTCTTGATCCTTCCTCGACACAGACCCTTCCTGTGGTTCGCGTTCGAAGGTCAGGCGTATCAGTACAAGTCCTCCCTTTCAGCCTGTCCCTGTCTCCTTGCGTCTTTACGAAGATCGCAGAGGCTGCCCTTGCCCCGTTAAGGGAGGTGGGCATTCGCATTCTCAACTATCTTGACGACTGGCTAATCCTAGCTCACTCTCGAGATGTGTTATGCACACACAGGGACCTGGTGCTCTCACACCTCAGCCGACTAGGGCTTCGGGTCAACTGGGAAAAGAGCAAGCTCCTCCCGGTTCAGAGCATCTCTTTTCTCGGTTTGGAGTTGGACTCAGTCTCCTTGACGGCGCGCCTTACGAACGAGCGTGCCCAGTTGGTGCTGGCCTGTTTGAAGGCGTTCAAGCAGGGAACAGCGGTTCCACTGAAACTTTTTCAGAGGCTCCTGGGGCATATGGCATCCTCGACGGTGGCCACCCCGCTCGGGTTGATGCATATGAGGCCGCTTCAGCACTGGCTCCAGACTCGAGTCCCGAGAAGGGCATGGCGCCACAGGACACACCGCGTGGCCATTACGTCAGTCTGTCACCATCTTTTCAGCCCTTGGACTGACCTCTCACCCACGGTGGTAGACACGATCACTCAGGCTAGGGCCCCCTCTACGAGGCACCTGTATGCCTTGAAGTGGCGTCTATTCGCTAAGTGGTATTCTTCCCGACGCGAAGACCCCCAGAGATGCGCAGTCAGATCAGTGCTTTCCTTCCTGCAGGAGAGGCTGGAAGGGAGGCTGTCCCCCTCCACCTTGAAGGTGTACGTTGCCGCCATAGCAGCACACCACGTCGCAGTTGACGGTAAGTCCTTAGGGAAGCACGACCTGATCATCAGGTTCCTAAGAGGTGCCAGGAGGCTGAATCCCTCCAGACCGCGCCTCGTTCCCTCATGGGATCTCTCCGTAGTTCTTCAGTGTCTACAGAGAGCCTCCTTTGAGCCTTTACAGTCAGCCGAGCTTAAGGCACTCTCTTTGAAGACTACCCTCCTGACTGCGCTCACTTCCATCAAGAGGGTAGGTGACCTGCAAGCGTTCTCTGTCAGCGAAACGTGCCTGGAGTTTGGTCCGGGTTACTCTCACGTGATCCTGAGACCCCGACCGGGCTATGTGCCCAAGGTTCCCACCACCCCTTTTAGGGACCAGGTGGTGAACCTGCAAGCGCTGCCCCAGGAGGAGGCAGACGCAGCCCTGTCTTTGCTCACACTTTGCGCATCTATTTGGAACGCACGCAGAGCTTTAGAATCTCTGAGCAGCTCTTTGTCTGCTTTGGTGCACAGCGGAAAGGAAGCGCTGTCTCCAAGCAGAGGATCGCCCCCGGTAGGGCTACGAGCCCATTCTACCCGTGGTGTAGCAACTTTTTGGGCCCTGGCCAGAGGTGCCTCTCTAACAGACATTTGCAGAGCAGTGGGCTGGGCAACACCCAACACCTTTGCAAGGTTCTACAACCTCCGGGTGGAACCGGTTTCGTCCCAGGTGTGGCACGCAACACAAGCGGATAAGCCCGGGATAGCTGGCCGGGTGTATTGCTTGCACACAGCGCCTTCCACCTCCTTTTGAGCTGAAGACGTGCGCCGTTAATTCCCAGTAGTGTTCTCAAACTTCGTTCCCTGGTTGACTTCCTCCGAGCCCTGTGGCAGTCGAGTTTTCGGAGAGAATCACTGCCGGCCCAGTACACATGCTAACTAAGAGCCCTGTTCTGGGGTAGGTGCTCCGCATGTGGCGGTTCCCTGTAAGGCTAACCCCATGCGATCTATATCCTCAGCTAGTTCGTTGCCCTGCTGGCAAACTGCGTCTTCCTTGGGCAGAGGCCCTCTGCCCCAGTCTCCATGTTTGTAGTAACTCCGCTACCTTGAAGGCTCTCCACATGGTTGGAAAGACCATGTGACGTATTCTTCCACTTAAATATCCCCCCCTCTCTTTGGGCGAGGTGTGGTCTCCGCGGTGTCTTCCCCTTGGGAGGGACACCCCCCAACTAGACCTGGCGGCCCAGTCGGATAATTCCCCTTCTTTTTTAGGGAGTGGAAAAAGAGAAGGGGAAAAGAGGCCACGACTGGGTAAGCCTGTCTCTATCTTTGGGTAGTCGACTTGTCCCCAAAAAGGGCCGTTTGACACTCATAACTGTGTCGGAGGAGGTTACGTGTCGACCTGGTGTGCTGGCTATGAGGCACGCAGCAAGTCTGTCCACCACACACCGCCAGTTCACGTAACACAGCTCAGCCTTGTGGCATTTTGAATAGGGACCCCTAGTGTCACTACATCGACACCAACGTCGAGTGAGTGACAGACAGGGAACGTCATGGTTACTGGTGTAACCTCCGTTCCCTGATGGAGGGAACGAGACGTTGTGTCCCTCCTGCCACAACGCTGAACTACCCGCTGAAATGGCCGGACCTTATATCGGCTCCTCAGCATAAAACCTGAATGAGTGGTTGCATACCAGCTCCTTTTATACCCGTATGTCCAGGGGAGTGGCATGCAAATACCACTCGCCAATTTTCATTGGCCTTTTATCAAAGACGTGAGGTGTCTCGGGCTCCCAAGAGTGACCCCTAGTGTCAATACATCGACACCAAAGTCTCGTTCCCTCCATCAGGGATCGGAGGTTACACCAGTAACCATGACGTTTCATTTCTTTAACATTAGTTAATGCATTAGGTATCATGAACAAACAATGAACAAAATATTTTTACAGCATTTATTAATCATTATGTTAGTTAATAGAAATATAATTGTTCATTGTTAGTTCATGTAAGTTCATAGTGCATTAATGTTAACTAATACAACTTTTGATAAAAAAAATAATTAGTATATGTTGTAAATAACATTAGTTAATGTTAACTACAGTAATGTTGTTAAATCATGTTAACAAATGGAACCTTTTTGTAAAGTGTTACCATAATTTTACTGTGGGAGGCATAAACATATAACTGCAGCATATAACTTGCAAAAGTGTGGCAAAGAGCACTTTAAGAAAAAATCGGTTTCGGCCGATGTTAGTGTTAAAAAATCAGAGATCGGTATTGGCCTCAAATTTCCTGATCGGTGCACCACTAGTAGTAACTTATTTCTTACAAATATAGCTTATAAGCCTTTGCGCAGCTTCATTAACATGAACTTCCCATATCTGTTCGTGAATACACCCACAGTTTGTGCGTGTACGCCCCAAATAGCTTGGACATGTCCATCAATGTCCAGTTGTGTGATGCCCATGCATGAAAATTGCATTTATATTTAGTGGTCTCATGATTATTGGTTAAGACATAGCACACGGTTATAACGCATAGCCCTGTGCTAACGATGTTATGAAAGTAGAGCCTTGATGTTTATTTCAAGTTTATTGCTAGGAAATAACTAAATAAACCACACAAATCACCCTAACCCTAACCGTATTCTGTACCCTATCCATGGAAATTGTCCCAATAAGATCACAGTATGCAATAGAAATGCACAGAGAAACACTATCTCATCCATTCATCCTATACCGAGACTAAAAGAGTCCCTGAGTCACAAACAGCACCAACCGCCAGCCTTAAATAAAGTGTACCGACTTCTCCAAACCTCCTGGGATGATGCTTCAAAGACCCAACTTCAAACAGCAGCTATTAAAGGCTTATTAGCAGCAGATATACTGTGTGCTGTGTGTCTGTGTGCGATAGTGTTGGTGTGTATGTGTGTTTATGTGTATAAGAGAGATTTGAGTTAGGGGGAATTAACTATGAAAATAATTTCTGTTGCCTAATTATCATTTATGAAACAGAGAAAAGGTCACCGCAGCGATGGTGGCAGGATTGACGGGAGCAATTTACACAGGCGAGTAGGGCATAATGTGGCCACACCCTCTTACATTACTCTGTCTTGACGCCAACATCACTGTCAAAGACTTGTGCTGGACACTTCTTTTATGAGAGGTTATTGGACAGCAGCTTTCTGCTTGGCTGAATGTGGAACATGTTTCCTTCATGTCGTCCTGAGCGGTTTGTTCACCCTAATCCTCAACAATGGACAATTAGAAGGACATGTAAATCTTGTCTTCACATAAACATATTTAAGCACACATGCACAGTAATGATGTGCGATTCTGTTTAAATGATTCAGTAGAAATGATTTGCTGAAGTGTTTGTAAATCACAAGACTATTAGTGGGAACCATAAACAACACACCTTTTAAATAACAATTTATATTTAATCAAAACCATAGCTATAACAAACAGTATTTAAGAAATGCAAAATGCAGTGCACGTACTTGTGGGAACAGATCAAACAAACCATCTGAAAAAAAAAAAAAAAAAAATAGTGATAACTGCAGTATTTCATATTTTAGTATTCAACAGCAGGGAATTCTCTAAACACTTTTGAGTGATGACACGAACAAAACCTTTAAGTTTGTAAAGTCTTTTTCATAAAAGGCACCACCATTTGTTTTTCAGTTGAAATCACTTGACTATAAACAAGAACCATAAACATTACAAAACAACAATCTCTATATATCTTCAACAACAAGTGACAAACAACGTTTAACTATTGTAAAATGCAATGCATGGACTTTTGGGAAAATGTTTTGAGTGATACAATTTTTTGAATATCTTTTTTGAACTGGCTCATTGAAACTAACCATCTGAACCCAATTTGCTAAATTTCACTCAACTTTAAGGGAGAACTTTTGGAGTAAAACTGTGAGAGAAATGAAATTTTGGAACCCTAAACACAAATTTAGATTTACTTCAGTAAAAAACAAACAAATAAACATAAAAATACATTTGCATTGCAGAAAATTCTGGAAGCACTTTCAAGTGATTACACAAGCAAATTAATTAACCGATTCACTAAAGACTTCCCAACGTTATTGCACAATGTCCTAAATATAGTAAATACTTAACAAAACAATACTATGTATTTTGCAAAATTGTTATGTTTTTATTATTATTATTATTATTAAAATGCCATTTTATTTATTTTTTTTATTTTTTTATGTGTATCTTTGAGACATTCATTTGATTGATTGAAACTTTTAACAGTCTTTTTGACAGATTTCGTAAAAGGAACCACCACATAATAGGCATCCGTTCATGAATCAGACTACACTGGTTCCGCCGTATGTTTGTTTTAGCATGCAGTCAGTGAATTTCAACACAATAAAAAAAAAAAATCCTGTTTTTATTTTGTTTGTTTTGTTTTTTTATTGGCCTTGTTTTTATTTAGCTCATCACATTTAATTCAGACTACAAACTCAGTTAAAGTATTATTTATTTTGCCAGTTCAGGAATCACTAGTTTCTCAAGTCCAGTATGTCTCTACAGCACACAGTGGTAGTTCATTACAGACAGGTGGGAGAACTCTCTCCATTTAATATATTCCAGCTCTGTCCTCCTCCTGAATTCCTTCTTATGCTTCTCACCTCTGTTTCCTTTCTTCTCCTCTGCTCATCCCCATGCAATCTGTTTTTATCTGCCAGGAGGATGATTTTATTAAGAGCATTCAATTTCCCCAAGGGAGATCATGACTGCTCCTTGATTAAAGAGGAGATGAGAGGACGTGCAAGGAAATGTCAGCTTAACGAGGGGAGGAAGAGAGGTGTGTTCTGTTTGTTTTGGTCCCTCTCGTTTTTCCTCCCAGGTGGAGAGGAGTTCATGTAGTGTTAATTAAAACAGCAGTAGCTGGAGGATGTGCTCTCTGCCCGGTTGTGGCTCAGTGAGGATCAGGCCCATGATAAGGTGTGGATGTCCTACCTGAGAAGCTCTGGTTAAATGATAGCAAAATTATTTAACCAGGGGCATGAGCTTCCCTCCATCTTGCATCAATACTTTAATATTGCTCTAGTTCAGGGACTAGGTGTTAAAATCTGTAAGAGCTTTGTAGGCTTGTCATGCAGTAATGTAGTTTTCAGCTTCACTTGGATAAGGTATGTACTTGCTTTTTTAAGGTCATACAGGGTTCAAAGTAAAGCAATAAGCCACAAGATGCCATGTGTTCCCTATCTGTCACTCACTCAACGTTGGTGTCGATGTAGTGACACTAGGGGTCACTCTTGGGAGCCCGAGACACCTCTGGTCTTTGATAAAAGGCCAATGAAAATTGGCAAGTGGTATTTGCATGCCACTCCCCCGAATATACGGGTATAAAAGGAGCTGGTATGCAACCACTCATTCAGATTTTCTCTTCGGAGCCGAATGGTCATGCTCACTGAGCTGAATACTACTGTTCATTCACCTCTGCTGGATCTGACGGCGCATTTCTCCCTCCTCTGCACTGGTGCACTGCAGAGAATGCCCCTGGGTGCTTCGGCAGAAAAACTAGAGAATATGTTTTCTGAAAGAGCATTTTTCCCCTCTAAAAGAGTATATATTTCTCTAAAAGAGCAGGGGGACGCCCTTGGCTATGAGTAGATGGGGTGCGGGATCTTGAGCCATGCCGGGGCAGGATAAGCCGGCTAGCATCCATCTACTGCTCTACCATCGAGAACTGCTGGGCAAAGTCCTCGACGGTGTCGCCGAATAGGCCCGCCTGGGAAATGGGGGCAGCAAGGAATCGTGTCTTGTCGGCCTCACCCATCTCGACTAGGTTGAGCCAAAGGTGGCGCTCCTGGACCACTAGTGTGGCCATCGTCCGCCCGAGGGACCGCGCCGTGACCTCCGTGGCCCCGGCGTGGAGCCCACCGCAGGAAGCAGACGCCACCCGTCTCGCGGCCGCCCAGAACCCGTGAAAGGCTTCAAAGCGCCCTTGAGACGGGTGACCCAGGGACAACGAAACCCGCTGCTCTGGAGCTGGTAAGCAGATCTTCATCTTTTTGTTACCCTTTGCATTTAATTGTGCTGCATGCCCAAGTGGCTGCAGTACTCAAGAGCTCAGCAAGAGTGGTTTCCTTGTTCCCTGGGTCACGTATCCGGTGTGTACGGCTGGCATCATGACCACCATCCACCACTCCATTTGGCAGGTTGGCGCTCCAACGGCGGTCTCCCGCCCTGAGCGCCCAGCTGTGGCACAAATCCGCCCCCGATGTGACAGTCTCCACGGGTCACGAGGACAGGCCTCTTCCTCCCCCGTCCCATGCTGTTCCGGGGGTGGTCACAAGGAGCCAGGTAAGTGCTTCGATGTCCTCGGACTCAGCACGGCCACGACGTTGTGTGGCACCTCGAGCTCCGCCCCGCCGCGAGGCCCCACTTGCCGGTACATCCGATGACGTTGTCCCTTTGGTCTCCCTTGCGTTGAACTTGGACGCATGGTTTGCGCCTTCCAGTCCGTCACGAGGGCTGGTCCGGACTGTCCGAATCGGCTGCGCGATTCACTTCGCCGGGCATCCGCCCAGGTCCAGTGGTGTCCACTTCACCTTGGTGAAAGACGAAAACGCTGCTACCTTGCGCGGAGATCGCTACCCTCCTACGGAAGGACGCGATAGAACCTGTCCCTCCAGCCGAGATGAAGAAAGGGTTTTACAGCCCCTACTTCATTGTACCGAAAAAAGGCGGTGGGTTGCGGCCAATCTTGGACCTGCGAGTACTGAACCGGGCTTTACTCAGACTCCAGTTCAAGATGCTGACGCAAAGACGCATTCTAGCTAGTGTCCGGCATCAAGATTGGTTCGCGGCGGTAGACCCGAAGGATGCGTACTTTCACGTCTCGATCCTTCCTCGACACAGACCCTTCCTGCGGTTCGCGTTCGAGGGTCAGGCGTATTAGTACAAAGTCCTCCCTTTCGGCCTGTCCCTGTCTCCTCGCGTCTTTACGAAGATCGCAGAGGCTGCCCTTGCCCCGTTAAGGGAGGTGGGCATTCGCATTCTCAACTATCTCGACGACTGGCTAATCTTAGCTCACTCTCGAGACGTGTTATGCGCACACAGGAACCTGGTGCTCTCACACCTCAGCCGACTAGGGCTTCAGGTCAACTGGGAAAAGAGCAAGCTCCTCCCAGTTCAGAGCATCTCTTTTCTCGGTTTGGAGTTGGACTCAGTCTCCTTGACGGCGCACCTTACGAACGAGCGCGCCCAGTCGGTGCTGGCCTGTTTGAAGGCGTTCAAACAGAAAACAGCGGTTCCACTGAAACTTTTTCAGAGGCTCCTGGGGTATATGGCATCCTCGGCGGTGGCCACCCCGCTCGGGTTGATGCATATGAGGCCGCTTCAGCACTGGCTCCAGACTCGAGTCCCGAGACGGGCATGGCGCCACGGGACACACCGCGTGGCCATTACGTCGGTCTGTCACAGTCTTTTCAGCCCTTGGACCGACCTCTCGTTTCTATGAGCAGGTGTTCCCCTAGAACCGGTCTCCAGGCACGTCGTGGTCACGACAGACGCTTCCAAAACGGGCTGGGGCGCTGTGGGCAACGGGTTCGCAGCCGCCGGCCTCTGGACGGGTCCGCGGCTGCGTTGGCACATCAACTGCCTCGAGTTACTGGCAATTCTGCTCGCCTTGCGGAGGTTCTGGCCGTTGATCCAGGGCAAGCACGTGCTAGTTCGGACGGACAGCACGGCAGCGGTAGCATATGTCAACCGCCAAGGCGGTCTGCGCTCCCGCTGTATGTCACAACTTGCCCGCCGTCTCCTCCAACGGAGTCAGCAGCACCAAGTCGCTGCAAGCCACTCACATCCCGGGCAACCTCAACACTTCGGTGGACGTGCCGTCACAACAGGTTACCCTCAAGGGAGAGTGGAAACTCCACCTTCAGGTGGTCCAGCTGATTTGGAGTCGATTCGACAGGCACAGGTGCACCTGTTCACCTCCCAAGAATCCTCCCCACTGCCCGCTCTGGTACCCCTGACCGAGGCCTTCCTCGGCATAGACACACTGGCACACAGCCGGTCCCTTGACATTCACAAATATGCGTTTTCCCCCAGTGAGCCTGCTCGCACAGACCCTGTGCAAGGTCAGGGAGGACGAGGAGAAGGTCATCCTGGTAAGCACCGTACTGGCCCGCCCAGACGTGGTGTTCGGACCTCACGCTCCTCGCGACAGCTCCCCCCGGGCAAATTCCCCTGAGGAAGGACCTTCTTTCTCAGGGAAGGGGCACCATCCGGCACCCACGCCCAGACCTCTGGAATCTCCATGTCTGGCCCCTGGACGGGACGCGGAAGACCTAAGCTGTCTCCCACCTGCGATGGTAGACACGTTCACTCAGGCTAGGGCTCCCCCTATGAGGCGCCTGTATGCCTTTAAGTGGCGTCTGTTCGCTAAGTGGTGTTCTTCTCGACACGAAGACCCCCAGAGATGCGCAGTCAGATCAGTGCTTTCCTTCCTGCAGGAGAGGTTGGAAGGGAGGCTGTCCCCTTCCACCTTGAAGGTGTACGTTGCTGCCATAGCAGCACACCATGACGCAGTTGACGGTAAGTCCTTAGGGAAGCACGACCTGATCATCAGGTTCCTAAGAGGCGCTAGGAGGTGAATCCCTCCAGGCCGGCCTCGTTCCCTCATCGGACCTCTGTAGTTTTTCAGGGTCTACAGAGAGCCCCCTTTGAGCTTTGCAGTCAGTCGAGCTTAAGGCACTCTCCTTGAAGACTGCCCTCCTGACTGCGCTCACTTCCATCAAGAGGGTAGGTGACCTGCAAGCGTTCTCTGTCAGCAAAACGTGCCTGGAGTTCAGTCCGGGCTATTCTCACGTGATCCTGAGACCCCGACCGGGCTATGTGCCCAAGGTTCCCACCACCCCTTTTAGGGACCAGGTGGTGAACCTGCAAGCGCTGCCCCAGGAGGAGGCAGACCCAGCCCTGTCGTTGCTGTGTCCGGAGCGCGCTTTACGCATCTATCTGGATCGCATGCAGAGCTTTAGGATCTCTGAGCAGCTCTTTGTCTGCTTTGGTGCACAGCGGAAAGGAAGCGCTGTCTCCAAGCAGAGGATCGCCCACTGGCTCATTGACGCCATAACTATGGCATATCTCGCACAAAACATGCTGCCCCTGGTAGGGCTACGAGCCCATTCTACCCGTGGTGTAGCGGCTTCTTGGGCCCTGGCCAGAGGTGCCTCTCTAACAGACATTGCAGAGCAGTGGGCTGGGCAACACCCAACACCTTTGCAAGGTTCTACAACCTCCGGGTGGAACCGGTTTCGCAAGCAATACACCGGCCGGGTGTATTGCTTGCACATAGCGCCTTCCACCTCCTTTTGAGCTGAAGACGTGCGCTGTTAATTCCCAGTAGTGTTCACAAAAGTTGTTCCTGGTTGACTTCCTCCGAGCCCTGTGGCAGTCGAGTTTTCGGAGAGACTCGCTGCCGGCCCAGTACACGCGCTAACTAAGAGCCCTGTTCTGGGGTAGGTGCTCCGCATGTGGCAGTTCCCTGTAAGGCTAACCCCATGTGATCTATATCTTCTGCTAATTAATTTCCCTGCTGGCAAACTACGTCTTCCTTGGGCAGAGCCCCTCTGCCCCAGTCTCCATGTTGTAGTAACTCCTCCCCCATTGGGCAGGATCTACCTTGAAGGCTCTCCACATGGTTGGAAAGACCATGTGATGTATTCTTCCACTTAAATATCCCCCCCTCTCTTGGGGCGAGGTGTGGTCTCCGTGGTGTCCTCCCCTTGGGAAGCTAACTATACCCCTTGGGAAGGACACCCCCCGACTAGACCTGGCGGCCCAGTCGGATAATCCCCCTTCTTTTTTAGGGAGTGGAAAAAGAGAAGGGGAAAGAGGCCACGACTGGGTTAAGCCTGTCTCTATCTCTGGGTAGTCGATTTGTCCCCAAAAAGGGCCGTTCGACACTCATAACTGTGTTGAGGGAGGTTACGTGTCGACCTGGTGTGCTGGCTATGAGGCACACAGCAAGTCTGCTCACCACACACCGCCAGTTCACGTAACACAGTTCAGCCTTGTGGCGTTTTGTATAGGGACCCCTAGTGTCACTACATCGATACCAACGTCGAGTGAGTGACAGATAGGGAACGTCATGGTTACTGGTGTAACCTCCATTCCCTGATGGAGGGAACGAGACGTTGGTCCCTCCTGCCACAACGCTGAACTACCCGCTGAAATGGCCGGACCTTATATCGGCTCCTCACTACATCGACACCAACGTCTCGTTCCCTCCATCAGGGAACGGAGGTTACACCAGTAACCATGATGTTAGTGATTTTACCATGGTTAAGTTGTAATCTTGTGCATAACATAAAGACCTTTGCCTAAAACCCCCTTGCTCGTGGTAAAATCACTGTAACACATGGCCTTGAGTGACAGTATATTAGTCAATTATGAGACTGTTACTTTTGCAAAATGACATTACGTGGTTCTGTGCACATATCTCAGAAGTTCTGAGGTGATATGTCCACTGTATGGTGCTAAAAGCAACAACATTTTCTCCCAAACAGATGAGGTTTTTAAGGTTGATGCTCGATCGAGTTTTAAATCAACAAAACCGACCTCCCTCCTGCCCTAAACCTTAAACCTAAACCACGTCATTTTGTGGTGCTCCTATGACACTTTCGACTCACGCGTCAACTCGCGTGCTCTTCAGGACTTGGTCCTTTACATCACAAGTGCAACGCTCTATCAGTTAAACTACCATGCAATTTGATCAAACTCAAACAAGCTTGTAAATGTAGTTGCTAAGGCAAATGTTAAAATATATCACCTTACATGTCATGCGCTATAGAAAAAGTGTTAAGATGTCATAAGATAGATAAGAAAGAATTTTTTGAGGAATAGGGTGAAAAGTAAGTGTTTAAGTGAACTGATAATCTGCCGTTTTTCTGTCATGAGTGAAGAAATGCCATGGCTTCTCTAGTGTTCATTACACAAGGAAACTGCTGTGATATGTGCAGTGAGCTACGTGAAAATTCTTTTGCAAAAAATTTAGGAAGAGCAACATGATTCCTACACCAGTAACCATGAGGTTAGATAAAAAACACCAAAGTTATATATTTTCGCTGTGCGATGAAAAACACTTATCTCCATTTTTGGCAATTTTGACTTTTTACCTTAGACAGAATGTGCCGAATTACCTCTTCCTACTGTTTGAATTGCGCATTGAAATGACCAATGAAAAGATGTTAAATCATCTGTTTATCAAGTATCTCCAATGGCCTTGAGAAGTGTCCATCAAAATTGTGTATGTCCCACCCTTCTGTTTTAAACAGCACCAACTAATTTACCTCAGCTGTCTGGCTGAAGTGTAGTGAAGAGATTGCCTATATTGCTCTGGCTCTGTGATTTCCCTGACAACCAAAACCGTTCATGCACACACAGTGTTAGGTGGCTTTAAAAAGTAGACTATACCAGCCATATATGAATGCTAGATTTCCATCTTTGCGAAACTGCGAGTGAAAACTTATTCTGATGAATACGCATCCAATATATGCATTGGAACCAGAAAACGCATCTCGAAACTGAACGGTCTACTCAACAATCAGACTAGAAACCTTATTCTTAAAAATGATTTCAATCTAAAATAGTAAGTGAAAGCTCGATCGATAACCTACCAACTGAGTTCTGGGAACACAAACAGTTAGACTCTGTAACTGAACATGCGCCATTGGAACCCATGTTAAGCAAACCATGTATGTCCACGTTCGCTAACAAAAATCCATGTAAGTCCAATTAAAATATCGAACAGTTCACTAACAGATGTGTAATGTTAGAATTCTGTTTATGGTGCTAAAGGTGACTAATTATGTTGTTGTTTTTTCCAATTCATTTTGTAAGATTGTTTTTGTGAAAAAGTTTTTCCATGCTTTTGAAAAAAAAAAATTGGGGAGATACATGCTTTCCATGAGACAGCGACGATATGTATAATTGTATGAATAATTTATATCGTTTCTAAAAATTATATTCATTTATTTTATGATTAACAGTTTTTATTGATTCATACAATTAACAAAGAAAAGCAAAACATATATTCACAGAATCAACATTTAACTCCCACTATTACCCCTCCCCCTCCCCCTCCCAATTCCCAACCCCACCCTGACCATCAACAAACATTCCTGTGGTCACACATGAGTATACCAGAAAAAAAAAACACATTTTATATATATATATATATATATATATATATATATATAAATAATAATCACATACATTTAAAACTGTACTTCTCTCTCCACTGCCCCTCCGCGAGAGCCCTCCAAGAAAGGCAAATAGCTGCCCTAGTTCTCATCAGACGAGTCCCAAGTTCCCTAGCCTTCTACATAACACTTCCTCAAAAGCTGCCACCCTCCCCATCTCTGTGCACCACTCTTGAAATGAGGGCACTCCAGCCAACTTCCATCTCCTTAAAACAATCTGTCTACCAATCATAACACTGGTTAAGACCCAATTTTGTATGTGTATATCCCTTATATTGATGACCACCCCATCGCCTAAAATACAGAGTCTGGGGCAAAATGAAATTTGAGTGCCCAATACGTCACACATAAAACTCTGAATCTTCAATCAAAATTCTTGGATCTTATCACACCACCAAAAAACATGGGTTGTGTCTCCATCTTCTGATTGGCACGCCAGCAGTTGGGTGTGTCTTTAAGGCCAAGCCTATACAATCTAGAGGGGGGTCCAATAGAATCGTTGTAAAATGTTGAATTGCATAAGGCGCACCCTTGCATCTCTAGATGCAGACTTGATGTTTTTTAGAATCCTAGCCCACACTCCCTCCTCCAATACCAAGTTTAAATATTTCTCCCATAATCTCTTGATAGAAGTTAAAGCTCCGTCCTGCAGACTCTGAATTAGCAGGGAGTAATACACTGATGCTTCATGACCTTTCCCAAAAGCAGTAATCACCACTCCCAGAGTATCTGCCACTTTAGGGGGGTGTATGCTACTCCCAAAAATAGTACAGAGCAGATGGCGCAGCTGTAAATACCTAAAGAGCTGAGATCTGGGTATCCCAAAATTTGAACCAAATTTTCAAAGGATCTCAACACTTCACTCTCATATAGGTCTCCGAGTGTATTAACCTCCCTCACAATCCGCTCTGTCCAGCAGAAAGGGGACTCATTAATACATAATTTTGGGTTCAGCCATATGCTCGAGGCAACATTTAAATAAATGTCAGAATTAAACACTCTGAACACTTTTGTCCATACTGAGTGCAAATGCAAGATAACGGGGTGTAACTTAACTTCTCCAAGTAGTTAGATAGAAAGGCTTTGCAATGGCGAAATAGGGGCAAGAACTTCCTGTTCAATACAAAACCAGGGAGGTCTCTCAGGTGGAAGCGACCAATGAGCCAAATGTCTGAAACCGAATGCATAATAATAAAACAAAATCTTGGGTAGGCCTAGCCCACCTTTGTCAATCGACCTATGCAACTTACGGATATATAATCTGGAATGTTTACCATTCCAAATGAAGGACTTTGCTATGCTATCAAATTGCTTGAAATAAGAGAGGGGGACATCTATAGGGAGAGACTGTAGCAGGTAGTTGAATTTTGGAATACAATTCATTTTAATAACATTGAACTTCCCAATCATAGATAAATGTAATGAAGCCCACCTGCCCACATCGCTCGAAAACCTTTTTAGTAAAGGGACAAAATTAACTCTAAATAAATCACACACATTTTCTGGGAATAAAATACCCAAACACTTAATGCCCTGTTTGGGCCACTGGAAGGCGCCCGGCTGAAAAGCTGTTACCAGGCAGTACGCTGTCAGAGCCAAAGCTTCAGATTTAGACCAATTAACTCTGTATCCTGAGAATTTAGAAAAGGATTTAATAATTCTGTGGAGGCAAGGCATAGATCTAGTAGGGCATAGTTCTAGTAGGGTCAGAGACGAATAATAAAATATCATCTGCGTAAAGCAAAAGCTTATGCGCCATACCTCCCGCCACCACCCCTGGAAAATCATCTTCCTTTCTTATTGAGGCTGCTAATGGTTCCAGGACAAGACAGAACAATAATGGGGAAAGAGGGCAACCCTGCCGGGTGCCCCTATCCAGAGTAAAATAATCTGAAATTTATCCATTCGTTTGTACCGCCGCTACCGGGTGTCTATAAAGTAACTTAATTCAACCAATAAAAGTATTCCTGAACCCGTACATTTCCAAAATCTTAAAAAGATAATCCCATTCTACCATATCAAATGCCTTTTCGACGTCAAGTGATATGATCATTCACCACCGGAGTCTGATCATTCACCACTGACCACATGATATTGATGAAACGCCTAATGTTATCAGAAGTGCTACGGGCCCGAATAAACCCCACCTGATCTATATGTATAAGAGATGTCATAACTTAATCGGTTAGCCAAAATTTTTGACAGTATTTTAATGTCTAGCTGGATCAGAGAAATTGGACGGTAACTCTTACACTCGCTTGGATCTTTGTACTTTTCAAGAATCAGACTGATCTGGGCTTGCGTCATGGTTGGCAGAAGCTTTCATTCTTTAATGATTCCATATAAACTTCTTGCAAAAGGGAGCCAATTCTGTAGCATGAGATCTAAAATCTCAGTGGCAAAGCCATCTGGCCCTGGAGCCTTGCCTGTAGGCAAGGCCTTAATTACTTCACCAAACTTCTCCAAGTTTATCTCAGAATCAAGGGAATTTTTTTGCTCAGCTGTCAGTTTAGGAAGTTCTAATTGTTCCACAAAGTTTCTAATATCCTCATCAGTAGACAAAGATGTGGAACTGCAGAGATCAAGATATAACTCTTTAAAAGCATTATTAATATCAATAGCTGAGGTAAATATTTCACCACCTGCAGATTTCACTGAGGGAATAGTAGAAAAAAGTTTTTTTGCCTTGTACCACGACTCAAAGTATGACTGTCTTGCCCTGAATAGCCAAAACTCCACCTTCTGTGACAAAATAGTATTATATCTGTATTTCAATTGGGTCAATTCTCTGAGGCCACCAGACAACATTCGCTGCTTCAGCTCTGCCTCGGCACTTTTAATATTCCCTTCCAACTCCACAAGCTCTCATGCTTTGGATTTTTTGGTGAATGAAGCATACTGTTTGATCCAGCCCCTAAGAACCACCTTAAGTGCCTCCTAAGTCATGCCCACAGAGGATACTGAGGACCAGTTGGTATCCATATAAACAGTGATTTCAGCCTTTAACAGTTGTTGGAATTCAGGATTTTGCAAAAGGGATACATTAAAGCACCAACTATATGATTTCCTTTTTTCCATATGTGGCAACACCTCTAAACACACCAGGGCATTATCTGAGACTAAAATGTTTCCAATTGAGCAATCAACAACAGATAAAATGAGGGACTTATATATATATATATATAAAATCTATTCTAGAGTAAATCTTATGGACTGAAGAAAAAAAAATGATCATCCCTACCAGATGGGTTCAAAAGTCTCCAAATATCTGTAAGACCAAGATTTTGCACACTTTTGTTTCTCTATGATCAAGGGCTGAGACCATCAAAGGATTAAAGTCTCCTCCCAATATTATATCATGAGGGGTGCCAGCGGCTTGCAACATCCCTTCAAGATCTATAAAAAAGCCCTGATCATCAACGTTTGGTGCATAAATATTAGCCAAAATAAGACTTTGCCCCTGAATTTCTGCTAAACAATAATGACTCTTCCTAATTTATCTTTAATCTGTTTGAGACATTTGAATTGTAAATGCTTTCTTATCAGTGTAATGACTCCCCTGCTCTTACTTGAGTCAGCACTAAAGAAAACATGTCCACCCCATATCTTCCCAAATTGTTCAGCTTCCTGTGGGGAAAGATGCGATTCTTGAAGAAACATTATATCAGATTTGTTATGTTTAAGAAGAGAAATAACCTTCCTTCATTTTATGGGGTGCCCCAACCCATTCACATTCCACATGGAGAGAGACAATCCACTCATATTAACATTTGACATTTTGACATATGAGAAGAAACAGATTGTGTGTCAAAAACAAAATTATAAAGACCACATTCCAACATTAGTGCAACAATCAAACTCCGAACTTCCCCCAGAACCAAACAAACAGAAAAAAGAAAAACGTGCACATTAACCCTGCGCACGACATCCCTCTAAACTCAAACAGTCCATGTACTCCAATGAGAGACCCCGCGACAACTTTGCAGTCGGATTGCTCAAGTCAGGTGAAACTCCAGCCAATAGGAGGTATAAGCACGCAGAGCGTGCAGATTCATCCACAAACTGTCCCGAAGGAGTGTTACTCCATAAAACAAACTCCAGCCGCTACGCGGAACTAGGACAAAAAGAAAAAGGCACTCAGTTTCCTCAACAGTCAAGTGAATGTTCAGTGAGTCAATCCACTCGGCTGCAGCATTGAGTACCACAAAATAACGTACTCCACTGACTTTATGAAGGACATCGCTTGCTGTGGGCATGTAAATGTTTTACGGCCATCCTTAGCATCTATTCTCAATTTGGCCGGGAACATCAGTGCAAAAGCGACCTTCCATTGATGTAAGAGTTTCTTGCATTCCTTGAATCGATCATGTTTCTCTCTTGTCGAATTTACAAAGTCTGAGAACAAAAAAATGCTGTGGTTCTTTCAACCTTCCTTTACTCCTCGCCTTGCGTAACACGAGATCTTTATCGGATGATCTCAGAAATTTGGCCAGAATTGATCGGGGCCTGTCTTCCTCAGTGGATCTCCGAGCCGGAAACCTGTGAGCTCGGCAAGGCCACCTGTCAATCCAGAGCTCAAGAGAGAGTTTACAAGTGTGACTGTGAGAAGAGATGGATGTCAAAAAAGCCCTCCTCCAAGCCTCTGTCATACTCTGGTCTCCATGGTGCCTCATTGCTTTAAAAAGTAATAGCACACCCCTCCTCAACGAGGCATCATTCGTGTTCATAACACAAACTTTGTAGGATGAGTTGGGTGTTGAAGTTCAATAGTTGTTGTTAGGAATTTGAACAAACCCTTAACGTTAAATTTATGGCCTTAGCAAACAGCACTACAAAATACAGTAATTTCATGCCCCACAGTGATGTAAATTTGTAGCACAGAAAATATCGACCAAATGTTCTGAACTCAGCGTTTGAATGTGCGTTTCAAACGAGAGTTTGACTTTATTAAATGGCATAAACTCCACATGAAAAAACTTTTCATTCTCTCAAGAGACTTTTCAAATCCAACTCTTAAATTTGTTTAAAACCCTTTGTTGTATTTGATGGCTGAAGAAAACATCTCTAGAAGAAGAAAAAAAGCATAAGAATAGAAGAAAACCCCTGAAACCCAATAACCTGTATTTGTTCTCCAATAACAGGATGACAGCTAGCAGTCACACCGACAGCAGGAATGCATTTTTGACCAGCTCAAGGCAATGACGCCAACATATATGATACTGCAGATTTTCCCACAATAATTTAACACAAAGGTAATTAAAATTATGCAAGTAGATGAAAACAGAATTCTACGGTAATGGCTAGCCTCAGACAAATTAGTCTGGGGGAATTACGTGACCCCAGCGCTGCCACGATTATTCAGTGGAATTTGCGAATTTGGGGATTACTCTCTCCACCCTGTAATCTCTGAATGCTGTAAATGCAGCGGAACTGACAACCCATCAGTCGGACAGAATTAGCTATGGAGATGACGCTGTCTCAACATGCCTACCCATTTCACTCGAACCATCAACGCATCTCTGCCCACTCATGGAAACTTGTTACCATGGCAAACCCGGGGAAAACAAATCAGTGGGTGCAGGGGCAACCTGGCCTGGAGACAAATAAAATGAAAGACAACATTCTGTCTGCCTGTTTCCATCCCTGTCCCACCTGATAACTTCAGCACCTCAGGGACATTATCAAACACTCAGTCTGAACACATTACACTCTGTAAAACAGATGATGAACAATGTGTCAGTGAATATTCCCTTTGCCAAGTGAAAATACGTGCACAGTAAACCAGATTCTTTCTTAAGGGCTAAACTGTCATTTAAGGATTACAAAACGGATATATTTCTGACTCTTAACTCTGATTGGAATGAGCCACGTTCATTATGCCAATAAACGCACACATGTAACCGCACATTTTATATTAATGTGGCAAGTTGTTACATTGCTTGGCAACCGCAAACAGCCTATGGTTAGTCTTAACTATATTACTTGCCGTAAAATAGTTTATTCCGATTTTTTATGTTAATAAATGTAATTCGTTAAAGATGAATCACAATTTACTGAATGGCAAGTCATTACCTGGCTCATTTCCTACTTGAAATGAACCAAATATTGTTAACCAAGCATGAACACTTAATGTTTGTGTGTTAAATCAATGTAACTACTGACTGATTGTACATATGACAACATGTCATTTTAGTTTTGTTTGTAAAGAAATATTTGTGGTTCAAAACAAGTTAAGCTCAATCAAAAGCATTTGTGGCCCCTCGCTGATTAAAAAAGAGAAAACATTTAGGTTACAGTGAGGCACTAACAAAAATAGTGAATGAGGCTGGTCCATAAATATTCAAATACACACAGTTTCAAAAGTATAGCCACATGGCGTAAACATTTATATGTGATAACATGATTTTAGTGTCATAAAATTGCTTACTAACATTTCTGTTTAAAGTTATGTATACCGGGATATATTCCAATATCGGGATTACGGGGTTTTGTTGTCTTGACATCTACATTGTAATATTAGATATACTGTACAGTAGGGCTGCAACGGTACATGTATCCGTGCCAAACTGAATGGATACAGGACCTTCAATACGGTACACGCAGTCACACGAATGATTACATATCTTAGCATGCGTGAAACCAATATTAAAATGACATATAACGGACAACACAAACCACGTAGAACTAAAATGAAAAAAGATTGCAGAGCAATACAAATCCTAAATATTGTCCTTCTTGCTATTGTCTCTGGTATCGTTTACAAGAAGAGAAGCAATTTCATTGCGTTGCATGTTGATTTGAATATACTTTCATTTTAGTGCTCAGCAAATCATCTGAAATTTATCTGGTTACCATGGCAATGACGTCATGCACTTGGCACTCATGCTCTTTGTCATCCTGTCATTCAACGCAAGTTAGAAATGCCCAAATAAAAATATGTTTTCAACAATGAGCTGAAAGAAGCTGATCCATTTCTTCACGTAAAATGAAAATGAAAATGTGAGCAAGGATGTTCATTTCCCCATGAGCACAGAGGTAAATCAGACAATGTCTCATTTAGACAGCTACACTGCACTTTTTACATAGTACAAGCACTTAAATGTGGAGATGTGGGGACTGTATTTTGAATGTTAGGTTACAAACAGTGGCGATACTACCAGCAGTGCGGGCGAGGCAAGCACAATGGGGCCCGTGGTCTAAGGGGGCCTGTGATGACCGGGCCCTACATTAAAATATTAAACTGTCTACACAGTTTAATGGTCTAATCTGTCTATACCTTCATCAGCATACAGCACTTTTTTTTTTTTTTTTTTTTTTATCTAAAAACTTCTAAATCATAATTTATTATTAACATAACATCTTACTCTAACACTAATTAGAATGTTTAATTAGAAATTACTCATTTTAAGCGATACATCGAACGATTCTCTGCATTTTTTGTTCGACCTCGTAGGGATACTTTGGAAATCTTACTGAGCCAGTGTGGTGTGTCTGACGTCATTACTCAGTGCGAACGGAGCGTCGGCCCTGAGCTTTCATGACTATTGCTGCATTTTTTTTCTCTCTGCAGTCACGAACTGATTTCTCCCTCCCCGAGAAACCAGCCTGATCTCACAGTGAAATAATGATAATAAAAGCTGATAATAGTGTCATAAAGAAACTGACAGTAAATTAATCTAGTCCCAAAAACATGGCTATGATCAGCTGGATTACTGGTATAATGGTTTTTATTTTAAATGTAGCTTTTTTTTTTTTTTAAAGTAAAATGCAGCCTTTCAGAATAAATAAATAGCACAACTCATTTGTGGAATTCCATTTTAATAATGTAAGAAAAACATTTTAAAATGAAAAGATATTACTCATAATTTCTGAAAAGTTGCCTTGAGAGGATCAAATTTATTGAGATATTTAGTAACAATATTGCACACACAAAAAAATTACATTATAATGTCATATACTGTATTTTAAGTTCATTCTTGTAGGCAACGAGTGGGTGGGGGTGGCGGGGGACCCCATCAAGTTTTTTGCACTGGGTCCCACAAGATCCAAGTTATGCCACTGGTTACAATGTTGTGAATTTTGTGTTAAAATGTGTACCTGTCATGACAAGTCATTTCATAATTACACATGCAATATGACATCATATGGATAGAACAGGCTACATGTAATTTGTACACTAAAAAAAGCTTAAATGTGGTTAAATCTTGAAACTAATATAAAATAAAATATACATTTTTCACAAACTATATATACAGTTAAGTGCCGAATTTGGATACCCCTTTTGTTTTATACATTTTTACAACCCTTTCAGAATGTCTAAAAATATAAGTTATAAAAGATCATATTTTTTATGTAGTACTGCCCTTCAAAATCTACATAACACAAAATTTACTCTAATATGCACAAATAATCCTGTTCAAAAGTTTGCATCCTCTTTGTTCTTCTTGTGCTGCCTTCTTGATCATCAATGAATGTTTGCACCTTTTGTAATAGTTGTGTATGAGTCCAAAGTGTCAAAAGCTTGATGTCAATATCATATAGCCATGGTTGGGAAGAACTCAAATGTGCAGAAGATTCTGGGAAACCAAAGAATGTACAGTAGTTGGGGGATTTTTCTTAAGAAAAGTGGGTAGCTTCACTGCACAGGACAAAGCACCTTCTCAGATGTGTATAACTTTCTTTCTTTTGCAGAACACAAATTAAGATTTTTAGAAGAATATCTCAGCTCTGTTGGTCCTCACAATGCAAGTGAATGGTGGCCAGGACTATGAAGGCATAATAAAAGTAATCCATCCGACACCTGTGGTTTAATCAATGTCTTCTGAAGTGGTCCATTTGGTTTTGGGTGAGAACAGACCAAAATATAATTACTTTTTCACTATAAATCTTGACAGCAGTCTCCTTGGTGATCACGAGTTCAAGCTTGATTACACTTCCTATAGCGCCATCTACCGCATTGTGCATGGGTTAAGCACTAGGAAGTGTAATCAAGCTTGAAATCATGATCATGCCTAGAGACTGCAATGGCAAGCTGTACAGCGAAAAAGGAGTTATGTCTACTCTCACCCAAAACCAATTGGATCGCTTCAGAAGACATTGATTAAACCACTAAACCGCTCGTATGGATTACTTTTATGATGCTTTGCATCGGGTGGTTCTTTGCCTCCACGTCATGCATTAAAATCATTTAAAGCACACCTAGCCATGGATTTTTCTTTACATATTATACTGTGAACAGAGTGCCAGTATAGATATAGTAAATATTAACTAAGCAGACAATTTTATCCAAAGCAACTTACACCACACTTCCTGTACTGTACAGGGATGATCCCCCTGGAGCACGTTGCCTTGCTCAAGGGCACAACGATGATGCATCATGGATTGCTCCTAGTGGGAATCGGACCAGCAATCTTGTGGTTAACATCCCTGCCAAGAGTAAGATTTTATTGCTCACAGGTTGCTCTTTCATTACAGAGACTTGCTTCTCAGCAAAAGTCTCCATTTAATCACACTGCTGTGCAGAACAATAGAAAACAATATTATCCCTCTGAAACCCTCCTTTCCCTGTGGCTGTGACCTGGAAAGTAGGATTCCTTCAAAACCTCAAGGTGTATCTCACAGCTGCTTCTAGTGTCAGTTAGTCCCACTGGGGTCTATTACAAAATCTGTTTGTCACGCAAAGACCTCCACTGCATCTTTGTGACCCCGCTGTGACCTTACCTAGTCCTTCCCAAAATGTACTTTCTCAGCAGAAAACAAACACAGCAACAAAGGTAGTTCTTCAAGCAGGACGACATTTTCCTAAGGTGCTCATTCTCACACATCGCGAGAGAGTGAGACAGACAGCGCGCCCTCAGGGGAGTCTCCCTCGGCTCATTTGGGGATATTCTCTCATTGCAGGGCTCAGGCTAAGCTCTTCATGAAGGCTTTCCCAACTTCCCCTGCTTTTGTTTTGCAGAGAAACTCTCCAGATTAGTGTAGCAATAAAACCATACTGTGAGAAAGCAAAACCTTAGTGCTGCAGTGATACCATAATTTAACCGCAGAGGAGTATGGTTTCATTATTGTGTTTGCAAAGGAAAACCCATATATTTTTTTTTTTTTTTTTTAACTATTTCACTGCCAAAATGGAATGTTGGCTTCATGGTTTGTTTAAAAAAAAAAAAAAAAAAAAAAAAAAAAGGCATATTGACATTACGATTTAAACAGTGTGATATGATAAACATTGAACATTTTATATTATTGCTGCTCAGATTTTAAATGTAAACAATAAAAGGCATTAGATAGAGCAGCTCAAATGTTGAACATGGCTTGCAAAAATTATAGCACTGATAATGATACCTTTTGTGTCCAAATTAATATGGTTTGCCTACACTCAACTGCCAGAAGAAGCGTTGTTCACACTTGTCCTCTTTAAAAGAACCAAATTAAGACCAGTGTTAGTCTCAAAACAAAAAAGACACTTCATTAAGATGTTGAAACTATTTTTATTTAAACATAATGGCCTCATTCATGAAACACGAGCAAAACAAAGTTTTGTGTAAATCGTTCGTAAAGCTGGTCTGACATAAATTTTCATGAAAGTTTAGTTAGAAAGTTAGTAGGTCCGAACGTGTTGTGTTCTTTCAGACAAACTTCCATGACTACGTTTTGGTTGAAGTAAAATTAAATAAGTAATTAAAAAAATAATAATTTATAATTAAATTATTGGAATTAACCTTAAATAACATAAATAATTAAAAAAAACAACAACAACAAAAAAGCTTTTATTTAGAAACGTTTCTTTGCTGCTTGCATTTATTTTTCCAAGTATCGTTTTTTCCAGCAGAAGTTCTTGACAGAAGGTTCATGGAAAGACTCAGTTTGCGTTTGATTTTCTCGGAAAAAAATAATGCCCTGTACATTTTTTTTTTATTGATATGAGCTCTATAATTTAGTTTTCATAATTTAGTATAAGCATCAGTAGGTAAATCATTCAGTTGATAACATATGGTCAGTGGTAATGCTGGGGGGTGAAGCCTACACAATGTCACATAGCTTGCAAATCTGTAATATCTTACAGCGTTTCAGTCAAAGACCTTCTTCAGGCACTCTATTAATTTCTTTGTGAAGATTTTTCCTGTTGCAAGGGAAGTATACCTCTGTTAGGCTACAGTCTTGGATTTACTCGAAGTTTCTCCAATGACGCTGGCGATGGTAGACTTCCGAACTGATTATTTTTCTACACTAAAGCTTCATGCAAACAATTTTTATTTACCTCTTGGACTGTTTAATTCACAGAAGAACCTCTGATGACAGCAAAAGCATGCGATGACTGTAAGTTCCTCACTTTCTTTTTAGAACGAACATACAAGTGTTTGCTAAATCAAAATTTTATGATGTGAATGCACTCCATAAAAAATAATTTTGGACGTTCGGAATTCATTAACATTCACAAGTTTTACTTACAAATCTGGGGAATACGAAGGATTCGTGAATCCGGCAGAACGTTTTTGGGAAGTTCCATTTTATGTGTAAATTACTCCCAATTTTTTCGTATATTTACGAAATTTTCATGAATGAGGCCCAATGTTGATAAAAATATGATGAGAAAAAAAGAATACTGCAAGATATTGACAATGTTTTTAGAAGATTCAAAATATAAGAACTGATACAATTAATTCAAAGTGTTATGTTGGGGATTTTGTCTCTTCAGTGTTTCTGCAAAAACCTGCTATACGTCATGCATTGTCATAAACTGTTTAACACATGTAAAATTAAAGCATGACGATGTTTCTAAAGCATGAAATTCACAATTCAGTAACGTCCAAAAAGTTGCTTATACAGTATGTCAGTATACAGTACTCATTATATGTGTCACGGAAAGTGTCAGGAATGAGGACCCAATTGCAGAAAGGAGTGGGGTTAGGCTGGGCAGTGGCCACTTGAGACCAGTCTGGGTGGCGTCTGCAGGGTGCTGGACAGTTTGAGTTGCAGCCTCAGAAAATTGGACTGACTGACCAGTGGCCGCTGGGTAGGTGTCTGTCTGGGTAGTGACCGCTGGACAGGGGTCAGTCTGAGTGGTGACCACAGGGAACGACAGACTGGGCAATGGCTGCTGGCGAGGGGTCAAAGTAGGCGACGGCCACTGGCGACTGGACATGCTCATTGACAGCCACGGGGGACTGGACAGGCCCGTCAATGACCACAGGTGGAGGAACATCAGTGGTCACCCAGGAGACAGCAGCAGGCTTGGACCCTTCCAGGGGTGCTGCAGTGGGCTCGGACCTCTCTAGGGATGCTGCAGCGGACTCGGACCCCTTGTGGTGAGCTGAAGCAAACTCGGACTCCTCGTGGCGAGCTGAAGCGGACTCGGACCCCTTGTGGCAAGCTACAGCGGACTCAAACCCCTCCAGGAGCGCTGAAGCAGACCCTAACGCAGGGACCCTCTCCTCTTCATCCTCCTCTTGTGGATGGAAAAAGCAGTGGGCTCCTCTGCATCCTGGTAGTCAGCAGCGGGCTCCTCCACCTCCTGGCTGTCAGCTGTGTCTGCTGCCGGTGAGGGAGTATTGTTGACCTCGGGCTGGGATGAAGGAAGGAAGTCCTCCGAGGCACAGGCTGAGATGAACTCATCCCAGTTCATGGCCAACTTGATGGTAGCGGCAAGACTTTACCCTTCACCCGTCTCTGGGACACAAGACTTGATGGGCTCATTCAGACCAGCCCTAAAGATCAGCATAAGGCTGGCCCAGACCCGTGTACACCACCAAAAACTCCAGTGCATACCCCCTCACCGACTTGTCCTCCTAATGAAGTCTGAGGAACTTCCAGGCCTGCTTGGCTCTGCATCGTGTAGGAAAAAGTGAACAAAAAGAAAAACTCATCCCAATTGCAGGAATGAGGCAACATAAAGATTTTATTAAATGAAACCATACAAACAGGGAAAACAAACTCTCACAAGGGAGAAAAACTGAAAAGCAAAACAATAACAAACTTTTAAACTGAAAGATAAGCTCTAGTGTATTGGAAAGGCTCAATTAGTATTATGTAGAAAAGTTTGGACCATTCATTCCTTTTATGTTTCCTTCAACTGCTGTTCTTAATAAATTCAATTTGCATTAAGTTCCCCCCCCCACCCCCCCGCATTATCTGCTTGCAGTGAGAGTCTGGTGGAAGCTGGACCCTGTTTGTTTTTTCTCTCCATTTATGCTCATCCACACCTTATTTCCCATTTCAAACATAAATACTAATAAAATACTAATACTCACAGCACGTTGAGGGTAGGTCACATTCGCAGACTTCCCTATCACAAACATACTGTGCTCTGCTCATTTTCCTCATTATTAAATTACACAATCAAACTATATGAAATACAGTTTTAAAAGGGGTCCAGTGTTTCCTGAAGGTGCATTCTGATTCATTCACTAAAGCCACATTTATAAGTGGTCAGGAAAGCATAATTTCCACCACAGAATTCTACTAAACACATTACAGAATATGAGATGTGCAGGAAATGACACTGTGGTGGGAATTTTCGAGATTTTGATAAATAAAAATAAAAAAAATGACATAAATCTCCTGTGATGCATGTACTGTACATACACTGTTGGACGTGCTAAAAGTGTCTGAAGTAACACCCATACTGAACATGCAGAAGACTTTATGCGTAGTTTAAATCGGAGAACCTCAAATCAGAGAAATACAAAAGTTGCATTTTAGTTCTACTGGTTCTTAATTTAGTAATCCTTATATTAGACTTCCTGTGCTCTCCTTTAACTGGGGGTCATGCAGAGCCGGCCGTTTTGAGGTGTTACTGTAGCCAGGAGGAAATCACCCCCCTCATCCTCATACATCCATGACCAGAAACACCATGGTTGGATTAGTCATGCCTCGGCCCGCTCGTATTTACATTAGCAGTGGATTTCACACCGTGAGATCTACTCCACCTCTGTGTTTTACAGTCACGCATGTTCAGATGTTAGAGGCCGGCAGCCTTGGGTGATCCAGAGTACAAGCATTTGTAAGAGCTGGGGTTTAGAAAAAACAACAGAAAAAGCATTGCTTTTCGTGCGATTTAATCATCTGCGATGTCGCGCGCACTCATGTGTGTGTGTGTGTGTGTGTGTGTGTGTGTGTGTGTGTGTGCAGAATCCTCATGCTTTATTCTTGTGTTTTCCAGAGGACCAGATCCCTCACGGGTTCCCGTCCATAGACATGGGCCCACAGCTGAAGGTGGTGGAACGAACACGCACAGCCACAATGCTTTGTGCCGCCAGTGGTAACCCTGACCCAGAGATCTCCTGGTTCAAAGACTTCCTGCCTGTCGATATTAACAGCAGCAATGGAAGAATAAAGCAACTCCGCTCAGGTAAAGAATCTGTAAACACACAACATCCCAGAATGACTATGCTTTAAGAATAAAACTTTAAAGGGCCCACTCACTTTTTGCAAAGATGATAATTGCATACATTGAAAGAGGGGGTACATCCAGGAAGTGGTGTTTTTCAACGTCAAATAAAGACAATTAGGGCTGCCCCCTGATAGTCGACCAAAGGTTAGTCGATGAGAAGAGTCTTGGTCGACCAAGTTTTGATTGGTCGGTTGGTCGCAGAAAAAGCTCCGCAGTAAAACCAGTATTAGCGCTGGTTGGACGCTAGGTGCTTTTCATTAAGCAGGGTTAGGGTTAAGCCTACACAATAAAGCAAGACACCTTGATTTCAAACATAGAACTTTGTTTTGTATTTATTTGAACTAAAAATTCAAATGAAACTGGAAAAAATAAATAAAAATAAGTGCAATTAAAATGTGTGTTGTTCGAAAGATTGTTTTACAACAGTTGTCAACATCTCTCTGGCAAAGAACCTATCTTATCCGGGAAAATACATCATGTGTGTGAATAAATTCGATTTGTTCCCTCCTTCACGAGATAGATATATATATATATATATATATATATATATATATATATATATATATATATATATATATATATATATATATATATATATATAGATAGATAGATAGATAGATAGATAGATAGACAGATATCGCTATATCCAATTACATCGGCAACCCCGGGGCTGAGGGACTGGTGAATATTCTTGCTTTAGTGATTTTGCATTGATAATTTAATTAATTTATTTTAAAAACGAAAAACTTAAATCAAATACATTTCTAAATTCAAATTGCACTCCAAAAGAAATGAAAAAGCAATTAAAATAATGAAGTGATAAAAGAATAATATATATATATATATATATATATATATATATATATATATATATATATATATATGTATACAGTATATACACCTTTCCATTTATCATCAGGCAAGAATCCGTCTAAACATGCATGCGGAAAATTACTTTGAAAAATTACTAATGAAGACATAAAAACTATTATAAATGTAATAATAATAATTATAACGATGATAATAATCACTGAAATATAAATCATGGTTCGAGGTGAACGTGTTTTTGTATTATTTTATGTTTTAATCACAGATGTTTAGGATGCAGAGTTGGTCACAATGAACTGCTCTGTGGAAATAAAGTGAACTGAACTCAAAGCACCTCCTGAGCTGAGATGTCTGAGGTCATTTGCAGCACTTATAGATGATACTGTTCTTGCAAAAAAAAAAAAAAAAAAAAATCGGAAGACTGAGAACCTTTTAGATGCGCGTTACACGAGACTGCATGCCTCCATATCAGCAGTGCTTTTCTGTCATCTGTTCTTAATAATGTAATAAAGAGTGTTTCTTCAAGAGCATGTCTGTGTGTCTATGGGAAATTATTTGTAATATTAATTTTATAATAATAGCCTAATAATAATACTAATAATAATAATTTAATACATGGGAAAACGAGCCAAATATCGTCTTGACATCGTCAAAGGCATCGTCAATCCTGAAATCATCGTCCGTTGGCACAACACTATTGTGCATTTATCTCTATAAATTAACAAAATGTTCAGACAGTCTCCTTGCTGGTTTTTCCGACACATTCAGAATCATTACCGCTTTTGCCGGTGTCACTGAGGCTCGCTTTGTGCATGCGCTTGTAAAATTTATATTTTATAGGCTCATTATTACGGTTTAGTATTCCTCTGTAATGTAGAACAGTGTTAGCAATGTTACTTATAACATTCTTTCTCAGCCCCGGACCCCCCCCCCCAAACAAATATATTCAAGTAATTAAATTAATATCATAAACGTGCGACTAGTTGACTAATGGCTTAAATTAACTCCTACTAGTCGACTAGGAAAATCTTTGGTCGGGGGCAGCCCTAAAGACAATGGAGCACAACAGTGACTGCTCACTTTCTAAGTGCCATTGGTTCCAGAAGTATTTGTCCCATTCATTTTCTCCATAGGCAGTAAAAAAGACAAATGTATAAGACTTTGCTCTTAACCACTTTTATGAGGAAAAGAATAGCTCACCCCATGAAGAATGACACAAAATTATGACTGACGTAATGTCATCTCTGATGCTGAAGAATCAAGTCAGAAACTTTACTATACAACAATTGACCAAGGCCACATCCACACTAATACATTTTTGTTTGAAAGCGCATTGATTTTGCTTTGTTTTATGACTCTTATCCACACTGGAATGGTGTTTTCCTTCATCAAAAATAGATTTTCAAAAACGCTCTCCATAACTGCATATTTTAGAAAACGATGACATTAGAAAAATGTAAATGGAGATTTCAGATGAAAATGAATTAGTGCGGCCATTACTTAAGTCATTTATATTAAGTATAAAATACTATGTATTTGAAGTTTATTGTAAAATATTCAAATATATAGTACAGCACTAAATAATACATTGTTTGAGAGTGCAGAGAGACCAATTTACGTAATTTGCAACAGCTTATGGGAGTGGGCAGTTGCTGCTGATCTCTTGTGCTGCAGTTTACAGGATGTTTAAATCACTTTTCGCTTCTACAGGAACATTTATCTACACTTAACCACCTCAGAGCTCATGGTAGGTATGTCTCGAATGGTTTCGTTGTTATAGCTAACAATTTATTTGTCTAAGGAGAAAATGGATAGTTTTATTTTTACTTCTGCAACACTGCTATTTCTCTCTTTAGCGGCTTAACATATGCCATGTAGCTATTGACATCAGCTGCTAGAGAGGAACACTACACCGCTGCATATTACCTAATAACGTTTCCATTTGTTTATTGTCCCAACACTTGACAACCCAAGTGCCCTAAAGAAGAATAAAATGACGCACAAAGTGTCTAGAATTACAGAAAACTTCCAACGTACATGGCTTGTAGATGACAGGAAAGAGAGCAAGTGACAGTTTTAATTCCAAATGGGTGTCCACTTTAATTTCATGTCTCAAATTAAACAAACAAAATATGAAGACAGAATGGCTCACAGTTATTATTCATAACCCTCAAGTTAGGACACACAAACATTATTAAAATGACAGCACAATGATTTGTTTTGATTAGATTCGTCGGCCCTTGTCAACAAACATTTCCAGCATTATTCATCAAACAGTTTCGTATTCGTCAGATAATTCCCACTCGGCCAATCCATCTCGCGGCTACCAGACAATTGCATCATTTATTTGTTCTGATATAGTCCATTATTTGATCCTGAGATTAGCTTTCCTCTTCACCCATTAGCGTGAAGGCATTTTTTCATAACGAGTGCCAATGAAACAATTTTTAAATTCATGACCTTTACCAAAACTTCTTCGAACAAATAGGAAAAACACTCATAATTCAATACCTGCTGCTTCAAAGTGAAGCCTTAATCTCTCTGAAACATGTTATTGTGTACAAGTAATTACCATCAGCCCTGCCAAACTGGGCAATTCTACTCTGGACATCAATCAACAGTCTGTTCACAATACAGGCTGAGTGATAAGCAAGCAGGGATGAGAAAACTACTGGCAGAATCTGATAAGGTGAGATGGGAGAGAGAGGATTAGTATAGAGTGCAATACTGCTCTGCTCAGTGTAAACACTCACAGGTAAACCAGGTACAAGACTATATGTCCGTCAGTAGTCAAGCCTCCGGACAGTGGAGCGAACAACTGGCCCTCTGCGATCTAACATGATCAAGTCACACGTTATTTAAAGATGGCTATCAGTAACTGGAAGTTTTATTTATCAAGACTGGTATAATTGATTTAATATATAAGTTATTATTGGAGCTTGTTAAGGCAATGTCTGTATATTATTGCTCATTTGAACAAACCCATTTCTATAAGGTGCAACTGTATGATTTTTATGGTACTTTATGATTGTTGCTTGTCAGACTATACAATATGATCCCAGTGAAATCTTGGGTAAAAGCCATCACTAACTGTATGTTAAACATTGTAGCCAAGACATTGGTCCCAATCATCCAGATTGACAGCGTTGACTAGGTGTTTTACATCATCAGGACATCGTAGGAGCAGTCACCCATGACTGCGATACAAAATTTGTGACACTGCCAGAACTTCATCTGAGGCTAAGATTCTTCACAAAGGCAATTAGCACGTCACACTAAGTGATCGAAAACAGCCAATTTTTTCTTACAATAAGAGAAATCTTATGATCCCTGACATTTGTCTTGGATGGCAAAATAGTGGGCAAAATCATTCAGTGTGAAACGTCCTGGTTACTTTCGTAACCTCCGTTTCCTATCTATCACTCACTCGATGTTGTGTCGATGTAGTGACACTAGGGGTTACTCTTGGGAGCCCCAAACACCTCTGTTTTTTTTTTTAAAAAGGCCAATGAGAATTGGCGAGTGGAATTTGCATGCCACTCCCCTGGACATTCGGGTATAAAAGGAGCTGGTATGCAACCACTCATTCAGGTTTTGCGCTGAGGAGCTGAGACCAGGTCCCGGCCATTTCAGCGGGTAGTTCAGCGTTGTGGCAAGAGGGACACAACGTCTCGTTCCCTCCATCAGGGAACAGAGGTTACAAAGTAACCAGGATGTTCCCTATCTGTCACTCACTCGACGTTGTGTCGATGTAGTGACACTAGGAGTCCCTATACAAAATGCCACAACTAGCTGAACTGTGATACGTGAACTGGCGGTGTGTGACGGGCAGACTGCTGTGTGCCTCGTAGCCAGCACAACAGGCCGTCACGTAACCTCCCCCAATGCCCTTATAAGCGTCGAACGGTCCATTCAGAACAAGTCGGCTGCCCAACTATAGGGACAGTCTAGCCCAGCCGAGGCCTCTTTTCCCTCTCTTTTCTCCCCAAAAAGAGTGTAATTTGTTAACTGACTGGGAGCCATAAGTGTCTGCATCGGGGGGTGTCCCTCCCAAGGGGGAGACACTGCGGAGAGCACACCCCGCCCAAAAGGGGGGGGTATTATGAGTGGAATACGTCACATGGTCTTACCGAGTCTTTTTGGAAGTATGTCATGAGGGGAGGTCCCATGGTAGGTCCTACCCGAAGGGGGAGGAGTTTCTACAGAGCATGGCGACCGGGGGCAGAGGGGCCTCTGCCAAGGAAGACACAGTTTGCCGTCAGGGAAATAATTTAGCAGAAGATATCACATGGGTTCTCTTTCGGGGAACATGTGGAGCACCTACCTCAGTACAGGGGCTCATTAGCGCACGTAATGGGCCGGTCAGCGAGTTTCTGGGCAAACTCAACTGCCAGAGGGCTAAGGAGGAAAGTCATCCAGAGATCACAGTATGTGAACATGACTGGGAGTCAAGAGAGGGGAAAGGCGCTATGCGCAAGCGGTACACATGGCCAGTTGTCCCGGAACTTACCTACTTGTGCCTGCCAATACATGGGACGAGACCGGCTCAACCCAGGAATTGTAGAACCTTGCAAAGGTGTTGGGTGTTGCCCAGCCCGCTGCTCTTCAGATGTCTGCCAAAGAGGCGCCACTGGCCAGGGCCCAGGAGGCTGCCACACATTTCTGGTGGAGTGGGCTCGTAACCCCGCAGGGGGTGGCACGTCCTGAGCCTGATATGCCATCGCAATGGTGTCAATGACCCAGTGGGATATCCTCTGTTTGGAGACAGCGCTTCCTTTCCGCTGTCCACCAAAGCAAACAAAGAGCTGCTCGGAGCTTCTAAGGCTCTGCGTGCGATCCAAATAGATGCGTAACGCTTGCACCGGACACAGCAATGCCAAAGCTGGGTCTGCTTCCTCCTGGGGCAGCGCTTGCAGGTTCACCACCTGATCCCTAAAAGGGGTCGTAGGAACCTTGGGCAAATAGCCCAGTCGGGGTCTCAGGATCACATGAGAGTAACCCGGACCAAATTCCAGGCATGATTCGCTGACAGAGAACGCCTGCAGATCCCCTACCCTTTTGATGGAAGTGAGCGCAGTCAGGAGGGCAGTCTTCAGAGAGAGTGCCTTAAGCTCAGCTGACTCCAAGGGCTCAAAGGGAGCTCCCTGTAGACCCCGAAGGACTACAGAGAGGTCCCACAAGGGGACGAGGCACGGTCTGGAGGGATTCAACCTCCTAGCGCCTCTCAGGAACCTGATGATGAAGTCGTGCTTCCCCAAATACTTACCATCTACTGCATCGTGATGAGCCGAAATGGCAGCTACATACACCTTCAGGGTGGAGGGGGACAGCCGCCCCTCCAGTCTCTCCTGCAATAAGGAAAGCACTAATCCGACTTCGCATCTCTAGGGGTCTTCGCGGCAGGAAGAACACCACTTAGCGAACAGACGCCATTTCAAGGCATACAGGCACCTCTTAGAGGGAGCCCTGGCCTGAGTGATCGTGTCTACCACCACGGGTGGTAGGCCACTTAGGTCTTCCGCTTCCCATCCAGGGGCCAGACGTGGAGATTCCAGAGGTCTGTTCAGAAGGTGCCCCATCCCTGAGAAAGAAGGTCCTTCCTCAGGGGAATTCGCCGGGGGGTGAGCTGTCGCGAGGAGCGTGAGATCCGAGAACCTTGTCTGGGTGGGCCAGTAGGGTGCTACTAGGATGACCTGCTCCTCATCCTCCCTGACCTTGCACAGGGTCTGTGCAAGTAGGTTTAATGGGGGAAACGTGTATTTGCGTAGTCCAAGGGGCCAGCTGTGTGCCAGTGCATCTATACCGAGAGGTGCCTCGGTCAAGGTGTACCAAAGTGTGCAGTGGGTGGATTCCCGGGAAGCAAACAGGTCTACCTGTGCTCAACCGAATCGACTCCAAATCAGCTGGACCACCTGAGGGTGGAGTCTCCACTCTCCCCTGAGGGTAACCTGAAGTGACAGCGCGTCCGCTGCGGTGTTGAGGTCACCCAGGATGTGAGTGGCTCGTAGCGACTTGAGGTGCCTTGGCGGATGATGTACGCTACCTTCACTGTGTTGTCTGTCCGGACAACACGTGCTTGCCCTGGATCAATGGCCGAAACATTTGATGTGCCAATGCAGCCGTGGGCCAGTCCAGGAGCCAGCGGCTGTGTGCCCGTTGCATTCGGCACCTCAGCCCATCTTGGAGGCATCTGTTGTAACCACGACGTGCCTGGAGACCTGCTCTAGGGGAATCCCTGCCCATAGAAATGCATGGTCGGTCCAAGGGCTGAAGAGGTGGCGACAGATCAGCATGATGGCCACGCGATGTGTCCCACGGCGCCATGCCCATCTCGGGACTCGAGTCTGAAGCCAGTGTTGAAGCGGTCTCATATGCATCAACTGAGCGGAGTGGCCGCCGCTGAGGATGCCATATGCCCCAGGAGCCTCTGAAAAAGTTTCAGTGGAACCACTGTTCTCCGTCTGAACGCCTTCAGACAGTTCAGCACCGACTGTGCGTGCTCGTTTGTGAGGCACGCTGTCATCGAGACTGAGTCCAACTCCAAACCGAGAAAAGAGATGCTCTGAACCGGGGAGAGTTTGCTCTTTTCCCAGTTGACCCGAAGCCCCAGTTGGCTGAGGTGCTGGAGCACGAGGTCCCTGTGTGCGCACAGCAACTCTTGAGAGTGAGCTAGGATTAGCCAGTCGTCGAGATAGTTGAGGATGCAGATGCCCATTTCCCTTAGCGGGGCAAGGGCTACCACTGCGACCTTCGTGAAGACGCGAGGGAACAAGGACAGGCCGAAGGGGAGGACTTTGTACTGGTACGCCTGGCCTTCGAAGGCAAACCGCAGGAAGGGTCTGTGTCGAGGTAAGACCAAGACGTGGAAGTACGCGTCTTTCAGGTCTACCGCCGCAAACCAATCTTGATGCAGGACGCTCGCTAGAATGCGTTTTTGTGTCAGCATCTTGAATGGGAGTCTGTGCAAAAACCAGTTCAGTACTCACAGGTCCAGGATTGGTCACAACCTACCGCCTTTCTTCGGTACGATGAAGTAAGGGCTGTAGAACCCTTTCTTCATCTCGGCTGGAGGGACAGGCTCTATCACGCCCATGCGCAGAAGGGTAGCGATCTCCGCACACAAGGTAGTGCCCTTCATTGAGGTGAAGCGGACGCCGCTGAACCTGGGCAGGCTCCTGGCGAACTGAATCATATAGCCAAGTCAGACGGTCCGGGTCAGCCATCGTGATGGGTTGGAAAGCGCGTGATGGGTTGGCGGCTTGTCCAGTGGCACCGTAGGCCTTAGCCATCAGGGACGACGTAAACCTACAGGCCCTGCACAGGAGTTTCGGGCGCCCATGCCAGGTGGCGGTGCTCTGTGGGCACAAGTGCACCGCGAGCGCCTTATCCACCTGGGGGATCACCGAATACCCCCTGGCCGCTCCGCTATCAAGGGTAGCGAGAGCAGGGGAGCTGAATGACCGGGACCGGGCAGTAAAAGTTGCCACCCACTATCCTGTCAGCTCCTCATGCACTTCCGGGAAGAAAGGAACCTGGAATGGGCGTGGCCATGGGTAGCGCCCCGAGCCCAGGAACCAATCATTGAGCTGCGAGGTTCAGGGGAGAGTGGAGGGTTCCACTCTAACCCGACGCTCACGGCCGCCCGGGAAAGCATGTCCGTCATTTCCATGTCGGCCTGGGACCAGGCGGCCATTCCCGATCGTCCGACTGCACGAGCCCGCTCTCCAAAGCTGCACTCTAACTCGTCTTCTTCCCGGGCTCCGAACGAGAGGTTGAACTCACCCTGAGACGAGCCGGCGATCTCGTCCAAGCGCCCGACCGGGGCAAGCGAGCGTGCTGGGGAATGGGAGGTCCATGGGGGGGATACCCGGCAGAGGTGGTCCCAATGAGGTCCCCAAATTGCCCCCGGTGCTAACGGCATGGCCTCATACTCATAGGTAGATAGACCAAGGCAGGTAGCCACTGGGGTGGCTTGCTTTCTCACGAATGCAAGCCGCGACCGCAACGTTGCCATGGTCATGTTCTCGCAATGAGGACAAGACTCATCCACGAACGATATCTCTGCGTGGGCAGCGCCCAGACACGTAAGACAGCGATCGTGGCCATCGGAAGCGGAGAGATAACGACCACAACCAGGAATAACACACAAACGGAAAGTCATCTTTAAAAAGATGTTCCGTGTGTGCTGCTCTTTTAGAAAGAAAATATACTCTTTTTAGAATATACTCTTTTAGTTGTTTCTGCCGAAGCACCCAGGGGCATTCTCTGCACTCCACGGGTGCAGGGGGGGAGAAGCCGCTGAAATGCGCTGTAGAATCCAGCAGATGAGGTGAATGAACTTTGCAGATGAATTCAGCTTCAATGAATAGAACCGCTCGGCTCCGAAGAGAAAATCTGAATGAGTGGTTGCATACCGGCTCCTTTTATACCCGTATGTCTGGGGGAGTGGTATGCAAATTCCACTCGCCAATTCTCATTGGCCTTTTTTCAAAAAAGCAGAGGTGTTTGGGGCTCCCAAGAGTGACCCCTAGTGTCACTATATCGACACAACGTTGAGTGAGTGACAGATAGGGAACCGGCTTTAAGTATTAATCTTAGACGATTAACTCTTCCTACACCATTTGTGCTGTGGACATGACTGATAGCTCAAATCGTGCTGCTTGTTGAGGAATTGATCTAAGTGATCAGTTTGTCGATTTTTTGCCTGGTGGGCGATAAAATGATAACAAAATACCATAGACTTAAATTTAAGGAAGGACCTGAGCCATATTTGGAGACAGGAATTATATAAAGACTTGGAGGTGGGTCTTTTTATCTTAGGCTAGTAAACAACCTCCCAGAACACACTAGCTCCCACCTAGCAATCACTTAGAATGCCCTAGAATGCCTTGGTAACCAACCACAATACCCAAACATCATGGTGGCAAGCACCACTCACATTTTGTTTAGATTTTTCTTTTCCCCGACTTACAGAATTGTTATCATAGATATCCATACATAGATGCCACATTAGCAGCTGTTCCTATGGGCTGCGATATGTTGGCATGTCCGCCGTATTGGAAAGGTCAAGAGCTGTCACTCATCACATAAAAATGAATTGACCAATGCAGTCTGCTGTAGTCTGTAGTCATTTCCAGCCAATTTTCACAAGATCTGATTTGCAATAAAAATCAGAAAATATTGCAGATGATATAAATATTCAATAGATGTAAACAGAATATTGGTGAAACACTGTTATGGATAATATTGATCATCAGATGATTTAAGCTATAAAAGCGGTGGGACCAGTGATCAAACATGCAACGGGATGGATAGGTCATAACCATCAATGTATCTTGCTCAAAAACATGCATAATATATTTATTTATTTAAATAAAATATTTGTTGTTAAATCATATAGCATCATTCAGATGCACTCAAATTTTTTAAGATTTAGGCATATACATTTCATGACAAAATTCCATGTAATTTTTTTTAACAAGTTTAAATAAATAAAACAGTTTTTTTGGGGGGGTGGGGTGTCAAAGATTACTAAATTTGATTTGATAATTTTTTGTTATGAAATTGAAATGCATAAATCTTAGTGTTATAAGTTCTATTCATATATATTATAAACTATAACCTGGGCTAATAAACTATTAAACTAAATTATTATTTAAACTGAGATAATACAAAATTACAGTGCAATTTTTTTGTGTATATTTTACATGTACATCTATGTTACTATTAAATAGACTTGTATGGCACATATATTATGGCAGGATTCATATAGGTTGCAATAAAACATTGACTAATTACTAACTAAGCATTTTGCGTGACCTAATCTAAAATGAGAACTGTATATGCATAATTAAACATTTATTAATGATCCATTACTCTGAAAACTTGGCCCTGAAATAACCATCTCCACAGCATCTCAATCACAAAGACTCAAAACAGACAAAAAAAAAACAAAAAAAACAGACACAATACAAAAGCACAAGAATAATAGTGAGAGGAAAATCCACAGTTTATTAAAAGAGATCCTCTAATTGTTCACATGCAACTTCCATCCTATTAAGCTTTATGAGCAGACTTGTTCTTATTATTGCAAATTAAAAAACTGTTTAGTTCAGTTTCACCAGTGGACCTACTATAAATATTTCATACAATTTAATCTGATTCAAGAAGGAAAGTCCAACAATCCCGCTACAGTCTGTGTGAACTACGCTGGCTACCACCCCTGGAGTTCGCTAGTTCGAATCCCAGGGTGTGCTGAGTGACTCCAGCCAGGTCTCGTAAGCAACCAAATTGGCCCGGTTGCTAGGGAGGGTAGAGTCACATGGGGTAACCTCCTTGTGGTCACTATAATGTGGTTTGTTCTCGGTGGGGCGCGTGGTGAATTGAGCGTGGCTGCCGCGGTGGATGGCATGAAGCCTCCACACGCGCTATGTCTCCGTGGCAACGCGCTCAACAAGCCACGTGATAAGATGCGCGGGTTGACTCTCTCAGACATGGAGGCAACTGGGATTCGTCCTCCACTACCTGGACTGAGGCAAATCACTATGCAACCACAAGGACTTAGAGTGCATTGGGAATTGGGCATTCCAAATTGGGAGAAAAAGGGGAAAACCCCCCCACCCCCCCCCCAAAAAAAAGAAATAGGAAAGAGTATGTAGCATTATATTATTGACTTCAGCAGAGAACATTTCCTTACTATGCTGCTGATGTGTACAAGTGACGTTGTCACATCGTATATGTTACTTTTCTCAGCGCTGGGCCAGACAGTACTTTGTGGACACTGAATAGGGCATTTTATGTAATAATTTTCCAGAGATTGCAGGAGCGGATTTGTAACTCAGGTACCAATCCTTGTAGTAAAAAGATACAAGCACATTATTTAATATACAAATGTCTGCAGTATGACAAAAACGTCCTAAGATTTGAATGCTGATCAACGAATAATTCAGCTTTCAGGATTCAGCCGGGAGGCACCCCATTCAGGAAGACACATTTGTCTCTCATAGAATTGTTTTTTTTAAAGGTGCATATGTATGAATTTTCATGTAATATTCACCCTTTTTTTGCCAATGTGTGAACGGCTTGTAACGCAGCTTAAAAATGAGCCCTTCCCAGACTTCCTAGGTTGCCTATTAAAGCCTGTAGACTGATTTTCATGCGAAGGGAGCGGGTCGCATTTGCCGGGAAAATCCAAAGGATGTGACATTTATGCGAGCCTTGCCTCAGACAGTAATAGCTTCTCTTCCGCTATTCAACAGCGACAACAAACTGCAACACTAGGTAACGTTATCTTAGAGATGGAATCCAGCAAACGTCTGGCTCCCAGCACAACACGACTTCTACACAAACTCAGAGTAAGCCAAAAAAAATGTATCTACTGAATCCAGTCTGGCTAAGCGGGAACATGATCGTGGTCGAGCGAAAACTAGAGTGAACATCGGCAGAGCATTTGATTCCTGGAGGGACCTTCATTCGGTTTTGGTTATCAAAACTGACCCTGTATTGGCGTTATTATTATTGGACAGATAAACTTACATAACTGCAAAGCATGTGAAATATAGTGCCATAAGGATTGATCTGTGTAATTTTAGCTAAACTACAATATGTTACGATTCACTGTTGTCTGCCATGTGTTTCCCCCTGGACTACACTTCCCATAATCCCCTGCTCTGATCACTTCCATCTGTTCCCCATTGCTATGTCACAGCCAAACCTCAGCCTGCTCCATGCCATGTCACAGCCACGTCTGAATCTGCTCCACGCCACATCACAGTCAAATCTGAGTCCGCTCCACGGCATGTCACATCCACGTCTGAGTCAGCTCCACGCCATGTCACAGTCCAGCCTTCTGCGACTCATTGCTTCAAGCATTCCGTGGCCCCTGTCTCGAAGCCCTTCACGGCCCTTATCTCCAAGTTGAATTATTCACCACTGATATTGGTGCGTAGGGCCACGAAAATCCTTCCCCACAAACTGTCAGAGCCCATGCCTGCCACGGCCAATGAGCCGACGCCTACGCCAGCACAGCCAAGGAGCCGATGCCCACGCCAGCCACGGCCAACGAGCCGACGTCCATGCCAGCCACAGCCAACGAGCCGACGCCCACTCCTGCCATGGCAAACGAGCCAACGCCCACGCCTGCCACGGCCAACGAGCTGGAAGCTTCATCCATCTCAGAGCCAGCATTACCAGCCTCGTCCGTCCCAGAGCCAGTGTTACCTACGTTGGCCTCCCAGAGGAGGAGTAGGAGAAAGGCTTCCGTTTCCAAGTCTCAGCCCATGTTCACGACCACAGAGGTCGTCTCCGAGTCTCCGCCCATGTACACGACCACGGAGGTTGTTTCCAAGTCTCAGCCCATGTTCACGACCACAGAGGTCATCTCCGATTCTCTGCCCTTGTACGTGACCACAGAGGTCGTTCCTGATTCTCAGTCCATGCCCATGACCACAGAGGTCATTCCCGAGTCTCAGTCCATGCCCACGACCACAAAGGTCATTCCCGAGTCTCTGTCTACGCCCACGACCACAGAGGTCGTTCTCGAGTCTCAGTCCATGCCCACGACCACAGAGGTCATTTCCGAGTCTCTGTCCATGCCCACGACCACAGAGGTAGTTCTCGAGACTCTGTTCATGTTCACGACCACTGAGGTAATTTCCCAGTCATCCTGGACTCTTAGTCTTGATCCTTCCTCGGCTCCGCCTTCTACGGCTTCCCCTCAAGCCTGCCACAGCTCCGCCTTCTACAGCTTCACCCCTTGAGCCTGCCATGGCTCCACCTTCTACGGCTTCGCCCCTCGAGCCTGCCACGGCTCTGCCTTCCATGGCTCCATCCCTCGAGCCTTCCATGGCTCCGTCCTTTGAGCCTCCTATGGCTCCACCTTCCACGGCTTCGCCCCTCGAGCCTCCAATGGCTCCACCTGCCACGGCTTTGCCTTCCATGGCTTTGCCCCTCGAGCCTTCCACGGCTTTGCCTTCCATGGCTTCGCCCCTTGAACCTCCTATGGCTTCGCCCCTTGAACCTCCTACGGATCCGCCTTTCACAGCTCCACCCTCAGAGTCTTCCATGGCTCGTCTCTACCCTGAGGTGATCTCCTGGCTGTCCGCCTGATATACTCTGGTCTCCTGGGTCTTCTGGCCATCCACCTGACCTGCTCTGGTCTCCTGGGTCTTCTGGCCATCCACCTGATCTGCTCTGGTCTTCCGGGTCTCCTGGCCATCCGCCTGATCTGCTCTGGTCTTCTGGGTCTCCTGGCTGTCCGCCTGATATACTCTGGTCTCCTGGATCTTCTGGCCATCCACCTGATCTGCTCTGGACTTCTGAGTCTTAAGGCTGTCCGCCTGATCTGCCCTGGTCCCCTTGGTCTCTTGTCCATCCACCTGATCTGCTCTGGTCTCATGGCCTTCCACCTGATCTGCTCTGGCCTCCCTGGTCTCATGGCTGTCCGCCTGATCTGCCCTGGTCTCCTTCGTCTTCTGGCTGTCCGCCAGATCTGCTCTGTTCTCCTTGGTCTCTCGGCTGTCTGCCCGATCTGCTCTGCTCTCCCTGGTCTTCCGGCCCTCCACCTGATCCACTCTGGTCTCTTTGGTCTCCGGCTTCATCTTGGCCCTGCCTACCTTACCAGCCTTCCTTGGGCGTCAGGAGCATTAGATGGGGGGCTATTTTACGATTCACTGTTGTCTGCCCTGTGTTTTGCCTCTGTCAACTGTTTCCCCCTGGACTACACTTCCCATAATCCCCTGCTCTGATCACTTCCAGCTGTTCCCCATTTTTCTCACCTGTGTTCCATTCACTCATTAGTCTTTGTCTATTAAATGCCCTGTTGTTTGCTCATTCCTTTTCAGTTGTTATGTGTTTTGACCTCCCGTGTATTTCCTGTGTTTTCTCACCTTGGATGTTTTCTTTGTTCCTGTTTTACCCATTATCCTGTACTTTGTTTATTTTATTAAAGTATGTTTTGCTGCACCTAGATCCAGCCTCCCATGACCTCCTTCTGCATGTTACAGAATAACACATTAAATGAATGCTAGACAATGTTCAAGATAATGCAAAAAGACCCATTCATTAGTGTAACGTAACTTGGTTATACAGAAAATATATACATTCTGTTGTAATAAAACAATAGTGCATCGATATTTCAGAATGACAGTTGTGACGGAATCACATCAATACTGAATTGTGTCAACATATTTATAATGTACAGTCTATTTTATAAACAGCTACTGTCATCATCCACCAAATTTAGCTAACAGCTATTGATAAATCTGGCTAACTAGCTAATGCCAACATAGGCTATCATATAAATGCAGTCAATGTATCATGCAAAGAAAATGTATTACTTCAAACTACATTCTCTCATAGTCAGACCTATATCCACACTTTGTTTTAGCCCTGTTCCAGCACTGGAGAATCAAATATAATATACAGTCTCAAAGTTTGTAGTAAAACAATCATAACTGTGTAATTTTAATTGTGCTACCTCATCTGTCAGCATGATACAGGTGATTCTCGTTGTCTCTTTGTACGTTACGTCATTGTTTTGGTCGATGCTCGCTCGCTCACGTCCCTATGGAGTGTGTGCACGAGCACGAGCAACAGGTAGCTGGCTGCAGTTCACTTAACGGCCGCAGGTGTCATTAATAACAAGGGTTTCTGAATTTTACATACTGCATCTTTAAGTTAAATCACCACAGTGATGACGTTTCAATTCGCAAAATTAGATATTCAATAAATCAATGACTAATCAAATGAATTCATAAAGAGTTCATCAAATGAAATAATTTTTATCAAATGCTACAATAACATCTTCACAGCTGAATCTAAACAGTTATTTTTTGTCAAATAACTTGAGCACAACAGAGAATCACTGTATAAATTAAAAACTTACAGTACATTCAGTACAACAGCACACTTGCTTGTGAAATTTGCTAAAATATAATTATTCCTGATATAATAGTAATAATAATAATATTTATAATAATATTATTATTATTAAAATGAATACAATTTTTTACTATGCAGTAATAATATATTTTTTGTCATAATTTCTTCAATTTCACGCATCCATTTAAACTGAACTTTTATTTTGATGGTGCACTGTGTCAGTTTCTGTATCTGACAGAAGTTTCACACTTCTGGATAAGCAGTTTGCTACATGGACGTTTGATTATTACACCATAAGAGGCTGCAGTTTCATTAAATAAATAGTCTGGAATGTGTGCACGTTTCGAATTAAATGAGCATTTCGCTCTCTGTAATCTAATACACAGATAACAGAAGTCATAATGTGATGATTTTAGCAGGTCACTTTGAAGCGTGCAACACAAGAGAACTGGATATTTCTTTTATTTATTTTTTTATTTTATCCCCTTTTCTCCCCAATTTGGAATGCCCAATTCCCACTACTTAGTAGGTCCTCGTGGTAGTGCGGTTACTCACCTCAATCCGGGTGGTGGAGGACAAGTCTCAGTTGCCTCCGCTTCTGAGACTGTCAATCCACGCATTTCATCATGTGGCTCGCTGTGCATGACACTACGGAGACTCCACACGTGGAGGCTCATGCTATTCTCCACACACAACTTACCACGCGCCCCACTGAGAGCGAAAACCACTAATCGCGACCATGAGGAGGTTACCCCATGTGACTCTACCCTCCCTAGCAACCGGGCCAATTTGTTTGCTTAGGTAACCTGGCTGGAGTCACTCAGCACACCCTGGATTCGAACTTGCAACTCCAGGGGTGGTAGTCAGTGTCAGTACTCACTGAGCACCCAGGCCCATCAGTGGAATACTGGATATTTCTTAAATGAAATCACAGGCTGCTGTGGTTTAATAATCACACTTGGACACATGTACAACACATTTAGAAGATTTAGTGATAATGCAGTACTGGTCCGAAAGGGCGAAACTCTCACACTGGCACCGGGCCAGCTGGCCATACTTGAGCCATGTTAATAAATGTTTAATTAGGCATATACAGTTCTCACTTTAGATTAGGTCATGCAAAATGCTTAGCTAGCCGTTAGTAAGTGCTTTGTTACGACCTTTATTAAGCATTAATTCATTGAATAGTAAGACTACCTAAACATTAATATATACATTAATTAAGCAGAAATGTGTATTCGATTCATTACATATTTAATATATTTATTAACTATGAATTTATGCTGTCTTAATGTTCTCATAAACACTTCTTTACCACTGGTTTGTATCAACTAAAATACATCAGTTAGGTATGATTAACAAGTTGTTTACTAAAGATAAAAAACAATTCTTTGCCTAGAATAGAAACAAATAACATACTATTTATATGTAGCTTATTAATGTATTAATAATGTAGGAACAATAATTTATAAATGATCAGTTAACTATAAACTAAAGCTTTACAAATACTTTATACAGTGTAGTTATTATTACCGCAGTTGTTTTTGGTAACAAACTCCAAATAAAGTTCTCTATTACATTATCATGACAAGCATATTGAAGAGAAGCACCAAGGCAGTCAATTTATTATATTATGAACTGTTTCCACACACCCTGAGGGATCTCCTCCATTGACTTATATTTAAACATGTCTCCTTGTTGACCATTCAAAGATGGGGGCACTGTTGACATATCCCGACCAGCCAAATGTGGTATCTCCTATGGATATTTATAACAGTTACTATAGCGACAATCCACCTGGTGTAACCTGAGGTTAAGTAACACAAAATCATGGTAGTTCCTGAATCAACTCTTGCAGTATTGGAACAAAAAACCTTTTGGTTTCAAGGCCAGATTTGTAACCACAACCCCACCTCTACCCTTACCTCTAGCTAAGCTTTAAGGCAGAGGTGATGTATAATGATTGGTGAGTAGATCTTTTTGAATGGAGATGTGTCGCTTGATTATTGATTTCTCCTCACTAAAAGTAATGGATGCACAGCTTAGCTGATGTTTAAAGTCTTAAGCACAGACATGATTTATTGTGACTGTCTCTCCACTGCTGATGAATGGAGAGCTCTCACCATGAACTGCTATTAAAGAGGAAAAAGTAACACATAGTAAAGTTTTCTCCCTCTAGCCATAGTGAAGATATAGTAAAGTCCTACTATTCTTCATTATGCTTGTGTTACACTGCAGACTAACCTTAAAGTCCCTGATCCCATCACCAGAACGCTTGTGATGAACATGCTCTGTTTGGACATCATAGGCTTTTTGAGGGTCCTAGTGTACATCAGGCTCTCTATAAACTGCTGATGGCTTTAAATCACAATCCACACATTTTACAGGAGCTTCCTTGTGTCTCTCCATATATGAATATGAAAATATGAAACCTTCCAAACAACAAAAAAACTAAAAACTAAGTCATTTTTCCTGCAAAACAAGACTCAAGGGTCAGTCAATGCAATGCATTATGAGATAGAATTAAGATAGTAAGTAATCAAACTGCCGTCACTGGGGTGATTTAGACTCAAAGTTTTCTTCAATGTTGCATCAGCCACCTGTAATTATTTAGCACAGCTGTGGTCGGATCCAAAAGACCAGAGTTCTGATGGAGGCAGAATGTTTATCTCTATAAAAATAGCAGAAGACCCTTGTGCAGAGAGAGAGAGGAAATATTGTAGTTACTGGCTCAAATATTGAGAGCTGTTAAAAAAATGAGTCATCCTATGGCCCGCAACATACTCAACACAAGTACGTGAACTCAGAATCTTCACAATTTCACGTGCTTTCATGTTACAAAATGTGTCAGAACACAATTCATAATGCAACGAATGTAAGAGTTGCATTCTCAATATCACCTCAAAGATTGCTATAGGGTTCATTAGCGTAAGCTGTATTCTTCAACACATCCAGCAGCTGTATCACCCTGTAGCTCAAGACTTGTTGCCCACTGAAGCTAAGCAGGGTTTAGCCTGACCAGTACCTGGATGGGAGACCTCCTGGGGAAAACTAAGCTTGCTGCTGGAAGAGGTATTAGGGAGGCCAGCAGGGGGTGCTCACCCTGTGCTCTGTGTGGGTTCTGATGACCCAGCATAGTGATGGGGACATTATAATGTAAAAAGGCACCATCCATCGGATGAGATGTTAAACTGAGGTCCTGACTCTCTGTGGTCATTAAAAATCTTAGAGCACTTCTCATAAAGAGTAGGGGTGTAACCCTGGTGTCTTGGCTAAATTCCCCCCATTGGCCCTTCTTAATCATTGCCTCCTAATAATCCCCATCCACTAATTTGCTCTATAACTCTACTCTCTCCTCTCCACCAATAGCTGGTGTGTGGTGAGCGTACTGGTGCACAATGGTGGCCGTTGCATCATCCAGGTGGATGCTGCACACTGGTGGTGGTTGTGGAGAGTCCCCAGTTCACTATGTAAAGTGCTTTGAGTGTAGTGTCAGAAAAGCACTATATAAAATGTTATGTTCATTCTACTTTCATGGCAGCGCAACAGTAACATCTGGCTTTGCAAGTATGTAACAGTCATTAACGCCTGACTATACTTCGGTTGTCCATGTTTTCTCGACTCACGGACGCAGTCATTGTCTGTACACATCGTTGGTGCATGCACCGGAAATTGACTCTACAAAAAGAGTATCACAAAGAAGTTGTAGTAGACGTGTCCATCTAGCTTTTTTGACCACAAGGGTATGCAAGCGCTTGCATTCGTGTTCACATGCTTGCTTAGAGTATGTTTCTGGCCTAAAGCAGTAAATGTAATTTCTCAGATTTTATTGATGTGAAATAACTCACGCACTTAGATTCTATAAGTCCTATAGCAGTAACAGAAGAGCCAAACATCTTTTTGAAATCTGAATGGGGAAGTTGTACATGACAATTCTTAAATAAATAAAATCTTATCTTCTCTCTCATCTTCTCAGGTGGTACACCAATCAGAGGTAAGAATGCTGAAAACAGAAAATAAGCAAATATGTCATCTCTATACTCCGCTTTCACTCCAAAGTGTCCCCCATCACACTGTTTCCCACCTTCTTTCTCATTCTGGGTCTTTGTCTTCCTCCTTGTCTTCAGTCCGGCCTCATCTCTGTGCATAAACCTCTACTCGTCTGTCTCACTAATGAATGCCCACATGAAAAGAATAAATCACTCCAAAGTAAAAAAAAAAAAAAAGAAAAGTGATTTTAGCATTTACAGTATACAGTACATCCAATTAAAGTCTTTATGGGTGAATCTCATGAAACTTGACTGGGTCATATTTTACCCCAAAGCAAACAAATAACTAACTAACTAGAAATTATAAAGTAAGTAAAAACGTATTTTTAGGACCATTAGATTTTTTTTTAAATTGTGACATTGTTGTCATGACAATTAGGCACTTTCCACCCAAATATTCATTGCAATAATGTTAAAATTAAATAAATATAAAATATAATAATTTTGATTCCTGTAATGTGAATTTGTTTTTAAACACTTAGGCTTTTATCCTAATTAATATAGTTTTGTCGTTTTTTTTTTTTTTCTAAAAGTTATGAAAATTCTTACCTCTGTCATTTCCAGCAGATCTCGAATCTTTATTGTGCTTAATACAGTTCTGTGGTGGAAATGACGCTGATGGAAATGACATTTTATTTATTTATATATATATATATATATATATATATATATATATATATATATATATTTATGTATTTATTTTTAATTATTATTTTTTTTATAAAGAATCTAATAAGAGTCATCATTAAGTATAATGAGAATTACAAAAACAAATGTAAAATAAAATTTTGGTGGAAAATGTGCATGCCGTTTTTTTCTGAACTGACCTTTGTATTGGAAGATGTTTGACCTATTCTGATGACTGACAGTCTAACTGATCAATTACTGCAACAGTGCAGCTTTCAGAATTGTGAGACACCTTGATGACATCACATTCCTCTTTTAAAGTCTTTAAAGGCTTAAATTCATTATGACAGTTTGTAAACTGTACACCTCTCTGCTCTTGGCTTTTAGCAAAAGCTGACGAGTCTTTGGTAGGCAGACCAGAACGGCCAGTCAGAGGGATAGAAAAGCTTGCCGTTAATGTGGCAGCTGGCATGTGGAGAGATGTATAAAAAAAATGTGGTACTTTACTGTAACTCTGAACTGATGTTACCACATCTCTTCAGAGAGAATGTTAGGGCGAGCTGCAATCACTCCTCTTCAAACTGGAAAGAGAAGAGAGAGAGAAAGTGAGATTAGACATTGAGAGGGCAGACCAGGCATCTTTCAACATCAGTCTAATATCTAGAGCTTCAAAAAAAAAAAAAAAAAAAAACTTATGATTGAAGCAAAGGAGACAATAGCTCTGTTTCAAACTCTATTGAAATGCCTACCTGGACAGCATTATAAAGAAATTGGGGTTTGGAACAGATCTAATATGTGTTTGAAAGATTGTGTATTTGTGTATGTGTATTAGGTGTTTTTAAAGAATAATATTCTGTCTAATCTACTTGTGGAGTGAGGTTAATGTTCAGTATATAATTTTTAATGCACACATTTAAACTCACCCCATAATGCATTTCAGGAATATTTCTGAAATACACTTTGACAACATTTTTATTTCTCTCAATGTGCTTCCATCATTCACAGATTGCATGATGTATGTTACATCACGCCAGTGAACAGCATTGCCATACTAAATAATCTAACAATCCAGTGATTTCTCTGTTTGTCAAAATGAAATGTCTACATTTCTATTTGTATTTTTATTTTGTTTTATGTTATATTATGTACTGTTATGTATATTCTTTAATATATCAAAAATGGATATTCCAGAACACTGAGGACAGGTAAGTGGTACTATGAGATGGTCTTTTGGAGAAAAGACTTGGAGGGAATTCACAATGTATGAATAGCGTCTGCTGATAACGTTGTTATTTGCTCACACTGTCTGCATTGTTTTGCCACTCAATTTACTATAGTAATTATGCTAATCAAGCGCATTGCTCATTTGATCATCATTTAATGAGTTATTGCTTCAGTGATCAATAGAAAATGTACACAAACATCTCTTTTTAAATAAATAGCAACATGTTAATTGTCAGACAAATAGCGCTGACTTTTGTGAATAAAGTGCACTCTACAATATGCCTAATTTGCATAAAAAGGAGCCGTGTTTGCACTGAAAGGAATAACAAAGGTTTAATATACGCCTGCCGCAGCACTAAACCAGCGCATATTGCACTTGGTCAAGTTGAATTGCGTGTGGTTAGTTAATAAAATGCTGATTTTTGTGTTAAAATACCGCATGCTAATGTGCACAACTGTTTATTAAATTCGCCCTTGGATGCAACTAATTACTGCTGCCATGATCAATAGAACATGTACTAAAAATAGTGGAATGTAAATATGTAAATAAAAATAGCACAAAATTCTTGCACCAGGCAAATAGCGCTGACTTTTGTGAACAAGGCACATTCTATTATATATTTGCACAACATCATTTGCATAGAAAGGATTCATGTTTGCACTGAAATGACTTCATTTATGCCTGGCACAGCACTAAACCTGCTGCAAGTGAATTCACCCATGGACGCGATGAATTTCTGCTGCCATAATCAATAGAACATGTACACAGACATCTCAATAAATATAAATAACAATAAAGTTTAAATAGCGCAACATTACCTGTGCCAGGAAAATAACGCAGACTTTTGTGAACAAGGCGCATTCTATTATACATTTGCAGAAGGTCATTTGCATAGAAGGGATGCATGTTCGCATTGAAAACAGTGACTAAAACAGCACTTATAGTGCCTGGTCATGTTGGATATATATAGTAAGATGACAATATTTGCGTTGAAATTCAAGTTAAGCTTAATCGACAGCATTTGTGGCATAATGTTGATTACCACAAAAATGTATTTCGACTCGTCCGTCCTTTTCTTTACAAAATGCACAAATCTGGGTTACAGTGAGACACTTACAATGGAAGTGAATGGGGCCAATTTTTGGAGGGTTCATAGGTAGAAATGTGAAGCTCGTAATTTTATAAAAGCACTTACATTAATTCTTCTATTAAAACACATTTATTAATTGAGCTGTAAAATTGTTTAAATCATAATTTTTACAGTCATTTTATGGTTTTAGTGTTTTTTGACATTAAATTGTTAATTATAAGTTGTAAAATGTATTATAACTTTACACAGAAAAGGTTAGTTAGTGATTTTATCACACTAAAATCATTTTAACATTCATTTTGTTTACGTCTTGTGGCTATACTTCTAAACAGTGTGTATTTTTGCTTTTTAAAGAAAAAGAGGCACAAGTCTAAATATATTTGTGGTAATCAATATGCTGTCGATTGACCTTAACTTGACTTGAACCCAGAATATACCTTTAAGACACAGCAGTGACTACATCTGTTAATGAACTGAGATACGTTTATCTTGAAGAGCAGTCATCATATCGTTTGCAGAAATCGTCAACCTTTTAGTTTTAGTCCACCTCGATGTCTTTTTCTTTGCAGAAATGCTCGCCAATGGATGCGTGGAGGTTTTATTGACATATTTGCAGTGGTGGTATTATGTCATGAGCCAGACAGATCCATTCTCTGAGAGCACAGCTTTGTCTCGGCTAGCAGAAATCTGAGCTTATACACAGTAATAGCCAATGTAGCCTACAGAGTAGCCTCTTAACTTACTGTGATAAATAAATAACTCTGTTTGCTTTCCATTACTGGTGAGGATTTATTGGATTATGGCGTGAAAGATGTTTCTCATTTCTTTCTATATTTAGAAAGGCAGGAAAGGTCATGCACCTTCCAATTGTTAGTCAATGAAGTGTGTTTGTGTGGTTTAGCTGTTTTAGGTTTGTAGAACACAAAAAATATTTTCTGTCCCTCGGCACCTCTGCAGATCTTGTTTTGACCAGCACCCATGTCTGGGCACGACTCATGTCAGATCTCTTTGCAGCGTGACCCTGTTTAATGTGTGAGTTTACAACTGTTTGTGTGCGTGAGTGTGAGAGAGTGTTTTCGCCTGGTTTGTGATTGTGCATGTTGTTTCTTCAGGGGCACTTCAAATCGAGAACAGCGAGGAATCGGACCAGGGCAAGTATGAGTGTGTGGCGGTAAACAGTGCGGGAACGAGATACTCGGCGCCGGCTAACCTCTACGTCAGAGGTAAGATATGCTGCCATAACTGGAGATCCAACTGAACCAAATCTAAAACACCATCCACTCTCACATTTATTTGCTCTCTGTTCAGGCTGTACCAGAACATGACATGTCACTCAAAAACTTAATTAATTTATCTTTTTTATCCATTTGTCTGAATAGGCACCTAGCTGGTTCTACAGTGGAGAACTGTGTCTTTATTCTTCAGTTTGATGTTTTAAAATGTTTAAGATCAGCTTAATGGGGGCCTGGGTAGCTCAGTGGTAAAGACGCTGGCTACCACCCCTGGAGTTTGCTAGTTTGCTAGTTCGAATCCCAGGGCGTGCTGAGTGACTCCAGCCAGGTCTCCTAAGCAACCAAATTGGCCCGGTTGCTAGGGAGGGTAGAGTCACATGGGGTAACCACCTCGTGATCGCTATAATGTGGTTTGTTCTCGGTGGGGCACGTGGTGAGTTGAGCGTGGATGCCGCGGTGGATGGCGTGAAGCCTCCACACGCGCTATGTCTCTCGCTATATGGCGCTCAACAAGCCACGTGATAAGATGCGCGGGTTGACGATCTCAGACGCGGAGGCAACTGGGACTCGTCCTCCGCCACCATGACTGAGGCGAATCACTATGTGACCACGAGGACTTAAAAGCACATTGGGAATTGGCCATTCCAAATTGGGAGAAAAAAAATTACAAAAAATATCAGCTTAACGACTGTGATGGTGATCAGCTTAACGATTAGTTGGTAATATGGGTTTTTCAATGGCTGATACTGAGATGTCAGCCAATATCTAGAGGCCAGCGTAGCTGATGGTCAGTATATGGGTGTTTCTTTTCAGTTTCAGGCATTTTTAGCACTGTGGACTTGTTAAAACATTTTCACACTCTTTTTAAATGTGTCTTCTAGAAACGTCCAACAGTGCATGTACATACATCATAGGAGATTTATAGTAATTCTTTCTGAAAGTCATGGAAATTCCCACCACAGTGTCATTTCCAGCACATCTCAAATTCTGTATTGTGTTAAATAGAATTCTGTGCTGGAAATGAAACTGAAAGTTTTTTAAAATAAAATATCTGACTCATTTGTTTCACTATTATAACTACACACAATTAAATAATATTATACCCAATTAAAATATACTTCTCACAAGTGATGCCACTACTGTAGGACAGTCTTTTATTATTTATTGTTAGAAATGTCTATACACAGAAATGCTTTCAGTTTATTTCACTCTTTTTTTTTTTAGATTTTCAAGTTTTAAACTTAATAATTTTATATTTTTTAAATGGATTTTCATAGTTTAATACTGAAAGTCTCAGTCTGGGACAAGGCTAAAACAGTCAATTCTATAAAAGGCATTTGAAAGAAATCTGTTTGTTTTACTAAAAATCAACCCCTGGAACATGAAATTACCCGATGTTGAAGAAACACCCTTATACAGTATATAATAAAATTTACTGACAACAGATGAGACAAAAGTGCTTATTGAAATGAACAACATTTCACATGGCCTACTCAAAATTCACAAAAAATGTAAAGCAAAAATTGTTTATCATCCATAGACAAATCTATCAGTAAAATTTGAAACTGATAGGTCAAGGGCTGCACTTCAGTTTATCGGCCAAGCAGACACGGTTATCGATTAATGCCGATAATCTAAAAATGAACAAATATTGGCCAATATATGAGGCTATCACTACTTTAAAATTACTGCATATCTTTGTTGTGAAATTGTAAATAATTATTTACAAGTAAAACTTTGATTGCAGAAAACGTTTGTGATCGAAATGTTGCAGCGATCAAATTACCATAAAATTACCATTCCATAACTTTTTTCATGAAAATTGAAAATGATTGAAGCATTGTCAAGGTATCAAGAAATGGCCATGTTGAGTCTTGCAGGCAGGATTGGAGAATCCTGTTGTGAAGGAGAGCTGTGGAAATTCCCGCTTTAATGTTCGGATCTATTACAGATGATTCAGAGACCACTGAACTCCTGTTTCAAAGGAAAACCAGAACACCACTCTTTTATTTAACATCTACTGTACCTCTGACTGCCAGCTGTTCTAAGACTCTTCAACTCCTGGCTTTAAAAGATCTCTGAATGTAGAAAGGTGTTGGTAAATTGTCTTTTGAATAAAAGGAAACATATGGAGTCAAAAGCACAGATAATTTCTTGATGACCTGATAACAGCTCAAGCCTGTGCCATGACTCCATGCTCTCTCTATGGATGAATTTGAGGATTTTGAGGTTTTTTTAATACAAGTTGTGTATGTACATCTATAGAGATGAAGATCTGTGGTGTGTTTTCTGTGAATTTTGTGTTTGTTTGTGTGTACAAATGTGTTTGTTCAATATAAAATCACAGGAAATGAGACTAGATGCATATCTTTGTCCATAAAGTCTTTTGGCCTTCTTCCTCAAGCCTTCGACCAATCAGAGAGTCTCAGTGACAAACTCCTATAAATGATACATCGTAAATATCATATCATCTGTATTCTCTCTGGAGTCCTTTGATCTTTATACAGACCACACACACACACTATCAGGATGTGGTTTTTGATTAATTGCATTTAATATATATGTATGAGTATCTGCTTTTTCTTCCTGCTTTTTGTGTGTGTTTGAGATAAATGTTGTTAGTCCATGATTTTGTCACTGGTTGTGTCACACGTTTATTGCTTTTCTATTCCAAGATTGAGATTTGATGTGTCTTCACATTTAACATAGACTGTCTTTGAAAGTTAACACTGCCTACGTGTGTGTATGTGTATCTTGCACCGTATTATTCTATTTAGTAGGGCTGGGCAATTTAGCTAAAAACATAAGCATTATATGAACCACTTTAACAATGCAAAGTAATAAACAGCAATATTTACCTATGTACATTCTGTATATTTTTGACTCTTGAAAGCATGTAAAATGCTGCGCAGTGGTGTTCAGTCTGTGTTATGACCCAAATCAAACTTCGCAACTCTTTAACTGTCTTGGCACACTCATACTTGAGTCTTGACACGGTCAAGGAACATGGTCTTTTGGAAATTTAAAAGTGCATTAAAATCAGAATTACAATGTTGGTTTATTGGATGTAGCCAACAAAATCATATTTCTCTCAGCCCTATTAAGTAGGATATATTTAGATGCTGTGTGGCGGTTTTGTTCGTATTTAAAATCTAAACTCTCTAGAGGTGTGTAAACTTCATTGACACATATTTAACACATTTCTTTTGAACAGCGTGTGTGGGCCTGTGTGTGTAGGTTTAGTGCATTTCCTTTCTCTCTCTCTTTCTTTGTCTTTTGTCTTTGAGATCACCTTTGTAACTAGGTCTGTTTGTACGTGTGCAGTATCTCTCTGTATCACTGGGAGCGATCATTCCATAATTGCTTATCCTGCTGTTATGTGAAAGCTGTGTACATTCACTCTCATTCCCATGTGCCTTACCACACTGAGACCCTCAAACACTGTTGAGGGTCCTGCCTCATTCTTGTTTAGGCTTGTTTGTCTTTGTGTGTGTATGTGGCCGGGTTTGGGTGGTTTACGAGGACAAATTTAGGTTACAAATTGATAATCACAAGGGTATTATGCTATAAATGTGGTTTATGAGGACATTTCTAGTGTCCCCATAATTCAAATCACATAAAAACATACTAAACTATGTTTTTTTTTGTTTTTTTTTGAAAATGTAAAATGTTTTGTTAGGGTTAGGTTTAGGGTTGGGGTTAGGGGATAGAATCTATAGTGCGTACAGTATAAAAATCAATATGTCTATAGAGAGTCCTCATAAGGATAGCCACACCAACATGTGTGTGTGTGTGTGTGTGTGTGTGTGTGTGTGTGTGTGTGTGTGTGTGTGTACAGGTTTGGCTGTTGTATACTTGTGAGTGCCAAATATTTGAAAATGTCCTCACTCACATTTTATGTGGTCCTCACTAGTAAAAAAAAAAAATGCTCATATATCAGCCAAATCATGTTTAGGCACAGGTTTCCGTGAGGGTTAGGTTTTAGTGGTAGGGTTAGGGGATAGAATATATCTTTAGCCTGCTATGAAACCAATGTAAGTCTATTGAGATATCCTCACTAATATAGTGAAACAAATCTGTGTGTGTGTGTGTGTGTGTGTGTATGTATGTGTGTGTGTGTGTGTGTATGTATGTGTGTGTGTGTGTGTGTATGTATGTGTGTGTGTGTGTGTGTGTATGTATGTGTGTGTGTGTATGTATGTGTGTGTGTGTGTGTGTATGTATGTGTGTGTGTGTGTGTGTGTGTGTATGTGTGTGTGTGTGTGTGTGTATGTATGTGTGTGTGTATGTGCATGCTCATTAGTAAATGAGGTTTAAACAGAAATTGATTTTATTGAAGATAGACTTTATACATAAGGGAATAATTTCACCCTAAAATGGACATTTTGCCTTTATTTAAAAGTAAATGGAGCACAGGTGCTGTCTAGCACCAAAAATGGCAGAACCACACCATAAATGCTCCATAAAAGTAGTCAATATGACTTGGGCTCTATATTTCAAGTCTTCTGAAGCAATACGATAGCTTGACAAAAAGAACAAAAATACAATTTAATAATTATTTACTGATAATCTTTCCCTTTATAGAAGCTCTGAAATCTCATTTATGTGCATGTTCAGATTCCAATATGGTGTGTCAACACATTGTGCCATGTTTGACAGCAGTGGCATTGCTATTTGTTCTTTAGGTGCCAGTTCCAATATGAGGAAGTTTTTTACCAGAATAACAACTTTCATTCTGGTCTGTTCCTTACATAAAGTTATGGTTGGCTATGAGGCTGGGTATCGATACAAATTTCCAGATATTATTCAGATTCACAAGCTTTCAATGCGATTTGGATTCATATTAAAGCAATTTGATGATTCTCAATACCAATTTTGATTCCACAACAGAACTAGTTTGAGTAAACTTTGTTTCAAGTTATCAAATTATTCAAGACAAGTAAACAGTCAGTAATTAAATAAGAACAAGTAAACAAATAGAACAAATCAGAAAACAGTGAAACATAGTGACACATTAAGAAAACAATGCTTGAAGTTTTTAACAGCAGTATCAAGTATTTTAGTAAACATTCAGAAATTGAAATAAAAGTAATGATATGTAATATAAAACTACTAAAATAACTGGTCTTTACCTTATGATTATAAAATGTTAATACTTTTTAAAGCTACTGAAGTTACCCAGCAAAGAGCAGTGAGTTGTTTCCTAATTTTTTTGTTATATTTATTTGATTAATATTAACAACATTTACTGTACTAGAAAGCAACAGGATTATTAGGTTCCATTTACTGTACACTTAGTCAAATATTTTTACAGAAATCAAATTTTTTGTCCTGCAGTTTGTTCACTTTAGACATAACTGACTATGTTTACGTTAATACCTCACCAAGACGGCATTTCCACTGAATTTGTAAGTGTTGTACCATTTAGCCGCATTACCTAAACTCTAGTATTAAGGACTTTTTTGTTCCACAGAAAAAAAAAGAAGGGAAAAAAAAAAAAAAATAACAGCATAAGGGTTTATAACAACATGATGATCAGTAAATAATGACAGAATTTAAATTTTTGGATGAAATCTTCCTATATGAATTTGTGTTTTTGCATGTTTCTGGACACTGATTTTTGTGTACTGAATAAATCTCAGACATAAGCAGTAATGAAAGACATCTTTATTTATATTACAGGACATTTACACACAGTATATATATATATATATATATATATATATATATATATATATATATATATATATATATATATATATATATATATATATCTTACAATAAGTGTGTGTGTGTGTGTGTGTGTGTGTGTGTGGGCGGGTTTGGTTGGTTTACGAGGACATTTTTTTAGGTTACAATCTGGTAATTACAAGGGTACTATGCTATAAATGTGGTGAATGTGACATTTCTAGTGTCCCTATAATTCAAAACGCTTAAAAAATATACTAAACAATGTTTTTTTGTTTGTTTGTTTGTTTTTTAATGTAAAAATGCAGAAAGTTTTTGTGAGGGTTAGGTTTAGGGGTAGGGTTAGGGGATAGAATCTATAGTTCTTACAGTATAAAAATAATTATGTCTATGGAGACTCATAAGGATAGCCACACCAACATGTGTGTTTGTGTATGTGTGTGTGTGTGTGTGTGTGTGTGTGTGTGTGTGGTTCACGTGTTTATTGGTACTTTCTGTCATTGTCTCACGTCTGTTCTATGGATAAGCAGAATATTGCCTGTTTTACTCTCTCTGTTTCTCCTTGTCTTCCTCCTCCTCCTCCTCTTCTCTTTTGTTTCCCTTCCTCCATCTTCATCGCACCCTGACATCCAAAATCATTCCACTCCTCACTCTCAGACCAGCGGGAAGGTGCGTTCTTTTCACTATCTCACCTCGTACAGGGGGAAACGGATGGAGTCGGCGTCCGTCCCCCTGCTGGCAACTCCTGCCCTGTTGTGTGCCAGTGTCTCTGAAGCCCTTCTCTACCTGAATCTCTGACACAGTCCTCACCACCTGCCTGTCATTGCTGTACAAACTCATGCATGCTGCTGGCTGTGTTGCTGCATTACATTTCAGCTTGGACTTTTACATCAATGTTGCATGTCTCAGGACATTTTGTTGTCTCAAACTTTTTTTTTTTTTTGTCAGACTGATCTCACTATGAATTCTGCAACATTGGGTTGCAAGTTCTTCAGCTGAAATTGGAATGTGCTTACCAAAATTAAAATCACTGCCCCCAGTGGCTGAAGCTGGAAGTGTTGTTGAAAGTATTGGCACGTATGAACTCCAGTTTCCGGGTGAAATGTCCACAGAGTGGCGCCAAAAGCGAGTTTTTAGTTGTTAATAATGTAACTCAGTAAACAGGAATGCATATTCATTTACACACCCTCATGTCATCCCAGATGTGTATGACTTTCTTTCTTCTGCAGAACACAAATGAAGATTTTTAGAAGAATACTTCAGTTCTGTAGGTCTATACAATGCAAGTAAGTGGTGGCCAGAGCTCTGAAGGTCCAAATATCACATAAAGTCAGCATAAAAGGAATCCATAAGACTCCAGTAGTTTAATCAAAGTCTTATGAAGTGAACCAGTAGGTTTTGGGTGAGAACAGACCAAAATGTAATTCCTATTTCACTATAAATCTTGACAGCAATCTCCTTAGCGATTCACTTGAACTGTGAGGACCTACAGAGCTGAAATATACTTCTAAAAATCTTCATTTGTTTTCTGCAGAAGAAAGTGAGAGAATGTGAGATTTTTTTTAATTTAGTTAGAATTATGCTTAAAGCAAGGAAAATGGGGTAATAAAATAAATAATTAAACATAATTCAAGATATATTCTCTAAAAAATAAAACCAAATTCCACCAAAAATGGTAACTAGTGCTTATTTGTATTGCGGATGTATTGCAAGAGATGCAAAGAATGCAAGCTGCTCACTATAAGCAATTTCTGCAATGTGAAATGTTTTATACTATTATACATATAGCTGTTCACTTCCGCAAATTAGGCTGGATTGCTTTTATACTAAGACTCACTTTTTTAAACAAACTCTAGTGTGTTTCCTTCTTTCGATTTGTTGTATTCTCTAATCACTCCACTGTGAGTACTAGCAGCAGCTGTTTACCACTGTAGCTAGAAGGAAATATATGCGTTGACAAGCAGCAATGAGAAATGCATTTTACTAATATGCAGATTATGTCATCAATAGTGGATAACTTCTACAAATTAGTCCACATTTCTTTCATACAAAATGTGAATTGTACAGTAGTACACATGAATTGTACCCAAGACTCTGTTTGTGCAGTTTGTTAGTACGCATCCATGTTCAACAAACTGAAGAAGCTTTTACACCAACCAAATGAGCTAAACTATGATATCACATTGACTCTGCACCTAAAGCTCTAGTGTGAAAATGTACTTAAAGATTTTCATCCAACTTGCTTCTTTGTCATATTTTAGTTAGATGCTTAGAGAGGGCATGGAGTTCCTCTTTCATGAATGTTTTGGATATTTTATGCAATGTAGTCTGGTGATTGTGAAAACAAAGCAGCATAATTCTTTCTAAATCATCAGGGTTATTTGCCATCATTCAAAGTGTGAACTCAGAGGTCAAATAACAAATAGAGGAATCCACCCTTAGCTTAGTGGATGAGACCTGTTTATAAACCAGTTCAAATTGTAAAAATAGCAACAATCCCCTTCCTATTCTGCTCCTGCTTCAGATGAGCTGTTCTGTTATTATCCCAGTTAACTGCCAGAAATCCTTTTGAGTTCTGAAGTGTTTAAGCCAGCTAAAGCAGCTTTGATTTGTTTATTCTGGGATCAGCCATTTGGTGAAGACTTCCGACATCAAGAGAGCAAATAAGATGGCAGAAAGCATAGGAGGTTTTTCCTTCCAACGTTTTTTGTTTTAGTTGTTTTAAAGAGCGGCGTTTTCCCTCAAAAGAAACCCAAAATGGTTGAGCCCAGGCATCTGTTTTCCACAGATGAATTACACAATGTCCTCTTCGCGAGAAACAAGCTGTTTAATTTAGACAAGAACATCGGGTGATGCTGATAAATTTGCTTTTTTTTTCTTTGGAATGTGGAAACCTGTTTAATAAAATAAAACAACATGCTGTCAGTGAACATTGGTCTTTCAGTGCTCACTCACAAAATACACACAAAAATGCTTTTTACTGCCAGAGAGCTTCTATTTTACAATAGAATTACTACCAACAGAGAACCTTTTAACACCCCTCGAACTTTGTGGGTGAATCTCACAATGAAATGTACAAATCATATTTGACCCCAAAATAATTAAATAATTAAAAAAATATATATATATTTTTTTTATTTTCATAAAGAAAATAAAGCCTGTTTTTGGACCATTAGGATTATTTTCATCACAATTAAGCACATTTCCCCCCAAAATTCTCATCACTGCAATATGGAAAAATAAATCCCATTTTCATTATGCAACACAACAATAAAAATTATCCTGTTTGGATACAATGATATTTATTCATGAATATGATTGATTGATTGACTGATTTTAATCAACATACAGTAAATCAGATTCAGTAAAACAAATATTACCATGATGTATAAATACAACTGTACTTTTTTAGAAGTACTTTACAATGTAATTAAAATATTATACTTTTATACAGTATCAGTATATTATATCATATAATGAGAAATTAGATTGTATTTGCACATTACATTAATGTGAAATGGTATGTGCTTAAATCACAAAAAATTACGTCACAATGGAAACAAAAGCTAAATGGTCCTTAAAATAGGCTTCTTTTTTTTTCTTTCTTTTGATTTTATAAATTCACAGTTTTACTCTTATTTAGGAAACCATCTATGTCATGGTACTTTAAATAACCCAGAAACCAAAACATATATCTGAAGAACCTAATATTTAAAATCAAGAACTTTCAAAGAACCACATTGCCAACTCAGAAACCCTATGTAGTCAAAAAATGGTTCTTGATAAGATAAGGGTTATTTTCGAAATCTGATGTGTTACAAAGGACCATTGAAGAACCTTTATTTTTTAAATGTATAATAGGGACAGGAATGGGTTAACATGTCCCAGGTTTTTGCCCGCCACTCCCAACTCTATGCTGTATCTCTGTAGCCTCAGGTGTGTTACCTTCAGCTCTCTTGTCTTGCAGTCTTTTACATTGGCACCTACACAGCACAAATGAGACATTCCAGAATCTTGGTAGTATGCATATTTGACTTCTCTTGTCAATTTTAGAGAGCACGCACTCATGTCTCCATCAGTCGAAAGAGTTCACACAAGGTCCAACATTAATTATTTACCACTCTTGCTAATGATGGCTATATTGGGAGAATTAACCATCCATAAATATTTCTAATTAGCCATGAAACAGTACTTTGCATTATTTTTATTGATTCACTCCCACATTTAAATGCGGTTGTCACTCCCGAAACTTTGTAGTGTGTACGTGGCCAAAATACATTTTTGTGGTAATCAACATTATGTCACAAATGCTGTCGATTGAGCTTAACTTGTACTGAACCTGGAATATTCTTTTAAGGTTCTGGGTAGGGAGGTAGGTTTTGTTGATAAAAACCTTGATAGAGCATTAACCTTGAAAATCTGTTTGGGAGAGCATTTAACTCTATTTTAGCTCCACACAGTGTGCAATTCACTCCGGAACTACCATGATATGTGTAATGAACCACGTAATATAATTTTGCTCAAATATTGCCACAGTCACGTAGTTCCATATAAAGTTCAAGCCCATTTACGAGGAAGATTTATTACATTTTTACTCGCATTTGCCGCTTGCTGAGTGTTCGTTTTGGGCTTTTCCTTTTTGACTTGTTTACTCTCCAGTGTTTTAATAGGGCTTTTGTTTGAATGGGTATGTAAAGTACTGCTCAAATGTTAACTAGTTTTTTATATTAGACCAGAACATTTATAACATGTTACAAGAACTCGGAAGCTCCAGAAATCATTTGAATGAAGTCTCTAGCCCTGAAAGCAGAAATATTGGCAGCTTCAACACTTGTTTTGCTTCCCTTGCTGTGGAATCGCTCTCTGATCACAGATTGCTTCAGAGAGAAATGTAATCATGCTTTTTTCATTGATCAGATAAAAGCTGAAATTGGATTCTTTGCACTAATTTGTACGTTATTTTATTTATTTGTTTGGATTTTTTTTTTTTTTTTAGTCTTTTGGTCACACATGCATGCTCTGTTGACTTTTGCTGATGTAACCAATGTGCTTCTCTGCTTCATGCTTGCATGGCTATTGAAGTGCTTGCAAATATCTTTGTATGTGTGTGTGTGTGTGTGTGTGTGTATGTGTGTGAGATCACTTCTTTATTAAATCCATGCCAGCTACCTCCAAATTCTGCACCAATCCTCCCAATCAGAAGCCTGCAGCTGAAATATCTCTCTTTTTCTTTCTCTCCAAATCGCATGCATCTGTTTGTCTGCATGTCTAACTGCAAGCTTTCATTGCTCTGTTAACACTCGCAGCAATACTTCTCATGAGATCGGTGACTAAAGTCAGTTCCATTCTCTAACCTCACCACCGCAGCTACTGGCATCACTCACTCATGCCGGTCTGTCTTTAGTAGCCAGCAGAGACTTCTCAAACTTTCTTAACCTCTAACTGAGCGAAACTCTCGCCATCATGTCGTAACCATCCCTCATGTCCATGGGTTACAGCATCCACTCTATATACAGTGACTAACATGGATAACTTTACACCTGCAGGCCTTCCTGCCCAGCTAACAAACTCAATCCCAAAGGTCCAATCTTTGTGATGATCTCTCAATAATGACACTCAGTCGAGCTGCCCTTGGCCACGGCCAGTACAGATCACAAAACAAGCCCTATTTTCTCAATATTTACCTGACTTGAGTGAAGCACACCCAATAAATTTTGATTTGGGTACCTGAACTTCAACACTATATCCTAATTACAGAAAAGGTCAGAATAAAAGTCTTTTTATTTTTATTAGTTAAAAGGAATGTAGAGCAACACTGTAGGCTTGTTTGTAAAAGCAAGCGCCTCAACTGCACTCAGGGGAGAAATCAAAAAAGAGCTTCCCAAAAATGTTCCACTTCTCAGAGTATATCTGCAATATGTGCAAAAAAGGCACAATTGTTTTCTTTGTTGCTAAGTAAAATCCAGCTGCTTTTCAAGTACATAAACATGAAAAGAGATATGATGAAAGAGCTATCCAATGTTCTTATTACATTTCCCAAGACATTCAACTTTGACTTTTCAACTTGTAGACTTTCAAAAATGCTCTCTTAGTACTACATACTTGGAAAACTATGACATTAGAAAACCAAGTTTTCAACTGTAAAAGTATTAGTATGGACGTGGCCTAACATTTTATAGTTAAGAACAAAATGTCTTGGTTGTATGCTGAGGTTCTAAGCCAATGGACGCTAAGCTTAAAAATTTTGTGTATGAAACATGAAATATATTTTGATTAGCTGACATTTTCTTGCTTCAATCAGTATTTCACTTTCAGTGAGGACAGACAAATTACTTGACGCTGGAAACTTGGGCTGAAAATTGCCACAGACCTCCTGATTCGATATTACAATGATATTTCCTAGCCATTTCGATATAAGTATTGCAATTAGATGTTTTGATATAAAAACTTCATAAAAAGAAACTTGGGTAAGTCCTTTTTCTCAGAAAGAAGTGTCTATTGAAGAACAGTTGTGCCTGAAACTCTGTAATAAATAATTTGCAGTTAAAAGGTAGGGGTGTGCAAAACTATCAATTTAAAACTACCAATGGACCAGTCAGTGCGTTGTCTGAGCTAGGCGACTAGTTAGTGCAAAGGAACCCATGTATAAGGCTGCATAATGTCCATTTGTATTCAACAAATAAAAATATACTATATATTAGTGGTCGACGATATGTGTTTTTTAATGACCGATGCCGATATCCAGAGAGCAGCATGGCTGATAGGCTGATATAAAGCCGATATACCACACAATTTAAAATAATAAATAACATATAAATGAATAAACTCTTATTTAGAACAATATATACTCAAAATTTCAAACAAATCTTTAACTTTAAAATCTTTAAAGTTTAATCTTTAAAAAAAAAAATGATTGTGCTTTAAACGGTAAATAGCAGTTTCATTTGATTTCTGTTTAGTAATTTATTTGAACATAAATAAATTGTTAATATATTAGGAAATAACAGTGCACACAGTAGTCCAGCAACCACGGATGGCATATGCATATTAGCAATCGCATTTTCTCACAAAAGATGGGATCAAACTAATTGTACATTTCTTTGCACAGTGAATATGACATTTACTTATAGCGCATATGAAGCGCTTTTATTTTGAAGTTGCTCTCATGCGCTAGTGCGGATCCAGCATGAGCAGCAATCTACTGACAACTTTCATCTTACACAGCCTGAATCGCATGCTTGGAATGTCACGGAGTGACCGTCATTTAACATTCTTAAATCAGAGGAACTGAGTTTTGATCCATACTGACAGAATACGCACTTCAAATGGAAGATATTATATGAGTACTCAACTGGAAGAAAACGCTGGATTTTAGTGATGTTTGTGAATTACATCTGTTTAAATGAGATATCTGCATATTTGCAAATTATTAGTTTGTGCTATGGCTCTTTCGAAAAAATGCATCAACCAAACATTAAAAAATTGTCTCCTCAGTGAAAAAAGGTTCCCGACCCCTGCTCTAAAGCATGTATTCTATCAGCCTCTTTTCAACAGTTCCCTGTGAATTTAAAAGTCACAGGGAACTGTTGAAAAGAGGCTGATAGAATACATGCTTTAGAGCAGGGGTCGGGAAGACAAACAGTGTCATTGACTTCGAGCTTTGCAATCACACCCACACTTTCTGCAGGAAAATTATATCTAGAAAATTTCAAACGATCATGTGTTGGTGAATGGTGAGACACCCGGCGAGCCAATGATTTTGAACAAAGAGCCGCTTGTGGCTGACGAACCCCTGCTTTAGAGGAAGAAATATGAGCGTTCCACAGAAAGTTTTGTGAGGTTGAAAATTTACACCTGTTTAAATGAGATAGCTGCATATTTTCAGATGGTATATGATATCAGTTTTATTGATTTTTGCCTTTTTATCATTAGACAAGATAGTTACAGGGAGAGAAACCATTGAGGAGAGAGATGAAGAGTGAAAAACGTGAGCATTTTAACATGAGGATCTTCTGCGCGTCTGTCGCGGCTCAGATATGCGGACTGTTTAAACAAGTTATTGCACACCATTCTATTATTGTAGCAACATGATGGCACCTAATAACAAAAAGAACTGTGATTGCTCATTTACATGTCTCACCCTTACAAAAAATCAAAACTAGCCGCAAATTTGCCGCTCGTTATTTTCACATGCAAATGAGGTTTTGATTCACAGCCAATGTTTGCCAGACGTTTGCAGCTCTTCAAAGCGCAAATGAACTTCTGAACATAAAAGCAAATCAGACACGTGCATCGCGGGACTTCTTTCATCTGTTCTTCAGAATATAATCAGGTGTGTTTCGTCAAGCACGCGTCTTTGTGTCTAGTGGCATTTCTTGTCGACAGTGGCAGGTACATTTTCGAAATTACCCACCACTGCGCGTGAATACCCTGGCTGTTAGATTATAAGTGTTGTGGAGGGCGCGATATGTAGTTCACGGCATCCAACAGTTTGATAAGCCTTTTTACAGCTAAACTATTTACTGAAGTAGTGTCAGACAGAATCTGCAGAATGACTCCCGAAAAATACTCTCCACAACATCTCAAATAAACATTTGGATTATGCATAATAACAGGAACATTGATCACAGCAGAGGATTTTGACATCCGACAGTGAACAAACAGCACTTGATGGCTGTAGCAGCTGTGCATTAAAGGACTAAATGTAAAGAATTAAAGAGACAAAACGTCTCAGTGAGAAAACGTTGTTAATGTGGAACTCTGCACAAATATAGCTTCCTATATTTATCTATTAATCATTGTAGCATTAAGATAAGCATGTATTTTCTATTTTTTTTTTTAAATGATTAAATAAAAAAATCTATTTTTCATCAGGGAGACGATTTTAAATTTATTTGGCTCAAGAATCGCAATTTGTAACAGAATAATTTTTTTTCCCCAGCCTTAGTCACATCTGGTTTAGATATAGCCTAGTGGTATGGACAGTTTCTGAGTATGCATTTTTTTTTTTTTTTTTTTTTTTTTTTTAACCATACAGTTTGTTAAAGATTAGTGACACAGCATTGCTAACTCGCTGCTCTGAACACACAGTTAGATGCCACTGACAATGCAGAAATAGATAAGTGTATCCAAATAGCACATTTAAGAAAGAGACGGATGACTGGAACATATTTATAGAGTTATTTGGATAGCTAGCACTCTACTTTCCAAAAATGCATTCAAGGCAATTAAATACTGAGCAAATTTATTCACTCAGTAATTTCCTCTGTCTGGAAAAGAGCAGGTAATGACAAGGAAATTAACAGGTAATGTTCAGATTTGGAAGTGAGACTTGTTTATCCGTGCCCATAAAGTCTGTGAGAAAATGGCATTTATTAACAGAAACACAGTGCATCTGCTGTGCATTCACTGGACAACTGAAACATGATGGTTTGGCTTCAACGGAACACAAAATAAAGACCTTTAAAGTGACAATCATACACTTCTACCACAGTACGATGCTGTTCTTCATCTACTTTAGTTTAGTTTAGTCCATAAAGTCGAAAATCTGTAGAATCCTGTGGAATGGATTTTTGACATTGGAAAACGTGTTTTAAAGTGTCATTAATGGCTGGAAGCATTATACATTTAGATAAAATATTTGATTAATGAACAAACAAGGGGCAGGAGATGGTGGTCTGCCTGTATCTATGAAACTGATTGGACAGCAGAGCTGACAATCACAATAATAAGAGTCAAAGTTCAGATCTGTGAAGTGACGTTTACCTGTCTTCCTCCTTTCTGAGTTCCCGAGTGTCTGTCAGTCTTAAAGACATTGTGACAGGGACTTCAATGTAAAAAAAGAAAAGAAAAAAAAAAGAAAAAGAAACGACATTAATACATAGCATGTTTTGTAGATTAGCACTTCATTTAGTTAGTTTTGCATTTCAGTGAGATGTTCAGAAAACTAATTCAAATCTTAAATCTCTTATATTTACAAAACAATCACAATAACTTGCACAAAGACCCCAGAGCCAGAGCCGTGCCTGACTCAGCATAGAAACATATTTTCTGTTTCTCTCATCTGTATTTTGTTAACATTAGCTGCACTCCTCCAACAGTCCGGCGAGTTCCACCACGTTTCTCAATTCCGCCCACCAACCACGAGGTGATGCCAGGTGGCAGTGTTAACCTCACCTGTGTGGCGGTGGGTGCCCCTATGCCCTACGTCAAGTGGATGACAGGAGATGTAGAACTAACCAAGGAAGAGGAGATGCCGATTGGCCGAAACGTGTTGGAGCTCACCAACATTCAACAGTCAGCGAACTACACTTGTGTGGCTATTTCCTCTCTGGGTATGATCGACACCACAGCTCAGATCACAGTCAAAGGTAAGAGACCTCTATCCTCAGATCTTACACAAGAACCTGTTGATACCATGATATACTTTATGCTTGTACTTTTCAGCTCCAGATGTGACTTTATTAAGTGGAGAGTGTTGCTTGAAGAGTTAAAGTACCTAATAGTCATATTTGAGTATAATAAAAAAATTATAAAAAGTGTCACTAAAATAACCCATGTGAGAAATACTCAAGTAAAAGTTTTAAAGTAACTGAAATTGCACTTAAATATATCAAAAGTACAAGTAAATAGCATAATGAATGGCAACCTATTTGAATGGTGGAGAGTCTTTGTTGGTATATGTGGCTTATTCATTGATTCAGTGAGTGTGTAGTGAGTTATTAACTTAAGAACTGTTTCGACCAATTCAGTGAGTTATTAATTTGGAACAATTTAGTCAGTGGACAAATTATTTACTCAGGAATCCTTCCAACCGATTCAGTGAGTAAATGAGTTGTTGATTTATGAACTTTTTACTGACCAATTCAGTGAGTTAGTGAGTGAGTTGTTAACTCAGGAGTCATTCAGACTGATTCAGTGAGTAAGTGAGTTGTTAATTTAAGAACATTTCTGACCGATTCAGTGAGTATATGAGTTATAAAATCAAGAACTGTTCTGACAGATTGAGTGAGTGAGTTGTAATCTCAGGAATCGTTACAACCAATTCAATGTGTAAATGAGTAACAACAATGAGTTGTTAATTCAAGAACTGTTCTGGGGTGTGTTTCCCAAACAAAGACATAACTCACTGCTTTACCACCATAGTAAGATGCATCGTTGGAGAAATTAACTAGCTAGTCACGACTGTTTCCCGAAACCATAGTAACTATGTCGCACATCCATAATTTCGAACCACGTTGGGTCAACAACATAGAAGTGTCATTAATGATGTTATGCAGGGGGTGGAGTAAAAACTTATGGGAAAAATTAACTATAATAGCTCATTTACAATTACACCAGAAAGATGTTTAACGTGAGAAAGGTGCTGAAGACAGGAAATCTGCATACACCGTAATGAGACAGATGCATTGCGATGCAATAGATGTGTTTCTCTCGACATCAGACTTCGGGGTTCCCCCGACACGCTTGAGCACAAATGCACATGCGCACTGTTCAAATGGGCACATTCTATTCAGTAGAGATCATCCCTATGCCCTATTCCCTTCAAAGTCTTTACTATCCACCGTGACAGCAATGGAGGGCTGAAAGATGTGGGGTTATTAAGAATTAACTTTTTAAGCAATTTTTATTGAAAATTGATTTTGAAGCTATCTATTATGATTGTTCTCCCACCCTTCAGAGGCTGATTTATCCCGTTTGGAACACTTGTGCGTTAACATGGACACAGAAGTCGTGTTCGCCAACAAAAAACGCTTGTGTTAAAGCGCTTTCTCTTAACAGCCTTGATCCCTTAAGTGGCTGCATTCATGTTTAATTTACGTTTTTTTTTTTTTTTTTTTTTTTTATGTATGTAAACGTGATCAAAGTCTTGGCTGAATGAAATATATATATGGAATAATGATACAGAAGCCTCAGCGAAGTCAAATGATGTCCACAAAGCAAACTAACAAGGAACTATGCTTCTAACCACAGGTAAAGAGCTGTAGTACCAACCACACAACTTTGCGATGCTGTTTGCGAATGTTCGTTCGAACTACGGGTTTCGGGAAACACCAAATTGTTGAACTGTGTTGGTAACGATGGAACTTACGACCATAGTTGGCTAAGGATGCTTTTGGGAAACGCACCCCTGACTGATTCAGTGAGTGAGTGAGTTATTAACACAAGAACTTTTCAGACCAATTCAGTTAGTGAAAGAGTTGTTAAGAACTGTTCCGACAGATTCGGTGAGTGAGTTGTTGTTAGGTGGAGAACTGCTCCAACCGAATTAGTAAGTAGGTGACTTTTCTGTCCGATTGAGACCAATAACAAATTGATTTCAATTTAGACTGATTCACAAGCTGGTTAGACCAAATCATTGAAATAGACCAAGAACAGTTTGTTTGTTAATCAGACATTGCTTTCACAGAGCCAATTGTGCAGCTTTGCAGTCGCAAAAGAAGTGATGTGTCAGAATTAAAATATTAATTTTAAAATGTAGTGAGGTCAACACAAACATTTATACTTAATACAGCAATATATATATATATATATAAAACTAAGTCTCTACTAAGTACAGTACAAAACAGTATTTCTACACTTGTGGCTGCTCAGAAGCATTAGTTTAAAGGATGAAGTTATTTTTAATTTCTCTTTTAACTGATCCGTCACTCTACAGCAAACAGTCTGATATCAGTTGTGTATTTAAAGTGTGTGATTATCTAGACAGTAATAAACAAAGTTGCTCTTATCAGATTGGACACTGAGCCTATACATTTTGAGAGAGAAGTCTCATCAATAACACACTGGGGATTCCCATACAGACAGTGCATGCTGTCACCTCATCAATGTTTCATCGGAGCTGAAAGATCAATCTCCTCCTCTTTTCTGCCTCAACAGCGTGAACAAACTCTCTGAGCTCCAAATCATCAAGGATTATTTTTAAGCCTGCCTCACAATATAGAATTAATTTAAAGCATTTAATTATCCCAAATTTATCATGTTAAACGCTAGCATGAGAGAGACCATACACTCAGTACCATTCTTCTGTCAAATCCACAAGCCGACTGCACTCTATAGCTTTCTATTTATCTTTATAGTGGTGCTTGCTAATGTAAAAATCTAGTTTACATACTTTGTAAATGTATACTAATCTGTGCTATTCTGAACTTCACTGGTGAGTGAAACAGCAAGTGTTTATTGATGTATCCAGGAAAGTGTTTAAAGAATCTAGAGCTCAATTCAGTCAAAGTGAGTTGAGTTAATTAGCATTGATTAAAGCAAAGCAAATAATTGTTGTATATCTTCTGAGTATATCTGGCATTACGGTGGCTCTTTTCTCGTATTCTCTACTCTGCTCTACTATTTTACATCAAGCATTATCATGTTAGCTGAGATTAATATCATATGTTCTGGAAATTGATGGCCAACGGTCATTTTAGCACACGATCACAGGTTTTGGTGTATTTTTCTATCCTTTTCCACACTGCTGCTGCTTATTCAAGCTGATTTATTTGGACTCTGACAGCTGTCCAATCGCATATACCACTGAAGTTGTTAAGAGTCATTTTCAGAAACAATTTTATTACAATTTTGGCACTTTTCTGCTCGCCTGTGAAAACAGGACGACCTGACCGTACTTGTAAAAGATACAGCGACAGAATAATGGTAATAACAGCTATTACCATTAAGGAAAAACACATTTTCCTACATTTTATCTGCAGTTTGGAAATGTCAAATGCCAGGTCATTGCCACATAAATGCCCTGCAAAAAAAGGAAATCTGTTGCATATATATAATTTATTTGCCTTTAGTTGGCAAATGTTAGCATGCCAGAAAAGTCAATTTTCCACTATTGAAACTATTATAGTATTATAGTCTTGGACAAAGTTGAAGATCAAACACAATTTTCACTAATGAACATTTACTTATATCCAAAAATGGAGGGAAACATTTGACTCCAAATTGCTCCAAAGGCCCATACACATTTGTTTATCTTTTTGTCTCTTTGCACTTTCTAAGCTTTGCCCCGTCCTCCCACCTCTCTGATTGTCACGGAAACCACCGCCACCAGCGTGACTCTAACGTGGGATTCCGGTAACCCTGAACCCGTATCATACTATGTGATTCAGTACCGGGCCAAAGTCTCAGACAACGGTTTCCAGGAGGTTGACGGAGTGGCCTCCACTCGCTACAGCATCGGCGGCTTGAGCCCTTACTCGGAGTATGAATTCTGCATCATGGCAGTCAATAACATTGGTCGCGGGCCGCCCAGCGGTATGGTGGAGACACGGACCAGTGAACAGGCCCCCTCCTCTCCTCCCTTACGGGTTCAGGCACGTATGCTGAGCGCCACTACCATGTTGGTCCAGTGGGAACCTCCAGAGGAGCCCAACGGTCAGATACGAGGATATCGAGTGTACTACACATCTGATCTTCACTTGCTGCTCAGCACCTGGCAGAAACACAACACAGAGGACAGCAGCCTGACCACCATATCCGGCCTGGTGCCGGACATCACATACGGTCTCCGCGTGCTGGCCTTCACCTCTGTGGGAGACGGCCCACCATCAGACTTACTGCAGGTTAAAACACAGCAAGGAGGTGAGCTGGGTGATTTTATGGATAAGTTCAGTGGCTACAAAAAGTATTTGGACACCTAAGCCACACTTAAAATGCTAAACATTTTAAACATTGTTGGGCTGATATCTAAAAAAACAAAATAATAATAAAATATACGTTTGTGGAACGTGTCCATAATTAATGTGATGTACTACACTTGTGGTTACTCTGCCAGGAAACCTGTGTGAACTTGAGGGGAACTGTAAATAAATGGTAAGACATCACTGCATTTCTGTCCACAGTCCCGGCCCAGCCAACTGGTTTTGAAGCAGAGGCAGAACTCGACACTCAGATCATGCTGTCATGGCTATGGCCCGTCCAAGATCAGATCACCACATATGAGCTCACATACTGGGAGGCCAACTCTGAAAACAAGGTAGAAATCTGAAAACAGCAAAAATATCTACTGAAACTGCAATGTGGGTGGGTGGATTTGTGCGGAAGAGCATACTACCATACTACTTTTTCTCTTTTTGAAGTCTGCAGTATGTATGCAAAATGTTGGTAAACAAATTTTCTGTATGCATTGAGTGCCTTGATTACTGACTATGTTGGCCAAAAGCACACAACTTAAGATACTGTACCTCACAACACAATGTATTTGTCTTCCCATCCATTTCTAGTGTAATGAATGAACCGGAAATAATATCAATGCATCATTATGAAGTCAACTGACAACAATCTAGCATACTGCTTTTTGAAACATTTATTAATTCTACTAAAAAATACTGTTTTTTTTTTTTGCTGACAATTTACAGTAAGTTTGTATATGTTTGCATGGTAACACTTTATTTTAAGGGTCCACAATAATGCACTAGTTAAGCATTAATAAGAAAGTAATACATACTTAAGTGAATGTAGACTAAGGCTATCTTAGCCATAATTTACAACTTAATTAAACTTAATAAAACATCTCATTTTGACCCCCTATTCTAAAGTGTAAGTTTAACCTTCTCAAGGTATTGGTTTATTTTGCACATGTTTCAATTACAATAAAACTCTGAACATTTTTGAGTTTACTGCAAATGCTGTAAACACCTAAGCAATGTCAAACTAATTAATAACATCTGCAAGTAAATGTGTCATTTTGGAACAGGGAGTTTAATTGTCTTTATTTTAACATTTTAGCAATTAATTAGTCAAAATTTACTAAAACCAATACTAATTAGTCATAATTACTGTCTTTATAAAGTTTTAAAAAACTTGAATAATACCATATAAATGCAAAATAAACCAATAACTTAGTAGGTTAAACTTTCACTTTAGAATAGGGGGTCAAGATGTCTTTAATAGAAAAGATTAGTAATTTAATTGTAACTGTAAAGCAAATATCAATAAGCCTTAATTACTGGCTTATTATTGCTTAGTAAACTTGATAAATGGATACTTGAGCATTAATAACATTAGTTTCCCCACAAAAGTAGGTTGTAAATTATGGCTAAGATAGCCTTACTATGCATTTAGTTAATTATTATTTACTTTCCTATTCATGCACAACTAGAATTATTGTGGACCCTTAAAAATAAAGAGTTACCATTTGCATTAGTTAATGCAATGGTAAACATGAACCAACAATGTATAATAATTATAGCATAGCATTTATTAATCTTGGTTATTATCAATTTCTGTATATTTTAATACATTTAATACTTTGCAAGTTGTATACTGTATGTGAACAGTAGTTTATAAATTATGCACTAACACAAATGAACATCAATATACTTTTTTTTTTAGGCAGTATACAGTTACTGTGCAACATGCAGTAGTGTTCTATTCTGAACACAGCCTATTTGTGTGTCTTGATCTTTTATCCTTCATAGCACCAGGTGACCTTTAACCCGGCTGGTTCTTACACTGTTGAAGGCCTAAAGCCAGACACCCTCTACAAGTTTTCTCTGGCTGCTCGCTCTGAGATGGGACTTGGGGTGTATACACAGCCCATCGAGGCCCGGACTGCCCAGTCAAGTAAGTACGACTTGTTCTCTCACTCAAACTATGAACATCTCAAACTCTGACCATCTCTTAACAGCTCAATACCAGCCTAATCTCTCTGCTGAAGCTTGTTAATCAGGTATGTGTGTAGACCATCCCAAATTTCCAAACTATTCCATTAGTGTTTTATTAATCATACTGCACCATATCAGTCCATTTTATGGGAAGTTTGGCATTATGTCACCCACTTGATAATAATTTTGATCATTTTTAAGGTGCCATATCATGGAATATAGGATATTGCTCTTTTGAAATAAGAGTTCTATGTACTATGTAAACATACTCTAAACGTTTACAGCTCAAAGCTTCCTCCCCAGTTCACCCAGACCATTTATTGAAATGAAACTGCAAAAATGGCCTATTTAGAAATTAAATTAAAATATGACCTCCCATCATAACATATATCATTAACATATAGAAGACTTATGGTGACAAAACTTCCAAGGGTCAGAGAGAGAGTGGGAAATGGTCATCAAAAACGTAAAAAGAAACCTTGACTAACATTATACAGTAATGCTACAATTTTTATTTTTTATTTTTTATTACATTTACATTTTTATCATGAATTTGAATTTTAACATGTATTACAAGTTTATTTAATGTTATTTATCTAGACATCTAGCCTTGCAAAAGACCCTGTGTTTTCCAGAGCAGTGCTGGTGTCCATTTCATACTTTGCAACATTTCCACTAGATCACACCATCTATTGTGACCATCCAGAGCTCAGAAGGTTTGTTCAGAGTCTGTTTAGAGCATCAGTGACTGTAGAGTGTGACACACACTGATTGTATATGTATTCTCAGCAGCGTCAGAGTGACGCAGGCGGCACAGCTTAATCTCTGTCCTCATCTTCCTCCGTCTCTGGAGATATGGACTAAAGCTCAGAATTTTATGACAGCTTCTCTGAGAGAGCTCCTGCTATTCACTGCCATTTGTTAGATGTGTCAGCTTTGAGAGGTTTGATCTAAGCCATGGCTTCGTTCCCATAAAAGCAGTTTTTTTCTTTCCATCTCAGCATCCGACAGAGTCACTGTCCTCAAAGACATAAAAGACTGAAATCCCTCTGTCTCTCTAGCTCTGTTCTATAATCTTTCTCGCTTGCTGTTTATTGCTTTTATTTGCAGCTGCATTCTAAGTCAGCATCCTAACTAAAATGGAACCTCTTGACTGATTTTGAACATGCCATAAATGCAGAAACTCTGTTTTTCATACAAATAGCGCACAGTACGTTAAACTTTCAATTGATTTCAATACAGATTGATGTTAGTACTTTGCTAAGCTAACAAAATGACACAATAAGGATAAGAACACATTTCTCACAAATATTGGGTAAAAACAGTACATATTTTATGAGACTTGACTTACAAGGGATTCCAATAGAGTTTGACTTTAGCATTTTGATAAGGTAACAACATGATAAAAAGCATAAAATCATAGTACAAACAAATATTGGGAAAAATAGTACATTTTTAATGAGACTCAACTCACAAGGCATTCCAATAGTTTGACATTAGCATGTTGCAAAGCTAACATCATGATACTATGTGCAAAAAAATACAAAGCACAGAAATATTGGCTAAACAGGACATGTTTAATGATACTCAACAAGGGGTTCCAATAGAGTTTGACATTAGCATGTTGCTAAGCTAACAACACAATACTATTAGAAGAAATACATCGCACACAAATATTGGATATTCAATGAGAATAAAATGTAGAGAGGGATTTGATTTTATCCATCAATTGATTCGATCGTAAAAAAGTGGGCATTACATACTAGAATAGTATCAGCTTAAAAGTTGTTTCAGAGAAAAAGAAATGTTGCATTTTGATAAAAGTTAAAATTATATATATATATATATATATATATATATATATATATATATATATATATATATATATATACAGTGCATCCGGAAAGTATTCACAGCGCTTCACTTTTTCCACATTTTGTTATGTTACAGCCTTATTCCAAAATGGATTAAATTCATTATTTTCCTCAAAATTCTACAAACAATACCCCATAATGACAACGTGAAAGAAGTTGAAGTTTGAAATCTTTGCAAATGTATTAAAAATTAAAAAATTAAAAAAATCACTTGAACATAAGTATTCACAGCCTTTGCCATGACACTCAAAATTGAGCTCAGGTGTATCCTGTTTCCACTGATCATACTTGAGATGTTTCTACAACTTGATTGGAGTCCACCTGTGGTAAATTCAGTTGATTGGACATGATTTGGAAAGGCACACACCTGTCTATATAAGGTCCCACAGTTAACAGTGCATGTCAGAGCACAAACCAAGCCATGAAGTCCAAGGAATTGTCTGTAGACCTCCGAGACAGGATTGTATCGAGGCACAGATCTGGGGAAGGGTACAGAAAAATGTATGCAGCATTGAAGGTCCCAATGAGCACAGTGGCCTCCATCATCTGTAAATGGAAGAAGTTTGGAACCACCAGGACTCTTCCTAGAGCTGGCCGCCTGGCCAAACTGAGCGATCGGGGGAGAAGGGCCATAGTCAGGGAGGTGACCAAGAACCCGATGGTCACTCTGACAGAGCTCCAGCGTTTCTCTGTGGAGAGAGGAGAACCTTCCAGAAGAACAACCATCTCTGTAGCACTCCACCAATCAGGCCTGTATGGTAGAGTGGCCAGACGGAAGCCACTCCTCAGTAAAAGGCACATGACAGCCCACCTGGAGTTTGCCAAAAGGCACCTGAAGTACTCTCAGACCATAAGAAACAAAGATTGAACTCTTTGGCCTGAATGGCAAGCGTCATGTCTGGAGGAAACCAGGCACCGCTCATCACCTGGCCAGTACCATCCCTACAGTGAAGCATGGTGGTGGCAGCATCATGCTGTGGGGATGTTTTTCAGTGGCAGGAACTGGGAGACTAGTCAGGATCGAGGGAAAGATAAATGCAGCAATGTACAGAGACATCCTTGTTGAAAACCTGCTCCAGAGTGCTCTGGACCTCAGACTAGGGTGAAGGTTCATCTTCCAACAGGACAACGACCCTAAGCACACAGCCAAGATAACAAAGGAGTGGCTATGGGACAACTCTGTGAATGTCCTTGAGTGGCCCAGCCAGAGCCCAGACTTGAACCCGATTGAACATCTCTGGAGAGATCTGAAAATGGCTGTGCACCGACGCTCCCCATCCAACCTGATGGATCTTGAGAGGTCCTGCAAAGAAGAATGGGAGAAACTGCCCAAAAATAGGTGTGCCAAGCTTGTAGCATCATACTCAAAAAGACTTGAGGCTGTAATTGGTGCCAAAGATGCTTCAACAAAGTGTTGAGCAAAGGCTGTGAATACTTATGTACAAGTGATTTTTTTCATTTTTTATTTTTAATAAATTTGCAAAGATTTCTAACAAACTTCTTTCACATTGTCATTATGGGGTATTGTTTGTAGAATTTTGAGGAAAATAATGAATTTAATCCATTTTGGAATAAGGCTGTAACATAACAAAATGTGGAAAAAGTGAAGCGCTGTGAATACTTTCCGGATGCACTGTATATATAAATATATATATATATATATATATATATATATATATATATATATATATATATATATATATATATATAATTCTGAGATGCTATTCTTCTCACCACAATTGTATAGAGCAGTTATCTGAGTTACAGTAGACTTTGTAAGTTCGAACCATTCTGGCCATTTTCTGTTGACGTCTCTCATCAACATGGCATTTCCGTCCACAGAACTGCCCCTCACTGGATGTTTTTTGTTTTTGGCACCATTCGGAGTAAACTCTAGAGAATGTTGTGCTTGAGATCAGCAGTTACAGAAATACTCAAACCAGCCCATCTGGCACCAACAATCATCCATGCGATTATCTAATCAGCTAATCATGTGACAGCAGTGCAGTGAAGAAAATCATATATGGGTATGGGTCAGGAGCTTCAGTTAATGTTCACATCAGAATGGGGGATAAAATTCATTTCAGTGATTTGGACCATGGCATGATTGTTGGTGCCAGATGGGCTGGTTTGAGTATTTCTGTAACTGCTGATCTCCTGGGATTTTCACGCACAAAAGTCTCTAGAATTTACTCCAAATGGTGCCAAAAACAAAAAGCATCCAGTGAGCGGAAGTTCTGTGGATGGAGATGCCTTGTTGACAAGAGAGGTCAATGGAGAATGGCCAGACTGGTTCGAACTGACAAAGTCTATGGTAACTCAGATAACCGCTCTGTACAATTTTGGTGAGAAGAATATAATCTCAGAATACTATTCTGAGATGCAGGTTGGCGCTGTTTTGGCAGCACAAGGGGGACCTACACAATATTTGGCAGGTGGTTTTAATGTTGTGGCTGATATAGATACTATATACTGTATATTCATATTAAGACCAGGATTATGCATAAAATATGATCAATTTTGGTTTCATGTTGACATTAAAATGTCTGGGTAGGCAGCTCACTGTGTTTGAGAGCAGAGCTTCTGTCTTTGACCTTTCGAACCTCTGCATAACATACTCTCACCCATAATATACCTTTCTCTCAGTTCATTCTCTATCATTACCATGCACTCCTCCTTTTGTTTTTTTTTTGTTTTTACTTCTTTTTATATATATTCTTTCATTATCTTTTCTTTCCTATTTTGCCTTTTTCTTTTCAATTGACTAATCTCTCTCTCTCTCTCTCTCTCTCTCTCTCTCTCTCTCTCTCTCTCTCCCTCCTCTCTATTGCATCTCTTCATATTTATCTCTTCCTATTGTATTTCATTCACACTTTCTTCTGCTGTTGGTGAAGAACAAAGAGCTGACGATCTCGTTCTCGCTCACCTCACTCTCAAATCTATGTGCACATTTTCTCATTTCCCTTTATTTATTAATTTTCTCCTTTTTTTCTTACACCCACTTAAATGTATGCAGATGTGTCCAGTGTCTCTCTGGTCTGTGTTTCTGTTGTTTTCACAAAGTTCTCTCTGCGTCTCCCTGTTTAATCTAGTTTTCTCACCCGGTTCCCCACCTTTTCCCCAGCTGTTCATCTTCTTTTCTCTCTTCTTTTTCTTGGTATCCTCTCTCCTCAGGTGTTAAACATTTTCTTTCTTTATCTGATTCACACCTACAAATGTGTTTCTTACTTATCTGTGTGGAGTCTTTTATATATCATTCCTTACAGTAAAGCGGGCATGTCATACATATAATAATAATTTTTATTTATTTATTTATTTTTTTCCCTGAGGCCTATTTTCCACTCTCTTTCTCTGACACTGACACTCTGTGTACACTGGACGTGAGCTTCACAAAACCAAATGGATCCCATTAAAATCCCATTATAATCAATGAGGATGTCTACACTGGAATCGTCCGTTGCGGCGCAGTGACAGTAAAAGGATGTCGCATTCCATTTTGTGCTGCACGCGCTGGCGCAACTCCTGCCAACAAGACAAATAAATGGTGTAGAACAGTCGCTTCGATGCATCCAGTGTAGACAGCCTCAAGCCGTTTCGTCGTGTCGCATCTACGCCCAGCATTGACAGGTTGTAAGAATTAAACAGCCTTTTTTTTTTTTTTTTTTTTTTTTTTTTTTTTTTTTTTTTTTTTTAGACTGGGAGGACGTTTTGACTTCTGAAAGCTACACTATGTTTTTATTGTCCAAAGAACATACAATAGTTCAAGGAAAAATAATTTCTGCATGCTCTGGTCGACAAAACACAGGGGTTACAGTTATCCCATCTTCACAGTTCAGATATACATTCTGGTACATACAGACACCATCACTCTTGATTTTGAATAAGCCAATGTGTTATGCCGGTTCTCCTATGTTTATATATATATATATATACACTGGTGTCCAAAAGTTTGGATTAATGTACAGATTTGGATGTTTCGGAAGGAAATTGGTACTTTGCCAAATTCACCAAAGTGGCATTCAACTGATCACAAAGTATGGTCAGGACATTACTGATGTAAAATTCAGCACCATCACTATTTGAAAAAAGTCATTTTTGATCAAATCTAGACAGGCCCCATTTCCAGCAGCCATCCTCCAACACCTTATCCTTGAGTAATCATGCTAAATTGCTAATTTGGTACTAGAAAATCACTTGCCATTATATCAAACACAGTTGAAAGTTATTTAGTTTGTTAAATTAAGTTTGTCTTTGCATTTGTTTTTGAGTTGCCACAGTATGCAATAGACTGGCATGTCTGAAGGTCAATATTAGGTCAAAAATGGCAAAAAAAAAAGAAACAGCTTTCTCTAGGAACCTATTAGTCAGTCATTGTTTTGAGGAATGAAGGTTATATTTCAATGCTTGAAATTACCAAAAAACTGAAGATTTCATACAAATGTGTATACTACAGTCTTCAAAGACAAAGGACAACTGGCTCTAACAAGGACAGAAAGAGATGTGGAAGGCAAGATGTACCACTAAACAAGAGGAAACATTTATCAGAGTATCTAGTTTGAGAAATAGACACCTTACATGTCCTCAGCTGACAGTTTCATTGAATTCTACCCGCTCAACACCAGTTTCATGAACAACAGTAAAGAGAAGACTCAGGGGTGCATGCCTTATGGGAAGAATTGCAAAGAAAAAGCCACTTTTGAAACAGAAGAAGAAGAAAAAGAAAAGGAAAAAAAGGTTAGAGTGGGCAAAGAAACACAGACATTGGACAACAGATAATTGGAAAAGAGTGTTATGGATCTTTTTTAAATTATTTTTCTCCCCAATTTTGAATGCCCAATTACCAATGCACTCTAAGTCCTCATGGTAGCGTAGTGACTTGCCTCAATCCGGGTGGCAGAGGACGAATCTCAGTTGCCTCTGTGTCTGAGACCGTCAACCCGCACATTTTATCATGTGGCTTGTTGAGTGCGTTACTGCGGAGAAATAACGCATGTGGAGGCTTCACGCTATTCTCTGCGGCATCCACGTACAACTCACCACGCGCCCCACCGAGAGCAAACCACATTATAGCGACCATGAGGAGGTTACCCCATCTGACTCTACCCTCCTTAGCAACCGGGCCAATTTGATTGCTTAGGAGACCTTGCTGGAGTCACTCAGCACGCCCTGGATTCGAAATTGCGACTCCAGGGGTGGTAGTCAGCGTCTTTACTCGCTGAGCTACCCAGGCCCCCAGAGTGTTATGGATCTTAACCCCATTGAGCATTTGTGGGATCAGCTAGACTGTAAGGTGCGTGAGAAGTGCCCGACAAGACACATCTATGGCAAGTGCTACAGGAAGCATGAGGTGAAATGTCACCTGAGTATCTGGACTGAAACTGACAGCTGGAATTCCAAGGATTTGCAAAGCTGTCATTGCTGCACATGGAGGATTTTTCTGAAGAGAACACTTTGAAGTAGTTTAAGAAGTTCTGAAAAAAAAAATCAAATTGTAATAGTAATTTTTCATGTTATTAATGTCCTGACTATACATTGTGATCAGTTGAATGCCACTTCTGTGAATAAAAGTAACCATTTCTTTCCATAAGAGCAACATCTGTGCATTATTCCAAATATATACAGTATATATCAAAGAATCATCAGATGTAGTTTTATTTGCCATAGCCTTTAGGACTGAATAGACAGGCAGCAGGATTTTTCTTTGAATTCAAGTGTTTTTCAAAAATAAACCAATGCAACTCAACAAACCTCCACCCCTCCCCAGCCCCGTCCGCCCCCCCACAGGAAGTTCACCTGTTCAGTCTCAGCTCCACTAGCATCAAGGTGAGTTGGGCGGCTCCTCCTTCTGGTAGTCATCATGGCAACATCGTCAGGTATACTTTGGCCTATCAGGCGGTGTCAGGCGATGAACAGCAGAGACACGAGGTGAAGGACATTCCTGCCAATGTGTCCAGTTATGTGCTGGAGGGGCTGGAGAAATGGACTGAGTATGTGGTGTGGGTGAAAGCACACACTGATGTTGGGCCCGGTCCAGAGAGCAGCAGCACCCGCATCAGAACCAAAGAGGATGGTAATGCTCTGCTTCCAGCGCCAAACCATCGATCTGCTCCATAACTGCTCTCTGCACCTTCTAACTATTACTGATGAACCTCAAACTCACCAATTTCTTACTCAGTACTTTTTCTCTTGTTTTCCAGTAAAAACAATTCTTAACATCCTGAAAACAAGATACATTTACTTATGAAGCAAAATACATAATACTTAAAACAAGAAAAAACTAAAAACTATTTTCCAAAAGAGTTAGAATAATTGACTTGTTTTCCCTTAAGCATAAACCTCATAATGTTTTTTTTTTTTTTTCTGAAAGTAAGACTCTAAAAAAACAAGATTTGTGTGTCATCATTTACTCAATTTCAGGTTGTTCCAAACCCCTATGACTTTATTCCTTCCATGTAACAAAAAAATAAAATAAAATATGTTAAATAGAATGTTACCCAGCAAATACAGAATGTTCCCCTAACGTTAGGGTATGGTTCCCATTTTTGGTTATTTTTTGGGAACCAACTCCTGATGTTCTAGAAATGTTATTTTTTATTTTTGTGTATTTAACCATAATCTAACCTTCCTAAAACATTAGAGGGAGGTTTTTGTGTGACAACCTAATGATTATAACGAATGTATAATAGATCAAAACAATGAATGGCTTGTTGACTGATTTTTGATGTAATGTTGCAGTTTGGTTGCAGAAAAGTTCCTGGAATTTAGAGGTACAGTACATTAACCTTAGGGGAATAATTATGCACAAACTAAAACAAACGTTCTATTTTTTTTTTTCCTGGCTAACCAAAAAAGAACCTGAAAGCTCATTCCTGGGAATATCATGGTAACCAAAAACTAATGTTTCTTGAACATTATGGGAACAAAAAATGGTTAGTTAATTTGACTCCATCACCATTCACTTTCATTGCGTCTTTTTACTGTACAATGAAAGTGAAAGTTGACTTAGGGTGTCACTCTTCTAACGTCTCCTTTTGTGTTCAATGGAAGAAAGAATTTCATACAGGTTTGGAACAACATGAGGGGGATTAAATGATGACAGTGTTTTTATTTTTTAATGGAACTATTCCTTTAATATTTGGTCATTTTGCATCTCAAGTAAATATATCTTATTTTAAGATGTTTAGATAATTTCACTGGACAACAAGATGAATATACTGAAAATTATTTCTTGCAGTGCAGAACTAACTCTACTTTCAGTACCTGGTCTCGGTTGGGGTGAACTGCTTGAATCAACACTTCCTTGTACGATTCTTTCTCTTTCTCACTATTATGCTGGACTCCCTGCCTGCTGCTCTTCATTATTTGGTTTTTAATGTGTGGCTTCTGTAAACCTGACAGAGAGAGAGACAATACATGTATGAGAGAGCAGAAGCAGGTCTTTCTGCCTTTACATCGGTGTGAAAGTTCAGGACTGAGGTGGTGTACTCTTTTGTGAGTCAGTCATCGCTCTGTGAGAAAAGCAAAGGGAATGAGTGGGCGATTGGAGGATTTCAGTGAGGTTCACACTGGCTCATTGAGATGCTGCCACTCAGCCACACGCTAAACTTCCTAAACCGACTTTACTACAAAAGGTTCTTGTAGCTGCTGCAGCCTCAATTTAGACTGCAGTCTGAAAACCGTTTCTTATGTTGTGATTAGTGGTGTTGTCTAACGCAAGCATTACTTTAATTATTCAGGGTTCCCACAGTCTTGGAAAATATCTGGGAATTTTAAAATTGAAGCTATTTCCAAGGCTGGAAAAGTTATGGAAATTACTATAATCAGTATATTTTTTTCTAGCTATGCTCAGCTCTAAATCTGTTAGAAAGCAAACTGATCGCTCTGTGAATTCGGCAACAGTAGGTCAAAAGTTTTGCTGCTGAAATCGGTCTGTGCTTACCATAAGTCGAAGCTGGAAGTGTTGTTGAATGCAAGGGCACGTGTGAGCTCCAGTTTCCGGGTGAAATGTCCACAGAGTGGCACCAAAAGTGAGTTGTAAGTGATGGTAGTTTTAAATGATGTAATATATTGAACAAGAAGGCATATTTTATTAACTCTACCACCTAAGCCAAATGTTATGATGCGGAACCCTGCCCGCAAACATGCTACAAAAGTTTATGTCTAGGGAAAACACTAAACAGGCTTCCGCACGCAACATGCAAACTCAACTGTCCCTACGTGCTACAATATAACATGGGAGAGAGTCCTACCAAAATGTATGGATGGATGTGTGTGTGTGTGCTAGGAGTTGCTCAGAGAGAGGCCTCTCACCTGTTGACTTGGCATCACTCTGGCCCCGTGGCGTGCAGCGTGGAGATACAATTCCCCGGTCCAGCACTGACGTTATTTGTTGAATTTGGTATTTGAACAAACCCATAACACTTAGTATTAAACTTTGTCACCTAGCTCATCCCTTGGGGGTGGGCTCTTTTGATAGGGCCACTAGGTAAACACCTAGCAACTGCCCAAGTAACCATTCAGAACACCTTAGCAAACACCCAGTAATGTCATAGCAACCACTAAGAAAACCCTATAAACTGCATAGCAACACCCAATTGGCTGTGTGTTTTGCACGGACAAGCAAAACTCACATTTTCTTCAAAAAATGAAAAAATGCAGTAACATCATACTACTGTCTCTGTGTGAGCAGGTGTGTGTGTATGTTTGTGTGTGTGTGTGTGTGTATATATGTGTGTACGTTTGCTCACTGTGCTCAACAGTTTGATTGACAGGTGAATGAGTTGATGAATGCTGGAAGACCATGTCCCATGTCTGTTAAAAGCTGTCAATCAAACCATACATTCCTTTTCTTACAGTCTCTAGCTCCCTTTCTGTCTTTCTCTTGTACCTGGAGGTAATGTTTTTTAGAGTGGTACAGTGCTGATTTCAGTGGAGGTTAAGCTACTTCTCATTTCATTCCAAACTGGCAGTATGGCTCATCGTTGACCATGGAACATGCACCAGCGTACAAATCAGTGCTTTAAATAGGCAACATGTTTTGAAAGGATCTACTCTTCATTGTTTCTTTTATTCTTCTCCAACACGTATACCAGGACACTTTAAAGGGAAATTAAGGTTGTGAGACACTGTGTTGGTGCTCACTTTACATTTTGATTGTGTGGCACAGCATGGTTGACTAGACTAGTTATGCTAATTAACATCAACAACCAGCCTAATTGATCTCATTTGAGCGACACAAGAGTCATTTATGTTATCGAAGCACAACAAAAATAGTGACAGCTATAAAAAAAACTATTAATATTTGCTTCACAAAGCCTTTTCAGAGAATAAATGAAAAAATGCCTTGAAGTCTGAAGGTTGTTTAGGCCTTATATAATTTGAACACCTGTGCAATTTAAAGAGAGATTTGAAGTTTTGAAAGATATAAGCCTTATTTATTTTGAATACAATGTGGTTGATAGGGTTTTCTAGATCCAGTAGATAGATGGATGGATGGATGGATGGATGGATTATTCTTTCATGGAGTTTTAGGAAGACTGACATAATAACATTTGTTAAACATCTTGGGCGTGTGTGTCTCTGTTTGTGTGCGCGCTGTGTATTTCACACCCTCTGGGCTTCTCGTATGCAAGATGTGTCATGCACATCAATTGCTCTCTTTGCCAGTGTTTAGTTTGAGTTTCTTCAGTGATATACTTCAAATAATGAATAAAAAAAGTCCTGTCTTTCCTACAACATGCATCCGTGTCTTAATTTGTTGTTATTTATTGCGCGACACGAGGCCTATGCAAATACTCGGTATCAGCTGTTATATTTTGCCTTTTTCCTGTGCTGACGTAGCGCTGTTTGGGCGGAGTAAAGTTTACATATACGTCTTGAACAGCCAGGTGCATTTACATTGACCAGTTTCATTTCTGAAGCACTTAAATGTATTCTCATAAATCAAAACGGACACTTTGGTTTGAGTCTTTCTGAGCCTGATAGTTTATTAACCACAGAATTATGAATGTATGTTACACATAAAAGCATGTTGGACTGGGTGAATGGTTAGTTTTTGAGCAAGGTCACCACATGCAGAATTTGAATTCAGGAAAGCAGAGCTGTGTTTCTTTTAGAAGCTCAGGGGGAAAATCAGGGGAATTTATTACCCTAAAGTAGTAGTTCAACCAAAAATTTGATTTTGTCATAATTGACTCATCCTCATGTCGTTTTTTTAGATCTGAATTGAGCTACTGATTTGAACTTGTTGGACTCGACCATATGCAACCGGCCTACTGGATGTGATGTATTCCATTCAAAATTATCAGCGCAAAGTGACAAATATCATTTTTTTTTTTTTTCTTCTTCTCCTAAACTTTAGTCTTAAATCCTGTTTCTTTGGCAGATTGGATTGTTATTAATGAAGAAGTCACAAATGATCATTTTCACAATAGGCATTAGTAATTAAAAATATAATTACTGTACTTTATTATTTGTACTCCCAATTTACTGAATTGTTATTCTTATTGTTATTATTATTATAATAATTATAACAACAGTAGTAAAAGTAGTATTAGTACTAGTTATAGTTATAGTTATAATAATAATATTAATAACAAAAATCATATTAATAAATACCTAGTGAATATTTAACATTAATTAAATTACATTTATATATCTGCCTTAAGTAAGACACAGTTAGGTCATTCAGAGGTTTGGTAGCATACTTAAAAAAAAAAAAAAAAAAAAAAACTTTTTTCAAAGCTTTATTTTACATTTGAGATTTCCTTTATGTCTTAAAGGACATAACACCACAATTGTACACTGTACACTGTACACTGACACCGCAATATGTGAGTGCCTTCTCAGCTGCTGCAAATACAGTCTGTTGCGAGTTTGAAAGTTCATCATGACTGCCACTAGGGGAAAAATGTGAGAGTCACATCCAGAGGTCAGAAATAGTGAAAAGGTGACATATGAGAGACGCTTGTACACACTGGGTGCTTCTCAGTCAGAAGGCTGCAGCCTAGTTAGGCTGTGTCCTTCTTAGACCAGTCCTTCTGAGGCTGTAGGCTAGAATGAGACGGTCTTGTAAGTGCAAATGGCTACGCCAAAAAGATTTCCGCCTCCGCGATCACGGCGCGAAAACTTTGAAGAGAGAACAAGCGGAATGGGAGATGATTTGATGTGGAAGTTGTGCTGATCCTCTATCAGTTCTTCATAGATATGGAGGAAGAAATCAGGACAGTGCACTTTCGTGCAGTAGCACGCAGAAGGAATTGTTTTCCACAATTATTTTTTTATATATAAATTGGGACATGTGCAAGGGATTTTGGGTGACTGAAGGCTGCGAAGAATGCACTTGATGCATCCTCCAAAATACGGCAAATGAAGGCTGCGAAACAAGGCTGTCTTCCATGGGTCCTCACAATTGATACTGCCTTTGACAGTGCTAGATGACATGGCAGCTGAGATATCCAGCCTAACTAGGCTGCAGCCTTCTGATTTTATGACTACAGACCTGTCGCCCTGAAGTCTGTGGTCATGAAATCATTTGAGAGACTGGTGTTGGCCCACCTGAAGAACATCACTGGACCCTTTCTAGATCCTCTTCAATTTGCTTATTGAGCAAACAGATCTGTGGATGATGCAGTCAACATGGGATTGCATCATATCCAGCAACATCTGGACAGACCAGGGACATATGCAAGGATCCTTTTTGTGGACTTCAGTTTGGCTTTCAACACTATCATCCCAGCTATACTCCAGAATAAATTACACTAACTCTCTATTCCCATGTCTATCTGTCAGTGGATTACCAGCTTTCTGACAGACAGGTAGCAGCTTGTGAAACAGGGGAAACTCACTTCCAGCACCTGTGCAATCAGCACTGGGATGTGTGCTCTCCCCACTACTCTTCTCCCTCTACACCAATGACTGCATCGCCAAGGACCCCTCTGTCAAGCTCCTGAAGTTTGCAGATGACACCACTGTCATTGGCCTCATCCGAGATGACGATGAGACTGCATACAGAAGGGAGGTTGAACAGCTGGCTGCCTGGTGCAGTCAAAACAACCTTGAGCTGAACACGCTCAAAACGGTGGAGATGATTGTGGACTTTAGGAGGAACACCCCAACACTGACCCCCCTCACCATTCTAAACAGCACTGTGGCAGCAGTTGAGTCATTCAGGTTCCTGGGCACTACCATCTCACAGGACCTGAAGTGGGAGACACACACTGACTCCATAGTGAAAAAGGCCCAGCAGAGGTTGTACTTCCTTCACCAACTGAGGAAGTTCAACCTGCCACAGGCGCTGCTGATACAGTTCTACTCAGCAGTCATTGAGTCTGTCCTCTGTACTTCAATAACTGTCTGGTTTGGTTCAGCTATGAAATCAGACATCAGAAGACTACAAAGGACAGTTCGGACTGCTGAGAGGATCATTGGTTGCCCCCTGCCACCCCCCCCTTCAAGAACTATACACTTCCAGAGTGAGGAAAAAGGCTGGGAAAATACACATTGCCCCATTGAGCAATAACTATGTGCAATACACAGTTTAGTCTTTTTTATATTTATCCAACACATCCAACCTCTTCTGCCATTTCATTCCTCTGAAACAAAAAAAACAAAACAAAAAAAAAAAAAACACACATTTGCAATGTGTAACAGGTTGTATTTGCACTGTACATAACAGATAACAGATTTGTATTAGATTTGCACTATGTATGTGTGTGTGTGTGTATGTATGTATGTGTGTGTGTCTGTGTGTGTATGTATGTATGTGTATAATTATTTTTTATTTTTTATTATCTATGTCTTGCTGCTGTTTTTGTATTGTTTTTGTATTGTTGTACACTGGAAGCTCCTGTCACCAAGACAAATTCCTTGTGTGTGTAAGCATACTTCGCAATAAAGCTGATTCTGATTCTGACTGAGAAGCAACGACTGACTCAGGTGTGCATCCGAGAAACTAAAGAAAACACAGACTGGTGCTATGCTACGTGCTGCATATTAGCATTTTTTTAATTAGATGCAGTCTGTAATGCATAAAGTCAGTCACAGTAGACCACATCCTGTCTTCACACTTTCTGCATGAGGCTGGGCTGAGCACCCCCATGGGGAGCAGCGTGATCTCGGGTGATCTCCTATCTTTGTCATATTACAGTTCATCGCTCACACCATCAGCACACATGTACTGTAATTTCCCTGTGATATTACCTTCACATCTGGAATGGTGGGTAATGCGCTTTAAGAGCTCGAGTTGAATGAAGTGAGTCTAGTGTGAATCATTCCCATACGTATCTCCACCAGTGTTTCCATGGAGACATACTGTAGAGTGAGAATGAGAAAATAAATTGGAGAGGAAGTGAAAGATAAGAGAGCAAGAGACATCGTAGTGAAACCTCCAGGACTTCCAGGAGTGTTCCGGCCGTCAAAATAAAAGCCAGAGGGTTTTAAAGTTAAGAAGGCATGGCTGTATATACGGTATATCACTATTATATAATACATTTCTAAAAATTTATAAATAATAATGTATTTACTATTATTATTTGTTTACAAATTACAACAATATTTAAGTTGACTGAGTTACAAAAAATAATTATGTGTATGTAAAGTGGACTTATATCCTAATCATATTACAACTAAAGTTAACAAAAAGATCTAAATCCTTTTAAGCCCAGTTACAACTTGAGCAAAAAAATGTGTAAAGAAAACGGACTTATTTTCTATTGAAGACTTTCACTGAAATTTTGCTGCTGCATTATCCAATAGACTAGTTAACGATTAATATTTTTTTCTTAATAGGCTACACATTTATATGGAAATAATGTAGGTTTGTGTACCATTTTTTAATACACATGAGTAGTACCCCCAATCCACACAGTGAGGTATACTGTAGATATTCTTTTTAAACTGTTTAAGAAAAAAACAACACTGGTATTGGAATTGGAACGGTAGAGAAAAAGTGGTATCGGTGTATCCCTAGCATATACCATCGATTAACAACTTCGAAGCACAAGGTAGGTCTGTCTTTAAATGTATATATTGTAAGTTATAGTTAATAATAAATTTGTCTTTGGAGAAAATGAAAAGGATATTTACTTGCGGAACTTGCTCTGTAACAGAATCTCTACTGGTTGACACATTTCCACCATCACACGTTTTTTACAGTACAGTCATAGTTACTTGACTGATGTACAGTTTGTGTGTGTGTGTGTGTGTTCATTTCTGTGTGAGCTGCACTGGTACACAATAGTTCTGTTTATCTGTTTTCGGCAGCAGCTCTATCGACTTTCCCCTGCTGAAGGTCAAGACTAAATTCCGCAGCCAAGCACATTTATACAGTTAAATTACTCCAATTAAATGAGGGCTATATTGCTGACTTTCAGCCCTTGAGCTTTCACAGATCCTCTTGTGCTCTGAGCTGTTACTTCGGGGATAGGAGGTGGTGCTTCCCTGTCTGGTTATTAATCTCTTAATGCTGCGCTTTTTAACCTTCACCGCTGTCTTCCCTCCCTTTGCCACCTCCTCTATTGAGTATTAATTGACTGTCATTAACACCTACTGAACTGCTGCCCTTTTCCACTCATGGCAGATTTGCATTCAGCCCAAACTCCAGGGGGAGCTGAGCTGGCTCTCTGTTTGAGATGTGTGTGAGTTCGGTGAAGCCTGTCTCCCAGGCTCATATTTGCAACACACCCAAATCCTTCCATAATACTGATATTGTGTTCATCAGCTTGTACTTGTGAAATGTATGTCAAAACAAGTGTTCACCCAAAAGCAAAAACGCTGTCATCATTTACTCACTATCATGTCATTCCTAACCCCTCTGACTTTCTTTTGTCCGTGTAACACAAAAGAATGTTTTTAAAGAATGTTCACACTGCTGTTTTCCATACAATCAAAGCATAAACCATAAAAGTAGCCTGTATGACGAATTCTTCTCAAGACATACAATGGTCTTGTGTGAGGAACAGACCAAATTTTAAGCCATTAGTTGCTGAAAATCTTGCCTCCACCATAGTGAAGGTTTGACATTATTGATGCAGAACGCCATTGGTTCTTGCATGTCCCCTTGTGGTTCCCATGTCCATGTTTGCATTTCCGTGACAGCTGAGTGTGTGCCCCCTAATGAGTCACTGAAAGGGAAAAACGTATTGTGCTGAGTATGATTTGCATGCGACAATGTATTAGGAGGTAATATAGACATTTTGAATTGGCTGAGTGAAAGAAAAAAAACTTCTCTGTTATGGAAAAAACAACATCAAGCTGCCTAACATCTTTTTTTGTGTGTTTCACGGGAGTCAGAAAGTCATAACGGTTTGGAACAACATGAGGGTGAGTAAATAATGACAGAACTATTCCTTACATTTTTGTAGACTTTTGTGTGTTTGAGTAAGAAGTGGAAGTAGGCGAGGTGAGTAACTGTACTTAAAAAGTTAAAATGTTAGCTGTAGCCTGGGAGCAGGTTTGTACCCTTGACATGTGAGTGTGTGGTTTAACAATGTAAAGTGTTAACTTTACCTCTCTATCTCTCGCAGTGCCTGGCGCCCCTCCACGCAGAGTTGAGGTGGACAATGTGAACTCCACAGCCTTGCGGGTGTCATGGAAACCTCCGCTGCAGCAGAAGCAGCACGGACAGATCCGCGGCTATCAGGTGGTGTATTCGCGGCTGGAGAATGGAGAGCCACGTGGGCAGCCCAGCATCCTGGATGTGGCCCTGCCCGAGGCACAGGTACTGACTCAACCTGAATCAAAATTACTGGACATTGTTACTCACAACCGAAGCCTGTTTATAAAAATTTATATAAAATTTAGAATGTGTAAAAAATTTTATTAAAACTTTGGCTGAAATTGTGTGAGTGTGACTATGTGTGTACATATTTGTGATTGTCTTTTGAAGTAAGTAAATAAATGAATGTGTTCAATTTACTTAAAACCTTTATACGGCATTAAAAAGGGATTTTAATGCATTCATAATCCCTTGTAATACACCTTGTCATTTGTATGTTCATAAATGATTTTAACCACAGTTATAATACAGTACATTTTAATACAAACATTTTATTGCAAAATAAACCCAGACAAGGTGATCGGGACTCTGACATGAAATTTATTACATGGCAGCTCGCCAAATAAACAAATGAATGCACATGAAATATTGTTAAAAAAAAGACTGATTAGAAGAAAGAGACTTATGCACAGCTATATAGGAATTCAGCTGCCTGAGACAACAGGCAATTATATAGTTTAGCAGTCATTATGCAAAATATTTGACTGTAGAATGCCACGATTGACCAGTCAGAATCAAGTTTTCCAGAGAGCTAATTAATAATGCATTATGATAACCACCAAATGTGTCATACCATGTGTTATAATGCATTATACTTTTTAAAGGTCTAACCTTAATCTGGCCTTTTTTGGCAAATATTGATACATGCGATTAACTGCGATCAACTTGAATAAATAATAGGCATATCATATAATTAATTTGAGTAAAATGTTTAACCGTTTGACTGCCCTTATTGTTATGTATTATACCTGTGGTTATAAATATTTACAGTATAAAAATATTACAACGTTTATTATAAGGCACTATTTGTTACTATGCATTTAGATATTCATAAACAGTATGCACAGTGTATATACAGTGTACAGTGTATTTTATATATATATATATATATATATATATATATATATATATATATATATATATATATACAATTTATTTTATTTAACATATATCTTATTCAAATATTTTAAATAATAAATATTTAAATATTATAATTAATAAATATATAATATGCACATTATATATATATATATATATATATATATATATATATATATATATATATATATATATATATATACACACACACACACACACACACACACACACACCTACTGTTTTATTTTCTAAGTTTTACATTAAATAAGTGTTAAATTAAGTGAAAATTTAAAAGGAGTGAATTCAGAGAACAAGAGGGAAGTGTTTTATTCATCGGTTTAATTCCAGCTTGCTAAGGGATGATCTGAACTCTCTGGGTGTTATTCCAAGGAAGTTAATATTAATATATGTTTGAGAGAAATTCATTTTTGACTAAATGGATCCGGAACTGTAGTGGTGCTCTAATCTGTGCTGAGTATTCATGGAAGAGTGTAGCCGGCCGTGGAGAGCCGCTATAGGGCGAGATCTGGGCATCAAGAGGAGGGTTGTTATTCAGCGTTTAGCTTGCAGGAGCACGCCAGCTCTCTCTCTGAGGCCTGACTACAGGTATCTGCCACTCACTCAGCTTACAGGAGCGTGCGTGTGTGTGTGTGTGTGTGTGTGTGTGTGTGTGTGTGTGTGTACATGACAAGGAATCACAAAGCATGCGTGACTTACAGCATGCATAGTGTTTGGAGACCTGTGCTTTGTGTCAGAACTCTAGGAACAGAACAAGTCAAAATGTGGAAAAGTTCAAATGCGCCCTCAAAGGATCTGGACACGGCCCTGCATGGTTTCTGTTGGCTGCGCACGGTGATCCGTTCGGTTCTGCTCTTTTCCTCTGAAGGGTGGAAAACCTTGTCATGCTGCGGTTCACACACATTCATTTTGTTTTTCGTTTCATCCAGAGGAGATAAAACTCGCAACTCTTTTTCCCTTCATCGCCTGCATTCCTGTGTTATCTGTATGAATGCAAGGTGTCTTGAGGAAGATTCTCTGCAGGTTTGTTTTTATCAGACACAAACGTACGCTCACGCAAACGTAAAGTCAGCCCCCTTCATACGTAGGTATCCATTTGTCACAGTAACATGACAGTTTGCACATGAACACTTAGGGGCTGCACACACTGAACACGTTTTTCCATCCGTATGCGCTGTTGTCAGTTTGCACTAGATGGACATCTTTGACCGTTGCGGTGTATTTCGCTAATTTTTCCAACCTGGTCTTATAGACTAATGTTACTATTCCTTGTTGTACGTATTGCGGCAGTTTACTGGTGAAATTAGCACTAGAGAAGCTACAACCACTTTTTTTGCCTTTCGCACATATCGCGAGTACAACTATGCGATGCAAAAGAACTGGGGTAAGAGTCCTGAAGAACATGCAAGTCAACACAGGAGCCAAAAGTGTCATAGAAGCACCGCAAAATGACGTGGTTGCTAGAGTTTTTTACCACACATTTGATTTTTATGACGTAATCGATTAGGTTTATGGTAAGGATGTAGATTGGTCTCAAGATATTTGCATTCTGTTCTATTCGTTGTGCTGCTTCTAACTTTTTTTTTAGTGCAAAAACACTTCAGTATATTTTTGACTACTAGTTGCCGTACATTTGCAGTAATTTTTACAGTAGTAGTTCTACTATTTATTACAATTAAATGACTGTATATTGTCACTTAGCAGTGAACCAGGAAATTAATAATAAATTACTATTTTACTATTATAAATGACTGAAAATTTCTTATTTATAATGCAGTGTAGCAACATTGTGCTGTATAATCACAATGATTAACTGTCTGCATTACAGTAATATCTTCAATATTTAAAAATAACTATAGATCGCTTTCTTATATTAATTTTTATATTTTTTGATTATTTAGCTGTTGCTGTTGTTGTTGTTGTTTTTTTGTCACATTTAGTTACTGCTTTTGTAATGTTGAGAGTATTTTCTTTAAGCTAAAAGGATATTCGTTGATTGACTCATCCCTCACCATTCTTGAGTTTTGTACATCAATGTTGATATCTGAGCATACATGGTTGATAACTCATACTAAATGTTGATCAGATGTCAACATTTTTACAGAAAGATTACTTACATTTTGGGTTGTTACATTTTCGGTTGTCATATGCCTTCAGAAGACTTGGAATATGATGGACTACTTTTATGATATTTTGGGTCCTTTTTTAAGCATTAAAGGAAATGTCCAGCAGAGATAACAATCCTCAGTGGTATTGCAAACTCCCACTTCTTAATTTCACATCAAATGTGCTGCTATTTCTATACTATATCATGCATTTTTGCTAAGTTATGATCAGAGTTATAGTCATTGAACAGTGCAACCAGTCTCCTTCTATTGTAACACTGGCTCTGGGAAAATGTAATAAATGAAAATAAGGTCCAAGTTCCTAGCCAAAGGAAACAATAATCACCATAATGGTGATATTGTAGGAAACAGCTATTTACAACAAAACATCAAAACAGCTTTTCAACAAGTCCCCATAAGCCTCAATGCATTTCCCAAACATACTGTTCATAATTAAAAAGTGAATTACTGTACGTTCATAATTAAAATGTTGCTCTCCATGGTATGTACAATTCTCATAGAAATGTATGAGGTGAAGGACATTATACTGAACAATTTAATGTTAATAAAGTAAACAGTTTACAAATAATTATTTTTTTAACTGACACATCTTGAGAAATCATCTTAAAATGTGTTAATCTAAATAGATAATTACAATGATGGCAGATAATAAGTCATGGCAACATTACATTTTAAGTTCAGTCAAGACATGTACTTAAAATAATTAAATAGATGTATTTCAACTTAAAGAAAGTCATGCAAACTGTTGACTTCATTCATTCTACAAACCCCTAATTTTTTGTACTATTTTCACAGTAAAATTCTGAGTATGGCATTTTATTGTACCAAATTACTGTTAAATCTAGTACAATCCTGGCAATATTTTACACTGTACAGTCAGTCCCATTCTTTCTCTGTCTCTCTCATCATCCCTTTTTCTTTACTGTTGGTGCTGCTTTTGTTCCGCTGGTGTTTTGTAATGACCACGAGTTTGGCACTGGCGCATTTTCCACATTAGAATCCATAAGCGGCGGTTAGTTTGCTTGTTCTCTGTTCAGAAATGCCAAATGGAGCATGTTCTGTACTATTCGGGCCGCAGCGACGGGGAACGAAATGAGAGGAGATGAAATGAGTTTGGACTGGGGCCGGATCACCCATACATCACACCCACGCGTGATGGATTAAATCTGTGCAGCGGGTGCTGAATCATTTTGAGTGGCCCGTTCTGTCAGTCTCAGAGGCTGATGAGTGCTCTCTTTCAGCACCTAAGCATTCGTCCGTGCCCATGTTTATGGCCACCATGTCCTTGTCTGGAGGATATAAAGTGGCTCTGCGCTGTCCGTCCTGATGAAGTCTGTCCAGCAGTTAAGTTCCGCAGCCACCATTTCTCTTCCCAACACCTATTTGGCAAGGAGTGCCTTTACACCCCTTAAATGAATAGTTCACCCTAGAATTTAACTTCTGTCATAATTTACCTTCCTTCATGTTGTTCCAAACTCATATGACTTAATTTCTAATGCAAAACACAAAAGAAGACAATTAAATGAAAAACTCGGGCCATCTTTTCAATACAATGCTAGTGGATAGTGCCTCATTTCAAAGCTAAAAAAGACACAAAAAAGTATCATAAAAGTACTCCATGCATTATTTTCACATAAAATTGTATTCCTCTAATATGCAGATGTTTTCTTTGAGCTAAAGTGTCGAGCACTCACTGTCGACAGTTTTGTTTAAATTTGTTCAGTGTCTTTTCCTACATTGCAATGCGAATTAGAATGTCTTACCAAAGACAATGACTCCATTTGCATGCACTTAAGGAAACGGTTTATATCAGGGTTTTTGCAGAAAGCGGTGTTCTGAAACGCCATGTAAACGAGAACTGGGTTTCCTTAAGCCTCTTAGGGGATTAAGATAAAATGATTTAACATACCTAGGTTACTCCCGGAAAATGCTGCTCATCTGGCCATGTAAACACATAAGCGCCGTTCTCAAAGGTTTTTGAAGAGTGTGCATGTGCGTGAACAGACCGGAGTAACACACATCATCGAATGGAGCCGAACGAGAATGGAGTACAGTAGGGAAAGTACATACACAATAAACTTTATAAACACCAGTGTAAATTATCGACTGTCCCTTACCTCCATGTATATGCACTCGCACATTGCGGGAATACTGGTGTTTTATGTAAGAGAGAAAACCCCACTATTGCTGCGCAATTCCGTTGCAGATCGCAACAGAAAGTTAAGGAAACAAACACAGCAACAACTGTGGAATATCTGTACATAAAGTGAAGCAACAGAGATTAAAATAGCAAAGTCTTTTTCATATGCCGTGTTTGTTATTTACACAAACGGGGATATTACATTGCTATGGAGAACACTGCTTTCTCACCAAGCCACATGTATACATGAGTTAAGAGTACGCTGCTTATACAGTATGTAAACAGGAACGCAGCTTTCTCGCAATACACTGCCTTCTGGTGTCCATGTAAACGCTCATTGTGAGCCTGTTTCACGCATCAGGCTGGCATCTGACTTCTTTAGTTAGTCAGACTAATTGTAAAACTTAATCTTAAGTTGATGGCTATGTTTATGTAACCAGCATCACCTGAAGTTCAGTTAATGCTTTCTTAGATGTGAGTTTGGCTGTAATGTGGGCAGTCTCTCTGTAATAGCCAGTCTTTCTGTCTGTTCCCTTGACTAATTAATATACTGAATAGAATGATGTGAAACTTTAAGACGTCATGAGTATAAACACTATGCCACATAAAGCCTTGTTGCCTCCCAGAATTTTATGGGAGTTTATAAAGCTGTGAAATATTCACTGTCCGCTCATTCTGAATGAGACAGGTTCTTCAATGGATCTTTGCAGCACATTAGAACACTTCGTATCAAGAATCACAGTTTAGGGGGCCTGGGTAGCTCAGCGAGTATTGACGCTGACTACCACCCCTGGAGTCGTGAGTTTGAATCCAGGGCATGCTGAGTGACTCCAGCCAGGTCTCCTAAGCAACCAAATTGGCCCGGTTGCTAGGGAGGGTAGAGTCACATCGGATAACCTCCTCGTGATCGCTATAATGTGGTTCTCGCTCTCGGTGGGGCGCGTGGTGAGTTGTGCGTGGATGCCGCAGAGAATAGCGTGAAGCCTCCACACGCGCTATGTCTCCGTGGTAACGCGCTCAACAAGCCACGTGATAAGATTGACGGTCTCAGATGCAGAGGCAACTGAGATTCGTCCTCCGCCACCCGGGTTGAAGTGAGTCACTACGCCACCACGAGGACTTAGAGAATTGGGCATTCCAAATTGAGGAGAAAAGTAAAAAAAAAAAATAATAAAAAAAAAAGAATCTCAGTTTATGGTTGTTTGAAGATCTTTGAAAAATGTTCTTGGTGTTATATTGTAGGTTCTTTAGATCAGGAAATGGATTTCTGGGTTCTTTGTGGTTCTTGAATGCATCAACATAGATTGATTTATAAAGATCTACAACAGGATTGGAATTTAAAAGTTCATCAGTGCATGTTATTTCAAAGAATATTCTTTTAATTTTTTTTATGTAAAAAGAAAAAAGAAATGTCACCGCTGCAATGACATTCCTGTTTGGCTGATGTCACGAATCCCTCTTATTTTTCAACCATTCCCCTCCAACCACTTGTCAAAGAGAGACCGCTTTTCCCAGTGGATAAAATGAAGGGAACATATTTAGAACAGATTTTATACAGGTAAAAAACTGAAAGCTTGGTCCATAATTCAAAGAGGTCCAGACTTTAAAACCCTTGAATTTACTTTTTTATTTGTAAGAATTACCACAGGTTTGTCCATGGATGGCTTATAACTGAGTAGGTCAGTGTAACTGGTTTCTATAAAACAAATTGAAGCATCTTAAAACTGCCTTTGTATAAACTAAGTAGACTTCTCCTTCCTCTTTTATAGTTTTAATATGAATCTATAACATTTCTTTTAAATCATACCTGTTATAGTGGGTGTTACTACAGTAATAACACACTGACTCCATGCATTGCTTTTGGTTTGCGATGGCTTTTGGAGAACGTTTAGGTCTGATTTGAATTCTTAGGACTTCTCTATGGATTGAGTTTTAGACAGATGCAGGAGCTGTTGGGTACAGTAGGATGCTGGGTGGACGGGGTTTGTTTTTGTTTTCATACCTGAAGGACTCGATGATACCCTGCGTGTGAGGGAGAGAGCAGAGTTGTGAAGCATTTGGCACATCTTATCAGATAAGACATGATCTATGTCTCCTTCAGCACAGGAGAGGGTGTGCGCTGTGACCCAGTCACTGTGAGGGAGGCTGGGAAAGAGAGATCCAGAGACTGAGATAAAGAGAAGGAAAACACAGAGGGTCTCGGTGTAGGAGGAGAGGAGCAGCCTGTGGTAAACAGGGCTGTCATTGCCACACATGGAGGCGTAATGACCTATATTTACTGAATATAATACAGGGAATGTTGCACAGTGGGTTTTTAACTGGATTCAATTTGTTTGTTTGTATATTGCGTGTTTGTTCCCATAGGAAATACAAATCACAAATGGAGACTGAGTCTCCTGCTTCTGAAATGTTTCTCCTGAGGAAAATAACCTTTTAATCTCACACATGTCTCATCAAGAGTTTCTCAACAATGTCCATGGTTTTCTCAGTTATGGAAAACCTGGACATTTTAAAATTGTGATTTCCAGGCCTGGAAAATTCATGGAATGTATTTCAATTGTAAATTATAAATAATTTTTTTCTAGTAGTTATACATTTTTTATATTATATTACATATTATATATTTGTATATTATATTACATATTTGTATATTATATTACATATTTTATATTATATTATTATATTACATTATATGTAAAATCATATAAATTACTCTATAATAGAATTTATTTAATTTTTATATAATATAAATCGTAAATTATGATTTCTAATATAATTATTATATAATATACATTTAATTAAATATTAATTAAATAAATACTTTGTAGTCATGCTCTGCATTAAAATTTTTCCATCAGATAGATATGGCTCTTTATGATTTGAAGTCGCTATAAAATGATTTTTTTTAAATCCTTATCCAATAAAAACAAACAACTAAAATTCATGAAAATTCATTGGTCAAAAGGTGTGTGAACCGTGAATGCCCCATATGAGATTAAAGGGAGAACTAAAAGAACCCCAGTATTCTCACATGTCTCCTCTAGATTTCCAGTCCTCATCAATATCTCAAACTGTGCTCAGATTTGCCAAGATACCAAAGTCTGCAATCAGAAGTCAGACAGTTTAATATGAATATAAAATAAAACCTTTTTACATCAAATTCTTCTTCTAATTTTATGAGAAATATCTGAGACACAGTTTATACTTGAGTGAGAAAAAACTAGGAACTCAAGCTATGAAGCTCTGTCCTGAGCTACAGTGCATCCGGAAAGTATTCACAGTGCTTCACTTTTTCCACATTTTGTTATGTTACAGCCTTATTCCAAAATGGATTAAATTCATTATTTTCCTCAAAATTCTACAAACAATACCCCATAATGACAACGTGAAAGAAGTTTGTTTGAAATCAAATTTGCAAATTTATTAATAATAAAAAATGGAAAAAATCACATGTACATAAGTATTCACAGCCTTTGCTCAGTACTCTGTTGAAGCACCTTTGGCACCAATTACAGCCTCAAGCCTTTTTGAGTATGATGCTACAAGCTTGGCACACCTATTTTTGGGCAGTTTCTCCCATTCTTCTTTGCAGGACCTCTCAAGCTCCATCAGGTTGGATGGGGAGCGTTGGTGCACAGCCATTTTCAGATCTCTCTAGAGATGTTCAATCGGGTTCAAGTCTGGGCTCTGGCTGGGCCACTCAAGGACATTCACAGAGTTGTCCCGGAGCCACTCCTTTGTTATCTTGGCTGTGTGCTTAGGGTCGTTGTCATGTTGGAAGATGAACCTTTGCCCCAGTCTGAGGTCCAGAGTGCTCTGGAGCAGGTTTTCATCAAGGACGTCTCTCTACATTGCTGCATTCATCTTTCCCTCGATCCTGACTAATCTCCCAGTTCCTGCCACTGAAAAACATCCCCACAACATGATGCTGCCACCACCATGCTTCACTGTAGGGATGGTATTGGCCAGGTGATGAGCGGTGCCTGGTTTCCTCCAGACATGACGCTTGCCATTCAGGCCAAAGAGTTCAATCTTTGTTTCATCAGACTAGAAAATTTTGTTTCTCATGGTCTGAGAGTCCTCCAGGCGGGCTGTCATGGGCCTTTTACTGAGGAGTGGCTTCCGTCTGGCCACTCTACCATACAGGCCTGATTGGTGGAGTGCTGCAGAGATGGTTGTTCTTCTGGAAGGTTCTCCTCTCTCCACAGAGAAATGCTGGAGCTCTGTCAGAGTGACCATTGGGTTCTTGGTCACCTCCCTGACTAAGGCCCTTCTCCCCCGATCGCTCAGTTTGGCCAGGCGGCCAGCTCTAGGAAGAGTCCTGGTGGTTCCAAACTTCTTCCATTTACAGATGATGGAGGCCACTGTGCTCATTGGGACCTTCAATGCTGCATACATTTTTCTGTACCCTTCCCCAGATCTGTGCCTCTATACAATCCTGTCTCTGAGGTCTACAGACAATTCCTTGGACTTCATGGCTTGGTTTGTGCTCTGACATGCACTGTTAACTGTGGGACCTTATATAGACAGGTGTGTGCCTTTCCAAATCATGTCCAATCAACTGAATTTATCACAGGTGGACTCCAGTCAAGTTGTAGAAACATCTCAAGGATGATCAGTGGAAACAGGATGCACCTGAGCACAATTTTGAGTGTCATGGCAAAGGCTGTGAATACTTATGTGCATGTGATTGTTTTATTTTTTATTTTTAATAAATTTGCAAAGATTTCAAACAAACTTCTTTCACGTTGTCATTATGGGGTATTGATAGTAGAATTTTGAAGAAAATAATGAATTTAATCCATTTTGGAATAAGGCTGTAACATAACAAAATGTGGAAAAAGTGAAGCGCTGTGAATACTTTCCGGATGCACTGTATGAAAAAGCAGCCTCTGAGCATTAAAAATGTCCTCTGGATTTGGACGTAGTACAGTATCTGTGAGTGCATGAATATTTGGAGTCATGCGTGAATTCGATATTTCTTCACATTAAAACATGCTCACATGAGCATTAGATGTAAAGGATGTTCTGCATTTGATCATGCAGTTTAAAAGTGTCAAAGTGATCAAAGTGATCCCAGCAGCTCACATTTAGAAGAAGCTGTAACCTGCTTCATTCCATCTAAAGCCTGCACTTCAAACCAGAGCCAAAACACAGCAGCCTACAGCACTGAGATTTTACATGCTTCAACATTCCAATTTAACATTCAAGAACACATACACTTCCAATCCAACAATCCTGATTACATATGTGGGTGAGAGCGAATGAGAGAGAGATCTAGGAGAGACTTGAGGTTGGATTAATGGAAGCTTTTATCAGCTCAAAGTGAAGGGTGAGACTCAAACAGAAAATGACCCTCAATGTGTGCTGAGTGATATAACAATTTAACAGCACAAATAGTTGGCATGGCACCATTTTTCATAATTTTCTTCATATTTGTTCCAGCCCGAAGAGCAAAAAGTGGTCGTGTAGCATCTTGTCGGTTAGAAAGGAATGTAAAATACGCCATTACTCAGCTTTCTCTGCTCCTATTGTAAAGAGGCATCAATGTCAAAGGCAAATTACTACTCATCTGCATCATGTAGAGAGAGAGAAATAGCACTCAGGAGGGAATTCACCAAAAAGGAACTGTGAAATTTATTTACATACGCTGTTTGCATGGTTTTAGCACCCGCTTCACTGAATTAATTATGCAGTTAAGTTAGTAACAATGTAAATACGGCCTAAAATTTTGTGCTAAACATATTTTGCACAGCGTAATTCCCCATCTTGCAGGTCTGTTCTGATCCAGGAACCTGAATTGTCTTGATAAAATGCTGAAAGTGCGCTTGACCACACCGTTCATCTGGATACACTGTAAATGATTTTTGTTGTTTTGACAGTATTATTGCTGTATTTCCAACTGCAACTTACTGTAGGTACTGTTTACAGTTTGTTGCTGTCAATTTTGTTGTTTTTACAGTATTATTGCTGTATTTTCCACCTTGCCTTACTGTAGAAACTGTAGAGTATGGCACATCAACTGTCTTGAGTTGTTGGCAGTACTGCTCACCCTGAGGAGGTTTCGGCCGTTGATCCAGGGCAAGCACGTGTTGGTCCAGATGGACAACACAGCATTGATAGCGTACATCAACCGCCAAGGCGGTCTACACTCCCATTGCATATCACAACTCGCCCACCATCTCCTCCTCTGGAGTCAGCAGCGCCTCAAGTTGCTATGAGCCACTCACATCCCGGGAGACCTCAACACCGCAGCGGACGTGCTGTCACGTCAGGTTACCCTCAGGGGAGAGTGGAGACTCCACCCTCAGGTGGTCCAGCTGATTTGGAGTCGATTCGGTCGAGCACAGGTGGACTTGTTTGCTTCCCGGGAATCCTCCCACTGCCCGCTTCGGTACGCCCTGACCGAGGCACCCCTCGGTATAGATGCGTTGGCCCCCTGGCCCCCTGGACTATGCAAATACGCGTTTCCCCCAGTGAGCCTACTTGGACAGACCCTGTGCAAGGTTAGGGAGGACGAGGAGCAGATCATCCTAGTAGCACCCTACTGGCCCACCCAGACATGGTTCTCGGATCTCACGCTTCCCCCAGGTGAATTCACCTGAGGAAGGACCTTCTTTCTCAGGGACGGGGAATCATCTGGCACCCGCGACCAGACCTCTGGAATCTCCACGTCTGGCCCTGGATGGGACGCGGAAGACCTAAGTGGCCTACCACCCGCAGTGGTAGACACGATCACTCAGGCTAGGGCTCCCACTACGAGGCGCCTGTATGCCTTGAAGTGGCGTCTGTTCGCTAAGTGGTGTTCTTCCCGATGCGAAGACCCCCAGAGATGTGCAGTCGGATCAATGCTTTCCTTCCTGCAGGAGAGGCTGGAGGGATGGCTGTCCCCCTCCACGGCTCATCACGATGCAGTAGATGGTAAATATTTGGGGAAGCACGACTTGATCATCAGGTTCCTGAGAGGCACTAGGAGGTTGAATCCCTCCAGACCATGCCTTGTCCCCTCATGGGACCTCTCCGTAGTCCTTCGGGGTCTACAGGGAGCTCCCTTTGAGCCCTTGGAGTCAGCTGAGCTTAAGTAACTCTCTTTGAAGACTGCCCTCCTGACTGCACTCACTTCCATCAAAAGGGTAGGGGACCTGCAGGCATTCTCTGTCAGCGAATCGTGCCTGGAGTTCGGTCCGGGTTACTCTCACGTGATCCTGAGACCCGACCGGGCTATGCGCCCAAGGTTCCCACGACTCCTTTTAGGGATCAGGTGGTGAACCTGCAAGCCCTGCCCCAGGAGGAGGCAGACCCAGCCTTGACGTTGCTGTGTCCGGTGCGAGCTTTATGCATCTATTTGGATTGCACGCAGAGCCTTAGAAGTTCCAAGCAGCTCTTTGTTTGCTTTGGTGGTCAGCGGAAAGGAAGCACTGTCTCCAAACAGAGGATCGCCCACTGGGTCATCAATGCCATCATGTAGGCATATCAGACTCAGGACGTGCCACCCCCTGTGGGGTTACGAGTCCACTCCACTAGGTGAGTGGCAGCCTCCTGGGCCCTGGCCAGTGGCACCTCTTTGGCAGACATCTGCAGAGCAACACCCAACACCTTTGCGAGGTTCTCCGGGTTGAGCCGGTCTCGTCCCGTGTATTGGCAGGCACGAGCAGGTAAGTTCCAGGACAACTAGCCGGGTGTACCGCTTGCGCATAGCGCCTTTCCCTTGAGGTGAAGACGTGCGCTCTTGACTCCCAGTCGTGTTCACAGACTGTGATCCCTGGATGACTTTCCTCCTTAGCCCTCTGGCAGCTGAGTTTGTGGAGAAACTCGCTGACCGGCCCAGTACATGCGCTAATGAGCCCCTGTACTGAGGTAGGTGCTCCACATGTGCTGGTTCCGCGAAGGCGACCCCATGTGATATCTTCCACAAAATTGTTTCCCTGACGGCAAACTGCGTCTTCCTTGGGCAGAGGCCCCTCTGCCCCCGGTCGCCCTGCTCTGTAGAAACTCCTCCCCCTTCGGGTAGGACCTACCATGGGACCTCTCCACATGACATACTTCTGACAAGACTTGGTAAGGCCATGTGACGTATTCCACTAAACCCCCCCCCCTTTTGGGCGGGGTGTGGTCTCCGCGGTGTCTTCCCCTTGGGAGGGACACCCCCTGATGCAGACACTTATGGCTCCCAATCAGTTAATAAATTCCACTCTTTTGGGGGAGAAAAGAGAGGGAAAAGAGGCCTCGGCTGGGCTAGCCTGTCCCTGTATTTAGGCAGTCGACTTGTTCCTGATGGAGCGTTCGATGCCCATAAGAGCGTTAGGGGAGGTTATTTGACGGCCTGATGCGCTAGCTACGAGGCACACAGCAGTCTGCCCATCACACACCCCCGGTTCACGTAACACAGTTCAGCTAGTTGTGGCATTTTGTATAGGGACCCCTAGTGTCACTACATCGACACAACGTCGAGTGAGTGACAGATAGGGAACGTCCTGGTTACTTTCGTAACCTCCGTTCCCTGATGGAGGGAACGAGATGTTGTGTCCCTCTTGCCACAATGCTGAACTACCCGCTGAAATGTCCGGGACCTGGTCTCGGCTCCTCAGCACAAAACCTGAATGAGTCGTTGCATACCAGCTCCTTTTATACCCGTATATCCGGGGGAGTGGCATGCAAATTCCACTCGCCAATTCTCATTGGCCTTTTTTCAAAAAAGCAGAGGTGTTTGGGGCTCCCAAGAGTGACCCCTAGTGTCACTACATCGACACAACGTCTCGTTCCCTCCATCAGGAAACGGAGGTTATGAAAGTAACCAGGACGTTTTTAAAATTTATACTGAATGAAAAAATAACATTCAAAGTAAAATAGTGCTGAACTTTATTACAAAAATAAACAGTACTGACTGAACCATGAAAATGTGTTGTAATTTTTTTAATGAAATTATATATATATATATATATATATATATATATATGAAATAATATTAAAATTTTAAAGTCAGCTGATTTCTAAATTGACGTTGTTTCCTTAGTCCACAAGAGGGTGCAATAATAACATAAACCATTCAGCACCATTGTATTATTGCATAGAACATTTCTAACCTGGCTGTTAAAAAAAAAAAAAAAAAAAAAAAGAGCATTTCATTTTAAACTAATGTGCATAAAATAAATTAATAAAAATTTTAGTCAGTCCATATTCTCAAATGTTAAGTCAAAAGTAAAATGAGGGGGGAAAATGCTTTAATAGACAGTTCACATGGTGTTACACTTGCACTGATTCATACTACTTCAGACTCAAGCTTCATAATAACAGCGAAATACCATGTTTTTTATTCAGTACAGTTGTATGTAGAGTAGATACACAGATAGCAGTGGTATTCGGCTGAACTCGGTGGTGAAGTGGCTCAGACTATGAACAGAGGCCAGGGGCTGTTCAAACAGACAGAACACAACAGACTGGAACCGAACGCGAGGTTCTCGAGACACACATTTCCAAGTTTAACATCTTTCCTGACAAAGCATTTAAACAACTCATTGCTTAATCTGAGAAACGCTTATTATAAGGAGCAAGACGCAATGGCCAATGACCTCCACCAACTGTAAGGGGCTGTTCACACAGAACCATCCATTGTTTTCTATGTAAACGCGCGCTAGACAAACGTCCTTGTTTCCCTTTGTTTTTGTTTATTCAGCGTCTCGTGCAGGAGCGCTGTTTTTTAGATGATGTGTCTAATTAAAAAGAACTTTAAAAGCACATTAAGACACCTGCTTTCTGTTAAACTGTATTTATTGCGCTGTGTCTAGCCTTTTTTAGTGCAAGAATGTGATTGATCTGAAGTCATCGTATTACAGTGAGGATAATTTTTTTTTTATTGAAATCAGATGCTTTTCTGATTTGTTTATACATTTCTCTCGGCTGCATGAAGATATTCATTTGCTTTCTCACATCACTAGCTTTAAATATGCAACTTAGCTGGCTAATGAATGCATAAACATGACTAGCTGGATATAAACTAATGCAAATAGATGGTAATAGATGTTAACAATCGTGACATTTAAACATTTGGGTAGGACTTGTGTGTATTTTTGTCACATTGTTCTAACCGCTTGAGGTTAGCTTTAACGTTAGTGTCCTCTCAGCCTTGTCGGCAAACAAACTGCTTTTATCTACTAATGCAGCATCTAGTCAACAAATGAATTACTTTATAATGATATGACAGCCTGTACTGTAGTGTACTGTATACATACTATTTCATTGTTGATGTTTTAAATCCGCATCTGAAGTGTTCCGCTCCATGCAGAGTGTAATCTCACATGTCAAAACAAACAGCACAAGGCATCAGTGAAGGCCTCTAGAGGCCTCTCTCATATGTTTACCTACAGCAGACCCTTCCCAGGTGTTCCAGCACCAGACGCAACAGGGAAAAACTATCAGTGAGGATGTTTGCCGATAACCGATAGTTCCAGAAATCTGTTATCTGTTATCGGTGCCGATTAATCGGCAAACCCGATATATCGGTCAACCTCTAGTTTACAGTATGCTACTGTGAAACGGAGCTGTATTCTTTAGAAAAAATGAGCGGGAAAATAATTATAGTAATTTACTGTTAAATTGCATGAGAACTGGCCCATTCTCAAACCTGTACATACACAATTTAGAGGGGAAAAGTGTAGTATTATTCAGTGATCTATTATCAAAAAGACGAAACCCTGGAGATGTCTTCTCTGCATTGGATTTACTCATACAATCGCATAAAAAGTAGAACTGTATGGGAATGTACCTGGCAATATGAACGTTGAGCCTGTACTCGACTCCTCATCACTTCAGCTTGGAGAAAGTGAAGTGAAGCGAAGTGATCTCTTTTCGACTGAACCAGATGAGCACCAAAAATTGCATAAAACATCTTTTAGCAGTTTATAATAACTTTTTCAAACATTATTCCTTTGACAATGAAGATCTGCACATCATTTTCGACAAATAGCTTTCTAGCAATACAGGTTATGTTCTCAAACATACTATACGTAACTGCCATTCTGTTTAGTATTTAAGAGCTTACAAGTTTTGAAGTACTACAGTAAGTAACCAAATTACCTTGTCTGTGAACAAATATTGTTGTATTTTCACTGGTCGAACATGCACAACTTGTTGGACGCCTCGTTTTTTATTTTGATGTGCTGAGTTATATCAACAACTTTATTTGACCTGTCCATCTAAAATAAAGTTATTATGTTCAAATATAACATGTAAATGTTTTGCTCAAAAATTTCGATATGTATGTAAATAACTTATATCTCAGTCCTTTCTAAATGATGCACAACCTTGGTTGTTGAGAGTGTATTCTCTTCATTGTAGCTTAAATGCCATGTTGATATAAAAACAGGCTGGCGTCACTCAGCATACCCTGGATTCAAACTCATGACTCCAGGGGCGGTAGTCAGCGTCAATACTCGCTGAGCTACCCAGGCCCCCCAGTATACTCTATTTTAATATATATCATACAAACAACTACTGTAATTAATTTTACAGTACAGCACATACTGTAAATCACTATACAGTGTGCTGTAAACTACTGTAGATAGTTTTACACTAATTTTACTGTGGTATGGAATACAGGAGCTTGCTGGCTATTTGTTGCCAGTAAGTAACTGTTGATTTTACATAAAAAAAAATGTATAGTGTATATATAACCAGTTATTAACAATTTTCTCCAACATTTGATCATCCTTTGATGCAAAAGTGGTGCAACACTATAGTGAATTCGGCCCTCAAACTGGAGACTTCTGGCAGTTGAAATGATTTTCAGAAACAGACCAAACTCTCATGTTTATCTCAGCACTGTTTCTCCTCTCACAGCTGGTAAAATACACATTGAATCTACATCAAACCACCTGCAGAACTGTTTTGGAGACGCTCAGTGGTTCAAACATTCCCAGTAAATGAGGATTGAAGAACCAGAGCGCATCTGCTCTGTAAGAGCAGCCGTTTGTGTCCACACTGAGGCTACAATCCATTATAAACACAGCAAAGATAGGAAGACTGCATGAAACTAAATCATTGGCCTCGAGGGTCCTGATATTCCACACAGTAGACTTAAATGATGGACAGCTTCATGCAGTTCAGAGATGTGTAGATTTAAGCTCAGGAGTTCATCTACAGTTTAACATGCATTTCGAGATATGCATAAAATAAACACACACGCTGGCACAAACACTCCAAGGATTTGCAGGGACTAAAGCAGCCTTGGTTATATGAAATGTAGACTCATGTTTTGTTCACATCATGTCGGGATTACCATAATTACAAGTTCCCAACATTGTCTTTGTTTATGTTGATTGTGTAATATGAAAGCTCTCCCACTTAACCATTGTGATGTAAAAACAACCAAACTGGGAGCCAAAAACTAAAGGTAGTCAGATAGAAACCTCTACACATATTTCCATTTTATTATACAGCATCCAATGTTACATGAGGCAACATCTCTGTTTCTTAAAATATTTTGCAAAAGTGTATAGAGAACAATTTTATGTAGTGATTAAATAATATATTATTATGCTGTACAAACAAAGCAGCACATGAATCTAGTTTGGTGATAAAAGTCTGACTGCAAGACTATAAGAAGTTTGTTTTTGTGCAACCTGTCCATCCTGTCACCGTTGAATCACTGATTTTCATCTTTTGCATTAGCATTCTTGTCTCTCTCTTGTTTATGTGTGCTGTTTTATGATTAATGCATTTTCGAGGGGTCTGAAGGCACCATGTCTTTTATTTGCTGTTAGTCAGCAGGGTTATGGAGCAGAATATAAATTCCTCTATCAGTGGTGAGATGGCAGCAGTTCATGTGCATCTGGGGGGGAAGACAAAGCATTCACTATATATGCATTAGACATATTAAGAAGAGAAATCAGCCTGCCTCACTCAAACGCATGCAAGAAAAGAGTGCTTTGACTGGCAACCGGCAGGTTCTTTGTGCTGTGTGGGTGGTTTGCGAGGACATTTTTTTTAGGTTACAAATTGGTAAGTACAAGGGTATTGTTTGAGGACATTTCTACTGTCCCTATAATTCAAATTGCTTAAAAAAACATACTAAACGATGTTTTTTGAAAATTTAAAAATGCTGAAAGTTTTTTGTGAGGGTTAGGTTTAAGGGTAGGTTTAGGGTCTATAGCTCGTACAGTATAAAAATCATTATGTCTATGGAGAGTCCTCATAAGGATAGCTGCACCAACGTGTGTGTGTGTGTGTGTGTGTGTGTGTGTGTGTGTGTGTGTGTAGGGGAATAAGGGTAAAAATGTAATCCCTGAGCTTGGTGCTGAAAAAGCAGTTCTCCTGTAACCTCTGAAGGTGAAACTTAATCTCCACTTACTGACAGAGGGGCTAAATCATCAGCTACTGTGTGTGTGCGCGCATTGGTGCGTGCTTGTGTGTGTGTTACAATCTATACGACGATTTCCACTCTTCATCTCTCTCTATATGTACGTCACACACACAAATGCAGAGGGCATTTAAAGGGATAGTTCACCTAAAAAATGAAAATTCTCTCATTATTTACTCACCCTCATGATCCCAGGTGTGTATGACTTTCTTTCTTCACCAGAACACATTTGAAGAAAATTAGAAAAAGATCTTGGCTCAGGCTTAGGTCCTTAAAATGCAAGTGAATAGAGATTTCTCTTTTGAAGCTCCAAAAATCACAAAGAGTCAGCATAAACATCATCGGTACAACGGTTAAATTAATGTCTTTTAAAGCCATGCGATCACTTTTGGTGCAAAAAAAGATCAATTGTTTCTGAGCTTTTTTTTTATTTTTAGGATTTCATTTCAGGCCTCCTTTAAACAATGCAAGTGAATGTACTCCATTTTTTTGACGGTACAAAATGCATATTTAGTGTGCATCAAAATAATCCACATGACTCCAGTTGACAAATAAAGTTCTTCTGAACCCAAACGATTGATTATTTTTAGTAACAAAACAATACTTATATACTAATTAACTACAAATGTTCACTTCCATACATCTCTGTGGCATGTGCTAATGAGAGGGATGACGTAAGCTCGTTGGTAAGGTCACGCGTGGAGGAGGAGGCAGGAAGTGCGTCATTGTTTACAAGAGAAGGAGCGCTGTACAAAAGTTTAATTATCTTTGCTGTATTTGTATAAGTGTATTGTTCAAAATTGTCATTTCATGTGTGTATCCTGAATGCTTCAACCTTCAGAAACCCCAAAGAAAAGGCACACTGGGAAAAATATTAACTTGTCATCGATTGCCTAAACATGATCATGAGCGATTGAAGCTCTGGCTTATCGCGCTGAACCTGGATATCGGTACACCCCTACATTCTCTCAAATATTGGAGGGTGTGCAGTGAACATTTTACCCCTGAGGATTTCAGACTATCGAAAGAAACAAAGGGTCGATATCTGAATTCATCGGCTATGCCCATGCTGTTTTTCCAGTGAACTCAGGTTTGTGTGAAAATTTTGTCATATAGCCTATATATTTCTATATAGTAGCTATAGCAACAAACAAAACATGATACTTACTTTACTGATAGGGTGCCATTGGGTCCTTCTGGCCTTGGACGACACTTCCAGTTTATTCGTGGCAAACTGAAAAACACCTCTAAAATGCTGGGGCTCAGTAATGCTGGAAAACCTTTATGTTCGGTAATGCAGCTAGGACTAGGAATGTTCTCACCAGCTGCCTCGCTAATTGTTTCCAATGGTGGGATTGCTATGGTCCAATCATGGCAGCACAGGCTCTCTGCCTCTGTTGGCATTGGTTGGTATTTACTACATGTGCACCACCATGTCTCCATAGGTCTCTGCCACTTGTGATCCTCCATCTCCCTCAGTTCCTCATTGGTGTATTCGGGCTCAAATAGGTAGGGTTGGGCAAAAAACTCCATCTCCTCTTCTCTTCTAAAATGAAAATCCTCCGACATAGTGTTTGAAATTGTTTTGGACTGTTTTGGTTTGTGAACGGCGCTTGGTCTGTGGTCTGTGCAAGTTTCTCTTGTAAACAATGACGAGCTTCCTGCCACCTCCTCCATGCGTGAACTTACCAACGAGCTTATGTCATCCCTCTCATGAGTGCGCATCACAGAGACGTACGGAAGCGAATATTTGTAGTTAAAAAGTATATAAGTATTGTTTTGTTTCTAAAAATTGTAGGGCTTTACTGGTTGTTTAGATCAGTGTTACTATCAGAAATAATTAATAATTATTTCTTTAGTTATTAATTAATATTTAAATTAATTAATTGAATCTAACTCATTAAAACCTCATATGGGGCTCCAGTAAATGTAGTGTGCTACGTTTAGGAGCGGGTTTGGTTATTATCAATAATTAATAATTATCAAAGATAATTATTAATTATTAAAATCAATAGAACATTGATGAGAATCAATGTTAGCTTTTTTAATCCTTTAAATCAACAATTATCAAAGATAATCGTTAATTGTGAACATTGATGAAACATTAATTAAAATTAACACTAGCTTATTGATCATTCAAATTCAACAATCATCAAAGATAATTATCAATTATCAAAAATCAATAGAATATTAATAAGGATTAACATTGACAGGGCACCACCCTGGAATAAGGGACTAATAACCAGATAGTAAAACAGTCTCAATATTAGATTGTTTTCTTAGGAAAATCGACATCCGAAGAATATCGATTTTCGTGAAAAAAAAAACAATGAATGAAGGTTTGAATCCGAGCACTGACATCCCGTCAGCATGACACAGGCGTTTGCAAAACAAACCAAAACACTTCTCTTTGTAATATAAACAAAGTTTATTTATGCAGTAATATCAATTAATAATTAATACAATGCAGTCAATAAACTTCCGACTTGCAACTACAAACTAAACAGTGATATGATTAGATATGGAAATAAAAATAATCCTATAACACATAAGGTGTGTGTGTGACAGTGTGTGTGTGTGTGTGTGTGTGTGTGTAAGGAGGGATGCGCACAAAATGGCGGACGTGACTCTCATGGAGAGTATGTCACGCGAGACTTCCGGCCAGGGAATATGACCGCGAATGGAGGCAGCGAGAAACCAGTCAATGGCGTCTACCAGTTACCGCGTGTATCCGCTTGTACGATAGCTTAGGGACAAAGCTGGGCTTTAGCATTAAGTTATCTAGGAGCCAAAAATGTGTGCCAGAATGTTTGTGAGGGTTCACGTGCGTGTGTGTGTGGTTAGTACGAGAGAGAGAGAGAAGTGACGGCCCTAAAGCCAATTTTACGATCGTCGGAGAGAAAGCAGCTGTTAGTTCATCGCTCAGAGACGTGGTGGACGGCTCGTAAACAGTCCCGTGTACTTTGACTCTTTAATGGATGAACTCAGTTTACCTGTCTCTCCCGCGATGGCAAAATTACACAACAGTCCAATTTGGTTGGACCACAATACAGCAAAACAAATTCGTGATAATTAATACCCTGAGTATTAATAATGAGTGGACATGGCAGTCCGTAAACTGTACAAGCAAAAACCTTGAAACACAAGAATAACACACTATAATATTCTATCTCTGCCCAGACATAAACCTCTTACTTGAATCGCATGAGGACACAGGTGGAATGTGTTTTCTTCCGTCCTTTAACTCCGACCCGGTGCCTTGAGGCTTGGGTGATGACGGGAGGCCGTTTCCTCGCTCTGTTGGCGGGCACGGCTGTTGATTCTCGGCGGGCTAGCGGAGAACTCAGAAATGTCGACTTGATTGAAGATGGAAGAGAAATCTTTAATCTCTTCACTTCTGCAGGCAAACGGATAAAGTTGCGGATTGCTCGGCGGTCTCCTTCGGATCCGTTAGAGTGTTCGGTTGAACACAGAGTAATCTCAACTCGTCCAGCGAGATGGAGATTGTATGGCCACAGTTTCAAGATGGATGTTACTTCCTTGTGCCACGAGGTTGCACCTGAGAGCAGCAATGAGCTGCGTCTACACGCTGCAAACAAAGTTGCTGGAAGCAAATCCCGGAAGCATTTCAGAGGTATTTCAACTCCTGATGATGTCATGTTTGAGGGACGTTCTGTTGTGTGCCTCATCCAATAGGAGCTGAGAGTTCGATCCTTTAGTGAGCAAGGCTTCATGGGATTTGTAGTCTGTTTTCGACTCCCTTTATTTGATTTTGGCGCGATTTTTATCAGTATAATTTACGACTTGGAATGTGGGGGCTTGAGTTAAGTTTTTATGACTGTGTTAGGCCTGCCTTTGTCTTCTATCTGAATACATGAGGTCCAACAAAATAATCAATCGTCTGGGTTCAGAAGAACTTTATTTGTCGACTGGAGTCGTGTGGATTGTTTTGATGCACCCTAAATATGCATTTTGGACCATCAAAAAAATGGAGTGCATTCACTTGCATTGTTTAAAGGAGGAGGCTTGAAAAAATCTTAAATTCTGTTTTGATGAAGAAAGAAACACAGATACATCTTGGATGGCCTGAGGTGAGTAAATTATCAGCAAATTTTCACTTTTGAGTGAACTAATCCTTTAAGAACCTACTGAGCAAAGATATTTTTACATTTTTCTTCAAATGTGTTCTGGTGAAGAAAAAGATTAACAACCAAAAACAGTTAATAATCAATCTCACTATAAAAAAAATGTATTGCATTTTTACTTCCGGAACCAGACCATTGAGGCCTATACTGTAATTGCACATATCATTGCAGAATCCACCAAAATTTGATTCCAACAGCAAGATGATCCAAATCACCAATGAGTTAATGTAATTCCTAAAAGCAATTGTTAATTCCACAGGCACCTAGTGACCACTCGCCTGCTGTAGCGTTTGAGACTAACAACTCCTGTGCCTGTGCTGCCAGCATGTATCCCTTTTCCTGTGCTCTAGATATTTATGGAGGCTTATATTCAACTGTCATCTACAGCTATGCCCTGTTAAATCTTTCCATCTGTATGTGGGTCTGTCTGGGCCTCCCTTCGCAGCCCTTTCCGTCCCTCTGTCTCCCTTCCTTTTCTTTTTTATAAATGAGACGTGACAATGATATTACTCTAAACAGATAAAGAGTCTATTCTCCTCTCAGTGGTGGTCGACCCTGGTAAACTCTTTGTTGCCACAGGCAGTCCATCCATCATGACTTAATGTGACCGCTGAAGTCTTCCAACTTCTCAAGAGCCAATGATTCCCCCAAACGCATGGCAGAGAAAAGACAGACTGCTAACAAACAGGAAAGAAAGCAAAAGCAAATGTGCTGAAACTGCTAAGAAATAGTCTGCTGCCATACTACAACTTTTAAATAGAATTTAAAAGCATTATATGATTCCAATTTTCACATTTTCCTCTCATATGTTTCATACAGCAAGATAGTATGGAATTGTAGGACTAGCTGTGAAGTGATCATTGAAAGTGCAATAGATTTATAAGCAAGAACAAGTCATGTTTAGCCACGGTCATTTATTTTCAAGCAAAGTCCCTTGTGAGGAAGTGTTCTCCCCAAAATGACAGTTTTGTCTTCATATACTCATCCTTGTTCCAAACTCATTTGACTTATTTTCTTCCGTGGAACACAAAAGATGAAATTTTGAACTGGTCTCTCTTTCCGTGCAATTACAAAAAGTCAAATAGAATGCAAAAGTACTTAAAATAGTATCATAAAAGTAGCCCATATGACTTCCATGTCTTCTGAAGACATATGATAGTTTGTTTGAGGAAGAGAATGTCATGGTTACTGGTGTAACCTCGGTTCCCTGATGGAGGGAACGAGACGTTGGTGTCGATGTAGTGACACTAGGGATCACTCTTGGGAGCCCGAGACACCTCTGGTCTTTGATAAAAGGCCAATGAAAATTGGCGAATGGTATTTGCATGCCACTCCCTTGGACATACGGGTATAAAAGGAGCTGGTATGCAACCACTCATTCAAGTTTTACGCTGAGGAGCCGATATAAGGTCCGGCCATTTCAGCGGGTAGTTCAGCGTTGTGGCAGGAGGGACCAACGTCTCGTTCCCTCCATCAGGGAACGGAGGTTACACCAGTAACCATGACGTTCCCTATCTGTCACTCACTCGACGTTGGTGTCGATGTAGTGACACTAGGGGTCCCTATACAAAACGCCACAAGGCTGAACTGTGTTACATGAACTGGCGGTGTGTGGTGGGCAGACTTGCTGTGTGCCTCATAGCCAGCACACCAGGTCGACACGTAACCTCCCCCAACACAGTTATAAGTGTCGAACAGCCCTTTTTGGGGACAAGTTGACTACCCAAAGATAGAGACAGGCTTAACCCAGTCGTGGCCTCTTTTCCCCTTCTCTTTTTCCACTCCCTAAAAAAGAAGGGGGATTATCCGACTGGGCCGCCAGGTCTAGTTGGGGGGTGTACCTCCCAAGGGGAGGACACCACGGAGACCACACCTCGCCCAAAGAGAGGGGGGGATATTTAAGTGGAAGAATACATCACATGGTCTTTCCAACCATGTGGAGAGCCTTCAAGGTAGATCCTGCCCAATGGGGGAGGAGTTACTACAAACATGGAGACTGGGGCAGAGGGGCTCTGCCCAAGGAAGACGCAGTTTGCCAGCAGGGAAATGAATTAGCGGAAGATATAGATCGCATGGGGTTAGCCTTACAGGGAACCGCCACATGCGGAGCACTTACCCCAGAACAGGGCTCTTAGTTAGCGCGTGTACTGGGCCGGCAGCGAGTCTCTCCGAAAACTCGACTGCCACAGGCCTCGGAGGAAGTCAACCAGAGAACAACTTTTGTGAACACTACTGGGAATTAAAGGCGCACGTCTTCAGCTCAAAAGGAGGTGGAAGGCGCTATGTGCAAGCGATACACCCGGCCGGCTATCCCGGGCTTATCCGCTTGTGTTGCGTGCCACTACATGGGACGAAACTGGTTCCACCCGGAGGTTGTAGAACCTTGCAAAGGTGTTGGGTGTTGCCCAGCCCGCTGCTCTGCAATGTCTGTTAGAGGCGCACCTCTGGTCAGGGCCCAAGAAGCCGCTACACCACGGGTAGAATGGGCTCGTAGCCCTACCGGGGGTGGCATGTTTTGGGCGAGATATGCCATAGTTATGGTGTCAATGAGCCAGTGGGCAATCCTCTGCTTGGAGACAGCGCTTCCTTTCTGCTGTGCACCAAAAGCAGACAGAGGGCTGCTCAGAGATTCTAAAGCTCTGCGTGCGATCCAAATAGATTCGTAAAGCGTGCACCGGACACAGCGACGACAGGGCTGGGTCTGCCTCCTCCTGGGGCAGCACTTGCAGGTTCACCACCTAGTCCCTAAAGGGGTGGTGGGAACCTTGGGCACATAGCCCGGTCAGGGTCTCAGGATCACGTGAGAGTAACCTGGACCGAACTCCAGGCACGTTTCGCTGACAGAGAACGCTTGCAGTTCACCTACCCTCTTGATGGAAGTGAGCGCAGTCAGGAGGGCAGTCTTCAAAGAGAGTGCCTTAAGCTCGGCTGACTGCAAAGGCTCAAAGGGGGCTCTCTGTAGACCCTGAAGAACTACAGAGGTCCGATGAGGGAACGAGGTGCAGTCTGGAGGGATTCAGCCTCCTGGCGCCTCTTAGGAACCTGAGGATCAGGTCATGCTTCCCTAAGGACTTACCGTCGACTGTGTCGTGGTGTGCTGCTATGGCAGCAACATACACCTTCAAGGTGGAAGGGGACAGCCTCCCTTCCAACCTCTCTTGCAGGAAGGAAAGCACTGATCTGACTGCACATCTCTGGGGGTCTTCCCGACGGGAAGAACACCACTTAGCGAACAGACGCCACTTAAAGGCATACAGGCACCTCGTGGATGGAGCCCTAGCCTGAGTGAACATGTCTACCATCGCAGCTGGGAGACAGCTTAGGTCTTCTGCGTCACATCCAGGGGCCAGACATGGAGATTCCAGAGGTCTGGGTGCAGGTGCCAGATGGTGCCCCTTCCCTGAGAAAGAAGGTCCTTCCTCAGGGGAATTTGCCAGGGGGGAGCTGTCGCGAGGAGCGTGAGGTCCGAGCACCACGTCTGGGCGGGCCAGTAGGGTGCTTACCAGGACGACCTGCTCCTCGTCCTCCCTGACCTTGCACAGGGTCTGTGCAAGCAGGCTCACTGGGGGAAATGCATATTTGCGAATGCCAGGGGACCAGCTGTGTGCCAGCGCGTCTATGCCGAGGAAGGCCTCGGTCAGGGCGTACCAGAGCGGGCAGTGGGGAGGATTCTTGGGAGGCGAACAGGTGCACCTGTGCCTGTCGAATCGACTCCAAATCAGCTGGACCACCTGAAGGTGGAGTCTCCACTCTCCCCTGAGGGTAACCTGTTGTGACGGCGCATCCGCCGTAGTGTTGAGGTTGCCCGGGATGTGAGTGGCTTGCAGCGACTTGGTGCTGCTGACTCCAGAGGAGGAGACGGCAGGCGAGTTGTGACATGCAACAAGAGCGCAAACCACCTTGGTGGTTGACATATGCTACCGGTGTCATGTTGTCTGTCTGAACTAACATGTGCTTGCCCTGGATCAACGGCCGAACCCTCCACAGGGTGAGCAGAATTGCCAGTAACTCGAGGCAGTTGTTGTGCCAATGCAGTTGCGGACCCATCCAGAGGCCGGCGGCTGCGTGCCCGTTGCAAACAGCGCCCCAGCCCGTTTTGGAGGCATCTGTCGTGACCACGACGTGCCTGGAGACCAGTTATAGGGGAACACCTGCTCGTAGAAATGAGAGGTCGGTCCAAGGGCTGAAAAGACGGTGACAGACCGACGTAATGGCCACGCAGTGTGTCCCGTGGCGCCATGCCCATCTCGGGACTCGAGTCTGGAGCCAGTGCTGAAGCGGCCTCATATGCATCAACCCAAGCGGGGTGGCCACCGCCGAGGATGCCATATGCCCCAGGAGCCTCTGAAAAAGTTTCAGTGGAACACTGTTTTCTGTTTGAACACCTTCAAACAGGCCAGCACCGACTGGGCGCGCTCGTTCGTAAGGCGAGCCGTCAAGGAGACTGAGTCCAAATCCAAACCGAGAAAAGAGATGCTCTGAACCGGGAGGAGCTTGCTCTTTTCCCAGTTGACCCGAAGCCCTAATTGGCTGAGGTGTGAGAGCATCAGGACCCTGTGTGCGCATAACACATCTCGAGAGTGAGCTGAGATTAGCCATTCGTCGAGATAGTTGAGAATGCGAATGCCCACCTCCCTTAACGGGGCAAGGGCAGCCTCTGCGATCTTCGTAAAGATGTGAGGAGACAGGGACAGGCCGAAAGGGAGGACTTTGTATTGATACGCCTGACCCTCGATCGCGAACCGAAGGAAGGGTCTGTGTCGAGGAAGGATCGAGACATGAAAGCACGCATCCTTCGGGTCTACTGCCGTGAACCAATCTTGATGCCGGATGCTCGCTAGAATGCGTCTTTGTGTCAGCATCTTGAACGGGAGTCTGTGTAAAGCCCGGTTCAGTACTCGCAGGTCCAAGATTGGCTGCAACCCACCACCTTTTTTCGGTACGATGAAGTAGGGGCTGTAAAACCCTTTCTTCATCTCAGCTGGAGGGATAGGTTCTATCGCGTCCTACCGTAGGAGGGTAGTGATCTCCGCTCAAGGTAGCAGCGTTTTCGTCTTTCACTAAGGTGAAGTGGACACCGCTGAACCTGGGCGGATGCCCGGCGAAGTGAATCGCACAGCCGAGTCGTACGGTCCGGACCCGCCCTCGTGACGGATTGGAAAGCGCAAGCCATGCGTCCAAGTTCCGCGCAAGGGGGACCAAAGGGACAACGTCATCGGATGTACAGGCAGGTGGGGCCTCGCGACGGGTCGGAGCTCGAGGTGCCACACCACGTCGTGGCCGTGCTGAGTCTAAGGACATCGAAGCACTTACCTGGCTCCTTGTGACCACCCCCGGAACAGCCTGGGACGGGGGAGGAAGAGGCCTGTCCTCATGACCCATGGAGACTGTCACATCGGGGGTGGATTTGTGCCACAGCTGGGCGCTCAGGGGCGGGAGACCGCCGCTGGAGTGCCAAACCTGCCAAATGGAGTGGTGGACGGTGGTCGTGATGATGGCCGTACACACCGGATATGTGACCCAGGGAACAAGGAAACCACTCTTGCTGAGCTCTTGAGTACTGCAGCCACTTGGGCATGCAGCGCAAAATGCAAAAGGTAACAAAAAGATGAAGATCTGCTTACCAGCTCCAGAGCAGCGGGTTTCGTTGTCCCTGGGTCGCCCGTCTCAAGGGCGCTTTGAAGCCTTTCATGGGTTCTGGGCAGCCGCGAGATGGGTGGCGTCTGCTTCCTGCGGTGGGCTTCACGCCGGGGCCGGGCCGAAGGGGCGGGCTGCGGCGGAGCCAGTGCAGTCACTGCAGGGGGACGCCCTTTGAGATGAGTAGACGGGGTGCGGGATCTTGAGCCACGCTGGGACAGGATATGCCGGCTAGCATTCATGTACTGCTCTACCATCGAGAACTGCTGGGCAAAGTCCTCGACGGTGTCGCAGAATAGGCCCGCCTGGGAAATGGGGGCAGCAAGGAATCATGTCTTGTCGGCCTCACCCATCTCGACCAGGTTGAGCCAAAGGTGGCGCTCCTGGACCACTAGTGTGGCCATCGTCCACCCGAGAGACCGCGCCGTGACCTCCGTCGCTCAGAGAGTGAGGTCAGTCACCGAGCGCAGTTCCTGCATCAATCCCGGGGCAGAACTACCCTCGTGCAGTTCCTTTAGCGCCTTGGTGGACTTGCAGGAGAGCCATGGCGTGCAGGGCGGAGGCGGCTTGTCCAGCAGCACCGTAGGCCTTGGCCGTCAGAGACGACGTAAACCTACAGGCCTTGGACGGGGGCTTTAGGCACCCCAAATCACCCCCAGTGCTAGCCGCGCTGGCCTCAAACCCGTGGGTAAAAGGACCGAGGCGGGAGCCTCTGGGGTGGCTCGCTTTCTTACGAAGGCGAGCCGCGACCGCAACGTTGCCATGGACATATTCTCACAATGAGAACATGACCATCCACGAACACTGTCTCCGCGTGAGCAGTGCCCAGACACGAAAGACAGCGATCGTGACCGTTAGAAGGCGAGAGATAACGAGCACAACCAGGAATAACACACAATCGGAAAAGCATCTTTAAAAAGACGCGTCTTTAAAAAGACGTTCCGTGTGTGCGCTCTTTTAGAGAAATATATACTCTTTTAGAGGGGAAAAATGCTCTTTCAGAAAATATACTCTCTAGTTTTTCTGCCGAAGCGCCCAGGGGCATTCTCTGCAGTGCACCAATGCAGAGGAGGGAGAAGCCACTGAAATGCGCCGTCAGATCCAGCAGAGGTGAATGAACAGTAGTATTCAGCTCAATGAGCATGACCGTTCGCCTCCGAAGAGAAAATCTGAATGAGTGGTTGCATACCAGCTTCTTTTATACCCGTATGTCCGGGGGAGTGGCATGCAAATACCACTCGCCAATTTTCATTCGCCTTTTATCAAAGACCAGAGGTGTCTCGGGCTCCCAAGAGTGACCCCTAGTGTCACTACATCGACACCAACGTCGAGTGAGTGACAGATAGGGAACAAAATTTAAGTCATTATTCACTGGAAAATCTTAACATGTGCCCTACTTTTCCTTGGAGTGTTCACAAGAGAAGCAGCAATGTCTGATTCATGAACGAATCGATACTTTCAAATCATTCAGCGGATCAGTTGATCCAGTTCACCAAAAAAAATTTTGTCAGACTGATCTGTTAAACTCACAGACTCAATGACTGGGTCGCAGTTGTACTCGAGTTCAGAGCTCACTCACTGAAGGGGAAGGTAATCAGATATTATATGTAATATATAGCGACAGTTTTATCATGTCTTTTAAGCTGAAGTTAAACTTTTTGTGTTTATAAGCATGAACAATTGTTAGTTTGATAGATTTACTATCTAAACTACTTCTACAGAGCATGCACAAGTCTTGTGTCTGTATATATGTTTTGGAAGTGTTTGCTTGTACCAGTTTATTTCTGTATTGCAACTGAAGTTTCCCATGAAAATGCAAACTAGAAATCTATAGATCTATATTTAATGGTGAAAGTTTAAAGGTGCACTTTGTGGGGTCCTGGGTAGCTCAGCGAGTAAAGACACTGCCTATCACCCCTGGAGTCACGAGTTTGAATCCAGGGCGTGCTGAGTGACTCCAGCCAGGTTTCCTAAGCAACCAATTTGGCCTAGTTGCTAGGGAGGGTAGAGTCACATGAGGTAACCTACTCATGGTCGCTATAATGTGGTTCTCACTCTCGGTGGGGCACATGGTGAGTTGTGCGTGGATGCCGTGGAGAATAGTGTGAAGCCTCCACACACGCTATTTCTCCGCAATAACATGCTCAACAAGCCACTTCATAAGATGTGTGGACTGATGGTCTCAGACGTGGAGGCAACTGAGATTTGTCCTATGCCACCCGGATTGAGGCGAGTCACTATGCCACCACGAGGACTTAGAGCACATTGGGAAGTGGGCATTCTAAATTGGGGAGAAAAGGGGAGAAAAAATGTGTCATTTTGGACTTACGCTGGCACGTTGCGGTGTATTTAAGCGTAATAGTTTTCAGTTACCATTGTAAAACATGTACAATTCACAGTCAGCCATTCATTTAATTCATGAGTGAAAGCGTCCAATAACAGGGTTATTGAGATTAAGCTAGAAGTATTCAGCTGGTCATGTGATCCTAACATGGCAGCACCCATGATGAAACCCTCTCCATGTGGAATAAAACAGCTTTAATAAGGTTATTGATATGACTAGAGTTTTCATCTCTTCATAATCATCTTTAATATTGGGCATGTCAGTGCTCATAATTTTTACATAAATTTCAAAGTGACTATTAATTTCGTTAGTAAAACTTTTTTAATGAGGAAAAAGTACTGAGTGCACCTTTAAGAAGGTTTTTAGCAGCTGATTTCAGACTTCTGCAGGGCTCCCAGACAAAAACACTATATTTCCTTCCAATCAGATATGTTGAAAAAAATTAAAAATACTTGCTTAAATTTTCCCCATTTTTCTGCACACTGTTTTTCTTTAGATTACTATCTATAGCAGAGGTGCCCAAACTTTTTCCTATGAAGGGCCAAAAATCAAACTTGGCTGAAGGCAGTGGGCCAAAAGTAAATGGTGCATATATGTATGTTGTGTCTCTTTCTCATTTGTGAGTCACTTTGGATAAAATGTCTGCTAAACAACTAAATGTAAGAATCTCTCTAAAACATGGTTACTGTCTCTTTAAGAACAGAGCATTGAATACACTGTAGTTCTGTACAGTTTTGGATAGATGAATATACAATGGCATGATGTAATACTATAAAGTAAGATATTGTTTTGTTTTGTGACAAAGATATTAAAGATATTTCTTATTGTAATGGTGCAGACACACCAGAACTGAGGATGAACCCAAACGCGGAAACTTTATTAACACTAAATACAACAGGTAGAAAACTTAACTGGAGGAAGACTTGATGACAGTAGACAAGGATGTAACTTGCAGCAGACTATATGAACGCTGACGAACTAAGGCAGAGGCGAGGGAGGATGATGAAGATACAAGCTTTGTGGGTAAGTAAACAACACAGCACTGAGTGGTGCGGTCTGTAAAGTCCTAGGTTAGATTAGACAATAAATACTGTGCTTAGGTGAGTATATATGCAGTCCTTGATGAGGTGCATGACTGATTACAGATGGAGGAGATTAGAAGTCTGGGGATAGTGAACGGTGAATTGGGAGAGAGTCAGGTGGACCGGCACCCCCACGTCATGGACGACCTCTCCCACGTGGAGCTGGATGGTCCGGGTGAATGGCGTGGAAGTAGGCAAGTAGAGTGGGGTCCAGGATGTCATCCCAAGGTACCCAGAACCTCTCGTCTGGGCCGTACCCCTCCCAGGCCTCAAGGTACACGAGACGACCCCTCTGACACTGAGAGTCCAGAATGTCTCGCACTGAATACGCCGGGCCCTCCTCGAGTATCAGCGGCAGAGGGGGTTCATCAACCACACCTGATTCTGTGGAGGAAGGAGAGGAAGCGGGGTGATGAGATTTCAGCAGAAAGACATAGAAGGTTGGTGTGATGCGAACATTGTAATTTAAGACGGTAAGTGACTGGATTGATTTGATTGACTATAGTGAAGGGACCTATATAATGGGGACTTTTTTTGCAGAGGAGTCGTAAACAGATGTCTCTGGTCGAGAGCCAGACCTTCTCCCCAGGTTGGTACTGTGGTGGATCCGAACGTCGAGTATCAGCCTGGTTTTTCTGGTGGTGAATGGCTCTTTGAAGATGGACATGGGCGGAATCCCAGACCCTCTCACTCTCCTGGAACCAGTTGTTGATCGCGGGGACATTGGATGGTTCCCCAGACCAAGGGAATAGGGGAGGTTGGAAGCCGAGTACGCACTGAAAGGGGGTGAGTCCCGTGGTAGGTTGGCCAAGAGAGTTCTGGGCGTACTCGGCCCATGGAAGAAAATGGCTCCAACTGGTCTGATGGCTGTGGCATTAAGTTCTCAGAAAGCAGCCTATCTCCTGGATCTTACATTCCATCTGCCTGTTAGTTTGAGGGTGGTATCCCGAAGAGAGACTAACCGATATCCCTAGGAGGGAGAAGAATGCCTTCCATACCCTAGAGATGAACTGGGGGCTGTGGTCCAACACAATGTTCTCCATGAGACCGAAGTTCCGGAAGACTTAATGGAATAGAGTCTCTACAGTCTCCAAGGCAGTGGGTAGACCCTTGAGGGGGACCAGACGACAGGCCTTGGAGAAGCGATCGACTGTGACCAACACGCAGGTATTGCCATGGGATGATGGAAGGTCAGTGATGAAATCCACTCTGAGATGGGACCAGGGACGACAAGGAACAGGCAGTGGTAGGAGTTTTCCTGCAGGGAGATGCATTCGGGGCCACCAATAGCGATTGCGGAAGAGCGAGTGTGTCTGGCTTATGCTTGGATGGCCAGTGCCCAGGGAGGAGAGGAGGGATTCCAGGAGAGGTTGACGAAGACTTACTGGAACATACAATCACCCCGCGGGACATCCCGGCAGAGCTGGGTTGGCTTGCGAGGCTTCCACAATTTGTTCGTCCATTGGATGGGGCTGATAATGATGGACAGAGGCAGGATGGTTTCAGGCTGGAGTTGGGAGTTTCTGAAGAATAGAGGTGGGAGAGAGAATCTGCCTTGGAATTCTTTGACCCTGGATGATAGGTGACAGTAAACTGGAAATGGGTGAAAAATAAAGCCCACCTGGCCTGGCAAGGATTTAACCGCTGAGCTTCCTGGAGATATTCAAGGTTGCGGTGATCAGTTATGACTTGGAAGAGGTGATGTGCTCCTTCGAGCCAATGACACCACTCATCTAGTGCTAGTTTAATGGCAAGTAGTTCTCTGTTCCCAATATCATAGTCTTGCTCCACGGGGGATAGTTTTTTTGAGAAGGCACATGGATGGAGTTTAGGAGGATTCCCCTGCTGCTGAGATAGGATGGCCCTGATGCCGGTGGTTGAAGCGTCAACTTCTACCACAAATTATCACTCTGGGTCAGGATGTTTGAGGATTGGTGCGGTGGTAAATGCCCCTTTGAGAGTTTGGAAGGCCAGGTTGGCAATGGAGGACCAAGACAGGGACTTGGGCTTAGCCTTGTGGAGGGAGGTATGAGAAGCAGCAATGGAACTAAAGTTCTTGAATGCAGTAAAAGTTGGTGAATCCTAGGAAACATTGGAGTTGTTTCATGGTGGGGGGTTGCGGCCAATCTTGAACTGCCTGGACCTTTCCCGGATCCATCTGCACCGCCTCTGGACTGATGTTATACCCAAAGAACTGGACGGAAGACTGATGGAAGGATCACTTCTACGCTTTGTGAAACAACTGGTGTTCACGGAGGTGCTGAAGGACTGTCATAACATGCCGAGTGTGCTCAGAAAGTGATTTTGAAAAGATGAGGATGCCATCGATATAGACGAGGACAAAGCGATGGAGATATTCCTAAAGAATCTCATTCATGAAGCCCTGAAACACAGATGGAGCATTGGCCAGGCCATATGGCATCACTAGATATTCATAGTGGCCTGTTGGGGTGACAAAGGCAGTCTTCCACTCGTCTCCACGGCGGATGCAGATGAGGTTATAAGCACTCCGCAGGTCAAGTTTGGTGAACATAGTGGCTCCTCATAAGGATTCTAGGGCAGCAGGGCCCAGGGGAATGGGATAGCGCTACTTGATGGTGACTTCATTTAGGGCATGTTAATCAATACAAGGGTGCAAGCCTTCTTTCTTGGCCACAAAAAAGAAACATGAAGCAGCAGGAGACATGGATGGTCGAATGTATACTTGTTGGAGAACTTCCTCAATATACTCCTCCATGGCCTTCTGTTCTGGCAGAGAAAGAGGGTAGATGCGACCCCAGGGAAGTGGTGCTCCAGGTAGTAACTCGATGGCACAGTCCGAAGATCAATGGGGAGGTAGTTGGGTGGCTTTCTGAGGGCTGAATATTTCTAGATAGGTTTGGTATGTATACGGGATCTGAACCTTGACTTCACTTGTGGGGCTTTCAATGGAGGTGGTGTACAACTGAGCTGGTTTTGGAGCCGCAATAGCAATAAAGCTGTTCTGGCGATGCAGAGGAAGAACCAGGCATTCATGAAAACAGGAGTCACTCCAAGAGAGAATTTCTCCAGTAGTCCAGGACACAGTGGGAGCATGATGAATTAACCAGGGTCTGCCAAGAACCACATCAGTGGTGGAGCCATCCAGCACAAGGAAGGGAAGTGTTTCAATATGGCACACACCCACCTGGAGTGTTACTGAAGGAGTTTGGTGGGTGATGTAGCCTTTACCCAAGGGTTGGCCAACTACGGAGTGGATTGGGATTGACGGGGATCGAGAGACTGTGCTGAGCTGGAGTTGCTGGCAGAATGCCTTGGAGATGAAGTTCCTCATGGAGCCTGAATTAATGAGGGCAGACACAGAAAGAGAATGGTGGCAAAGGAGATCGTGACTTGTGTGTATATTGGAGAGTGAATAGTAGGAGATGATTGGATGGAGCTCACCATCATTCGCGGGACGAACTGGGCAGTCGAGTAAGAGGTGAACAGCCGATCCACAGTAGAGAGAAAGCCGGTTTTGAATGCGTCATTGGCACTCCGTGGGCATTAACTTAGTGGAATCCACTTGCATCTGTTAGAGTGCAGAGTCATAGTCACGGTTTGGCATGCAGAATGATAAGGGTGGTTGTGAAGAGGAACCTTCAGCTAGGCAAGACCGCATGCGACCCAGATGGAGAGCTGAATAAAACATTGCAGTCCTATGGTGTCGTCATACCCCGAGAGTTGTAATCTCAATGCAGGTTCAGGTCCCCGATGATAAGTGGTAAGTAAGGCTGGTTTGTTAAATCCGCTGACTGCAGCTAAGGTCCTGAATTGGATTGCATAATCGCTTATGGAGCGCTTACCCTGCCTTAGGCAGAGAAGTTGTTCATGGCTGTGAGAGTCTCCAGCAGGGTGGCTGAAAACCTCTCTGAAATGATTGGTGAACTGCTCATACGATTGTGTAACAGGTCCATTATGTTCCCATAAAGTAGTGCCACACTGCAACACTTTCCCGGAGAGCTGAGTGATGATAAATGCCATTTTTGCACGCTCTGTATTGAATTGATGAGGATGCATCTCTATTACGAGGGAGTATTGTAACAGGAAACCGCTGCAGTCCTCCGCCGATCCAGAGTAGGGTGCTGGTGTGGTGATTGGACCTGTCGAGATCATTGGATAAGAAGTGGCAGAAGTGGAAGATGGCGATGCAGTGAGTGATGATTGAGGATCGGTCGGCTCTTGTCGACTGGGAATTTGTCTCGTCGAAAGAGGTGCTGAGATTGCGGTGGTGAGCGTTCGACGAAACTCATTGACTAATCTTTCGATCATGTCAGGGGAGAGAGGAAGGTCAGTCTCCGCTGGGTCCATGTGTACGGTCTAATCTTCTGTAAAAATGCAGACACACCAGAACTGAGGATGAACCCAAAAGCTGAAACTTTATTAACACTGCTAAGCACAACAGGTAGAAAACTTAACTGGAGGTAGACTTGATGACAGTAGACAAGGATGTAACTTGCAGCAGACTATATGAACACTGACGAATGAAGGCAGAGGTGAGGGAGGATGAAGATACACGCTATGCGGGTAAGTAAACAACACAACACTGAGTAGTGTGGTCTGTAAAGTCCTAGGTTAGACTAGACAATGAATACTGGGCTGAGGTGAGTATATATGCAGTCCTTGATGAGGTGCGAAATTGATTACAGGTGGAGGAGATTAGAAGTCAGGGGATAGTGAACGGTGAATTGGGAGAAAGTCAGGTGGAGGCATGACACTTATCATAGACCTAGGCTACACATTGTCTTGGATTTTATTCAGTATTACCATTTATTGGGACTGCCAAATGTAATAGGATTATTTAATTAAACAATGCTGTAAAATGTTTTTGCGTAATTAATGCATTTAGCCTTCATTTATTTGACATGAAAACTGTTTTCCTGTTGTGATATCAAAAACTTGAATTGTACTTTTTCTTCTTTCCTTAAGAGGCGATGGATTAAGGCTGAATGCATTACATTATGAAAGGAAATAAAAGCTACAAAGCACATTTCTGCAAATAAAAAAATGAGAGGCCTTTTAATTTCATTGACTCCAAAATATGATTATGATTAAGAACCTGCTGAAATATGGCATTGTATCTTATGGTTATTAAAAAACTTGCAGCTAACTGTTTTTAGGCAGATAGTTGCAAGTAAACGAAACGTTTGACAAACAAATTACAGTATGTCATACACACCCCAAAACGGGTTTTAGTCAGAATAAGAAGATGAAATATGAAGAATTAGTTTACTGCATTACCGTTTTGTCATGCTGGCAGGGCAGAAAAGGGATTTTTGAGAGTACTGGTCAGTTCACTTATAGTGCTTGTCGTAATGTTGTGCGATGTTTGGAGTGAATGGAACCGTTGTTTATATTGAAATGCTCCCTCACCTGACTTTATCAAGCCCGCTTCACAGTGCACTTCAATGGTCGCGTTCAGGCGGATATGAAATGCTGCACAACATATAGTGCACACTCAAACCATATTTCATTTTGGATGACTGTACGCACTGTTCCGTGAGTCCACCTAATTACCTGTCATTTCTTGACACTGCTTCAGTTCCCGCTCCATTTTAAACCAACTAGATTCTGTCTGGCAGTATTGAATGCCCACCTCCAACTTTGGAGCTGGCCAGTCATAGTAAAGATTTTGGGGTGGCACCTGGGATGGCCAATGGAGCGAACTTTCAGACAGCACTTATTTAAAGGTCACTGAAGTACACATATACATTTTTAAAAATGAAATCATTTATATTCTCTACTTTTCAAATAAGCTATAGTTTTTGTAATGCAAAAATAAAACAAAAAATGTTGAAACAAAAAGATTAATTAAAATCGAAGAGCTGCATCAATGCCATATTTTTTTCTTCTTCTATTTTTTTCACTCTTGTCATCTATGGCAAGGTGGGCCAAATCAAAGGTAATCACGGGCCAACTTTGGCCTGTGGGCCCTAGTTTGGGCACCTCTGATCTATAGATACTGATAGTTTTGCAGCTTTTTTAAATCAAATATACAAGCTGGAATCTGTCAGAGAAAACAAGATCTACTAGAATGGTACTGCCAGACGGGTAGACGTGCATACTAGCTGTGAAACTAAATAAAAATAGATTTATGACCAAAAATAATGCAGATCTCAGGGAATAAAAAACATGTTCACATTAGGAACCAACCACATCACACATTCATCATACTGTAATAGGTTTGGCTGTAAAGTCGGTTCCACGGGCTGAATGAACAGAGAGATTAACACACCTTTTGTGCTATAAAAAGAAAGACCTGCAGAAATTTCAATTAAAATTTGGCTGAAAATATTTTATACTTGTTATTTAACTGATTAACCTTTATGACTGTGAGGTCCCATACCAAAATTCACCATGGTAACCATAGAACTGTAGTGCTGTATTAGTACATAATACTGCATTCACCATGGTATATGTTTGAAAGGACCGTGGTGACCACTAGCTAATCACGAATTTGCCAAATGGGTAAATCATCAGCTGAAGACCTTATATGCAGAATTCTGTGAAAATTCTTAAAAAGAACATAGAATTAGACAATTTGCTTTAATTATAAAGCAATTTAATTCTAGAAATTACAACGTCCGCTCATACCATTATGAAACCTTGTTGAGCAAAGATAACAGTAGCTTACTAAGCTGGACTGTAGTTTTAGTCCAAAATTTCACTAACATCCACAGAAGTAATAATCCCCCCCCCCCCCCCCCTTTTTTTTTTCTTCTTCTTCATAAGAATAAATTATAAACCTTTAAAGACAGTCCAGGAATATTCGGGGTTCATTTCAAGTTGAGCTCAATTAACAGCATTTGTGGCATAATATTGATTACCACAAAAATTATTTTGACTTGTTCCTCTTCTTTTTTAAAAAAAACAAAAACAAAAAAAATAAAAAGCAAAAATCTGGGTTTCAGTGAGACACTTACAATGGAAGCCAATTTTGTTTTTTACATTAAAATACTCACTGTTTCAAAAGTATAGCCACAAGACAAACAATATGTGTTTTAACATGATTTTAGTGTGATAAAATCACTTACTAACTTTTCTGTGTAAAGTTATAGCCAATTTTACAACTTTGTTGCCATGACGATGTAATATAAAAAAACCTAAAACCCTAAAATGACTGTAAAAATGACAATTTATACATATTTACAGCTCAAATAATGCATGCGTTTAAACAGAAGAAATAATGTAAGTGCTTTTATAAAATTATAAGCTTCACATTTCTGCCTTTAAACCCTCCAAATATTTCCATTCACTTTCATTGTAAGTGTCTCTTTAACCTCGATTTGTGCTTTTTTTTTAAAAAGTCGAAATTATTTTTTGTGGTAATCAACATTATGCCACAAATGCTTTTGATTGAGCTTAATTTGTATTGAACCTGGAATATTCCTTTAATGGATGGTAAAAGCTTTTGCTGAAGCCATCAGTTTAGTTATTTTAATATAATTTAAAAAAATCTTGTTTAATAGCAGAATTACTGGATTGAAGTTCCCACTTGTACCTTTGTCTTTTTGTCTGATTTTTAAATACTTTTTTGCTTCAAATCAAAGTTTGTAATGTTGTGATTCACCTAACGGAATATTTAGGGCTCCAAGCACCGAAGGTGCAGGAACCCTATTGTATTTGTTCATCAGCATACAATTTGGTATACATTATCTACAGACCCTCCTGACAAAAAGCTGTCAAAAGAATTTCGATATGTCAAATCGTTCCGAAGATATTAACGATAAAATTTCTTCGGTTTAACTCAATTTGAGTAATTGATCAATATCTACTCATCGCAAACTCCAAATGTAACCAAACGTGGTGCACATAGACAACAGGACATTTAGAAGATGTCAACAAAGTTTCGTACAATTCTGCCCCTAGGAGGCACTACAACTAAAAAACTGTCATAACTTTGCAGCCATTTGAGCGACAAAGTTCAAATTAAATATGCATCTTCTTTGGTTCAAATGCTAAGATATTCTTAAAAAATAGATTCGACAAATTAACAAAAATGGCAGCCGCCAGCCAATCAAATTTCAGCACCTTATAACTCATTTTTGGAATGGCCAAGGGTTATGGAAATTACTTTACACAAGTAGGGTGTTAACTCAAAGCTGCATATAAAATTTTGTGACAATCGGCCACACGGTGTCGGTATAATTAGCTAATTCGCGATTTTGCTCATAACTCCGGATACAAATGTGTAGCTTCTCTGAATCCACCAGTGCCTCACAATGATATGGTCACTTGAATTTCCATTTCTGCAAGAATTGTTTTTTTTTTCAGCCGTTTGCCTGATTCTCACGAAACTTGGTATATATCATCTACAGACCCTCCTGACAAAAAGTAATCAAAAGAATTTTGATGTGTCAAATGATCCAAAGATATAAGCAAATATATTCTTTTTAAGAGGGAGTTATAACTTAAGACAATCCTATTTTTGCAACTGTGCTCAAAGCAGGTGAAATGTCACACCAAAATAGCTGTCCACAGCATCCACAGGATCTTTTCTGTCAAACTGGTTTGTTTTGGGCATCTCGCCATATGTGCTTGGCCCCTGACAATAGTCGCTTGCAGCTATATTTATTATTATTATTATTTCTTCTACCCTAAAAGTGTCTGGGCAACAGAGACCATAAATCATAGTGATTCCAAATTTGACAGAATGGTTCCAAATCACCCCCACTACTAAAGCACCCACACACACATCCGTCAGACACTAGGTGGCGCTATAATAAGCACCTTTGCATTTGTGTTCATAACTGTGGTACCGTAAGGGCTAGACTCAAAATTCTTTTTTCCTCTGATTCCTTGAGTCAAGCCATACAAAACGTATATCCGATTTCATTTCTATAATTTTTTTCCGCCATTCTGATTTTTTTGAAAAACCTACTTTTTCGAACTCCTCCTAGGCGTTAGTCTGATCGGCATGACATTTGGTATACATCATAAGCAGACTCCCCTGACAAAAAGTTATCAAAAGAATTTCTATACGTAAAATATTTCCAAAGATATTAACGCTTTAATTCCTTCGGTTTAACGCAAATTGAGTAATTGATCAATATCTAATGCAAACTTCAAATGTAACCAAACTCGGGACACATAGTCAGCAGGACGTTTAGAAGATGTCAGCAAAGTTTCGTAGAATTCCACCCCTAGGGGACACTACAGCTAAAAACTGTGATAACTTTGCAGCCGTTTGAGTGACAAAGTTCAAATTAAATATGGATCTTCTTTGGTTCAAATGCTAACATATTCTTAAAAAACTGATTCGACAAATTCACAAAAATGTCTGCCAGCAGCCAATCAAACTTCAGCACCTAATAACTTGAATTGTGAATGGTTGATGGTCTTGAAACGTATTATGCACAAGAAGGGTTTCTACAGGAAGCTGTATATTACATTTTGTGAGAATAGGCCATACGGTGGCACTATAGTAAGCTAATTTGAGTTTTTGCTAATAACTCCGGAACTTTATAGGCTAGAATATATTTTTTTGTTTCTCCAAATCCGTTAGTGCCCCTAAAGGATATGATCACATGGATTTTTGTTTCTACCATTTAGATTTTTTTGAAAAACATACTTTTTCGAACTTGTCTTAGGCCGTTTGTCCTATTTGCACAAAACTTGGTATACATCATCTGCAGACCCTCCTGACAAAAGTTATCAAAATAATTTTGATATGTCAAATCATTCCAAAGATATAAGCGAATAGTTTTTTGGTTTGGCCTGTAATTACTAATTGGCCTGTATCTTGTGAGCAAAAAATTCAAACTTAACAAAACTTGAAACACATTGACAAGAGAACATTCTGAGGTAACATGCCAATTTTCATCAATTTGGCAGAGCTGTAACGTAAGAAATAGCTATTTTAAAACTGTAATTGATGCTGTAATTGTATATAAATAGGCTGTTGTACTTTTTGTCCACCAGAGGGAGCCACACGACAAGAAATGTCTTCAAAGAGTACTAACAGTTAATACTGAAATGTTTTGCCATTCAGCCACTCCTTGTAAATCAGATAAATAAATTATTAAATAAACAGCTTATTTCTTCTTAATTTCTCCTTTGGAAGAATAGCTTCTTTTTGTCAGTTGCTTTGGATAAAAGCGTCTGCTTAGTGAAGAAAGGTAATAATAAATGCAATAGATGCAATAAATTTATCGTGAATGTGTATGACTATACTAAAATCCCATGTATAACCGTCTTTACACGCTTCTAGTTTGTTTTTCGTTCTATGACTCAGCTCGATTTAAACATGGATCTTATTTGCCTACACATGACATTTCATCTAATTATTGATGCAATAAATATTAACTTTATATGATATGCAAATAGCACTTGGATTTGTCATCAAGCACGAATATTTATCCAAACAGAAAATGTAACATATTTTTTACTGTGCGACTTGCTGAATGGCAAGCGCAGAAACGATGCACCAGTTTTTTCCACGCTTTCATTTTGTTATTATACTGTTTTTGCTTGCACTTTAAGCAACACATTAATCCTGCAGTAACATAGTAACATAATGATTGATGTATTCCGGCTCATGACCACAGATATAGGTGGGGCAGATCTTGCTCTGAGCGCTAGTTTTCTTTCTTCAACTCGTTCAACTCATTCTTCAAACACAAGTGGATGACACAATATGTGGTATCCTTGCATTATTCCACCACAAGGTGGCACTCTAAGAACATAATGATTTTATTATTTTAAATAAGAACAATTTACCATGGAATGTTAATTTGTTGAAGATAAAAATCTAAATCAAATATAGTTTTATTATGTTAAGTGTTATTAAACAAGCCCAGGGAGAAGAGGCAGAGAAAGCTATGAATATAAATATCTGTCTACGTACATAAACAGAACTATATGCCATTTACAAGTTTTCACAGAGCTAACAATAAATACAAAACATGCTTTTAATAATAATAATAACAATGTTTTAAATCACAGTAAGTTTCCAGTTGTAAAGAGTTTTGCAGTAGAAATGTTTTCAAATGCTTAAACTGTATACACGCTACTGTATACATCCCTCTGTCCCCTTGCAAAATAAGTACAAAACAATTAGGCTACATATGGGAAAAATAGAGAGCTAAGGCTTTTTGATATACAATTTTTCATCATACAATAAATACAATGTCTTATCACCTGCCCTTGTCTTTTGATTTTCAAACCATTTTATTATGTCTGGCTTGTCAGGACCAAGTTGTTTGATGGCCAGTTTGTGTGAATTTGAAATAGAATGACACACTGTTACGCACAAGTTTATCAGTAGTGGTCGCCATGTTCGCAGTCTGTGAGACTGCTGGAGCACACTAATTCTAAAGTTACCTTTAGTTTGTACTTCATTATGGGCAGACTCATTTCTGCCCCATTGCATCTCAATAAGGGCTCATTGCAGTACCATATTTGACCACAGATTTCTATTGGAAAAATGACTGACACTGTGGTGTTCAGGAGGGCAGCAGTTTCTCTGCCCCACATGCATGTATCTATATCATACAAAGTGTAAGAGAGTTTTCAGATAAATTATTTACGATTTAAAAAAATATTCTAGGCATGCTTTTAAATATCTATTTCAGCATTTTGAATACATTATGGGTTAACAAATTACATTATTGGAAATTTATAGTGTGGATCTTTGTTTTCAAATGGATAGATTTTTAGGTGGGGCTCTGCCCTACCTACCGCACCTGTGTATACAGTAATAAAATCAGAGACCCTCTCCTCCATTCACATTCATTGTGCATATCGCCAAAGAGTTTATAGTAAAAAAAAGACTTTGATCATTGATCAACAAACATTGATCAGTTTCTCATCCACATCTATCATTTTGTCATTTTGCTACAAAAGATATGGATTTAGCCACTGGAGTCATATGGATAAATTTTATGCTGCCTTTGTGCTTTTTGCAGCTTCAAAATTCTGGTACCCAATTCACTTTTCAACTAATTTAGTTTAGGCAGGATCTATTCTGTCAATTTGTATTATTTGGCATCCACTGGATCATTTCTGTCAATTCTGATTATTTTGGTCATTTCTTCACATGTGCTTGGACACCGATGATTGCCACTTGCGGCTATATTTTTGTCTTATTTTGCTACATTTAGTGAAATGTGTCCAACATATCCTATGTCATTCTGTTTCTCAAGTAATTTTGTCTTATTTTAAGAATGTGTGGGTAGTTTTACTAGTTAAAAAATATATATATATTTTTTGTAGTAAGCTAGTTGATTTGTTTCAAGGCTTTTATGATGGATTTTGTGAAATCTTTATGGAAAAAAATGTATAGAAAAAAATACTTCTGCAACCAAGACAGCTGAAAAAGTGAGTGGAAACTGTTGTGCTCTATTAACTCCTTGTTGGCTACTATCTACTATATCTACAGTATATACCATAATTTCGAAACCCAACAGCCAACTTGCCCGGATAGCCACAAAACGGCATGTTTTCACAACAAGAACCATTCAGCACGATGATGGAAAAGGGGCTTATTTCTCTGCCTGTTATGCCATTGTATTATTGACAGTAACTTACCTGTGTCTCTCTGCCTCTCTTTCTCAGGAGGCGTTGATCACCGGTCTGTTGCCTGAAACAACATATTCTGTTACCGTGGCAGCATACACCTCTAAGGGAGATGGAGCAAGAAGCAAGGCCAAAATGGTGACCACGACAGGGGCAGGTGTGTTAGTTTGTGTGTATGTTTGTGAGTGGAACAGATGTGTTTTTATTTGCAACATAAAAGATAAGGAGACCTAAGGAGTTCATTTGAAGTTTATTGTTAAAGGCCAAAGGCCTCACCCATCTCGACCAGGTTGAGCCAAAGGTGGCGCTCCTGGACCACTAATGTGGACATCGTCCGCCTGAGAGACCGCTCCGTGACCTCCGTCACTCGGAGAGTGGAGGCGGCTTGTCCAGCGGCACCGTAGGCCTTGGCCGTCAGAGACGACGTAAACCTACAGGCCTTGGATGGGGGCTTTGGGCACCCCCAATATACTCTTATTTCTGCCGAAGCACCCAGGGGCATTCTCTGCAGTACACCAGTGCAGAGGAGGGAGAAGCCTCTGAAATGCGCTGTCAGATCCAGCAGAGGTGAATGAAACCACACACCGCCAGTTCACGTAACACAGTTCAGCCAGTTGTGGGTTTTATATATAGGGACCCCTAGTGTCACTACATCGACACAATGTCGAGTGAGTGACAGATAGGGAACGTCCTGGTTACTTGCGTAACTTCCGTTCCCTGATGGAGGGAACAAGACATTGTGTCCCTCCTGCCACAACGCTGAACAACCCGCTGAAATAGTCGGACCTTGTCTCGGCTCCTCAGCATAAAACCTGAATGAGTGGTTGCATACCAGCTCCTTTTATACCTGTATGTCCGGGGGAGTGGCATGCAAATACCACTTGCCAATTTTCATTAGCCTTCAATCAAAGACCAGAGGTGTCTCGGGCTCCCAAGAGTGACCCCTAGTGTCACTACATCGACACAACATCGAGTGAGTGACAGATAGGGAACTGGGGTTTAGCAAAGTTTATTAGGTTTCATTCAGTACTTCATCTCTAAACACAAAATAATGAGAGAAACTGTGCTTTTTTTAACTGTAGGAACAATAATTACGCTCTGTCCCTTTACGAGTGTGTGTGCGCATGTTAAACAGTGTCTACGCTGCATGGAGAGATGAGAGAGAAATGCATGGACAGAGATGGATTTACAATCTTATAGAAATGAACTGTTGATTTCTTGTTCCAATTTGTGGATTACTAATTTTCAACATGTTAAAACAAAAAATGGGAATGTCGTGTACTGTGATGGTGATCTGTGAAATGTGCAGGGATACTTAAAACGTTGCGTAAAATGAATAACCCCACCCCGAAATTCCTGAAGTGAGTTTTTTTCCCCTGCAATTTTCTACGCACTGGTAATTGATGCTGCTAAGACACTTGGAAAAGAGCGAGGACAGTTCTAGGAGAGTGCTCTCGGTGTCTGCACTCTTTTGGGCGTACACGCAACTGTTCCTTGGTGCGCCCAGTATATTAGGCACTCGCGCGTGTTTGCAAGCTAAATATAATTGCTCCTGTGCATCTCTGAGTGCTTGGTTAGAAGATTTTGTTCGCTCCATGTAGTTTCTGTGCTCTCTCGCTTGTCTGCTTGCACTAACGTTTTAAAAGCAGCACTGGCCCGACCAGTGACAGTTCTTGCAACTAGCCCAAATCTCTCTCACACTGGCCCTGGGCCATCAGACAGTCCTTATTGTCAAGCCCTGTACTTACTAACCTTTTCTGTGTAAAGTTATTAGCAATTTTACAACTCCGTTGCCATGATGATGTAATGTCATCAAACCTAAAACACCGAAATGACTGTAAAAATGACAATTTAAGCAACTTTACAGCTCAAATAATACATGTGCTTTAACAGAAGAATTAATTTAAGTGCTTTTATAAAATTATAAGCATCACATTTCTGTCTTTAAACCCTCCTAATATTGGCCCCATTCACTTCCATTGTAAGTGCCTCACTGGAACCTGAAAAAAAAGGATTAGTCGAAATTAGCAGATGCTGTCGATTGAGCTTAACTGGAATTGAATCTGGAATATTGCTTTAGTGCAGGGGTCCCCAAACTTTTTACTGCCAGGGCCAGGTCACTCTGTTATGTTTTCAAGAGGCGCCGGAGTAAGTTTACAGTATTTTTGTCACAGAGATTATTCGTTTGCTTTTATTACATGGATTAATTTTACAATTAAAATCCATTCATAGAAGGTCTGTATTTATAAGTTTATAAGTTATCATTAAAAAAATTTTTGTTGGAAGTTTCATTAATAAGCAAGGACACCAACACTCCGTCTTCCAAACCATGTATTTGCCTTACCCTTATATTATAAGCCTATAATAATGATTTATATTTTAGAGCTGTCGGGACTGATTTGGCAGGTAATTGCATACTTCTGTCAGTCATCCGTGCATGTTTACGTCACGTCCATAAATAAAGAAAAGAAGGTCCAGCTAGCTACTACAGCACATGTATATGTGTGGTGTGAGACGTGGTGGTAGTTTGAAGCTGACAGCTTGTAGCTACAACACATGAGCAGCATTGACCATGGATAATTCAAAAAGGCAACCCTCTGGGGAATCACCTGTTTTCATAATAAAGAGACCTCGAACTGAGAAGAGTCTGCAAGCACAAAAGAGAACAAGACAGAACCCTTAATAAAACACGAAACAACATCGGCTTGGCCGAGAAAGGATTTAAAACTGACCCAGAGATGGAGTTTTGCTCGCTCGATAGGTAAGATATTTTATTAGAGTGATAAAATTAAGAGGCATGTCTGTACCATTTTATTGGACCGTCTCTTAACGTGGTAGTTCTTTAGGTAGCATTAGCCACTCAAATGTCATTTTATTATGGATTGTGGTACTGCAATGCTTTCAATTTCATTTTCGAGGAAGGACAATGGGAAAAAAAAGTAACTAAATGCTGGTAACAATGCCAATCTTTAAACCAGTTACTACTTTGGTCTATTTGCCTGCTAGCTAAGTTATAATTTCCACCGTTTGCACAGTTTCCACTGTTTGACTTCATCTGATATGACTAGCAATCATTATGTTTGTCATCGTTGCCTAAGTTTTGGAATGCTATTTAATTTAAAACAAATGTTTTCAATAAGTCAAAACAATGGCAGAAGATGTGGTACTTACCTGCTATTAAGACATATTTTTCAGATATCTGTCTTTTTCTTCCTTTCGTTATTTAAAAAAAAAAAAAAAATATTTATTTTTTTTAGGGTAGGGGGCGAGTTTTTTTGTTGCTAGTGACATTCACTCTGATAAGTTGATCACCTGTAACCATTGTTACACCAGTGGTATTCAAACCATCAGATTCACCCACACAGAAGAGCAGAGCCAAAGCCCAGCTGACGTAATTACCAAAACAGTGTGCCTCCGCAAGTAACTTGCAGTTCTATGCTTCAGCCGCTAGAGTGTAGCTTTAAAAATTAATTCCCTTATGAAAAAAAATGAATGGGATTTTTACATCCAGAACCAGACTGTTGTGCTCTATTAAATTCTAATTGGTCCATACTACTGTTTTTTAAGGGGTGACAGAGCAAACCAGCAGCTATCATTGTCCAAGTTAAATGCCATTGCTTCAAATACAATCTCTCTCTCTTGACAGTGCCAGGCAAGCCCACCATGATCATCAGCACCACAATTGGGAACACAGCTCTGATCCAGTGGCAGCCCCCGATAGAGATGGTGGGTGAGCTGATGGGCTACAGATTGCGATACAAGCGTGAAGAAGAGGAGACCTACACCAACCGCGACTTCAGGCGCACTGACGGCCACTACACTGTCACTGGCCTGCACAAGGGTGCCACCTACATCTTCAAGCTCTGCGCAAAGAACCGAGCAGGAAATGGGGAGGAGTACAGCAAAATGATCAGCACCCCAGATGATGTTCCCAGCAGCTACCCCCAGAATCTGAGAGTGGTGGGGCTCACGACCACCACGACCAAACTGGCGTGGGACCCCCCACCCCTACCAGAGAGAAATGGGAAGATCATACGCTACGTGGTGGTGTACCGCGACATCAACAGCCATCAGAACCAGACCAATGGTACCACGGGGACGCAAATGACCATTCACGGGCTGCAGCCGGACACCACCTATGACATTAGAGTGAGAGCGTTTACAGGGAAGGGAGGAGGTCCGATTAGCCCCAGCATCCAGAGCAGAACCATGTCTACCTCCATGCCTGGTGAGTTTATACAAGAGCTCCACTCACAACATTGACATCCTTAAAAGTTTGTTTAGGTTGAGTGTGTAGTTTCTGTGAAATTAGTATCACCAAATGGATTTGCACAATGGATTTGTTCCTTTTTGTGACACTAGTGGTGCCGAAATTACACACTTTAGCGTTAGGTTGGGATTGGATACAGTAATTTAACTTTGAAAAAAATACAAGGAATAGTTCAAGAGTTTTAAAGGAATCTTTCATCATTTACTCACCCTTATGCCGTCTCAAACTCGTATAATTTTCCACTGCGGAACACAAACAAAGATATTGTCATAGATGTATGATCCAAACAATGTGCATGTCTAAAGTGTAACTGAGCTGCAAATCATGAACATGCAAAGGAGACTGCAGATGTCAAGATTTTTATAGTGAAAAAGAGTTTTGGTTTTGGTCTGTTCTCACCCAAAACCAGGTATGGGCATTTTCACGTAATTTTTCTAATCGAGTACTCTAACCCACAAAAAAATGAGTAATCGAATACTCATAAATGAAAATGTAGGTTAAAAATAACAAGTATGATTTGTAAGTGAAATTTATATTTTGTTTTGTTCACAAACATTCAAAAACTTTTCAAAATAAGCTAACATCATGTATCACACACAGATGAATCACACACAGTGAATACTGTTTATCACTATTCATACATCAGAATTTGTATTACATGACACTTATTGTAGGAATACCAGTGGAAAGTAAATGGAAAAGAATACATCTTAAGCAACCCCTTCATACACCGACGCTCTTTTGGTCATATTCATTTGTGCACATTAATCTAAAGAAATCATGTTTCATTTCATAATCTTTCATCAAACTCTATTCATTTTCACCCACCTTTGAAAAGACTCTGATGTAAACAAGGCCACATGGGTGAGGCAAAATAATTTTAACCAGTAATATCAGAGCCTTGTCTTGATCCAATCAAGTTTCACCCTACATTATTTCCCACACAATATTCTGTTTTACTTAGAAATATGTTACAGTAAGGACATTAAATGTGTGAATGCCATTTATGTTGTCTTCATACTCAAGTCCAAACTTGCAAATAGACGCAGACCGTCATTACACTTCATCTGCTCCTTGCATTTCTCTGTTTGCTCTCTGTTTCTATCACATGCACATGTACAGGTGCATCTCAATAAATTAGAATGTCGTGGAAAAGTTCATTTATTTCAGTAATTCAACTCAAATTGTGAAACTCGTGTATTAAATAAATTCAGTGCACACAGACTGAAGTAGTTTAAGTCTTTGGTTCTTTTAATTGTGATGATTTTGGCTCACATTTAACAAAAACCCACCAATTCACTATCTCAAAAAATTAGAATATGGTGACATGCCAATCAGCTAATCAACTCAAAACACCTGCAAAGGTTTCCTGAGCCTTCAAAATGGTCTCTCAGTTTGGTTCACTCGGCTACACAATCATGGGGAAGACTGCTGATCTGACAGTTGTCCAGAAGACAATCATTGACACCCTTCACAAGGAGGGTAAGCCACAAACATTCATTGCCAAAGAAGCTGGCTGTTCACAGAGTGCTGTATCCAAGCATGTTAACAGAAAGTTGAGTGGAAGGAAAAAGTGTGGAAAAAAAGATGCACAACCAACCGAGAGAACCGCAGCCTTATGAGGATTGTCAAGCAAAATCGATTCAAGAATTTGGGTGAACTTCACAAGGAATGAACTGAGGCTGGGGTCAAGGCATCAAGAGCCACCACACACAGACGTGTCAAGGAATTTGGCTACAGTTGTCGTATTCCTCTTGTTAAGCCACTCCTGAACCACAGACAACATCAGAGGCGTCTTACCTGGGCTAAGGAGAAGAAGAACTGGACTGTTGCCCAGTGGTCCAAAGTCCTCTTTTCAGATGAGAGCAAGTTTTGTATTTCATTTGGAAACCAAGGTCCTAGAGTCTGGAGGAAGGGTGTAGAAGCTCATAGCCCAAGTTGCTTAAAGTTCAGTGTTAAGTTTCCACATTCTGTGATGACTTGGGGTGCAATGTCATCTGCTGGTGTTGGTCCATTGTGTTTTTTGAAAACCAAAGTCACTGCACCCATTTACCAAGACATTTTGGAGCACTTCATGCTTCCTTCTGCTGACCAGCTTTTTAAAGATGCTGATTTCATTTTCCAGCAGGATTTGGCACCTGCCCACACTACCAAAAGCACCAAAAGTTGGTTAAATGACCATGGTGTTGGTGTGCTTGACTGGCTAGCAAACTCACCAGACCTGAACCCCATAGAGACTCTATGGGGTATTGTCAAGAGGAAAATGAGAAACAAGAGACCAAAAAATGCAGATGAGCTGAAGGCCACTGTCAAAGAAACCTGGGCTTCCATACCACCTCAGCAGTGCCACAAACTGATCACCTCCATGCCACGCCGAATTGAGGCAGTAATTAAAGCAAAAGGAGCCCCTACCAAGTATTGAGTACATATACAGTAAATGAACATACTTTCCAGAAGGCCAACAATTCACTAAAAATGTTTTTTTTTATTGGTCTTATGATGTATTCTAATTTTTTGAGATAGTGAATTGGTGGGTTTTTGTTAAATGTGAGCCAAAATCATCACAATTAAAAGAACCAAAGACTTAAACTACTTCAGTCTGTGTGCACTGAATTTATTTAATACACGAGTTTCACAATTTGAGTTGAATTACTGAAATAAATGAACTTTTCCACGACATTCTAATTTATTGAGATGCACCTGTACATTGAACAACTCTCTCACGCACTTGCACACAATTAATCTGTTAGAAACATATCTCATTTCACAGGACTCTGCGCTTCTTTGTTAAGAGTGATTCTTTTCTTCTACATCTTACTTAGTCAGTCTGTTCAGAGATGGGGTGGCTGGCATCTGTGGTTTCCAGTGTTGTTATGTATCAAGTAACTAAAAGCCTTTTATTATCACCTCCTCTGCAGAGTTCACCAAAAACTTTGGTGTGAAAGCTGTCATGAAGACCTCTGTCCTGCTCACGTGGGATGTGCCAGAAACATACAAGTCTCAAGTGCCTTTCAAGGTGAGATCCTCTCAGTAGGATGAAATTTGAGAAACTGGTTGTGTGTTATAAGTTGGTATTGATTTAGGCAGGACAGATTGTAGGCGATATAATGAAGCAAAAAAGGATGAGAGGTTCTACTGTATTGTGCGTTTCTCTTACTGCGATTGTGCTAAACTGCTTGCCCCCGATGGCAGATCCTATATAACCAGCAGAGTGTGGAGGTTCAGGGCGATCTGAAGAGGAAGTTGATCACACGGCTGCAGCCAGACACGGATTATTCTTTCGTGTTGATGAGTCGAGGAAACAGCGCCGGCGGATTGCAGCAGCAGGTGTCCATCCGCACTGCCCCAGATCTGTTTACCACCAAACCAGCCCACTACAAACACGACCCAGAGGAGGGCGGCAAACTCACCATCACACCACCTAAAGTGCACAACATTGCCCTCGTCAGGTCAGTGAGAGAAATGTTAGAAAATTACAGGTGAATCTCACGAAAACCTGTCAAGAACTTGTTTTGGTTATATTTCATAGCAAAATTTTGCTAAAACTACATTTGCCTTCCAAATTTTCATAACTTGAATGCGTTTTACTTTTGAGTTTTTGTAATTGGGTGTTTGTTCAGCTTTGGGCACTTTAAACACTGTGGACTAGCGCTGTGTATTGATAAAGATTTCCCAATTCGATTACAATTCACAAGCTCTTGATTCAATTACGATTTCGATTAGATTCGATATTGATTCATATGGGTATATTTCACTTATAATATCCCTTTTGCTAACATGTGAAAGAAATTATTTTCCAACTAAGTACATTACTAAAATATTAATTTTACTAATTATATTTTATTTGTTTTTCATTATTTTGGTCTCATTTTGGCTTTTTAAAAATGAACAAATCCATGTATTCAATCAATAAATAAGATATGGGGGGCCTGGGTAGCTCAGCGAGTATTGACGCTGACTACCACCCCTGGAGTCGCGAGTTCGAATCCAGGGTGTGCTGAGTGACTCCAGCCAGGTCTCCTAAGCAACCCGGTTGCTAAGGAGGGTAGAGTCACATGGGGTAACCTCCTCGTGGTCGCGATTAGTGGCTCTCACTCTCAATGGGGCACGTGGTAAATTGGGTGTGGATCACGGAGAGTAGCATGAGCCTCTACATGTGGAGTCTCCACGGTGTCATGCACGAATAGCCACGTGATAAGATGCGCGGATTAACTGTCTCAGAAGCGGAGGCAACTGAGAATTGTCCTCTGACACATATATTATTTTTTGTAACGTTTATTGTTAAAAAAAAATTCTATTTACAAGTATTTACAATGATTTGTTGAACACGTCCAAAAACTGGTACTGTCTCTTTAACAAAACTGGCATTTCTGTAAAGAGCGTCTGTAAATGAGCGCATGTTAACAAGAGAGATTCAAAGGGCTTTACATCATCTCTGCTGTGCATGATTAGAATTAAATGTTTATTTTTGTTGTTTTTGATTAACAACTGTCTGTAAAGAACAGAAAGGATATTTAAAGAGACATTATTCAATGACATATGTGTCTTGTCTTTGGATACGAATTACACGGAACAACTTTTCCTCTCAACACGCTGTGAAAGGATCTCTCTGCTTAATACTCCACCACTATACTACCCAATCACTTGTGAGTGAAACTGAAACATTTACCAGCCAGTTGCCAAATATATACAGTACATTTTAGTAGCATTAGGGCTGAAATGATTAGTCAACGTTATCGACAACTCGAATAGTCGTTTGATCTCATTTAACGCAACATAAGATCATTTGAAATGCTAATGATGACATGGGAGAGCAGCACTTCAGCTCACGCTTGATTTAGGAGAGGAAGAAAGAACAGCTCACAGTACAGACGCACTCCAAGCTTTCTAAACAGATTAGGGTGATGTAGATTGCAAAGTATGTGGGAATTACAATACAAAAATACATAATAAGTAAATATAGAAGCAGTGCCGCCGTGACGTGAAATAAAGCAGAGCCGTACCAGGCGTTTCGCTTGAGTAAAACTTGACTGTCAGAGCGTATAAAAAGGAAACACTACAGCATTATATCTTTAATGCATCCTTTATTAAAGTTCAAATAATAAGGAAGCGGTTTGTATAAATAAGCACACATTCCAAAACTGCCATTTCTCTGTGTGATCAAAGTCACTTATATGAGTCGCATGAAAAAGAGCGCAAGAGTTTCAAACTTCTCCCGGCTGAAACACTGCCTCGCACGGAGACGCTCATCCCTCGTGCACGCTTGCTGCAGTTAGATTATAACGTGATGGCTCGCGACCTAGTGAATCATATGTCACGGTGTGTATTTTATCGTGAAGAAAGGTGAGAGGGTGTAGTCTTAGCCCATTATATAATGCAAAAAAAATGGTTTTTGATTTGTCTTTTTTGGTTTGTTTTCCAATATAAATATCTAAAACTCCTTACGCACATTTAATTTAGGAGAAAAAAGTCTTTTAGACTTGCTTTCAGAAAATATATCTTGAAAGTATATTTTGTCTTAACTGCAATGGCAGAAGTATAAACAAGTGAAAAAATACACTTATATACAAAATACACTTACATTCAAGATACATTCTCTGAAAGCAAGTCTAAATATCTTATATTATTGTATTATAAATGTATCTTGTTTTAAGAATTTTTTGGTCATTTTAAATGGAAAACAAGACAAAACACTTGATAAGTGTTTTTTGCAGTGATTTTTTTTAATGAATTAAACAATAAAAAGCCAAGTATTTTTCCCCCTTGTAATTCAGTGAATGTCATTTTGAGATTTTTTTAAAAGATGATTTTGTCCTCTTTATTGTTTGTAAGCACATTTAATACAACCTTTTAAGTCAAAGCACAAGCTGAATAGTCCGTTAAGAGCTAATGATTAATCGTTGCAATAAGCCCGAATAGTCGTTCTAATAATAAATTAGTCGATAATCAAAAAATCGTTAGTTGCTGCCCTAAGTAGCATAGCGCAAAATATGGTGGCAAATGCATGCGATTGCCTCGCATTATAGTGGAGGGTTGCGCAAAGAATAAAAGATTGATCTTGGTATTTAATAATTGATGCATTTTAAAATCCATATTTTTACCCATCCCTACTGTGGACTACTAGAAAAAAAAATCTTGTTAAAATTTTTTTCAAACTCTCACTATTTATTTTTTATTTTTATTTGTCTGCTAACAGTGTCTAACAGTTTACATACATTTCTCTCAAAGTCATGAAAATTCCCATCACAATGTAATTTCCAATATATCTCAAATTCTTTATTGTGTTTAATAGAATTCTGTTCTGGAAATGACACTGATGGAAATGACATTTTAAACGTTTTTAAATGGCCAACTCCTTTATCTTGCTAAGGCTGATTTCATAGCAAAGATTTTATATATCCTAAATAAATACAATAAAATATATATATATATATATTTTTTTTTTTTTTTTTTGCAAATTTGGCAAAATTACAGCTTGATTGGAACGATGCCCAATAAAAATATTCTGTTCACAAGTGATATTTCCTTGATTTTTCCTTGTTTTATTCAAACATCACTTGTCTCGTATTTCATCTCAAGCATGCTCTTAACTGACACTTTTGTCTACTTGGTCAACAAGTACACTAACTTTTGAAAATAAATTATTGGGGCAAAATTGTTTGGTGTGGTGTCAATGTGAGACAGTCATCATTTTTGAAAGAAATGATATACATAATTTTCACACAATTAATATTGAAATGTTTTGTATTTATTTCACTTATATTATCATAGGTTTAGACATGTTATAATTTGTATTTTTATAATGGATTTTTGTAGTTTAATAACTATAGTTTATAAGTATGTGTCCAAGATGAGGCAAAAACAGTAAAATCTATAAATAAAAGGCATTTGAAAAGTACCCAAAAATAAATAATGAAGGCCAGGTAAAAAGTTTCAAATTCAGTTTTAATGAGACCTTCATATACTGTACAGTAACAAAAAAGAACTAGATAGTAAAGTTTGAAGACAAACTTTATGTTGGCTTGACAAAGCCTTGTCTGAAAGTTTAAAATAGTTTGAAGAGTTGGAAGTTTGAAGGTCTTAAAGTCAGACAGACAGAAGGAACATCATACAGATAGACAGCCAGCTGCAAGAAGTCCTATGCAACCCTACCCCTTGCTTGTTTTCCTAAATGGAAAATTGGTTGCTAGGGTAACCCCATCTGGTTGCTAGGCAGTTACCACGGTGATACTGAAAAGGCTCCTTGCTACCCTGAGTCAAATGAATGAAACCAGAAATCTCTATAATGTTCTGGTGCAGAGATATGTGATTTGTTACTTGGTTGCTAGGGTAACTCCATCTGGTTGCTAGGCAGTTACCAAGGTGATACTTAACATGGCTACTTGCCATCCTGAGTGAAATAAGTCAACCCAGAAGTCTCTACAATGTTCTGGTGCAGAGATATGTGATTTGTTACTTGGTTGCTAGGGTAACCCCAACTGGTTGCTAGGCAGTTACCAAGGTGATACTCAAAAGGCTTCTTGCTACCCTGAGTCAAATAAACAAAACCAGAAATCTCTATAATGTTCTGGTGCAGAGATATGTGATTTGTTACTTGGTTGCTAGGGTAACCCCATCTGGTTGCTAGGCAGTTACCAAGGTGATACTCAAAAGGCTCCTTGCTACCCTGAGTTAAATGAAAGAAACCCAAAGTCTCTACGTGTTCTGGATCAAAGATATGTGATTTGTTACTTGGTTGTTAGGGTAACCCCATCTGGTTGCTATGCAGTTACCAGGTTGATACTTATCAATCCTCCTTTCCATCCTGAGTGAAATAAGTCAACCCGGAAGTCTCTACGAGGTTCTGGTGCAGAGATATGTGATTTGTTACTTGGTTGCTAGGGTAACCCCAACTAGTTGCTAGGCAGTTACCAGGGTGATAATTAACATGGCTCCTTGCCATCCTTAGTGAAATAAGTCAACCTGGAAATCTCTAAGATGTTCTGGTGCAGAGATATGTGATTTGTTACTTGGTTGTTAGAGTAACCCCATCTGGTTGCTAAGCAGTTACCAGGGTGATACTTATCAAGGCTCCTTGCCATCCTGAGTGAAATAAGTCAACCCGGAAGTCTCTACGATGTTCTGGTGCAGAGATATGTGATTTGTTACTTGGTTGCTAGGATAACGCCATCTGGTTGCTAGGCAGTTACCAGGGTGATACTTATCAAGGCTACTAGCCATCCTAAGTGAAATAAGTCAACCCGGAAGTCTCTACGATGTTCTGGTGCAGAGATATATGATTTGTTACTTGGTTGCTAGGGTAACTCCATCTGGTTGCTAGGCAGTTACCAAGGTGATACTTAACATGGCTACTTGCCATCCTGAGTGAAATAAGTCAACCCGGAAGTCTCTACAATGTTCTGTTGCAGAGATATGTGATTTGTTACTTGGTTGCTAGGGTTACCCCATCTGGTTGCTAGGCAGTTACCAGGGTGAAACTTAACATGGCTCCTTGCCATCCTGAGTAAAATAAGTAAACCCGGAAATCTCTATGATTTTCTGTCTTTGTCAAGCCAACATAATAAGAATAATAATTAATAATAATAATAATAATACTTTTTATTTATATAGCGAATTTCCACAGCTCAAGGACACTTTAAAATCAATCTAATTAATGCAGAAAAAAATGCAGTACAACAGGCAGTACAAATTAAAGAATAGTATCAACTCAAGAATAATTTCAGGAAAAAAACAAACAAACAGGGAGACAAAATTAACTATCAGAGGAGTTGTACTGGGTGAAAAGGTGAGTTTTCAGTCTTGAATGTAGAGATAGAGGTGATGTCACAGAGGGACTGTGGGAGTAAATTCCATTGTTTGGGAGCCATGACAGCAAAAGATCAACCACCAATTGTAGCGAGTCGAAAACGGGTTAAAGTGAGTAGGGCAAAATCAAAGAAGTTAAAAGTATCACAAATTCAAACAAAAACAGCCCAATTCTTATTATTCCATTTGAATCAGTATCTGAAGGCAATATGGCAAATGCTTTCATGATGTGTTAATGCCTTAAAGTGCTTGTAAAGTATTTTTTAAACTTAATTTAAGTTATATGTATCTTTTATTATTATTATTATTATTATTATTATTATTATTATTTTATTTTTTGCACTACAGTAATGAAAATGAGAGCAAATATGCTTAATATGAAAATAATGTCACAATGCAAAAATATTTTAATGGTCCTAAAAATACGATTCATTTTCTGAAAAACAAAATATAATTATTATTTTTTTATTATTATTTTTATTAAAACAATTTTAGGTGGCTCAGACATGTTTTTGTTAGATTCACCCTGCTAAATTTGATTGCCCTTGAATCTTGTATTTGCTTTGTGACTGTGGTCATCAACATTTCCATGGTCATGTTAGTATTATTATCGTTATGGTAACTCTAATCAATGTTTGTCTACCTGCAGTCCAAAGCACTCTGTTGCAGCAGTGTTATTCCTCACTGTTTATCTTCAAGCAACCCAAAGACTAAATGTTTGTGGCTCTCAGGGCAATGTTTGCTTGAGTCTCAGAGATTAGCCAGCGCACATAGGCAAGAATCCTATCCCTCAGTGGGCAAATATTGGATCTTTTTGCTTTAGCAAGACTGAGGCCAAAGGTTAATGCTCAAACAATGCATATCCCAGCTAGGAGCAGCGGTCTCACATGGGTTTAGTTTCCAGAAGATGTTTGGATTTGCCATAATGCAGTGCAGTCTGAAAATACCCACGTGTATACCAATACCTACAGGACTAATACTGACCAAAAACAGAGCAAAAATCCTTTTCTATTACCAGAAATACTTTCTCATCAAAGCCAAATGGTATTGTTTGAAGCCATTCTATCACACATATCAAACAGTGGACTGGGGTAAACTACTCAGGCTTTAATTGGATTTCAAGTGTTTGTTACAGTCACTGAATGGGCCACAGGGTTCTGAGCTGTCACAAAATCATTTAGAAACTCAATCAGTGCTGTAATGTCAAACCAGACCTATTTATCAAACTCTCTAATAAACCAGCACTGAACCTGTGAAAAAACTAGAAATATTTGCCCTCTATTTGTGGACTCAGATCTGTTCTCTTTAAACAGAGGGCAGAGGTGAAGAAGGTCATGCTTTTCATAATCATTCTATTCATCATCAGGCAGCTCAGTTGATAGTTCTGTATCTTTTGTGTTTCTGGTTTCTTTATAGGTGGTTTTACATGGTGGTTGTGCCAGTTACTACATCCCATCTACGCCGTTGGGAGAGCCCAGAGGATATGGATCTAGATGAGGTGAGTGTGTTTCTGCGTCACTGCTGAATCTACAGTAAATCACCCAAAGAAATAATGTGTCTAGATTTGTGAGTTTGCAGTCTGAATTTCATTATCAGATAGAAAGATTGGTCGATTAATGGAGGGGTTCTCAAACTTTTTGATTCCAGGGACCCCCAGATATGATGCTTTTCTTGCTGGGAACCCCCTTCCTAAAATATTAAAGCAGCTTTATATTAGCAGTTACAGTATAAAGACCCAATTTTACTGTGTTAGAAAAAGAATGTGATATTATAAAGATAATATGTCAGTGAAATTAAAATAATTGGCTTTTATATTGTCATTGTAGTAAAGCCAAAATATATGATTAAAATATTATCTGTAACATATTATATCCAAAAATATTTATTTCCAATTTACAATATTTTTTCTTATCATCTTATTCTCACTATTAAAGGAATATTCTGGGTTCAATACAAGCTCAATCGACAGCATTTGTGGCATAATGTTGATTACCACAAAAAAATGTTTTACTCGTCCCTCCTTTTCTTTAAAAAAAGCAAAAATCAAGGTGACAGTGAGGCACTTACAATGAAAGTGTATTGGGCCAGTCAGTAAATATTAAAATACTCACTATTTCAAAAGTATAGCCACAAGACGTAAACAATATGTGTGTTAACATGTAGTGATATAATCGCTTACTAACCTTTTATGTGTAAAGTTATTTTTACCAAGCCAATTTTACAACTTTGTCGCCATGACGATGTAATGTCAGCAAAGCCTAAAACTCTAAAGTGACTGTAAAAATTATGATTTAAGCAATTTTAAAGCTAAAATAATACATTAATTTTAACATAAGAATTATTGTAAGTGCTTTAATAAAGGCTTCTTTTTTCTGCTTTTAAGCCCTGCAAAAATGGCCACATTCACTTCCATTATAAGTGCCTCACGGTAACCTTGATTTTTGCATCTTCTTTTTTTTTTTTTTTTTTTTTTTTTAAATGGACGGACAATTCAAAATTCATTTTTTGTGGTAATCATTATGCCACAAATGCTGTCGATTGAGCTTAACTTGTATTGCACACAGAATATAAACGTCATGGTTACTTGTGTAACCTCCGTTCCCTGATGGAGGCAATGAGACTTTGTGTCGATGTAGTGACACTAGGGGTCACTCTTGGGAGCCCGAGACACCTCTGGTCTTTGATAAAAGGCCAATGAAAATTGGTGAGTGGTATTTGCATGCCACTCCCCCGGACATACGGGTATAAAAGGAGCTGGTATGCAACCACTCATTCAGGTTTTATGCTGAGGAGCCGAGACAAGGTCCGGCCATTTCAGCGGGTAGTTCAGCGTTGTGACAGGAGGGACACAACGTCTCGTTTCCTCCATCAGGGAACGGAGGTTACATAAGTAACCATGACGTTCCCTATCTGTCACTCACTCGACATTGTGTCGATGTAGTGACACTAGGGGTCCCTATATGAACGCCACAACTGGCTGAACTGTGTTACGTGAACTGGCGGTGTGTGCGGGCAGACCACTGTGTGCCTCGTAGCCAGCACACCAGGTCGACACGTAACCTCCCCCAACATAGTTATGAGTGTCGAACGGCACTTTGGGGACAAGTCAACTACCCAAAAGATAGAGACAGGCTAACCAATGTCATGGCCTCTTTTCCCCTTCTTTTTTCCACTCCCTAAAAAAGAAGGGGGATTATCCGACTGGGCCACCAGGTCTAGTCGGGGGGTGTCCCTCCCAAGGGGAAGACACCGCGGAGACCACACCTCGCCCAAAGAGAGGGGGGGATATTTAAGTGGAAAAATACGTCACATGGTCTTTCCGACCATGTGGAGAGTCTTCAAGGTAGATCCTACCCAATGGGGAAGGAGTTACTACAAACATGGAGACAGGGGCAGAGGGGCTCTGCCCAAGGAAGACGCAGTTTGCCAACAGAGAAGTGAATTAGTGGAAGATATACATCGCATGGGGTTAGCCTTACAGGGAACCGCCACATGCGGAGCACCTACCCCAGAACAGGACTCTTAGTTAGCACGTGTACTGGGCCGGCAGCGAGTCTCTCCGAAAACTCGACTGCCACAGGGCTCGGAGGAAGTCAACCAGGGAACAAAGTTTGTGAACACTACTGGGAATTAATGGTGCACGTCTTCAGCTCAAAAGGAGGTGGAAGGCACTATGTGCAAGCGATACACCCGGCCGGCTATCCCGGGCTTATCCGCTTGTGTTGCATGCCACTACCTGGGACGAAACCGGTTCCATCCGGAGGTTGTAGAACCTTGCAAAGGTGTTGGGTGTTGCCCAGCCTGCTGCTCTGCAAATGTCTGCTAGAGAGGCACCCCTGGCCAGGGCCCAGGAGGCCACTACATCTCTGGTAGAATGGGCTCGTAGCCCTACCGGGGGCGGCATGTCCTGGGCGTGATATGCCATAGTTATGGCGTCATTGAGCCAGTGGGCGATCCTCTGCTTGGAGACAGCACTTCCTTTCTGCTGTGCACCAAAGCAGACAAAGAGCTGCTCAGAGATCCTAAAGATCTTCGTGCTATCCAAATAGATGCGGAAAGCGCGCACCGGACACAGCAACGACAGGGCTGGGTCTGCCTCCTTCTGGGGCAGAGCTTGCAGGTTCACCACCTGGTCCCTAAAAGGGGTCTTGGGAACCTTGGGCACATAGCCTGGTCGGGATCTCAGGATCACGTGAGAGTAGCCCGGACCGAACTCCAGGCATGTTTCGCTGACAGAGAACGCTTGCAGGTCTCCTGCCCTCATGATGGAAGTGAGCGCAGTCAGGAGGGCAGACTTCAAGGAGTGTGCATTAAGCTCGGCTGACTGTAAAGGCTCAAAGGGGGCTCTCTGTAGACCCTGAAGAACTACAGAGATGTCCCATGAGGGAACGAGGCGCAGTCTGGAGGGATTCAGCCTCCTGGCGCCTCTTAGGAACCTGATGATCAGGTCGTGCTTCCCTAAGGACTTTCCGTCGACTGTGTCGTGGTGTGCTGCTATGGCAGCAACGTACACCTTCAAGGTGGAAGGGGACAGCCTACCTTCCAACCTCTCCTGCAGGAAGGAAAGCACTGATCTGACTGCGCATCTCTGGGGGTCTTCGCATCGGGAAGAACACCACTTAGCGAACAGACGCCACTTAAAGGCATACAGGCGCCTCGTAGAGGGGGCCCTAGCCTGAGTGATCGTGTCTACCATCGCAGGCCAGACGTGGAGATTCCAGAGGTCCTTCCTCAGGAAATTCACCGGGGGGGGGCTGTCGCAAGGAGCGTGATGTCCGTGAACCACATCTGGGTGGGCCAGCAGGGTTCCACCAGGACAACCTGCTCCTCGTCCTCCCTGACCTTGCACAGGGTCTGTGCTAGTAGGCTCACTGGGGGAAACGCATATTTGCACAGGCCAGGGGGTCAGCTGTGTGCCAGCGCATCTATGCCGAGGGGGGCCCCGGTCAGGGAGTACCAGAGCGGGCAGTGGGAGGATTCTAGGGAGGCGAACAGGTCCACTTGTGCCCGTCTGAATCAACTCCAAATCAGCTGGACCACCTGAGGGTGGAGTCAGAATTCCCAACAACTCGAGGCAGTTGATGTGCCAATGCAGTCACGGGCCAGTCCACAGGCCGGCGGCTGTGTGCCCATTGCAAACAGCACCCCAGCCCGTTTTGGAGGCATCCGTCATGACCACAACGCGCCTGGAGACCAGTTCTAGGGGAACACCTGCCCGTAGAAATGAGAGGTCGGTCCAAGGGCTGAAAAGACGGTGACAGACCGGCATGATGACCACATGATGTGTCCCACGGCGCCATGCCCATCTCAGGACTCGAGTCTGAAGCCAGTGCTAAAGCGGTCTCATATGCATCAACCCGAGCGGGGTGGCCACCGCTGAGGATGCCATATGCCCCAGGAGCCTCTGAAAGAGTTTCAGTGGAACCTCTGTTTTCTGTTTGAATGCCTTCAAACAGGCCAGCACCGACTGTGCGCACTCGTTCGTGAGGCACGCTGTCAAAGAGACTGAGTCCAACTCCAAACCGAGGAAAGAGATGCTCTGAACCGGGAGGAGCTTGCTCTTTTCCCAGTTGACCCGAAGCCCTAGTCGGCTGAGGTGTGAGAGCACCAAGTCCCTGTGTGCGCACAACCTGTCCCGAGAGTGAGCTAGGATTAGCCAGTTGTCGAGATAGTTGAGAATGCGAATGCCCACCTCCCTTAACGGGGCAGAATGCTCGCCAGAATGCGTTTTTGCATCAGCATCTTGAACGGGAGTCTGTGTAAGGCCCGGTTCAGTTCTCGCAGGTCCAAGATTGGCCGCAACCCACCGCCTTTTTTCGGTATGATGATGTACCGGCAGGTGGGGCCTCGTGGTGGGGCTTGAGCTCGAGGTGCCATGTTGTGGCCGTGCTGAGTCTAGGGACATCGAAGCACTTACCTGGCTCATTGTGACCACCCCGGAACAGCCTGGGATGGGGGAGGAAGAGGCCTGTCCTCGTAACCCATGGAGACTGCCACATTGGGGGCGGCTGTGTGCCACAGCTGGGCGCTCAGGGGCGGGAAGACCACCACTGGAGCGCCAATCCTGCAAGGAAAAACCCGTGGACGGTAGTCGTGATGACGACCGTGCACACCAGGTATGTGACCCAGGGAGGAAGGAAACCGCTCTTTTGCTGAACTGTTGGGTACCGCAGCCACTTGGGCATGCGGTGAAATCAAACAAAAAGGCAACAAAAGATTTTCCACCCGGCCCTCCACTGGGGGATGGAGTGGTCTTCTTACCAGCTCCAGGTGAGTGGGTTTCATCGTCCCTGTGTCGCCCGTCTCAGGGGCGCTTTGACGACCTCCATGGGTTCTTAGCTGCCAACTGTGAGATGGGTGGCATCTGCTTCCTGCGGTGGGCTCCACGCCGGAGCCGGGCCAAAGGGGCTGGCTGCGGCGGAGCCAGTGCAGTCACCACAGGGGGACGCCCTTGGCGACGAGCAGACGGGGTGCGGGATCTTGAGCCGCACCGGGGCAGGATGTGCCGGATAGCCTCCGTCTGCTGCTTCACCGCCGAGATCTGCTGGGCAAAGTCCTCGACGGTGTCGCTGAATAGGCCAGCCTGGGAAATGGGGGCAGCAAGAAACCGTGTCTTGCTGGCCTCACCCATCTCAACCAGGTTGAGCCAAAGGTGGCGCTCCTGGACCACTAATGTGGCCACGTCCGCCCGAGAGACTGCGCCGTGACTTTCGTCACTCGGAGAGCGAGGTCGGTCGCCGAGTGCAGTTCCTGCATCAAATCTGAGGCAGAACTACCCTCGTGCAGTTCTTTCAGCGCCTTGGCTTGGTGGACCTGCAGGAGAGCCATGGCGTGCAGGGCAGAGGTGGCTTGTCCAGCAGTTCTGTAGGCTTTAGCCGTCAGGGATGTCGTGAACCTACAGGGCTTGGACGGGAACTTAGGGCATCCGCGCCATGTGGCGGCGCTCTGCGGGCATAGTGCACCACAAGCGCCTTATCCACTGGGGGAATCGCTGTATAGCCCCTGGCCGCCCCGCCATCGAGGATAGTGAGGGCGGGGGAACAGCAGGAATCTGGGCCGGGCAGTAAAAGGTGCCTCCCATGATTTCATCAGCTCCTCGTGCACTTCCGGGAAGAAAGGCACTGGAGCGGGGCGTGACTGCTTTGAGTGGCGCCGCGAGCCCAGGAACCAATCATCGCTCCACGAGGGTTCAGGGGAGAGCGGAGGGTTCCACTCTAACCTGATGCTCATGGCCACCCTGGAAAACATGTCCATCATTTCTGCATCAGCCTGTGACTGGGCAATCGTCCCCGAGGGGGGGAGCCCAGCTGAGGCTTCTGCGTCCGACTGGACAAGCCCGCTCTCTGATGCTGCGCTCGAGAGCTCATCATCTTCGCGGGCTCTGAACAAGAGGCCAGACACGCTGTGAGACGAGCCGGCGGACTCATCCGGAAGCCCGACTGTGGCAGACGATCTTGTTGGGGAATGGGAGGTCCGCGGGGGGATACCCGGCGGAGGCGATCCCATTGGGGTCCCCAAATCGCCCCCAGTGCTATCTGTGCTGGCCTCATACCCGTAGGTAGAAGGACCGAGGTGGGGAGCCACTGGGGTGGCTTGCTTTCTTATAAAAGCAAGCCGCGATCGCAACGTTGCCATGGTCATGTTCTCGCAGTGAGAACATGAACCATCCACAAACGCTGCCTGTGTGTGGGTCGCGCCCAGACAAGAAAGACAGCGATCATGACCATCCGAAGTTGAGAGATAACGACCGCAACCAGAAATAACACACTTTAAAAAGACGCATCTTTAAAAAGACATTCTGTGTGTGCTGCTCTTTTAGAGGAAAAAGCTCTTTCAGAAAATAATGCCCAGGGGCGTTCTCTGCAGTGCACCAGTGCAGAGGAGGGAGAAGTCACTGAAATGCGCCATCAGATCCAGCAGAGGTGAATGAACAGTAGAAATTCAGCTCAGTGAGCATGACCGTTCGGCTCCAAAGAGAAAATCTGAATGAGTGGTTGCATACCAGGTCCTTTTATACCCGTATGTCTGGGGGAGTGGCATGCAAATACCACTCGCCAATTTTCATTGGCCTTTTATCAAAGACCAGAGGTGTCTCGGGCTCCCAAGAGTGACCCCTAGTGTATAGATAGGGTACCCCTAGATTGGGAACCTAAAAAACACTACAGCTGTCAATGGAATAAAATAATCAGGAATAACTGCATGATTTCCAATCAGTCTTTACAAAGCAGAATGAAACACTAATTATGTAAAATTTGTTAATGTAAAACGTATACTTTTGTTTCGTGTATCCCCTAGAACCCTCTTGCAGCTCCCTGGGGGTCCCGAGACCCCAGTTTAAAAACCCCTGGCATAATGGATTACTGAATTAACATCTGATTTACTGACAGGATTAAAATGTGAAGTTAAAGATCACAAAGGAGTTTAGTTGTTTTAATTGTTATTTTAATTTAAAAGGAACATGTGTTATAAAAATAGTATTGTTGTGCCTAGTATGTAGTTTAGTATCTAGTCAGTCTGCTGCAAAAACATAATTATCTTGTGTATGTTTGTGTTTTTGTATTGTATTATGTACAAATAAAATAAAAGGCTGTCTTTCACTCTGGTACCTTACTTTACATTACTTTATTATTCTTTTCTTTATGTTTTCATTCACACAGGATGTCAGGCCTGTGATGTTTTTCTGTTTTCTTTTCTATAATATGTTAGTATAATGAAAATATTTTGTCATTCCACTCTAATTTTTCACCTCACTTTAGCGTCTTAGTTCTTCTGTATCTCTGCAGCAGCTGTTCAAACTCACAGGCAGTTTGAAGCATCTTAAAAAGCTCTCTTGGCATTTTTCTGCTTTGTTATTAATACTGAGCTTTCTGTTTCAACACTGTTCTGCTTTCTCATGAGTTTGCTTGCTCTCAGTAATCCATTGTCTGCAAGAAAGGAAAAACTTTTCTAGTGCTGCCTTTTGAATATTAAAAAGCATCTGGTCTGTAAAGCAAATACCCCGGGATCCGAGAAAACTGCACAACGGTGTCACCAGCGTTTTCAAACAGCCCGGCATCATTTCTACAGTAAAGAGCAGTTTTCCCTTGAGCTGTCCTTTTATTTATGAGTACTGGCCAGTCACATGAGAGGTGTATTATTGAGAGGTGTATTATAAGCTGTGTTGTACTGGCATTATTCACCACACTGATATTATGATCGCTGTCTCAGTGTGTCTGCGATCCTCATTCTCTCTGTCACTATACTCGATTTGTTCAGCTGCAATCCTGCGTCCTGGATCCAGTCTCGACCAAAAGTGTTTTGGGTTAAGTCAAAGAAGCTATGATTTGTTGGTTATTATATTTGTCATGATTCACTGTTGTTTGCCTTGTGTTTCTCCCCTGTCATCTGTTCCTCCCGGACTACATTTCCCATAATTCCCTGCCTTCATCACTTCCTGCTGTCCTTGATTGTCCTCACCTGTGTTTCATTAACTCATTAGTCTTTGTGTATTTAATGCCCTGTTGTTTGCTTAGTCCTTGTGAGTTGTTATGTGTGTTGACCTCCTGTGTATGACCAGTGCCCTTTGTGTATGTTTCCTTTGTTCCTTTGTTTACCCTGTTATTTTGTACTTTGTTTAATTCATTTCATTAGACTCTTTTAGCCGCACTTAAATCCAGCTCTTGTGACCTCATTCCAAACATTAAAATATTAGTGGAGAGAGAGAAAGAGGTTGACGTATGGAAAAAGACAGGAAGTAGTCTATAAAGAGAGAGGTCAAGCTCTGGGGTAGGAAATTGTGATGGTTGTGTGTGTTTTTGGCCTGTGTCATTTTAAATTAATGATTTCTCTGACTGAGGCACCTGAGGCTGGTATCTGCCCTCTGACTGCTGGATCACAATGTAGCTGTTTCATGAACTGAATGTGCCAACCAGCATAGACCAAGAGCAGGACTGGGTGAAACATAGAATATTCATTATATATTTTTTGTTATTATAAAATTAAGCAAATTTGTGACTATAGCACTGATCTTAATGTGCTTTCAATTTGGGCAGTCAATTTCCCCAAAGTTCGAGGCTTTGTGTGTGTTAAAACAGAGATATGTTCATAGGATCTCTAAGTCCAGTAAGCTCAGTAGCAAGAGTTGTGATAGAGATTGTCTGATTGATTTCTGTGAATCAGTTCTTCCAAAAAAAAAAAGATTTTTATACAATAATTATTTAAAAACTATGAAAATATTTATGTTGGTAAATATTGATGTTTATTACCATATATGTAATATATGTCAAAACAAATACATAAATATTGAGATGTTTATGTAAAAAATTGTATAAAATTGAGACACTATCACTATATATAAAATAGATTTTGACCGATAGTGGATTTTGTCGAGACCAATAACTAAGGTGGTTGAAAAGGCTGATAAACTAATAATTGGCCAATAGTTTTTAAAATGGATTTATAGAATGTAAAAAAAAAATGTCTTAAGGCCTGTTCACACCAAGTCGTTCTGAACAAGATTTTGTATGGTAACAATGGATTCTGATGTCGCAATTCACATCAGGTCCGACAAATCGTCCGCTGACAATCCGAAGGTTTTTACGGAGAGTGTTCCAATTTAGTTTTTTTCTTTGGACTGCGATGAAAACTGACTGACCAATGAAATAAGAGCTTTTGGACAGCTGCTCAATCCAGCGTGTTGGTGGCGCTAATCAGCTGGCAACTGGCATTGGACGTGCAGCTGATACACCCCCGAAAATTATATACTTAAAAATAACTACTTGCAGTTCATTAACCCTTTGTACTGAAAACATAAATCCGGTCTATTTTTGAAAGTCTGCTTATGTTTTTTTTTTTTTTTTTTTTTCAGTATGCATGATTTAATATGTACATCTTAGTGCCTGTCATATTCTCATGGCATTAAAAATAGCAGCGAGGAGGAGTAGCGTGACGCCATGCGGGGGTCGGACAAGTGAATCGCGAGCTCTGCGCACTTTGCTAGCTTTTAAATCTTTTTGCATCATAAACCAGTGAGATTCAATACATAACTGTTATAAGAAGTCAACATGTCAAAGAATTCAAAATCCTCGGGCTCTGGAGATATTAAAAGACACTTGCGTGCTCAAGCTGATACCCCAGACAGGGCCGCAGACCAGGGACTCGGTTTGGACAATGCGGCGGGAGAAATTCAGCGGCAGCATCATGTCTGTAATGCTGGAGAAGTTTGTGGTGGACTTGGAGGATCTTGCGGTAATACGTCGATCGATTACTTCCATGGAGGCGAAATTCTCTGAGTTGGTTACAAGAATTGAGGAGGTCGAGAAACGGATCGATTATCTGGAGAGGGAATTAGCTGCTAACCTGCTAGTGACCAAAGTAGACTTGGAACATGTTTGGGAAAAGATGAAAGACCATGAAAATTGCAATCGGCGAAACAACGTCTGAATTGTTGGAATTCCTGAGCATGAGGAAGGCCGAGATATGGTGAAATTCTGAGTATGCTTCCAGAATATGCTTAACATAACAGGCCATAAGCTGGAAATCGAGCGAGCTCACAGCGTCCCAGCTCGCAGATCGGCTGAGGGAGACAGGCCCGATCAATTCTGGCCAAATTTCTGAGATCATCCGATAAAGATCTTGTGTTATGTGAGGAGTAAAGGAATGCTTTCTTGGAAAAACCACAGCATTTTCTTGTTCCCAGACTTTTGGGAGACTTTCCCAGAATTCGACAAGAGAGAAACGTGATCGATTCAAGGAATACAAGAAACTCTTCCATCAGTGGAAGATCGCTTTTGCACTGATGTTTCTGGCCAAACTGAGAATAGACACTAAGGATGGCCGCAAAGTATTTACATGTCCACAGCAAGCATTGTCTTTCATAGAGACAATGGGGTGAATAAGCCATTTGGTGATTTTCATGTTGCCCCCGAGTGAGCTCGACTCGCTGAACGTACACTAGAGGAAAATGGGTGTCTTTTTGTTCCTTTTTGTGTTGGTTCTACCTAGCTGCTGAAGTTTGTTTTGTGGAATAACACACCTTCAAGAAACTTTTGCATCGACGGAGGGTCGCTTTTGCACTGATGTTCCCAGCCAAATTGAGAATGGATACTAAGGATGGCCGCAGGGTATTTGCATGCCCACAGCAAGTGATGTCTTTCATAAAATTGATGGACTGAGGAAGTCATGGTGTGTTTCTCATTTTGTCTCCAAGTGAGCTTGTCTCGCTGAACATAGATTGGACCATCCGAGGAAGCTGGGCACCTGTTTTGTTTCTTTATGTGCTGGTTCCGCCTAGCGGCTGGAGTTTGTTTTGTGGAATAACACTCCTTCGGGATAGTTTGTGGATGAATCTGCACGTGCCTTGTGTTTATGCCTCCTATTGTCTGGAGTTTGTTTTGTGGAGTATTTTTTGCAGGTCATTGGAAGGATTAGGTCATCTGCTGCACTCATGAACAGCCGGCTAACTGAACATTCGTTTGACTGTCCGAGGAAACTGAACGGATTTTTTTGTTTTTTTTTTGTTTGTTTTTGTTTTTGTGCTGGTTCTGCTAGAGGCTGGAGCTTGCTTTGTGGAGGAACACACCTTCAAGACAGTTTTGTGAATGAATCTACACATACTTTTCTGCCTATTGGCTGGAGTTTATTTTATAGATTTTTTCTGTTATGTAATTTTGCCTCACAAAATTTGTATAGAACACCGGACTTGAGCAATCCGATGGCAAAGTTGTCACGGGGGCTTTCTTAGGCGTACATGGACTGTTTGAGTTTAGAGAGATGGATGCCGGTTGGCACTGTCGTGTGCGGGGTTAATGCACATGTTTTTCTTTTTCTGTTTGTTTGGTTCAGGGGGAAGTTCTGGTTTGATTGTTGCACTAATGTTGGAATGTGGTCTTTATAATCTTGTTTTTGACACACAATCTATTTTTTCTAATATGTCAGTATGTCAAATGTTAATATGAGTGGACTGTCTCTCTCCACGTGGAACGTGAATGGGTTGGGGCACCCCATAAAAAGAATGAAGGTTATTTCTTTTCTTAAACGTAAGAAATATGATATAGTGTTTCTTCAAGAAATGCATCTTTCCCCACAGGAAGCTGAAAAATCTGGGAAGATATGGGGTGGGCATGTTTTCTTTAGTGCTGGCTCAAGTAAGAGCAGGGGAGTCATTACATTGATAAGTAAGCATCTACAATTCAATTATCTCAAACAGATCAAAGATAAATTAGGAAGAATCATTATTGTTCTATCTGAAATTCAGGAGCAAAGGTTGATTTTGGCTAATATTTACGCACCTAACGCTGATGATCAGGGCTTTTTTTATAGTTCTTGAAGGGATGTTACAAGCCGCTGGCACCCCTCATGATATAATATTGGGAGGAGGCTTTAATTTATTGATGGACTCAGTCCTTGATCATAGTGAAGCAAAAGTGTGTAAGCCACCTAGACCAACATTGATGCTTCACAGGATGTGTAAAAATCTTGGTCTTGCAGATATTTGGAGACTTTTGAACCCATCTGGTGGGGTCTATACATTTTTTTCATAAGTCTATAAGATTTATTCTAGAATAGATTTTTTTAATTAATTTTTTTATATCCAAGTCCCTCATTTCATCTGTTGTTGATTGCTCAATTGGAAACATCTTAGTCTCAGATCATGCCCTGGTGAGTTTAAGCACCGAATGTCGTCTGATGGCCTCAGAGAATTGACCAGATTGAAATACAGATGTAATACTATTTTCTCATGGAAAGTGGAGTTTTGGTAATTCAGGGAAAGACAGTCATACTTTGAGTCAGGGGACAAAGCAGGAAAGCTTTTGGCGAGATATATAAAGCAGAGAGAGTCTTTTTCTACCATTCCCCCAGTGAAATCTGCTGGTGGTGAAATATTTACCTTAGCCATTGATATTAATAATGCTTTTAAAGAATTCTATCTTGATCTTTATAATTCCACGTCTTCGTCTACTGATGAAGATATTAGAAACTTTGTGGAACCTCTAGAACTCCCTAAATTGGAGGAGCTTGACGAGTTAATTAAGGCCTTACCTACAGGCAAGGCTCCGGGGCCAGATGGCTTTGCTGCTGAATTTTTTAAATCTTATTCTACAGAACCGGCTCCACTTTTGTTAGAAGTTTATACAGAAACATTAAAGAATGGAAAACTTCCGCCAACCATGACACAAGCCCAGATCAGTCTGATTCTTAAAAAGGACAAAGATCCAAGCGAGTGTAAGAGTTACCATCCAGTTTACCTAATCCAGCTAGATGTTAAAATATTGTAAAAAATTTTGGAAATCGATTAAGTAAAGTTATGACATCTCTTATACATATAGATCAGGTGGGGTTTATTCGGGGCAGCAGCTCTTCTGATAACATTAGGCGTTTCATCAATATCATGTGGTCAGTGGCGAATGATCAGACTCTCGTCGCTGCCATCTCACTTGATGCCGAAAAGGCGTTTGATATGGCAGAATGGGATTATCTTTTTAAGATTTTGGAAATGTATGGGTTTGGGAGTACATTTGTTGGATGGATTAAGTTGCTTTATAGACACCCTGTAGCAGCGGTATAAACAAATGGATTAATTTCAGATTATTTTGCTCTGGATAGGGGCACCCGGCAGGGTTGCCCTCTTTCCCCATTATTGTTCTGTCTTGCCCTGGAACCATTAGCAGCCACGATAAGAAAGGAGGATGATTTTCCAGGGGTGATGACGGAAGGTTTGGAGCATAAGCTTCTGCTTTACCCAGATTATATTTTATTATTCATCTCTGACCCTACTAGATCTATGCCTTGCCTTCACAGAATTATTAATTCCTTTTCTAAATTCTCAGGATTCAGAGTCAATTTGTCTATATACGAAGCTTTGGCTCTGACAGAGTACTGCCCAGTAACGGCTTTCCAGCCGGGTGCCTTCCAGTGGCCCAAACAGGGCATTAAGTATTTGGGTATTTTATTCCCAGCAAATTTGTATGATTTAGTTAGAGTTTATTTTGATCCTTTAATAAAAAGGTTTTCGAGCGATGTGGAGAGGTGGACTTCATTACATTTATCAATGATTGGGAAGGTTAATGTTATTAAAATGAATTGTATTCCAAAATTCAAATTTCTGCTACAGTCACTCCCTATAGATGTCCCCCTCTCTTATTTCAAGCAATTTGATAGCATAGCGAAGTCTTTCATTTGGAATGGTAAGCATCCCAGACTACATTTCAGTAAGTTACATAGGCCGATTGACAAAGGAGGGCTAGGCCTACCCAAGATTTTGTTTTATTATTATACATTCAGTCTCAGACATTTGTGTTATTGGTCGCTTCCATCTGAAAGAGCCCCTGCTTGGTTTTGTATTGAACAGGAAGTTCTTGCCCCTATTTTGCCGTTGCAAATCCTTTCTATCAATCTAACCGGAGAAGTTAAATTACACCCCGTTATCTCGCATTTGCACTCGGTATGGACAAAAGTGTCCAGAGTGTTTAATTCGGATATTTATCTAAATGTTGCCTCGAGCTTATGGCTGAACCCCAAATTATGTATTAATAATTCCACTTTCTGCTGGTCAGAGTGGATGGGGGGGGGGGAGTTAATACACTCGGTGACCTATATGAGAGTAGTGTGTTGAGATCCTTTGAAAATTTGGTTCAACATTTTGGGATCCCCAGAAAAAGGTCATGAGGCATCAGTGTATTACTCCCTGTTAATTCAGAGTCTGGGGGATGGAGCCTCAAATACTCTCAAGAGATTATGGGAGAAAGATTTAAACTTGGAATTGAAGTAGGGAGAGTGGGCTAGGATTCTAAAAAACTTCAAGTCTCTATCTAGAGACAGAAGGGTGTGCCTTATGCAATTCAAGATTTAACATCGGTTCTAATGGACCCCCTCTAGATTGTATAAGCTTGGTCTTAAAGACACACCCACCTGCTGGCGATGCCATTCAGAGGATAGAGACGTAACCCATCTCTTTTGGGGGTGTGTTAAGATTCAGGAGTTTTGGTTGAGTTTGGTGTGCAGTGTATTGGGCACTCAGGTATCATTTTGCCCCAGACTCTGTATTTGGGCGATGGGGCTGTCATCGATATTGAAAATTGACACATAAAGAGTTGGGTCTTAACCAGTGTCATGATCGCCAGGCAGATAATTTTAAGGGGATGTAGGTCAGCTGGAGCACCCTGTTTTTAGGAGTGGTGCTCGGAGATGGGAAGGGTAGTGGCCTTTGAAGAGGGGACATTTAGAAGAATTGGGAAGTATAGCTTGTTCTTGGAGAAATGGGGTGGGAATGTGTCATTTATGGATAGGTGATTATTATTATTATATTTTTCATTTATTTATTTATTTATTTATTATTATTTTGTGTGTATGTGTGTGTGTGTGTGTGTGTGTGTGTGTGTTTGTTTGACTGTATCATTTACCACTGGGATGTTGTTGGGGCCAGGGTGGGATTGGTGATTGGGAGGGGGAAGGGTAATAGTGGGGGTTAATGTTGATTCTGTGTATATATGTTTTGTTTTTCTATGTTCATTTATGTGAATCAATAAAAAAGTGTTAATCTGAAAAAAATAGCAGGAGGTTCGGCAATTAGTTTGGACTAAACTCATAGTAAAATCCATGAAAAAGACACTTTACATGCTATATTTTACTGTACACAAATTAATTGCAGAACCACGCTGCTATTTTTATTAAAAGTTTAATATAAAAAGTATTGCAATATAAAAAAAAAAGAAAAGACAGAGAGCCAGTGTATTATTTTATATTATTTTAATATTATGTATCATATTTTATAATATACCTGTTTTTCTTAATGTACATTATTCCACTTGCATTTACATCACTTTACTTTGTGTTATATTATCCAGGCATTAACCTAGGCATTATAAAAAGAGATGCTGACTTCAGGTGTTCGTTTTTAATATACTCGTAGCAAAATACATGTGCAAATAAATATCCAACAGCGCTCTTTTCTCATCTCACTCACATAAAAACACAGATTATATACTCCTCAAAATGCATCAACACCATGCAAAGAACATAAAGTAACCATTATACCAAACTAGGTAAATAAATGCTTTAACGGAGTTAAATATATGAATCTCTAGCATTGACAGCTGATGGTTGAGGGTTAAAAGAACAGCAACAGCGCCACCTACTGTACAGGGGCTGAAATCATTTTTAGTTTCATTTTTTACGGACCTGGTGTGAATAGACATTCCGCTGGAAGTTCATCTCACAAAATCATCACGGATTTGGTGTGAACAGGCCTAGTCTTTCCTTAATATGATGGGCACAGACATAGACAATGAATAATGATATAAATGAATAAATGCCAGATTCTGTTGATTGTTCAGTCAAAATCCCAATAATAACCAGAAAAAAAAAAAAGATTTTGTGCAAGCCCGAAATACAGGGGACTCTTATTTTGAAATGACGAAGAAATGACTGTTACAGTGCTCTATTTAGCTAGGCTATCTACCAAATTAAGCTTCTTATAGCCTATATATTCACCAGATGAATGGTTTTGTTGAGATATATATATATATATATATATGAGAGAGAGAGAGAGAGAGAGAGAGAGAGAGAGAGAGAGTTGGGGAGTAACGGAATACATGTAACAAGATTACGTATTTAAAATACAAAATATAAGTAATTGTATTCCACTACAGTTACAATTTAAATAATTGGTAATTAGAATACAGTTACATTCAAAAAGTATTTTGATTACTGAAGAGATTACTTTGCATTTTATTGTCATTTGTTTCATTCAATATTTAGTCCTTTCAGATGGAAAACATTTATACATATAAATGATGCGATCCAAAGAGCGTTTGAGCAGCGGTGAAACACTTTCTTATGATGTGTTACATTCATACGAGCAGACAGAGAAGTAAGTTTGAAGTAATTTTGGAGCAGAAGAAATAGAAATAAAACTTGTGTAAACTGTCAGCTTTATGCTAAGCTAAAATGCTATTTCTTGCCATTTTACATGTTACCAGGCATGATCATATTTGTTTTATCAAGAAAATTCACGTTGGATCATAATTTCTTTTTTCCAGTAAGACCTTTGATATTAGGGTAAAAATCGTATTCTTGATAATCATTTTTGTATTGTTTTCCTGTAAAAATATCTAAAAATCCTTAAAACAAGATCAATTTTATTTATCTTGTTTTAGAAACAACACTGCATAAGATATTTAGGTTTTTCAGAGAATGTATTTTTAATATGTGTATTTTATCTTACTGTACTGGCAGAGTTTTTATAGTCAAAACAAGTGAAAAAAATCTACCAATGCTGAAGAAGTAATCCAAAGTATTTAGAATATGTTACTGACCTTGAGTAATCTAAAGGAATACGTTACAAATTACATTTTACAGCATGTATTCTGTAATCTGTAGTGGAATACATTTAAAAAGTAACCCTGTGTGTGTGTGTGTGTGTGTGTGTGTGTATATATATATATATATATACATAGACTGGTGGCCAAAAGTTTGGAATAATGTACAGATTTTTCACTCATGGAAAGAAATTGGTACTTTTATTCACCAAAGTGGCATTCAACTGATCATAATGTATAGTCAGGACATTAATAACATGCAAAATTACTATTACAATTTGAAAAAAATCCCAATAATAACCAGAAAAAAGAAAGATTTTGTGCAAGCCCGAAATACAGGGGACACTTATTTTGAAATGACGTAGACTTAGCTCCATTACAATGCTCTATTTAGGTAGGCTATCTACCAAATTAAGCTTCTTATAGCCTATATATTCACTAGTGTCTGTGGCAGGGAGGAGCCCATAATCAGGCTAATCAAGCCCTCGAGAGGGATAAAGGCGACCGGAGGCGGCAGTTCGAGAGAGAGAGAGTTACGGGCAGCCCTGTATGTGTTTGCCTTTTTGTTTAAGTTAACCATTAAATATTATTTATATTGTTAAGCCAGTTCTCGCCTCCTCCTTTCCATTGAACTTTGTTACAGTGTCATACATCCATAAAACCTTCTTCCAGGACTTCACAGGTCTTTCCAAATTCCTTCTTCAATATTCAAGTCAACATTTCCCTTGGTGAAGATTTGCTTTCTTCCACACCCAAGAAGGTTCCTGTTGAATAATTTTGATTGCAACTGTATATATACAGTTGTGCTCAAAAGTTTGCATATCCTTGGAGAATTGGTAATATATGTACCATTTTTAAAGAAAACATGAGTGAGCAGGCAAAACACATTTCTTTTATTTCTTATGGGATTCATATTCAACTGTAGGTTATAACAGAATGGCACAATCATAAAACAAAACATGGCAACAAAGAAAAAAATGAAATGACCCCTGTTCAAAAGTATGCATACCCTTAGTTCTTAATACTGTGTATTGCCCCCTTTAGCATCAATGACAGTGTGCAGTCTTTTGTAATAGTTGTCTATGAGGCCCCAAATTCTTGCAGGTGGTATAGCTGCCCATTCGTCTTGGCAAAATGCCTCCAGGTCATGCAAAGTCTTTGGTCGTCTTGCATGAACCGCATGTTTGAGATCTCCCCAGAGTGGCTCAATGATATTAAGGTCAGGAGACTGTGATGGCCACTCCAGAACCTTCACCTTTTTCTGCTGTAACCACTGGAGGGTCAACTTGGCCTTGTGCTTAGGGTCATTGTCATGCTGGAAAGTCCAAGAGTGTCCCATGCGCAGCTTTCGTGCAGAAGAATGCAAAATGTCTGCCAGTATTTTCTGATAACATGCTGCATTCATCTTGCCATAAATTTTCACAAGATTCCCCGTGCCTTTAGAGCTCATACACCCCCAAAACAACCGTGAGCCACCACCATGCTTCACAGTGGGGATGGTATTCTTTTCACTATAGGCCATGTTGACCCCTCTCCAAACATAGCGCTTATGGTTGTGACCATAAAGCTCTATTTTGGTTTCGTCACTCCAAATTACAGTGTGCCAGAAGCTGTGAGGCATGTCAAGGTGTTGTCGGGCATATTGTAACTGGGCTTTTTTGTGGCATTGGTGCAGTAAAGGCTTCTTTCTGGCAACTTGACCATGCAGCTCATTTTTGTTTTGTTTTCGTCGTATTGTGCTCCTTGAAACAACCACACCGTCTTTTTCCAGAGCAGCCTGTATTTTCCTGAGGTTACCTGTGGGTTTTTCTTTGTATCCCAAACAATTATTCTGGCAGTTGTGCCTGAAATCTTTCTTGGTCTACCTGACCTTGGCTTGGTATCAAGAGATCCCAGAATTTTCCACTTCTTAATAAGTGATTGAACAGTACTGACTGGCATTTTCAAGGCTTTTGATATCTTTCTATCTTTATAAATTTCCATTACCTTATTACGCAGGTCTTTTGACAGTTCTTTTCTGCTCCCCATGGCTCAGTATCTAGCCCGCTCAGTGCATCCACGTGAGAGCTAACAAACTCATTGACTATTTATGCACAGGTACTAGTTGCAATTTAAAAAGCCACAGGTGTGGGAAATTAAACTTTAATTTCCATTTAAACCTGTGTGTGTCACCTTCTTTGTCTGTAACAAGGCCAAATATTCAAGGGTATGTAAACTTTTGATCAGGGCCATTTGGGTGATTTCAGTTATCATTATGATTTCAAAAGGAGCCAAACAACTATGTGATGATAAATGGCTTCATATGATCACTATCCTTAAATAAAAGATCAAAATCAATGCCAAAATTTCACAATTTCTGCCAGGGTATGCAAACTTTGAGCACAACAGTATATGCATATACAGTGTATATACAGATTTGTTTTTTTATTTTGTATATACTTGATTATCTCATCGGAGCTTAGCAAAGGGTAAATTTACAGTATATATCGCTATGCCCTCCGTTGCAGCACCAAAAATACATTTAAGAAACATGCTATGCTAATCACACTTTGTGTACTTGTATGATTTTGTCCTGTGCATTGGCATGTTGGTTTGAGATTGTGCTAATGTGTTTAATGCACTGGATTTTCTGTGTTTAATTAGCTTTTGGAGGGTAGCAGAGACTCAGACGTGAGGAGGAGGAAGAGGCAAGCTCAGGACGTCCTGCGACCGTACATCGCTGCCAAGTTGGAAGATCTTCCCGAGACCTTTGTGTTAGGAGATGAGAAAACTTACAACGGCTTCTACAACAAACCTCTGCCTGGCCAGCAACAGTATCGCACATTTGTACTAGCAGCACTGAAAGATCGAGACTCAGTGAGTTAAAAACAATCACATACAAACGCGATTCTTATGTGCTGTGATCAGAAAAAAACAGAACTCAGTGCTGTTATCAGTGCTGAGAGATGAGAGATTCAGACAGCTGAGGCCTTCAGAGCTCCCTCAGTTCTTTACTCTAACCCTAAGTCATAATTCAAATATGTTCAAGGATGTTCCTTGAACTTCTTTCATTTGAATATTCATGGAATTAAGATTTTAAATGTTAACTCAAATGAACAAGTACAAAATCAAAGGAGTGGGGAATAATCATATTGCATTTCAATCATTTTATTTGTTTGCTTAATCAAAACTTATGTGGCATTTAAATAGCTGTTATTATGAATTCACAGAGGTTTTAGCTCTTTTAGTCTTATTAATGTTGTTTTATTGTAAATAATTTTGTATGAAGTCACTGTTAGGGTGATAGGTGTTCCCACTTGTCAAGTTAGACCCTGTTCAACACATGTAATTTCATGCGCACATGAACATTCATAGCTGAGGTAAAGTCTTATGCACACATCTGTGGGGAATCATTATTTATTTATTTAATGGCTGACCTAGAATCATAATTTTCTTATGTACTGTATACCATATTTTCCGCAATATGAGTCGTGTTATTTTTTTCATCATCTGAAAGGCCCTGCGACTTATAGTCCGAAGCGACTTATGTACATAATTTATACATAACTGAAGCCAGCTGGTCAAACACAAGCGCACCAAAACGGACGAAAACATCAGTCATAGAGACGGTAGAAGTGTTTTTAAGTTGCCAATTCAGAATATTTTGCCTTGACAAAGTACTTTATGTAACCAGTTTAAATAATTTGTCCATCATAACATTATTGTTATAACAAACACTAGACTGCTGTCAAACGCAACTCCTCACATGCCCACAAAATGAAGTTTCATCACACTCATAGTAAAAACATTAGTTAGTGAACAGCATAATGAATACATTGTAAAGAGGGTTGCAAATATCAGAAATATCCATAGTCGCTAATGTTAATAATTGAATAGAATACAACGGGCACACTATTTTACTCTCAGATTAAAAGCTGTTTATTTGTTCACAGCATAGTATTAAAGATGTTATATACAGATGTGGCTTACTTGTCACATTTCTTTCATGAAACATAAAAAATTATGAGAAACTGTTACACGCGACTACTTTAAGCAAATTCTCTTATTTAAAACAAGTCCAAAAACACAGTGATGTGATGTGTAGATTCTGAGATACTGTAATCTTCACTTTTGCAGCTTGGTTCTGGAAGTATTTTTCCCATACATATTTTCCATAGGGATTTCATAAAAGATTTCTAAGCCATGAACCAAAGTTTGATTTGAATCAAATAATTTCATGAGGGAATGAAATACAGTGCCATAAAGCATTGTGAATGATGCTATCAAATTAAAAATATAATTAAGAAAAAAAAAAAGAAAAAAAAAAAAAAATATATATATATATATATATATATAACTTGTTAATTATGTTGTTAATTATAAGTAATGAAACAATATATTTAAAGTATATAGCAAAATATTTGGACATATACAAATATATAAGTAGGTTGATAGTGTTCATTGATTGCATCATTTGCATTGTGTCATGGGAGTGACCTGTTGCTGCAGAGCTCTTTTGCCATGCCTTGTTTGCCACAATTCTCTGATAGGTGGATTTCCCCCATTAGGATCATGGGTGGTGTAGGTCTTAACCAGAAATTCTGCTATCAAACACGATTTTTTTTAAATGTATTTGAAATTACGCAGATAATGGCTTCAGTATCATATACCATCGATTAATAACCTCGGAGCTCACACTGTGTCTAAAGTTGAGTTTACTAAAAGCAAGGGAGAAGTGGAAGGAGAGCTGGTGAGAGGCCAGTCAGTGTTTGGCTGGCAAACAAACTGGAGAGTGTGAAATTGGATGAAAGAGGCAGCCTGCGAAACTACTGCAGCACTTAAAGAAAAGAAAAACAGATTAGAGGAGGAGAAGATGAAAGAGAAGGAGAAAGAGACAGATAGAGACATCATATGCAGGAGCGCACTAGATCAGGAGAGGGAAACTGAAAGAGAGATGTCGCAGCAGAAGAAAGAGAGTGAAGAACTGAGTGCAAAAGATGAAAAGATAAAGGAGAGTTAAAGACAAATGAAAACAAAGATCCATGCCTTGTGTGCAACTGTGACGTACACACACACACATATGAATATGCATTAGTAAACAGTGGTTGGAGCCAGGCAGAGATGAATTACTCTCACTGTGGGATGTAAATTGATCACTATGAAAGTGTCCCACAGGGCTTTTAGATGCTTCCTCACTCCGCTGTCATGGAAGAAAGATTGCTTCAATACTCAAAAGTTTCTCTCTGACACCTGCTGGAAAGAGAGAAAGAGAGATGTTAGTGGAGATAATAGCTTAGCAGTTAAAGGGATGGTTCTCCCAAAAATCTAAATTCTGTCATCATTTACTCACCCTTATTTTTGGTTATGTTAAATCGAATATGCCTTCTACTCTGAGGTCTTTAGAGGTCTGTTATATTGGTCTTTATATAACTCACCTGGTTCCTCCCAGCAGTCTGAGCAAACAGTAAATTTGGAGGAACATTGAGAGTCCTTGTTTGTGCGGAGCTACCGTAATGCCTTTCATGATTTCTGGGCAGTGAGGGGTACTTTGGTTCATGCTGTTGTTTCCGGAGGGAATGCAGAAGGTGTTGTGCTGATGGGATTTGTTTATGATGCTTTATCCTCCACTTCTCAGCAGGATGGAAAAAGTTTCTCATCCCTCAACCTTTTCTCTTGCTGTCTTCTTGTTTCCATCCCTCTCTCTCCACCACACCCTGCTGTGGTGTCTTAAAGGTGTTATTAAGATGATTACTTTCCAGCGTTTGTTGAAGAAGACCAACTTCTGTGTTTCTTTGAAGATTTGAAGGGCTTCCTCTGATCCACTCATATGTTATCACTAGATGTCATTAAACATAACATTTAGACCCAGTTATACTGTAGAATACACACTACGTTTAGGTACAGGTGATATGCAGTTGACATGCCACCCAGCACCTATTGGGTCCTATCTCATTAAAAACAGATCTATATACTAAGGGGACGCCTCTTTCACAAAATTCACTTGTTAACCATTTTAAAGGGGTCCTATTTAATACTTTTCTAGTACTTTCATTTTGACCCTCGAAGTCTTCTTCTTGCCTTCAAGATTTCTGTATGTAAATTACCTCTCTTTTGATTGGCTTTTCAAAACACATCTGTCAAGTTCATAGAAATGTAATCTTTGTGTCCATGTTTATTTTATACATTTTGAAAAAACATTAAAACATAATTATTAAAGTTAAAACATAATTTATTTAATTACAAAAATGTCAAGTGGTGAAATGATCAAGTAAATCAATTATAAGAATTTATATACAGTCCTTGCTCTTTGAATAGATGTGATTGTACGCAACTTAATCTTTAATTAAAAAAGCTTTAAAACATTTTTCACAAAGTCCTTCTGACCTGAACAAAATGTACCTTTTCATAAAATTATCAAAATATCAGATTTTTTTAAACACTCACACACAGTCTTGAGGGTCTAAAGGAGTCCTCTCTGTTTTGTTTTTTGTTTTTGGTTTTTGGTTTACAATTACTAATTATTATTAGTAATAATAATAATTACTATTATTATTTACATATGACAACAGAATGCAACAGAACCTGTATGTTGGTTACACCTCCTGACTTTGATTTGGTGAACAAAAGTGTTTTAAAATATAAATAATATTTGAAAACAAGATTGTTTAACTGCCTATTTTTGAAGAGATAATAATTAAAAATTATTCCAAACTTATTATGCCAACATTTCTTTTGTAAAGAATTTCAGCTTTTAATAAGATTTTTTTATTTATTTATTTATTTTGTTTAACCACCTGCAGATGGTTACACCACTTTAATCCACCCAAAATATCAAAATGATTTTAAACTCTTTTGAAAAAAAAAAAGAAATTGAAAATATGTTCATTATAGTAGAGGTATGTTCAAGTAAATTCAAAATGTTATTGACCCAAATACTAAATAAGTGTTGATGTGTAAACAGCCCCAGATGTGTAAACTGGTTACTGCCAGTTTTGCTACATGGTAACTTAGTTTCAAAAATATCTTTGTTTAGATTTCTACATAGCAAATTAAACTTTTTATTTTAAATGAGCAAGCAAAATTGAGTTTTACATGATGTGACCCTGTGTATTTTGCCGTAGCGTTGTTTTAAATCAGCAGAAGAACATAAACTTGCCCCTCACTCCTGTTGTCTGCATATTTTAATGATGTCCGATGACAAAAAAAGGCAGAAAAGATCTGAATAAAAGCTGTCTGCTTCGTATTTACCTGGTATTAGGCGCATGATGCCCCACTCCTGTTGGTGAAATGACAACACCCATTGAAATTATGTTGGTGACGACTAACTAGTTCATCAACTTTGAACTAGTGCCACCACAAAAATTAAGATTTAGACAACTTTACAGGTCAAATAAATGTTTTTTTTTTCACTGAATAATTTATGTAAGTGCTTTAACAAAAATATGAGCAAAATATTTTGGCTTTTAAACCCTTCAAATGCTGGCACTCTTTACTTCCATCGTAAGTGCCTTACTCTAAACCTGTTATTCAACCTTTCAACCTTTTGAAATTTACTATAACTACATTTTTGCAGACTGACTTTCACGTGCCACATTCTACGTGTTGTTGCAGTTTCATGGTGAAATGAACATTAGAGGTGCTACAACAACTGTGCGTTTTATCCACTTTAACACAAATTACGAGTACAACGGCTGATTATGACTTTATAAAAACTTATTTTTTGCACTTTTATTCACACATTGCTATGTTATAATATAAAAACACTTTTTCTATAACACATCATTTGAAAAACACTTACATTTAAATGCTTGAATTACAGACTCACCTACATTAACACACTTATTAGCTTGCACGGTAAAACACCTGATAGAGCGTTGGAATTTTGAACTCAGAAGTCCGGGGTTCAAGACCAGCCAAAAACACAAGCTGACACATGAAACGAAAATGTAATAGAAGTGACACGATATGACTTGGTCAGTTCAGAAAATGTGCTCTTAATGTTGCTGTTTTTATAACACTATTGGTTAGGTTTAGGGTAAAGATGTCTAATTTGATTTTGCAAAAATGTTGCTATGATCACGTAATTTTCCTGAGATCAGGTTGCTGATTGTTGCTGTCCAATGAGCTTACCTTGTATTTAACACGGAACGTTCCTTTAAGAGATATCTGTGTATACATATATATATACAACACAAGTAAGATATACTGCAATAATTTTTATTATTCTTGAGCTAGATTTAAATGTGTCCCTTTTGATTGATTCATTTGCAGATGTTTACGGTGAGTCCATACTCTGATCCCATGATGGTGAAGCTCCACAGTGGGATGTCTCGTCATGTGGAAGACCCAGAGATGCTGTGGGTGATGGGACCTGTGCTGGCTGTCGTTCTGATCATCATCATCGTCATCGCCATCCTGTTCTTCAAGAGGTACATCAGAGAAACCGCTTCCTTTTTATATAGATGCACAAGGAATTTAACTGTCTACTTTCCCAGAAAAATATCAAATGTTTCAGGTTTTGCAGGAGTGGTCAAATTCCTTGTTGTTTTCAAGCGAGTCTACTGTGTTTCTTCTTGTCAGTCTCATCAGACCAGACCATAGACATTGCTGACTCACTGTACAAGTCGAAAATCTGAAAAAGTAATTTAATTTCAGTCAAGGAATCCTTTTTTAGTGTAACTCAAGTGTGTATATGACAGTCAGCAACTTAACAGTGTCCTTAGGAAAGTCTTTTTTAATACAGAACTTTAATGAGTAAATTGTATTATATTTATTGAACTAGACATCTGAAATGTTATTTTCCCTCACCCAAATCTCCAATGAAAATCCAACAAATTGAGAAAGTAATTATAGTTGACCTACCGAAATATACTGTGAAGTTATGTAAAAGCTGAAGATAAAAATTTACCCTTCAATTATAACCAAATCTTTCTTATTGAAAAATGTTGGAGAATAATATATCCAAGGTTCATGCTAGAAGCCTATTGAGTGAAAAGAGAGCTCGTTTTCCAATTGTCAGAACAGAACTTTAGCTCATTAGTAGACATGGCATTTCCACATTAAAAACTGATGCTCAGTATTTCTGTCAGAAATTGCTCTACACACATTTTCTTTGCAGTTTTCTTTCTTTGACATTCTCTGTCTCTGACATCCCCCCCCCCCCCCTTCCCTCCTTTTCTGTGGGATGCAGCAAACAGGAGAGGTGCGTATTGAGCAATTCTATTCATTCTCTTTGATCCAGTAATTCAAGTTTATCTGTGCTTGTGTTTAATGACAGAAAATCAGTTTCATTGAACTCAGATCATTGCTATTGCTACTAACAGATACAAACACACAGAGGAATTATCTTATGTTTGTTCACATCCACCTGAACTGTGTGTGTTCATATGCTCATGTTTGATGTCATTTCCTGTCTGCACAGGAAGCGCACTTCTCCCTCAGCTAAAGATCAGCACTCAGCTGGAGTTAAAGATCACTTACTGGCCCGTTCCTCCGACCCAGTGGAAATGAGGAGACTTAACTATCAGACACAAGGTACAACACCATACACACATTAACATTATACATAGGCACAAACATATCACACATTTCAAACATACTCATTTACACAACACAGGAAACACAAGCATGACTGGTAATGAGGATGTATTATGTTTTAAATGCTTGTGTGCTGGTGTCTAGTTTAAAAAGAAAGATCTCGTGGTCAACCGGCTTTACTAGGAATATAAACGTTGGCCACCTAATTTTACTGTTGAACAGCATGGTTAGAGAAGAAGTTTTATTTTATTTAAAGGAAATTAAGCCTATTTTAAGGACAATTAAGATGGGATTATTATTAATTTCTTAACAATTGAGCACATTTTACCCCAAAATTGTAATGACTGCAATATATAAAAAATATGTATATTAGCATTACTGTTATATTTAGTAGGTGCTTTTGACTTTCTTTGTAATTCTTTATTTATTTATTTTTTTTGTGACATTCGTTAAATTCTCAGTACTGTAATGTAATGATTAATTTTTTTAATTAAGATAAATTAAAAGCAGTACAACTACCATAATGTAATAATACTTTACAATTTAAATAATATTAATAATTTATAAGTAATATAAACAATGTTGTTATCTTTATAATTTAGAAAATAATTAATAGAATATTTTAATATTTTATAATTATTAATAAAATATTGATTTTTATTTAATAAAATAAATTATTTATTAAATTTGTTTTTTTATTTTGTATATACTTATATATATATTTAAAAAATTCCAATAACAAGAATTTAGCAGAAAATGTGCTTAAATGTTACAATGAAAAAATCTTAATGGTCTGTAAATTGCTTTTTTAAATTGCAAAATAAAGTTTCTTATTTCTTTCCTTTGATTTTGGGGTAAAATATGATCTGGACAGGATTTGTGCAGACCAGCATGTAAGTTTCTACAAAATAAATTAGGTTTTGGGTTGTTTGGATGGAGATGTCAGAAAGAGAAAACTGATTGCTGGATTTATGGATGTAAAGTTAAACAGATGCTTCAGTGTGAAGACAAAACAGATCAGACACAGACACAGATCCTCAGTGTCAGGTGAAGGACACACCAAAGAGTAGAACCTGCCAGCTAATCTCAAACACGCACACACATAGATGCTGTACTATCAGATCATATTCCTCCATTCTGTTCAGACTGAGCTTTGAACTTTGAGCTTTGAAAAAATTAAACAGAATGATTCACAGGAGAAAATCTATATCTTTCTTCCTCCAATCCATCCATATTTTCCACTTTGTACCTCTCTCTGTCTGTCTCTCTTTCTATTTATCTCTCCTTCTCAAGGGATATTTCTGAACGCACAGACATTTTGATGACTTCAATAAGAATCTGCTTTTGTTCAGTTGCAAAGTGACTCATGTTCTTGTGTCAGATTGTTCCGCTGTGAGCACACAGTCCACAGATACAAGATGTTTCCATTGGCAAAACTAGGAGAAATATTCATGCCAACTTCCCTGCCATGAAAACTGATTTTCTTTGCCTGGGAAATCTTAATATGAGGAACTGGGGAACCAGACAACCAGTGTTGTTTTTTATTATTTACTTGTAAAAGTTCAGAAATTGTGTCTCAAAAAGCTTCAGGACACTTTGAAAAATGGAAGAATAAAAAGAATCTCTTACCTTTAGAGTTTTTAATGTTCATGTTTGCCTTCTTTTCAGGGAAACATGAAAGTAAGAATGTTTGAAAAGATATCCTTGACAGATAGCAAATGCATTCTAGTTTATACTTTAGGCCTCTTACTCATAGTAACAGTAAATAATGCAATACACAAACGTGCCATTTCAACCTCCTGTTGTGTTGACATATGCTCAAATCCAAACAACCTTGATTTCTGAGCCAGAGAGCTTTCATGTGAACCAGAGGATGACAAAGTGCCATTCAGATGTAGAGTTCCGATCCTTTGGAAGGGTGATGTGGGCCAAAGAAACTGAGAGAATGGGGTAGAATGAAGCAGAGTTGCCCCTCTAACAGTCATTTATTTTGTTCATTCTCAGGTGTTTCTTTAACTTTGGGCACTTTTAGCACTGAGAACTTCTATAAAGTAAAGTTTTGTTTAAAAAAAAATAAAACATTAAATAAAATGTCATACTCCTTTGCATTGCTTAGGCTAATGTCATAGCTAACACTTTATGCATCCTAAATAAACACAATTAAATAATATTTTCACACTTTTTGCGTAATTTGGCAAAATTACATCATAATTGAAAATGATGCCCAATAAAAATTTCAAGTGGTATTTATATTGATTTTTCTTTGTTTTCTTTGAACATCACTTGTCTCATATTTCTTTTCAAGCATGCTCTTCACTGACACTTTTGTCTACTTGGTTAACAAGTACACTAACTATATATATATATATATATATATATATATATATATACAGGTGCATCTCAATAAATTAGAATGTCGTGGAAAAGTTCATTTATTTCAGTAATTCAACTCAAATTGTGAAACTCGTGTATTAAATAAATTCAGTGCACAAAGACTGAAGTAGTTTAAGTCTTTGGTTCTTTTAATTGTGATGATTTTGGCTCACATTTAACAAAAACCCACCAATTCACTATCTCAAAAAATTAGAATACATCATAAGACCAATAAAAAAAAAACATTTTTTGTGAATTGTTGGCCTTCTGGAAAGTATGTTCATTTACTGTATATGTACTCAATACTTGGTAGGGGCTCCTTTTGCTTTAATTACTGCCTCAATTCGGCGTGGCATGGAGGTGATCAGTTTGTGGCACTGCTGAGGTGGTATGGAAGCCCAGGTTTCTTTGACAGTGGCCTTCAGCTCATCTGCATTTTTTGGTCTCTTGTTTCTCATTTTCCTCTTGACAATACCCCATAGATTCTCTATGGGGTTCAGGTCTGGTGAGTTTGCTGGCCAGTCAAGCACACCAACACCATGGTCATTTAACCAACTTTTGGTGCTTTTGGCAGTGTGGGCAGGTGCCAAATCCTGCTGGAAAATGAAATCAGCATCTTTCAGCAAAAGGAAGCATGAAGTGCTCCAAAATTTCTTGGTAAACAGGTGCAGTGACTTTGGTTTTCAAAAAACACAATGGACCAACACCAGCAGATGACATTGCACCCCAAATCATCACAGACTGTGGAAACTTAACACTGGACGTCAAGCAACTTGGGCTATGAGCTTCTCCACCCTTCCTCCAGACTCTAGGACCTTGGTTTCCAAATGAAATACAAAACTTGCTCTCATCTGAAAAGAGGACTTTGGACCACTGGGCAACAGTCCAGTTCTTCTTCTCCTTAGCCCAGGTAAGACGCCTCTGACGTTGTCTGTGGTTCAGGAGTGGCTTAACAAGAGGAATACGACAACTGTAGCCAAATTCCTTGACACGTCTGTGTGTGGTGGCTCTTGATGCCTTGACCCCAGCCTCAGTCCATTCCTTGTGAAGTTCACCCAAATTCTTGAATCGATTTTGCTTGACAATCCTCATATGGCTGCGGTTCTCTCGGTTGGTTGTGCATCTTTTTCTTCCACACTTTTTCCTTCCACTCAACTTTCTGTTAACATGCTTGGATACAGCACTCTGTGAACAGCCACCTTCTTTGGCAATGAATGTTTGTGGCTTACCCTCCTTGTGAAGGGTGTCAATGATTGTCTTCTGGACAACTGTCAGATCAGCAGTCTTCCCCATGATTGTGTAGCCTAGTGAATCAAACTAAGAGACCATTTTGAAGGCTCAGGAAACCTTTGCAGGTGTTTTGAGTTGATTAGCTGATTGGCATGTCACCATATTCTAATTTTTTGAGATAGTGAATTGGTGGGTTTTTGTTAAATGTGAGCCAAAATCATCACAATTAAAAGAACCAAAAACTTAAACTACTTCAGTCTGTGTGCACTTAATTTATTTAATACACGAGTTTCACAATTTGAGTTGAATTACTGAAATAAATGAACTTTTCCACGACATTCTAATTTATTGAGATGCACCTGTGTATATATATATACACTATATTGCCAAAAGTATTCGCTCACCCATCCAATTAATTGAATTCAGGTGTTCCAATCACTTCCATGGCCACAGGTGTATAAAATGAAGCACCTAGGCATGCAGACTGCTTCTACAAACATTTGTGAAAGAATGGGCCGCTCTCAGGAGCTCAGTGAATTCCAGCGTGGTACTGTGATAGGATGCCACCTGTGCAACAAGTCCAGTCGTGAAATATCCTTGCTACTAAATATTCCACAGTCAACTGTCAGTGGTATTATAACAAAGTGGAAGCGATTGGGAATGACAGCAACTCAGCCACGAAGTGGTAGGCCACGTAAAATGACAGAGCGGGGTCAGCGGATGCTGAGGCGCATAGTGCGCAGAGGTCGCCAACTTTCTGCAGAGTCAATCGCTACAGACCTCCAAAGTTCATGTGGCCTTCAGATTAGCTCAAGAACAGTGCGTAGAGAGCTTCATGGAAAGGGTTTCCATGGCCGAGCAGCTGCATCCAAGCCATACATCACCAAGTCAATGCAAAGCGTCGGATGCAGTGGTGTAAAGCACGCCGCCACTGGACTCTAGAGCAGTGGAGACGCGTTCTCTGGAGTGACGAATCACACTTCTCCATCTGGCAATCTGATGGACGATTCTGGGTTTGGTGGTTGCCAGGAGAACGGTACTTGTCTGACTGCATTGTGCCAACTGTGAAGTTTGGTGGAGGGGGGATTATGGTGTGGGGTTGTTTTTTAGGAGCTGGGCTTGGCCCCTTAGTTCCAGTGAAAGGAACTCTGAATGGTTCAGCATACCAAGAGATTTTGGACAATTCCATGCTCCCAGCTTTGTGGGAACAGTTTGGGGATGGCCCCTTCCTGTTCCAACATGACTGCGCACCAGTGCACAAAGCAGGGTCCATAAAGACATGGATGAGCGAGTTTGGTGTGGAACTTGACTGGCCTGCACAGAGTCCTGACCTCAACCCGATAGAGCACCTTTGGGATGAATTAGAGTGAAGACTGCGAGCCAGGCCTTCTCGTCCAACATCAGTGTCTGACCTCACAAATGCGCTTCTGGAAGAATGGTCAAAAATTCCCATAAACACACTCCTAAACCTTGTGGAAAGCCTTCCCAGAAGAGTTGAAGCTGTTATAGCTGCAAAGGGAGGGCTGACGTCATATTAAACCCTATGTATTAAGAATTGGATGTCACTTAAGTTCATATGCGTCTAAAGGCAGATGAGCGAATACTTTTGGCAATATAGTGTGTATATATATATATATATATATATATATGTATATGATTTCAATACATTTCTCAAAAACTGTCCCACAGTTGTGGCGTCATTTACATCACACCAAACAATTTCAAATAATGGAATCTCCTCTCCTGTTCTCTCCTCTATAAACGACAGATATCACAGTCCCTCCTCATTTTCTCTCTGCAGGTACAAGTGCCTTTAGCTGCCCCAACACTACAAGTTAGTTTCACTCTTGTTTTGCTGTATGATCTTTGATTACCTCCCCACCTCCCTCCCACTTGTCCATCAAGACCACTCCACCACACTGGCTGCTCTCAGCTTCACCATCTCTCATGTCCTCTCCACAGGCTGTCTGTCTAAAAACATGCTAAAGCATTCCTTACAGAAGATAAGGACTGTGGGGAACATAATAAACGTTGTTTGTTTGTTTTATCAGAAATATGTGGTCAGGTCATTGTCCTTCTGTGCACAATGTCATTAACATGCCAATATGGTTGTATCAGGACAGCTTATGCCACCTTGACCAGCCAATGAGCATGTCCATTCACTGCTGACATCACTTCTGCTAGTCTTAGCACATAGCATGGTGCATCAAGCTTTGTGCTCTCTCTCTTTTGCCTTCAATCTCTCTCTTTTTCATGCTACCTCACTGCACAAACATTTCTGTGAGTATACCTATTTTCAGAAAATGTAAAACTGTGTGAGCCAAACTGTGTTTGTTCCTCACAATTCAGCCAACCAAAACAAAACAAGCTGATAAATATATATGTTATCGATTCATTCTCTCTTTTTTTCCCTGCAGGAATGCGGGAACACCCTCCAGTTTCTGTCTGTGCTTTGGCTGACCACATCGAGCAGCTAAAAGCCAATGATGGCCTGCGCTTCTCACAGGAATATGAGGTAGAGCCCAACCGATATGGGATTTTTGAGACCGATACCAATTTTAGAGAGGGAAAAGTCAACAATTACCGAAATGGTGGCCGATATATAATACATTTTTAGCTGGAATGACAACAGACCTTTTCTATGTGGATTTTTCACCGATTTTGCACAGATATGACTATGCAAAGTTACTCTTTCTTAAGAGCTGGGCTTCTTTCTTAAACAGGTATTTTTATGAAAGAATATTTGACATTATTATTATACATTGTCAACAAATTCTAGAAATGAACACAGAAAATAAACAATAAATAAAAATACAATAAATAGCTTAATAAACATCAGTACTGTATGTTTAGTATGTCAATTGCTGACCATTTAAATAAAGAATAAATAAAAATAAAACAAATAGCTAAATAAACATCAGTACTGTATGTTTAGTATCAGTCAAATGCTGACCGTTTAAATAAAGAATAAATAAAAATAAAATAAATAACTAAATAAACATCAGTTATGTTTAGTATCAGTCAAATGCTGACCATTAAAATAAAGAATAAATAAAAATAAAATAAAAAACTAAATAAACATCAGTAGTTTAGTATCAGTCAAATGCTGCCCATTAAAATAAAGAATAAATAAATAGCTAAATAAACATCAGTATTACTCTTAAGTATCAGTCATATGCTGACTCTATTAATACTGCTGAGTCAAGATAAACAGATAAGCAGCGGTGTTACACCGTATTCAGTTCAGGGGAAACTTTCAACGGTGGAAAACGTCCTGGTTACTTGCGTAACCTCCGTTCCCTGATGGAGGGAATGAGACATTGTGTCGATGTAGTGACACTAGGGGTCACTCTTGGGAGCCCGAAACACCTCTGGTCTTTGATAAAAGGCCAATGAAAATTGGCGAGTGGTATTTGCATGCCACTCCCCCGGATATACGGGTATAAAAGGAGCTGGTACGCAACCACTCATTCAGGTTTTATGCTGAGGAGCCGAGACAAGGTCCGGCTATTTCAGCGGGTAGTTCAGCGTTGTGGCAGGAGGGACACAATGTCTCGTTCCCTCCATCAGGGAATGGAGGTTACGCAAGTAACCAGGACGTTCCCTATCTGTCACTCACTCGACGTTGTGTCGATGTAGTGACACTAGGGGTCCCTGTATACGAAACGCCACAACTGTCTGAACTGTGTTACGTGAACTGGCAGTGTGTGATGGGCAGACCACTGTGTGCCTCATAGCCAGCGCACCAGGCCGACACGTAACCTCCCCCAACATAGTTATGAGCGTCGAACGGCCCTTTGGGGACAAGTCGACTACCCAAAGATAGAAACAGGCTAACTCAGTCGTGGCCTCTTTTCCCTTTCTTTTTCCACTCCCTAAAAAGGAAGGGGGATTATCCGACTGGGATGCCAGGTCTAGTCGGGGGGTGTCCCTCCCAAGGGGAGGACACCACAGAGACCACACCTCGCCCAAGAGAGAGGGGGGATATTTAAGTGGAAAAAATACATCACATGGTCTTGCCGACCATGTGGAGAGTCTCATGGTAGATCCTACCCAACGGGGGAGGAGTTACTACAAACATGGAGACTGTGGCAGAGGGGCTCTGCCCAAGAAAGACACAGTTTGTCAACAGGGAAACGAATTAGCAGAAGATATACATCGCATGGGGTTACCTTACAGGGAACAACCACATGCGGAGCACCTACCCCAGAACAGGGCTCTTAGTTAGCATGTGTACTGGGCCGGAAAAAGTTTCAGTGGAACCGCTATTTTCTGTTTGAACGCCTTCAAACAGGCCAGCACCGACTGGGCACGCTGTCAAAGATACTGAGTCCAACTCCAAACCGAGGAAAGAGATACTCTGAACCGGGAGGAGCTTGCTCTTTTCCCAGTTGACCCGAAGCCCTAGTCGGCTGAGGTGTGAGAGCACCAAGTCCAAGCCAGTCATCGAGATAGTTGAGAATGCAAATGCCCACTTCCCTTAGCGGGGCAAGGGCTGCCTCTGCGACCTTTGTGAAGATACGAGGAGACAAGGACAGGCCAAAAGGGAGGACCTTGTACTGATACACCTGACCCTCGAATGCAAACCGCAGGAAGGGTCTGTGTCAAGGTAGAATCGAGACGTGGAAGTATGCGTCCTTCAGGAACCAATCTTGATGCCGTACACTCACCAGAATGTGTTTTTGCATCAGCATCTTGAATGGGAGTCTGTGTAAAGCCCGGTTCAGTACTCGCAGGTCCAAGATTGGCCGCAACCCACCACCTTTTTTAGGTACGATGAAGTAGGTGCTGTAAAAAGCCCTTCCGTAGGAGTGTAGCGATCTCCGTGCGCAAGGTAGCAGCATTTTCGTCCTTCAAGGTGAAGTGGATACTACTGGACTTGGGCGGGCGCCTGGCGAACTGAATCGCGTAGCCGAGTCGGATGGTCCGGACCAGCCATCGCAACGGATTGGAAAGCGCAAGCCACGCATCAAAGTTCCGTGCAAGGGGGACCAAGGGGACAACGTCGTCAGACATACCGGCAGGTGGGGCCTCGCGGCTGGGCGGAGCTCGAGGTGCCACACCACGTCGTGGCCGTGCTGAGTCTAGGGACATCGAAGCACTTACCTGGCTCCTTGTGACCAACCCCGGAACAGGCTGGGACGGGGGAGGAAGAGACTGTGGAGACTGTCATATTGGGAGCAGATGTGTGCCACAGCTGGGTGCTCAGGGGCGGGAAGACCACCGCTGGAGCGCCAATCCTGCAAGGAAAAACCCGTAGACGGTAGGTGTATTGACGACCGTGCATACTGGGTATGTAACCCAGGGAAGAAGGAAACCACTCTTTTGCTGAACTGTTGTGTACCGCAGCCACTTGGACATGCAGCAAAATCAAACAAAAAGGCAATTAAATATTCTCCACCCGGCCCTCCACCGGGGGATGGAGTGGTCTTCTTACCAGCTCCAGATGACTGGGTTTCTTTGACCCTGGGTTGCCCGTCTCAGGGGCACTTTGACGACCTCCGTGGATTCTTAGCAGCCGACTGTGAGACAGGTGGCGTCCGCAGGGGGACACCCTTTGCGACGAGCAGACGGGGTACGGGATCTTGAGCCGCGCCGGGGCAGGATATGCTGGATAGCCTCCATCTGCTGCTTCACCCTCGAGAACTGCTGGGCAAAGCCCTCGACGGTGTCGCTGAATAGGCCAGCCTGGGAAATGGGGGCAGCAAGGAACCGTGTCTTGTTGGCCTCACCCATCTCGACCAGGTTGAGCCAAATGTGGCACTCCTGGACCACGAATGTGGACATCGTCCGCCCGAGAGACCGCGCCATGACCTTCGTCGCTCAGAGAGTGAGGTTAGTCACCGAGCGCAGTTCCTGCATCAGATCTGGGGCGGAACTACCCTCGTGCAGTTCTTTTAGCGCCTTGGCTTGGTGGACCTGCAGGAGAGCCATGGCATGCAGGGCAGAGGCGGCTTGTCCGGCAGCATTGTAGGCTTTAGCCATCAGGGACGACATGAACCTACAGGGCATGGACAGGAGTTTTGGGCATCCGTGCCAGGTGGCGGCTCTCTGCGGGCATAGGTGCACCACGAGCGCCTTATCCACCGGGGGAATCGCCGTATAGCCCTGGCCGCCCCGCCATCGAGGGTGGTGAGGGCGGGGGAACTGAGGAATCGGGACCAGGTAGTAAAAGGTGCCCCCCACAATTTCGTCAGCTCCTCGTGCACTTCTGGGAAGAAAGGCACTGGAGCAGGGCGTGGCTGCTTTGAGCGGCGCCACAAGCCCAGGAACCAATCATCGAGCCGCAAGGGTTCAGGTGAGACTGGAGGGTTCCACTCTAGCCTGATGGTCGCGGCCGCCTGGGAAAGCATGTCCATCATCTCTGCATCAGCCTGTGACTGGGCAATCGTCCCCAAAGTGGGGAGCCCAGCTGAGGCTTCTGCGTCCAACTGGACAAGCCTGCTCTCTGATGCTGCGCTCGAGAGCTCATCATCTTCGTCGGCTCCTAACAAGAGGCCAGACTCGCCATGAGACGAGCCGGCGGACTCATCCGGAAGCCCGACTGGGGCAGATGAGCGTGCTGGGGAATGGGAGGTTCACGGGGGGATACCCTGCAGAGGCGATCCCATTGGGGTCCCCAAATCGCCCCCAGTGCTAACCACGCTGGCCTCATACCCATAGGTAGAAGGACCGAGACGGGGAGCCGCTGGGGTGGCATGCTTCCTTATGAAAGCAAGCTGCAACCGCAACGTTGCCATGGTCATGTTCTCGCAGTGAGAACATGAACCATCCATGAACGCTGCCTCCGTGTGGGTCGCGCCCAGACACAAAAGACAGCGATCATGACCATCCGAAGTTGAGAGATAACGACCGCAACCAGGAATAACACACCATCGGAAAGACATCGTTAAAAAGACGTTCCATGTGTGCCACTCTTTTAGAGAAATATATTCTTTTAGAGAAATAAACTCTTTCAGAAAATATACTCTCTTTTTTCTGCCGAAGCACCAAGGGGCGTTCTCTGCAGTGCACCAGTGCAGAGGAGGGAGAAGCCGCTGAAATTCACTCCCAAGAGTGACCCCTAGTGTCACTACATTGACACAACATCGAGTGAGTGACAGATAGGGAACCAGACTTTTAAATATTACATTTTATAAATGCAACAACTGGAATTGTTCGGTTGAAGGGGGTACCAAACTGTGAATCCTGAACAAAACAGTTTGGTGAATACATGTTTACTCATTAGCTTCCACTCAGCTGACAACAATGAAAGTAGCTACCTGATTAGCTAGTTAGCTATAAGCTCGTTGTCACGGAGAGTAAAAGACGGACGTTGTTTATTTTACTTTCCAGCATCGTGTCTCACCAACTAGGTAACAGCATAGCATGAAATCAACACTCATCTGACACAATCCACCACCGCACCCGTTGTCTGCAGTTGTAAATAGATGCTCTGATGTTTACCTTTCAATCTGCTACATTACTGACTGCACTGACAAACTATAGCTGGTTAACAGCAAACAGAGATGAGTGACATGGTTGTCAGGGACAAGGTTAATGTTATATTAGTTATATTGAAAAGGGAAAATGATGGGGTCATTGTTTTAAGTTTCCAGTATGTATTTCACAAACTAGTTAACTTACCGAGACACAGCACAACTCCGCCCTGTCTGCAGACCCATCATCAGCTCAGAGTCAGCTCTGTAAACAATGGAATTGGAGCGCGCTCTTGTGGACAAACTATGCTATAACACCAATTCTATAGCATTGTTTTCTGCATTATATGTTCTGAAAAAAAGTTTTCATATCGGTGCATATTGGTAAAATATACGCTGATACCGATATATCGGTGAAAGGCTAATATCGGCTGAACCGATGTATCGGTCGGGCACTAATATGAGGTAGTGCTTCCGAAATGATGTGAGGTGTATCAGAAATCCTTTAAAAGTGATTCAGATATAAAGCTCATGTCGTTTCAAACCAAAATGCTGTTTATTTTTTGGTTTTTTTAATTTTTGGGTGAACTAATCACTGAGGGATTATTGCTTGTTGACGTCCTACAAGAGATTTGTATGAAATATTTTGTGTTTCTACAATGATAAATCAGGACAATGAGAGGAGGAGAGCAGATCTATTATAAATGACTTCTGTAGCTAGAAAACAGTGCAAATGTGTTTTGTGCTACATCTGACCTACATCTACATGCCTGCACATTTTTAATTATAGGACAGGAGACTGAAGAAATGGGTAAAGTAATCTGTAAGGTTGAAGAGAAGTTTTAGATGCAGTTTTGAAATGAATAACAGATATTTAAACAGCTGCATCTCCACTTACATTTACGACATGGTGATAAGAGTTCTTTCATACTTTTGAAATGTTTTAACTTATTATATATGTTCAAAAGTATAAAAGAACTCTTATCACCTAATAAGTTAAATGTTCCCCCAAACAGATTAGTTTTTTTAAGGTAAATGCTCTATTGAGTATTAAATCAACAAAATCAAACTCCCTACCCTAGACCTAAACCTAAACCTAACCGATAGTGTAATAAATGCAAATGTGGGTTGAAAAACGCAACTGCTGAAGCTGCTCTATGACACTTTCGGCTCACATGTTGATTCATGTTCTCTTCCTTTGCATCACAAGTGCAACGCTCTATCAGTTGAGCTACCGTGCAATTTAATCGTGATAGAGCAAGCTAGTAAATGTAGTTATTTATGTAATGCAAACGTTAAAATGTATCGCCTTACAAGTTATGCGCGATAGTAAATATGTTGTAATAATGTCATAAGAGAGCATTGTGTGAGGAACAGGGCGAAAAGTGTTTATGAGCGGATAGTCTGCTGTTTTTCTTGTGATTTTTGTGAAAGTGAATAAAAGTCATTGTTTTAGCACCGCTAGTGTTCATTTCACCAGAAAACTGTCACAATACGTACAATGTGCCACAAAAAAGCATTTTGCAAAAATATAGGCATAAAGACATTATTCTATGAGACCAGGTTGAATTTAAATTCTGTTCATTGATACCTAGTTTATTTGCTAAATACATTTCTGTGATGCATCATACGGTCAGGGAACAAACTGTGGGTGCTCCTTAAGAGGTTGTTCACACCGGACACACTTTTTCCATCTATGCTACATTTTTAAGACACTTGCGTTCTGTTCCATTCGTTGCGCTACTCTATTTTTTATTTTTATTTTTTATTTTTTTGGTCTGAACAGCCCCTAGTTGTGCTGTTTCAGCCTAATCCAGATCTGTTCTAAAAGATTACACAATCGTGAAATCTCAAACTCATTGTTAATCTGGTCAACTAAATCTCTGGTGCAAATGTTCTTTGACGAAGGCTTTTGAAGGGAATGGACAGGTGAACTTGAACTAAGTTAGGTGCTAATCGGAATGCATAACTTGCGTTGAGAAATATACATCGTCTTAAAATGTGCTACACTTAACGTGATATCCTTAACTGTCTAAATGTGAGCAATTCACAACAGTAACTTCTAAAAAGTAGCTTGCCGTATACTTCAGTGTATTCATTATACCAGTGTTTCCCAACCACTGTGCCGCGGCACACTAATGTGCCGTGAAAGATTGTCAGGTGTGCCGTGGAAAATTATCAAATTCCACATAATAAATAAATGCATGAAAAAAAAAATTATAATTTCAGGGATCCAAACCATAATCGGTCACTTTTGTGATTGTGAAGAGCAATGATTAATGTGCAAAAGTGACTGATATTTATACGTGTTAAGGGTCTTTCACATGACTCGCGTCAGCACTGCAGACTACACTGAAGTCTATGAAGTGACGCCACTTTTCACTAAAGTGTTTTTTACGCACGTTTTTGCTTACCAATAATGTCTTTGAGAGTACTAAGCAACAAGAAATATTTAAAAACTGTCCAAATTTGTGAAGAGATATTGAATGTCTCATTTCTTTTAATTAAATATTACCTTATCGTTTACGAATATCAGAGACCCCAGTTATTGAACTAATTTAAATTCACCAAGAAAACGCTTAGACCTAAACATAAACGAGTCCTTTTATTACTTTCTGCTATCAAAGCAACTGCAAGCTTTATTTCTCTCTTCCAAATACACGTTTTCAATGTTTACTGTGCACACCTCCCTCTTTTTTATGTGGCAAACTCGTAAAATCACCCCTCTGCGACACTTTCTGCAACTCTTGTCATGTGGAGGGCAATGCGGCGCTTGACGCTGGCGTTGAACGGAGCGTTGACGTCTCGACTCAACTCATGTGAAATGCGCTTTACAATGACGAAAGAACATTTTTGAAACTCAAAATTATTATTATTTGTCTATTATTGTTGCCTTTTCTGATAAAAGCCATGCTTAGCAGTTTAAATAGGCTACTGTAGGAAAATGATACCATAGATTTTCTTTGTGTTTATAATTCTTATACTGAAGTCAGTAGATTTGTAGCCATGCAAGTTTTAATAAAGGAGAAGGTAAGGACGTTATTGAAACTCACTATTATTAGACTTTTATTGTTGTCTTTTTGGATGAAAAATAATGATCAGACTGAAGACTATAGATCTGCTTTGTTCTTTTAATGCTTAAACACTATAAAGTCTCTTTGGAGATTTCGGTCATGAACGAACCAAAATGATTCACTGACTCACTCATAGCACATAAGACGCTCATTTGTCGCCACCTAGTGACATTTCCAGAAGGGGTCACTGAACTAATCAGTTAATAAAATTGAACAAATTTGTGAAACAGAAGCAAGCCTCACCAAAATACTCTTTATTCTGCAGCTAATTCTGCACAATTGTAAACTTGAATAAACTTGAATCACTAAAATAGCTGGAATTGGTGCTTTTAGCTTATTCTTTAAAAAAAAATATCCCCAGAAAAAATTTTCATGGGCCAGTGATTGTCTTACCTTTTTGGCGCCTCATGAGTTTGCATCCCTGTAATTTGTTGTAGCATTGCAAGAACAAATCTACAAATTAGAAAAGCAAATTTGTTGTTTTTTCATTACCCATTTAGTGCTCTTGCCAGCTGTGACCTCACACAGCGTAGCCTACCTATGTGATTTTTTTTTTTTTTTTTTTTTTTTTTGCATAGCTGAATTTCAAACATTACAACACACTACTAAGATGGATAGAAAACATTGACAAGTTCTTGAAAAGGAAAAATATTGACGATGGTTAGCCTATGTGGGATAATGGTGTGCCATAGAATTTTTTTAGTCGTAAAAAGTGTGCCGTGGAAGAATAAATGTTGGGAAACACTGCATTATACTGTATACCATTCTTTCAAGAGCTCAGGTTTGCTGGACAGTTTTCTCATGTTATTTAATTTTCAGGGTTCTAGACTAAAAAAATTACTAAGGAGCCATTGGCTCCTAAACTCAAACATTAAGGAGCCAAATGGCTGTTTTTAAATGCCAAATCACAGAATTTCGATTTAGATTGCTGTTCAGAAACAAGATAGAAAGCAGAAGAAAAGGAAGTCAGCTGATAATTAATCGGAGGTTTAATAAACAGTATATATAGTTGAGAATATAAGTTTACATTCCCCTTTGTCTCATAAATGTTCACACCACATTCATAATTTATACAAATATAAAAGATAAAATATTTTTTTATTTAATACTGCTTTTGAGATATTTACATTAAGTATAGTATGCATATAGTAGTGTGCTGTCTTCTTGAGCATCAATGAATGTTTTCACCTTGTGGAATAGTTGTGTATGAGTCCCTCAACTGTCCTAAGTGTCAAAAACTTGATTGCATATATATATACCGGTCAAAAGTTTTGAAACACTTGACCGAAATGTTTCTCATGATCTTAAAAATCTTTTGAGCTGAAGACGTATGCTTAAATGTTTGAAATCAGTTTTGTAGACAAAAATATAATTGTGCCACCATATTAATTTATTTCATTATAAATCTAAAATTTAATTAAAAAAAAAAGTTTTTGAAATTGATGACTTGGACCAAATAATAAAGAAAAGCAGTCAATAAGTGCCCAGCATACAGATGGGAACTCCTTCAATACTGTTAAAAAGCATCCCAGGGTGATACCTCAAGAAGTTGGTTGAGAAAATGTCAAGAGTACATTTCTGCAAATTCTAGGCAAAGGGTGACTACTTTGAAGATGCTAAAATATAACACAGTTTTAGATTTATTTTGGATTTTGTTTAGTCACAACATAATTCCCATAGTTCCATTTATGTTATTCCATAGTTTTGATGACTTTACTATTATTCTAAAATGTGAAAAAAATAATAATAAAGAATGAGTGAAAGTTTCAAAACTTTTGACCGGTAGTGTATATAAACTCAGCAAAAAAAGAAACGTCTCTTTTTCAGGACACTGTATTTTAAAGATAATTTTGTAAATAACTTTACAGATCTTTATTGTAAAGGGTTTAAACAATGTTTTCTATGCTTGTTCAATGAACCATAAACAATTAATGAACATGCACCTGTGGAATGTTCATTAAGTCACTAACAGCTTACAGACGGTAGGCAATTATGGTCACAGTTATAAAAACTTAGGACACTAAAGAGACCTTTCTCCTGACTCTGAAAAACACCAAAAGAAAGATGCCCAGGGTCCCTGCTTATCTGCATGAATGTGCCTTAACCATGCTGCATGGAGGCATGAGGACTGCAGATGTGGCCAGGGCAATAAATTGCAATGTCCCTACTGTGAGACACCTAAGACAGCGCTACAGGGAGACAGAAAGAACAGCTGATCAACCTCGCAGTGGCAGACCACGTGTAACAACACCTGCACAGGATCAGTACATCCGAATATCACACCTGCGGGACAGATACAGGATGGCAACAACAACTGCCCGAGTCACACCAGGAACGCACAATCCCTCCATCAGTGCTCAGACTGTCCACAGTAGGCTGAGAGAGGCTGGACTGAGGGCTTGTAGGCCCGTTATAAGGCAGGTCCTTACCAGACATCACCGGCAACAACGTCGCCTATGGGCACAAACCCACCTTCGCTGTACCAGACAGGACTGGCAAAAAGTGCTCTTCACTGATGAGTCACGGTTTTGTCTCACCAGGGGTGATGGTCGGACTCGCATTTATCTTCGAAGGAATGAGCGTTACACTGAGGCCTGTACTCTGGAGCGGGATCGATTTGTAGGTGGAGGGTCCATCATGGTCTGGGGTGGTGTGACAGCATCATCAGACTGAGCTTGTTGTCACTGCAGGCAATCTCAACGCTGTGCGTTACAGGGAAGACATCCTCCTCCCTCGTGGTACCCTTCCTGCAGGCTCATCCTGACAGGACCCTCCAGCATGACAATGCCACCAGCCATACTGCTCATATGCGAAGAGCCCGGATCTCAATCCCATTGAGCACGTCTGGGACCTGTTGGATCGGAGGGTGAGGACTAGGGCCATTCCCCCCAGAAATGTCCGGGAACTTGCAAGTGCCTTGGTGGAAGAGTGGGGTAACATCTCACAGCAAGAACTGGCAAATCTGGTGCAGTCCATGAGGAGGAGATGCACTGCAGTACTTAATGCAGCTGGTGGTCACACTAGATACTGACTATTACTTTTGATTTTGACCCCCACTTTGTTCAGGGACACATTATTCCATTTCTGTTAGTCACATGTCTGAAACTTTTTCAGTTTATGTCTTAGTTTTTGAATCTTTTTATGTTCATACAAATATTTACACATTAAATTTGCTAAAAATAAAAGCAGTTGAAATTGAGAGGACGTTTCTTTTTTTGCTGAGTTTATATATATATATATACAGTATCTCACAGAAGTGAGTACACCCCTCACATTTTAGTAAATATTTTATTATATCTTTTCATGTGACAACACTGAAGAATTGACACTTTGCTACAATGTAAAGTAGCGAGTGTACAGCTTGTATAACAGTGTAAATTTGCTGTCCCCTCAAAATAACTCAACACATAGCCATTAATATCTAAACCGCTGGCAACAAAAGTGAGTACACCCCGAAGTGAAAATGTCCAAATTGAGCCCAAAGTGTCAATATTTTGTGTGGCCACCATTATTTTCCAGCACTGCCTTAACCCTCTTGGGCATGTAGTTCACCAGAGCTTCACAGGTTGACACTGGAGTCCTCTTCCACTCTTCCATGACGACATCACGGAGCTGGTGGATGTTAGAGACCTTGCGCTCCTCCACCTTCCATTTGAGGATGCCCCACAGATGCTCAATAGGGTTTAGGTCTGGAGACATGCTTGGCCAGTCCATCACCTTTACCCTCAGCTTCTTTAGCAAGGCAGTTGTCGTCTTGGAGGTGTGTTTGGGGTCGTTATCATGTTGGAATACTGCCCTGCGGCCCAGTCTCCGAAGGGAGGGGATCATGCTCTGCTTCAGTATGTCACAGTACATGTTGGCATTCATGGTTCCCTTAATGAGCTGTAGCTCCCCAGTGCCGGCAGCACTCATGCAGCCCCAGACCATGACACTCCCACCAACATGCTTGACTGTAGGCAAGACACACTTGTCTTTGTGCTCCTAACCTGGTTGCCGCCACACACGCTTGACACCATCTGAACCAAATAAGTTTATCTTGGTCTCATCAGACCATAGGACATGGTTCCAGTAATCCATGTCCTTAGTCTGCTTGTCTTCAGCAAATTGTTTGTGGGCTTTCTTGTGCATCATCTTTAGAAGAGGCTTCCTTCTGGGACGACAGCCATGCAGACCAATTTGATGCAGTGTGCAGCGTATGGTCTGAGCACTGACAGGCTGACCCCCCACCCCTTCAACCTCTGCAGCAATGCTGGCAGCACTCATACGTCTATTTCCCAAAGACAACCTCTGGATATGATGCTGAGCACGTGCACTCAACTTCTTTGGTCGACCATGGCGAGGCCTGTTCTGAGTGGAACCTGTCCTGTTAAACCACTGTATGGTCTTGGCCACCGTGCTGCAGCTCAGTTTCAGGATCTTGGCAATCTTCTTATAGCCTAGGCCATCTTTATGTAGAGCAACAATTCTTTTTTTCAGATCCTCAGAGAGTTCTTTGCCATGAGGTGCCATGTTGAACTTCCAGTGACCGGTATGAGAGAGTGAGAGCGATAACACCAAATTTAACACACCTGCTCCCCATTCACACCTGAGACCTTGTAACACTAACGAATCACATGACACCGGGGAGGGAAAATGGCTAATTGTGCCCAATTTGGACATTTTCACTTAGGGGTGTACTCACTTTTGTTGCCAGCGGTTTAGACATTAATGGCTGTGTGTTGAGTTATTTTGAGGGGACAGCAAATTTACGCTGTTATACAAGCTGTACGCTCACTACTTTACATTGTAGCAAAGTGTCATTTCTTCAGTGTTGTCACATGAAAAGATATAATAAAATATTTACTAAAATGTGAGGGGTGTACTCACTTCTGTGAGATACTGTATATATATAAACTCAGCAAAAAAAAGAAACGTCCTGTAGTATATAAATACAGTATATAAATTGTTTTATAATATTGCCTTAGTCTTTTACTGTTACCAGATGGCCCAGACACAGAGACTACAAGAGTGCAAATGGAATGAAATCTCAGATGCAGTTTATTGTGCTACTCCAATCCCAAACAATAATTACCAGGAGAAAAAAATGGTAAATAATACGGGACTTTTAACTGTAAAGAAGCCTGAAATACACATTGGACTCTTATGCAACCTGTTTTTGATCATCTGTAATTGACAAAAATTGACAAAAAGAACCTTTATTTCTAAGAATACAGATTGTGTGCAGATTTCTCATCCCCACTTCTTTTAAAATCACTGGCTCCTGAGTTCAAACCCTCAGTTCTTTTCGGGTAATTCATGAAAAAGATCCGGTTCGGAAATCGGAGGATGGTGGAAGGGAGAATGGCGTGGGGAGACATTTTGGATGGTGACAATAATCAAGACATGGATTATCAGGAAGTAAGATATACCAAAAGGAAACAGGAAAGCAGCATGGGTGATGGATCTGATTGTGAGCAAACAATTAATAAATTGAGAAATATAAGAAATGAAGCTGGTAAGGAGATGGTTGAAAGAGAAATCAAAGTGATTGTTACTTTTGCTAAACAATCAGAACAACAAAAGCATCCTGTTAAGCTATCAAAAGCAATTGAGAAAGAGTAGGAATAGTGAAAGCTGTATCCTTCTTGGTAACGGAAGAATAATGATCAAATGCAGGGACAAGAAGCAGAAACAAAAGATTCTTAAAATGAAAACACTAGCAGGAGGAAAGGTAGTATGCACAGAAATAGGCGATAAAACTAGAGGGGTCATTTCAGGAGTACCTCTTAACGTAAGTATGGATGACATCAAAGGAAGTTTGGATTGTGGAACAGTCATTTCTGCTAGAAGATTGCAGACGTGGAAAGACAATAAAAGGTGTGACAGCATGAGCAAGTTGATTCAATTTGAAGGAAATACCCTACCGACAAAAGTGAAGCTAGGATTTGTAAGCTTTTCGGTTCGAGAGTATATACCCCCACCTCTGAGATGTTTTAAATGCCAATGCATGGAACACACTACAAATACCTGTAAAGGGAAAATGCACTGTGCAAAATGCGGAAGAGAACATGAGTATGGCAAGTGTGAGGAGGGAACAGAGATCAAATGTTGTAACTGTGGGGGAGGCCATAGCGCTGCATATGCAGGATACCCCACACAACAAGAAGCTTGGGAAATACAAAAAATAAAGACAGTGCAAAATATAACATATGCAGAAGCTACCCGTAAGGTTAAGGTATAGCAGAATCAAAGAGAATAAATGTGCAAGGAATCAATGTGGAATCTTCCATCCAGAATAATGTAAATCCTGCAAGAAATGAATCAGATGTTCTGCTTGTGATAACAAAATTGATTTTGTGGCATTTATTTGTGCAGTGGTAAATGGTACAGCGCAAGTAGAAAGGAAGTCGGACAAGTTAAAGATAATTGTAGCATGTGCTAATAAATTCCTAAAGTTAACAGGAATTTCAGCTGAAGAAGTTCATGAGATTTTAAAAGCGAAAGAAGGAACTGTTGCTTTGGTCATGATTCAGAGTAACAATACGTAATTCTATAATGTCTTTCCTTCTATTACATTGGAATGCCAGGAGCTTAATAGCAAATGGGCAAGAATTTAAAAAATATATCACAGAAATGGGAAAATCACCAGATATTATTTGAATCCATGAGACATGGTTAAATAGCTCCTTGGAATTTAAGATCAATGGATATGTAGTAGAGAGGAAAGACAGAGAAAATGGCAGAGGTGGAGGGTGTGCAACATTTATTAAAGAAAGTATAGCATATAAAATAATATATAAAAATAGTAATGCAGAATACATACATATAGAAATAATGGGAATGAAGTAATCAGAATTATATATGTTTATAATCCATGTAAAGAAATAAGTAATATTATTTTAAAAGAGGTGATGGGTGACACACAGGGCAAAATTATTATGTGTGGGGATTTTAAAGCACATAATGGTTTATGGGGTAGTAAAAACACTGATAATAACGGGGAAATAATAGAAGAATTTATAAAAGAACATTCAATGGTTTGTTTGAATGATGGGAAGCCAACAAAAATGGATATAACAAGAGGTAGCACGTCATGTTTAGATCTCACTATAATGTCAGCAGCATTAGCTGGTAAATGTACTTGCATGAAGATAATATGGGCAGTGATCACTGGCCAGTAATATGTGAAATTCAAAATGCAGTACAAAAACTAAATATTAATCAATGTGTTAGATGGAGATTTAAACAGGCAAAATGGAAGGAATTGTATATGTTGTGTGAAGAAAATTTAAATAATATTAAATTTGAAGGAAGTGTTGAAGAAAAATATAATAAAATAGTAGAAGGAATTATCTTTGCAGAAAAACAGCCTATTCCTTTAATAAGAGGTAATGGAAAGAAAAAGAAAAGTGTACCATGGTGGTCAGAAGAATGCACAGTGGCAATTACAGAAAGAAATAAGGCATTTTGAATTTTAAAAAGATTAATAACTCAAGATACAATCGTAGAGTATCAGAAGAAAAGGGCAATTGCAAGAAGGGTAATTAAAAATGCAAAAAGAAAAGCGTGGCAAGAGTTCTGCAGTACAATTGGGAGAGAGACTGAAATGCATGTGGTATGGAGAATGATTAGGAAAAGGAATGGTATTAATAACTATAAGCAGATCCCTGTAATAGAAGAGAAAGGGAAAATGGCCATTAAAAATAAGGAAAAAGCAGAATTTTTATCTACAACCTTCACTAAAATCCACAGTATTGAAAACTTGGATGATAAGTTTTTAAAAAGAAGACATGAAATAAGCAAAATATATAAGAATGTCTGTATGAAAAGTAGTAGATAGCAATATGGATGAAGATTTTAATTCTTTTGAGTTAAAAATAGCCATTAACAATTCAAGGAATACAACACCAGGGAGAGACATGGTCAGTTACAGTATGTTAAAAAACTTACCAGGGATAGCCATTAAAGCATTATTGGATTTATATAATCATGTATGGAATGAAGGTACTTTTACCCAAAGATTGGAAACGTGCAATAGTGATACCAATAGTTAAACCAGGGAAAGATGCAACAAAATCTAACAGCTAACCAATTGCACTCACATCTACATTGTGGAAAGTAATGGAGAAAATGATAGTAAGAAGGTTGAATTACTTTTTGGAGAAAAAAGAAATATTATCACCAGATAAGAGTGGTTGTAGGAAAAAGAGATCTACAATGGATGCTCTGATATTATTTGAAAATTATGCAAAAAAAGCACTTATAATGAGAGAATATCTTGTTGCAGTTTTCTTTGATATTGAAAAAGCATACGATACTTTATGGAGGGAAGGACTTTTAATTAAACTAAATAAACTTGGAATGGGGGGAGAATGTATAACTGGATATTAGATTTCCTATTTGAACATACATTCCAGGTAAGAATAGGGGAAGAAATGTCAGCACCGTATGATATTATGAATGGGACTCCACAAGGAAGTGTCATCAGTCCAATTTAATTAAATGTAATGATTAATGATATATTTGAAAAAATTAAACCAAATATTGGAAAGGCATTATACGCCGATGATGGAGCAGTATGGAAAAGAGGAAGGAATTTAAGAAATGTAGTTAAAGGAATACAAGAAACAATAAGTGAAGTTTCAGTACCAAAGACTCAATATATGATTTTTACAAAGCTCTTAAAAGTATAATATCTACAAGAACTGAGAGAAGATCTACTGATGGAAATCTATACATTATTGTACAGATTGAAAGCAGAGGGTACAACAGTGTACTTTTATTGGATACCAGCACACACTGGGATAGCAGGGAATGAAATAGCTGATAAATTAGCAAAAAAAAAAAGCATTAAAGAAAAACTTGGTGGATATTATAGTACCCCTGGGAAGAAGTGAGGTAAAATCAGTAATTAAAAAGTAACTAGTAAATTTATGGCAACAAAGGTGGGAAAAGAGCAGCACGGGGGGATGGTATTATAATATTGCAAAATTAGTAGGAAAAGAACAATTTTATGGAAGGTATAGAAAGGAAGAAGTAATGGTCTCTAGATTAAGACTGGGACACACAGGATTAAATTCAACACTTGCAATAATGTGGAAGCATGAAAATGGTATGTGTGATGAATGTGATGTTTTAGAAACAGTAGAGCATGTTTTTTCTAAATGTAACAAATATGATGATCAATGTAGTAGTCTTTTTAATAATATAAAGGATAGACCAGTAAATGTCACGGACCTCTTGGGAAAGGGTTTGAGAGATTCTCAGACATATAGGGCTGTTTTAACCTTTTTAAAGAATACAGGACTAGAGCATAGGATATAATGTATGGTGATCGTGGTGCTTCTACCCATACTGGAGGTTGAGAAGCCCAGTGTGGAAGCTGGAGGAGCTAGCTGAAGCTTGGGCTCTGATCCTCTGGGGTGGGTGGGGCATTACATCCTCATATATAAAAAATTTTTAAAATAATAATAAAAACAAAATACAGATGTATTACCCATGTAAGCTATATAGTAGGTGGCGGTAATACTCCTGAGTAGTGAGTGGCCATTAACAAGACGAAGAAGAAGAAAGATCCGGTTCAAAAGAGTAATTTGTTCACGACTCTCTCGCACTGGGTTTGTTGATGCGTGCGGTGCAGCGAGCTCGTCAGAAACAGAACAAGTGAAAAACGGCCTGAGACACACTGGTGGTGCGCATATATCTAAAAGTATATTCAATAACTCTCAAGATGATATCTGATGAAACCGCATATGAACACACACAACCCGACTGTCAACAGTGGTGACTAGATTTTAAATTATAGTCGCAATAAATTATTTTTGGTCGCATTTTCGACCATTTTAGTCACAGTCTGGAGCCCTGATTTTGCTTATTAAACATATTCATCTTTAAAACGTTTGATACAGGTTTAAATAATTGTAAGAAGTTTATACATTTTTCAAAATATTTGAATATTTGGTTTAAGTTTGAGCTGTTACAGTTTGATACTATACATGTGTCTTCATTTTGCACTGTTTTTATCATCAACTAAAATTCATGTTTTGTCAACTGAAATGATATGCCATTTTAGTTAGAGTAAAACTGACTAAAGTGAATGAATATGACATGATGAAATATTGACTAAATGTAAAGGACACTCAAGTCAAAAGACAAAAATTAAGACTAAAATAACAGACTCTGTGAAAATGAACATTGCTTAAATCTGCTGATATAACACTGTATCCAAGAGCACTCGCAAGTACACAACACTGGCCACGTTTACATGCAACCAAATAATCCATTTAGAATCTGACTGATAGCTCAATTGGATTGAAAAGCCTTCATGTAAACAAAAATTATCTGATTGAGCTGGATCCGAATGAAATTTCCATCCGATTGAAGGGGGTGTTGTAGACCTAAAATAATTAGATTAAAATAAAAATATTAGCCATGTAAACGTTTGAATCCGACTACTTTTTCAATCGTATTCAAAATACCTTGCGCTCATGCATAGATATGTGGTGCGTATGTATACATAATACTCTTCGCGTGAACCTACAAAGCAATGACAAAATGCATTATTAAGGGTATGCAGACTCTCACTGAATATTCTGCAGGGCACATACACTATATTGCCAAAAGTATTCGCTCATCTGCCTTTAGACGCATATGAACTTAAGTGACATCCCATTCTTAATCCATAGGGTTTAATATGACGTCGGCCCACCCTTTGCAGCTATAACAGCTTCAGCTCTTCTGGGAAGGCTTTCCACAAGGTTTAGGAATTTGTTTATGGGAATTTTTGACCATTCTTCTAGAAGAGCATTTGTGAGGTCAGACACTGATGTTGGACGAGAAGGCTCGCAGTCTTCGCTCTAATTCATCCCAAAGGTGCTCTGTCGGGTTGAGGTCAGGACTCTGTGCAGGCCAGTCAAGTTCTTCCACACCAAACTCGCTCATCCATGTCTTTATGGACCTTGCTTTGTGCACTGGTGCGCAGTCATGTTGGAACAGGAAGGGGCCATCCCCAAACTGTTCCCACAAAGTTGGGAGCATGGAATTGTCCAAAATCTCTTAGTATGCTGAAGCATTCAGAGTTCCTTTCACTGGAACTAAGGGGCCAAGCCCAGCTCCTGAAAAACAACCCCACACCATAATCCCCCCTCCACCAAACTTCACAGTTGGCACAATGCAGTCAGACAAGTACCGTTCTCCTGGCAACCGCCAAACCCAGACTCATCCATCAGATTGCCAGATGGAGAAGCGTGATTCGTCACTCCAGAGAACGTGTCTCCACTGCTCTAGAGTCCAGTGGCGGCGTGCTTTACACCACTGCATCCGACGCTTTGCATTGCACTTGGTGATGTATGGATTGGATGCAGCTGCTCGGCCATGGAAACCCATTCCATGAAGCTTTCTATGCACTGTTCTTGAGCTAATCTGAAGGCCACATGAACTTTGGAGGTCTGTAGTGATTGACTCTGCAGAAAGTTGGCGACCTCTGCGCACTATGCGCCACAGCATCCGCTGACCCCGCTCTGTCATTTTACGTGGCCTACCACTTCGTGGCTGAGTTGCTGTCATTCCCAACCGCTTCCACTTTGTTATAATACCACTGACAGTTGACTGTGGAATATTTAGTAGCGAGGAAATTTCACGACTGGACTTGTTGCACAGGTGGCATCCTATCACAGTACCACGCTGGAATTCACTGAGCTCCTGAGAGCGGCCCATTCTTTCACAAATGTTTGTAGAAGCAGTCTGCATGCCTAGGTGCTTCATTTTATATACCTGTGGCCATGGAAGTGATTGGAACACCTGAATTAAATTATTTGGATGGGTGAGCGAATACTTTTGGCAATATAGTGTATGTTCTTCCATGACATCACATAAAGCAAAAATAACGTTGTGTCATTCTTAGGAACTTTAAGCAGCAGTTGCAGTTATGATGTTCTATGCTGCATTGCATGTACGAGACTTCACTCACTTCCTGATGTCGAAACCATAATTTCTAAAGCATTTCTTCTTTGCCATAGTGACAGTCGATCGATCGTATGTGACAGATTAGGAAAGTAAATATTAGATTGTTTTACAAGATATGATGCAATGTGAACACAGTAAATAGCGAAAACATCCTCCTCAAAACTTATGTTAAATTACACACGGTTATAGGCTTTGAATAAAAAAACCTCAAAAATATCAGTAGACTATTAATAATAACATCTTGGTTTTAGACGTAGGCTGTTTATATCGTACAAGAGTAAAGCTCTTCTTCAGACAGTTATTTAACACAAGCATCCCCTCTCTTGCTGTTTTAAATAGCCTAACTTTTTTCTTTGAATGATTAAATGCTCCGTCCTGCCGTCATTATTGCTTAGTGACTTTTGCGTAGCGTCCCATCTGCAGATGTTGCATAAAGTCCCTATTATTTTGTTTCCATTCCACATCTGTAAACTCCTTTAAGGACAACTCTCACCCACATGTCTTTACTTTGTACTCACATCCAGAGATGTCTGCGGTTAGATTGGAGGAAGAATGGGCAGGAGGCAAATTCATGGTAAAAAAGTCAGACAGGGTGTTAGATGCTGCTTCTAATACTTCATTTGCCGAGTAGAGTGAGTTACATAAGAAGAAAGCTTTTCTGGCATATTTTTTAGATATCTCAAAACAAAAACACCAATTAAGGACTTTGGTGCTATTCTCACTTTATCAGCCTTTCTCCGCTTCTTCAGAATGCAACGACTGACGCTCTTCGCATGTGCAGACGTTTGGTTTGGAATACATGTAATGCACATTTAAACGAAAATTTGTATCAGATTGCAAAGTTTAGGGGACATATAAACAGTACATTCGGAATCTGCAATCGGATTGAATTTATTCGGATTGACGAAAATTAGTGCATGCAAACATAGCCACTGTAATGTAAACATGCATAAATACAGCAGCCTTCACTCACACACATTCAGGCCAAAACTTGCATACGGCCACATAAGCATCTTAGGCAGTACCCAGATCGCCAGAGCTTGAAATTAAATCTTGAGAACAGCCACCTGGTATATTAGACATCTAAACCTGCAGTGTGTGTGTTTATGGAGTAAGGGGCGATACTCTGTTGCCTGCATGAATTGTTATTGCATGGCGGCCAGCTCGTAGAAGAGCTAAAACAATCAAATGTTTAATTTGTTTAGTTTAGTTTTAATTCGGGGAGGGGATTGTATTCAAAGATGGAGAGAATGAGATTTTGAGATGTAGGTAAATAAAAAGAAAGAAACAGATAGAGGTGAGCCTGTCCAGTAGCAGTCATCAAAAGGTGTGAGGTCTTTCTCTCTCTCTCTCTCTCTCTCTCTCTCTCTGTGAGGGAGATCATTATTAATTTGGTCTATAATCCATGGAGTATTTACACTTGGTCACTTCATGTGTTTTTACTGATCAGATTGCTATCTGATTAAATAAGCAAGTTCTATTTACACACATCCACATCAATGTGTCTCCACCAAACAGATATAAATCAGATCTTCAATTCCCACGCTATATGCAAATAAATCGGGGTTCACTCCTGTGATTATGCTACTGCTGGGCAGCGAATTTAAAAGATGTGATTTATTATTTAATCCTAAGTAACTTTGAACAGTGCACGTCTGTGTTTGTGTGTGCTGTGTATTTTATACATCAGCTTTGCAAGTGGTTAGTTTCGGTTTTGTCAGCAATTGCATCAAATAAATGAAGAAAAACTTCTGTCTCTCCAACAACGTTCATCCATTTCTTAATTTGTTATTATTTATTTTGTGACGTGAGCCCAATGCAAATACTCGGTAGCAGCTGTTATATTTAGGATTTTCCCTATGCTGATATAGTGCTGTTTGGGTGAAGTAAAGTTTGCATATGTGGCTTGAACAGCCAGATGCAATTACACTTGGCAGGGTTTGTGACAAAACAACCTCAAATCTGTCTTGGAGGGCATTTACACTTGGTCTTTTCATGATCGGATAGAAATCCGATCAGCAAAAACTCATGAAGTGACCAAGTATAAATTCCCACTTAATCAACAAAGCTGTCTACATTTCAAGTGCATTCAGATATTTTTGACATTTTTTGTTTTATTTTGACAGCTACTCCAGCCACTTTATTTCCCATGTTTTCAGGAATTTTTTTTTTTTTATTTAAAAATATATTATGTGTGAATTGCTATGAATTTTATTTGTTATGCATTTAAAATAACCTCTGATGGTTAAATCAAAGCTAGCTCATGATGGCATTAAAGGAATAGTTCACCCAAAAAATTCTGTTAACATTTACTCACCCTCATGTTGTTCAAAACCCATTTGACTTTCTTTTTTATGTGGAACACAAATGGGGATGTTTTAATGAATATCTCTGTCCGTCTTTTCAATACAATGACAGTGGATACTGGCTCACTTAAAAGCTTAAAAAGGACCCAAAAGTAGTCCATACGATTCATGCATCATATTGCAATTCTTCTGAAGGCATAAGATAGGGTTCAGTGAGAAACAACCAGAAATGTAAATAATATTTAATTATGAGATCTTTATTTAGTGCTAAAAACAATGCAAGTTCCCACATGAACATGTGCCACTGTGAAAAAGCTTCTCTCATGCTCTCACAAATATGCAGTGGACATTAACATTTTCACTGACAAATTATTTAAATTGAGTGACAGCAACTGTTTTTAACTTTTTAAAAGATAATGTATAATGTGTTAGACGTGCACATGGGTGTGTGTGCGTGTGTGACTTTTGAGGTAGGGATTCAAAGTGATTCTCTCAGAGTCTTTGACAGGAAGTCATTACTCACAACATCTTACAGTTCAGCATGCTTCAGAATGATTAAACAAAAATAACCCAAAGTCAGATACGTTACCATGTGATGAAAAAATTTATTCATTTGAGCTTATTGAAACTTCTGATACATAAAATTCCAAAATGCCTTTGTAAAAAAAAAAAAAAAAAAAAAATTATTATGGAAAGCAACCCGAGATTCACAGTCAACACTCAGGGATAACACATCCTCCCATCAGTCACATACACTCATAACATGAGGAATACAATTTTCCTTGATCTTTTGACATAAAAGAGGTCATTGTACTATAAAAACATACTGTAGGTTTCAGAACTCAAAACCTCCTCCTCACTGCAAAGAGAGCATTTGCTGAAACCAAGCTGCCAAAACAACTCATTCTCTACTTCCTCCACATTGTGATGTCACACTGTGATAGCCACATCCACAACACATCAACAGCCACTTTACCTTATCGCTTCCATAGCTCCGCCCAGTAGAGGTGAGCAGTGAGATGGCAGGTCAGTCAAGAGCAGAGAGCCAATCATAACAGTGGTATTTACTGTCAAGTCTTAAAGGAGAAGCAGCACCAAAACAGAGCGTTTCTGACAGATGTTCAGAATGAGGCTGGAAAAGAATCATGTTTTACAAATATCTGATTATTTGTGTAAGAAATTAAACTAATATTATGAGTCAACCTCAAGGAACATTTTAGAATAATAAAAAGAGGCATGTCATGACCCCTTTAAAGACTCAGTGTGACAATTAGATGACTTAACACACTGTTAAGACATGTGTCCCTTCTCTCTTCATTTTGAAATCTCTCACTTGAGACTCCTGTTTTCAGCAGGGGCCAGAAAAGCGAAATTCCAGCTTTATAGGCAACACGCAGCTGTACAGACAACAAACCTCACTCAAACTTTCTTGACACTAGAGACATCAAAATATGAGAATGCATTCTTCTTACATTCAAACTGTAGGACAGAACGCAATTCTGAATGCAGGGATCTTGAGCTATGTTTAACTTAATACAGCAACCTGAAAAGCTGTATTTATGATGCAACGTAACCAAATTGAGACACTCCAAATGTGTCCATCTGACGCATGTGTACATTAAATTGTTCTTAGAAAAGCCCTTATAATAAATGTATCTCAGACAGATTGACCAATTCAGTTGCGAAATGGATTGCTGTGGACTGTGGGCCAATGATAGGCTTATGTTCAATATAATGTGGAAATAAACAATATATTTCTTTCTAAAGCCACTTTTGTATTGTATTTATTTATTCATGTATTTATGTGTTAATACTGTTTTTGCCAGCAATTAATACAGTCTTCAGTAGTGCACAAAGACAAAGGTCAAATTCTTAGATGTATTTTGTCATTATTCATGGGCAGTTCTTCACAATCCATGTGTTGGCAGAGAGAATATCAGCCCCCGGTTTGCTGTATGTGATCTACTTTAGAAAAATGTCACATTGCCCTTACAACAAACTGAACATGCCACCACCCATGGGACACATTGCCTCCTTAAAAGCTTTAACATTTCCACGTTTCATATGGTTCAGTGTGTAATAAGTGCTTTATAGAAATGAAGTGTTCAGTTCCCTGCTGGAATACACCATCATTGTATCCCAAGAACAGCAGTAATGGCATACAGAGAGACTAGTGAACAGGCGTACAGTATATACATCTCACCCCGAAGACCTTTTATTGCATCACTATGGCAAAAGCAGTGTAGGCTTTTTAGGGAGGTCTCTAAAACACTGTGGTGATTCATGCTGGCGTGATTGTGTAGAAAGCAGTTGGCAGTATGTTAAAATACTTTCTCCTGTCCCAGTTTATTGACAAGCATAAGTAGGCCATGTAGGTGTCGACTTCCTGAACGTAGTAACAATGTACTATGGCAAAATTCAGTTAAAACCAAAATTAGGTCTCTTAGACTATGAGTTGTCCTGTGACAGGTGGGTTTGGCTCTACTATTCAGAGAAAACATGATTGATTTCAGTGAGACTATTTTATAAACAAATTTGTCTGGAAAAACTTTGAAGCCATTTTTCTTTGTTCAGTGTTGGTGTAGTTACTGCATTTTAAGTTTTGTAGGGCAGTGTTGCTCTGTGGAGCTATCAAAACATTGCTTTGTTTTATAATTGAACAGTCCAACATGTCAACTTCTGGCTCTGCCAATTTTCTTTCTTTTTAAATGGGTCATTGACAAATAAGGTTGACCAAAGAATCTTCTAAACATATAGTTTAAAACGCATCAAGTTCGTAGAAATTAATTTTTTGTGTCCATGTTGGGTTCATAAATTTTTAAACAACATTCATACCATTTTATACAAATAATAAGAATAATAATTATAGTGACTTGAAAAAGGTATTATCTAGCTTTTTAAAATAGATGAGAATTTTCAAAAATTTAGTGAATTGTGTTTAAGATTATCACTATCATTGAGTTACATTATAGCTGTTTAATATTCAGCGGCTATTTCAAATTCAAATCCTAAATTTTGTAATAAAACTGGAAAAAAAATCTGCCTCAAGCTAAAAATAAAAGGTATTCATTTATTTTATTTATGTAATTATTTATGTATTTATTGGTGTGGGGCCAGTGAAAATCTTGGCAGGGCCAAAATCTGAGCTACTGACCCTACCTGGCCAGCAGAAAAAAATCCTTATTTAAAATAAAAAAAATAAAAATAATAATTGTATTTTATTTTCGAACTCTCTCCAGATAGTTACACCAGTTAGACATTTCTGACTTTAAAGCTGAAGTATGTAACTTTTTCAGTGTTAAAACACTTTTCTCCTATCCCAGCATAATATGCAGAGACAACTATAAGAAAGCCATTCATAGGTTAATTTTCTCAAAAACTGTAAGGAAAAAAAAAACATTTATTTTTGCAATTCCATTTGGTGGCACAGGAATTACATACTTCATCATTAAGCCCCAGAAAAAAATATCAAAATGACTTTGAACTCTTAAATTGAAAGCATGTTCATCATAGTAGTAGGAGGTGCATTCAGGTAATTGTATTGTGTGAATGGCATTTTTAATGCATTTTTGACTAACTTTAAATATCAAAAATGAACGTCACGTTATTCACCCAAATATAATTTTTCAATGGTGCTGATCTAGTTTTCTAACGATATTGCTCATATTTTGTCTTTCTGTTTTGCAGTCTATTGACCCTGGTCAGCAGTTCACCTGGGAGAACTCCAACCTAGAGGTCAACAAGCCGAAGAACCGCTATGCAAACGTCATCGCTTACGACCACTCCAGAGTCGTGCTGACACCTGTTGATGGTTAGTCCAAAAACTCCTGATATTTTCACAAAATAAAAAGAGGCTCACCTCTATGTGTGATGCATGCTCAGTAGCAGTGTGTAAACGTGTCTTCATTCTGCACTGGTGCCCTGCAGATGTACCAGGAAGTGACTACATCAATGCCAACTACATTGATGGCTACCGCAAGCAGAACGCGTACATCGCCACTCAGGGTCCTCTGCCCGAGACACTCAGTGACTTCTGGAGGATGGTGTGGGAGCAGAGAACCAACACCATCGTCATGATGACCAGACTGGAGGAGAAAAGCAGGGTGAGAGTTTACACGTTATCTCGTGTTGTCTGGTGCAACAATCATTTTTGTAATTGGATTTTTGTCTTGTTTTCCATTAAAAATCATTAAAACATCTTTAAAACATGATACATTCCTTGAGATGCTAAATGGCATGCTATTAGAGCTTGTTTTCTAAAATATCTTGCAAAATTTTGTGAGGTTTATTCTTATAAAACAAGATTTGCCATGTGGCAATGCGGTAAGAAAAATAAACTTGTTTTCCCTTTGAATTAAGTAGTGGTCCACCGATATGGGTTTTTTAATGGCCAATGCCGATATCCAGAGAGCATTGTGGCCGACAGGCTGATACAACGCCGATACATCACACAATTTATTATAGTAAATAACAAACATAAAATTGCTAATATATATATATATATAATAAACTCTTATTTAGCACTATATTTACTCAACTTCACACAAAACTAAAAAATAATATTGTATTTTAAATGGTAGATAGCAGTTTCTTCAGATTTCTGTTTAGTCATCAAATTTTTGTAATTTATTTGCACATGAAGAAATTGTTAATATATTAGAAAGAAGGAAATACAGTGCACACAGTAGTCCAGCAACCTTGGATGGCATGTCCACGTTAGCAATCGCATTTACTCACAAAAAATATAAAATCAAACCAATTGTACATACAGTGCATAGTGAATAAGACATTTACGTATAGCACATGTGAAGCGCTTTCACCTTGGGCTGCATCCGAAAACATAGGCAGCTGACTTGATACCTTGCTGCCTAATCAGTTAATGGCTTAACTGACATATGTTTTGAATGAATGGAACTCTCAAGCAAACTAGTCCTTATATATAAAGCACCTTATTTTCATTGTACCTCCATATACAGCCCGATGACTCACGTGCTCGTGCGGATCCAGCGTGAGCCTCAATCTCCTGACAGTTTAAACGGCCTGGATCGCCTACTTGGATTGTCACAGATGGTTGTGTGTTTTGTGAATGAGAGGCACTTTTGATCCTGATCCTGAAGTTTTTGATACTGGCTGATAGAATACGCGCTTCTGAGGAAGATATTAGATGAGCGCTCGATTGGAAGAAAATGCTGGATTTTCGTGAGGTTCATGAATTACATCTTTTTAAATGAGATCTGCATATGTGCAAATGATATATAATAGAAGTTTTATTGATATTTGCCTTTTATCATTAGAAAAGTGACAGGGAACTGTTGAGGAGAGACTGTTAGAATATGTGCTTCAGAGGAAGATATATGAGCGCTCCACAGGACGCTGGATCTGCTCAAGTTGTGTGAGGTTGGTTTATTACATCTGTTTAAACGAGATATGCGCATATTTGTAGACAGTATATGATATTAGTTTTATTGATATTGCATTTTTATCATTAGACAAGACAGTTAAAAGTTACAGGGAATTGTTGAGGAGAGAGAGGGAGAATGAAACAGGCGAGCACTTCAACATTATGAGCTCAAACGCGTCTGCCGCGGCTCTGATATGCGGACTGTTTAAATGAGACTGATGCACACCAGTCTATTCTTGTAGTAACACGATGACTGGTCATTTACATGTCTCAAACGCTTCACATGCAAGCAGGCGATTTTGGCACCCACGAGAAAAAAATCGGCCAAACAAGAAAATGTATTTAAAATAACCTTTATTCTAGTGGTCGACCGATGTATTGCTGAGGCCGATAAATCAGCCGATATTCTGACTTTTTTAATTATAGCATTTGCCGATTTATTGGCCTCTGCAATATATTGGTCGACCACTAGAATTAAGGTTATTTTTCTTACCACATTGGCAATTCTTACCACATTTGTTCTTGTTTTAAGCATAGACCTCATTCAACTGTGTTAAATTTCTCTGAAAATAATGCAAAATGTAATTTTGCTTGTCAGGTAAATGTGTCTTGTTTTAAGGATTTTAAGATATTTTACTGGAAACAAGGCAAAAAAAAAAAAAAGCGTGCCTGCTCAAGTGTGAGAGTGTAACTTTTAGTGTTTTGTGGGGCCAGTGAATATTGTCTTGTATATGGAAAGACATTCTGGCAAAATGCTGTGCAAAGCGAAACCATAATAGCCGGTCAGTAAGTATTTGATGTTTAATACACAGCTATGTGTAGCGGTATTCTGAACCAATTATACTTCACTGTGGGCAGGGCTACCCTACAACACAAATGAATATAGTGTATATGTTAAAATATTCAATATTCCAACAACTCACATGCACACATTTGAACTCACACCCTATCCCTGGATAAAACAGCACAAAAGCAGTGACAGTAAGGGTCTTTGCAGGTTTATTGAACAGGAAGTGATGTGTGCGCATCTGTGTTTGTGAGAGAGGGAGGCATTGTATGTTCTCTCACCTGACGGGTTGCCAGATGGTCAATCTGTTTTATTCCACAGGGGCAGTCTGCATTAACATGCATGTGAATGTGATCTTATGCGAGCTTTCTAATGGGACTGAAATATTGTACCTCGCTCTTGGAGATTATCAAACAGAAAGACATACAAAAAGGGCTTAAGAAGGCTATACATCAACTATTTGACTACACTGAAATTTTTGCCAATGCTAATTGCCGGTTATTATTTTTCTTTATGGTCACTAACCGATATAATTATACATCTTTATTACACGTCTCTCTGGAATAATTGATTCTGATCGGTCAATCGCACCATCCAGCAAGCTGGTATTTCTGAATAATGAGAGCACATCCTGGGATAGAGTGACATTTCACTGGTCATCCGGGTATTGCGAGTCATCTTTCCTACTGCTCGTATCCGTTTGCGATCTCAACAAGAAAGCTAATAAAATAATTTAAACTCGAATCAATATTTAATATGTACTTATTTAGTTATAGGCAAGTAGTCTTGTAATAAGCCGGATAATGAGCAGTCAGTCATTTTTGCAAAACACAATTCTGGAGGCATAATTCAGTTTTTATAAGGAGACTATGTGCTCTCATAATTTAAACTCAAATAATTATTTTATGTTCATATAATTCTGTATTTGGCAAGTAGTCTTGAAATAAGTGAATGACTTTGTACAAAAACAGCAGAAGTCTATAGTATGTCCCCATTTAGAGCCAAGTACCCATGCATGTGAGAGTGTGTTTGGTTGCGTGTGAGAGCACAGATTGTACCTGTTCATAGTAAAGGAAGGACAGCAGTGTTTATGGAAGCCCAGATGGGTCGGACTCAACCCCAGGCCCACTGGCCATTACTCAAACACCCCTCTGTGCTTTGCTGTGCTCTGTGTGTGTGCGTGTGTGTGTGAGATCAGAGTCTGAGGTTCTGCCCCATCTCTGAATTCTCTGTGATGCATGATGCCCCCATATGCCCGATCAGTGCCAGAGAGAGACCCCCAGGCCTGGTACCTCAGCTCACACACACACTTAGGTCATACTATAGACTTCTATGGTTTTTTTCATAAGGCCTTTAGCCCTAACCCTAATTTTTTATTTTTTCATTTTTAGAATTAAATATATGTATTTAGGCTGTCGATTTAGCACGTTAAGTGTGTTTAATTATATAAAAAATGATGTGTTAAAACATACTTAAATTCCATTAAAAGGAATTCTCTACCCTCAGAGCAATTACAACTTCCATTTTTTTGCGAGTCTCAGTCAGCAGGGGCCAGTAAGCGCACCTCCAGCTATACAGGCAACACACCGACAACTGATCAATGACAGCTAGACAGAACAGAATGCAGTGGTTTTGAGAAGCATTGTTTGACACTTGACACAACATCCTAAAAACCCATTTAGAGATGCTGAAAACCAGTAAAATGTGACGCAACCACAGTGAGATGCTCCAAAAGCATCTATCTGACACATGTACAGACAGAAAGCAAGAACAAGTACAGTGAGAAAGTCTACAGATTTCAATGATATAAATGTAAACCAAACAATATATTAAAGCCACTTTTTGTATTGTCTAATCATTGCTTTACCCATCTGCCACAATAATGTAATGTCTTTGAATTAACTGAATTATTATATTTATTGTATATACAGTATTAGGTCCATTTAAATTATCCTATTTGTGTATATATATATACTTACATTTTGGGGCTTTATTTTGGGGCCTATTTTGGCAAATACTCTAAATAATATACATGATTAATTGTGATTAATCGGCTTATCATGTAAATCATTTAATGAAAATTTTTGACAGTCCTTTTATACAGTGTGTGTGCGTGCGTGCGTGCGTGCGTGTGTAATTTATTTATTTAATGTTTTGTAATATAATTTATGTATGGATAATTTTTCCAAGTATACTGTAGATGTCCCAAAATGTCCCCAAAGGGAAGTTTTGTCAGATTTAGCTCACTACTGGGTACAAATTTGTGAAACACTTACAGTATGTATGTACACAGGGTCCAAAGTTAACACTCACCAAGTGCCAAATGCAAGTCAAAATTGGTGTTGGCGAGTATATGATATGGTGTTACTTGCCAGTTGGCCGGTAACTTTTTATGAATTGTAACAATGCATGGTTGTGAGAATGATTTTTAAAATCAGTTTTTAAAGAGAGATAGTCAGACCTTCACTGTTTCTATTTATCCGACATAAGCTAATCAAATTATAGTATAGTATAGTAAGTCGTGTACTGAAAAAGAGATCAGTGATTGGTTAGCTGTTCTGTTGTAAGCGATGGGAGCTAATCAGATATTTGTTTGTTTTAGAGACCAAAAAAATGAAACTTGAAAGCGTTAAAGAACACGAAACTGGGCCTCATTTATAAAACGTACATACAATCAGATTTAATCTGAAATTCCATGGATTTGATCCTACGTCAAAAGTGTGGAACAAATCGTGATTTATAAAGGCAGAAACTGATGTGAAAATGTTCTTATGTATATACGTAAACTGACAAGCATGTGTTCCAAAAACATTTGTGCCAGTGTGTGCTGACTTGATTTTCTTATTTTTACTGATGCAAATCTGAATCAGTGACTGACTGAATTTATTAATAAATGAGTGAGCATGTTTACATGTACAAGAATAGTTCAGAATGACTCAGAATGTGGTGTTATATATTATTTGTAATAGAAATGTTTTATTTTGGAAATCTGCTGTAACAGACTATTTATTTAGCCCTATCTGCACATTTCCATAATAAATCAATTTTGAGACCTACGAGATAATAGGCCGGTATAATATACGGTATGTAATATGTTCAGCACATTCTTGGAGCGAGGAGGAGGAGAGAAAATAAAACATCGCTAAATCAGTTTACAGATTTAAAAAGCACAGCAATAGTCTACATTTTTTTTAATTAGTCCTTCAGCCTCGTCTGCTGTTGAGGAAAATGTCTTCTTCTTTCGGCTGCTCCCGTTAGAGGTCGCCACAGCGGACTATCCATGATCTACATATTTGACTTGCCACACGTTTTACGCCGGATGCCCTTCCTGACGCAACCCCCAGTGCCTGGAAGACTCTCAAAACAAATGATTTGACTAAAATGTAGCATATTCAATGGCAAAATCGAACAGAAGAGAACCGTGGGAAAATAATGCGCATGTAATTTATACAGAACCTAATTGTAATGTAGCTAGACTATGCATATTTAATTATATTTAAACAAACATGTAAACCTCTTTGGAATAAAGGTTTAGCAAGAACATGGGCATTGGTTGAAGAATGGTGTGGATTTACAGTAAATGCAGTCAATTAATGTATTTATTATTGATAATGAACATGAATAACTGATGATGAGTTGTTGAATATGCTGCATTATATGGGCAGAAACAGGTAGCTGCATTCACTTAAAAAAAAAACAAAAAAAACCTTGGTCTACCACACAAGAACATTCCATATGCATGAATGAATATAATTTACAAATGAATAATTTACGCATACGTTTTAAGTTGTATTCTATCTCACCATATTAGGATATTTGTGGGTGTTCTGTAGCTGGAGTCCATGTGCTCATTCACATTTGCATGTTTGCAAGTTGAATTGCGATTTATAAAGTGGGATGCATTAAGGAACATTTCTTCATGTATACGGACGTTTTATAAATCGTTCATAGAAACATTTAGGAAATTGTCTTACATTCACATTTAAGAAAAAAGCTGCCTCTTTAATATAAACTAAAATGCCAAAATTATTCCACAATTCTTAACAGAAATTAGCAAAATGAGAAGATGGAGTAGGCATGTTGAAACTGTGACTGCAGATACTTAAATATTGTTTGTTTGAAATAGAAAAAAAATGCAAAACTTACCAGACCATGTGTCCTACTGTTGCGTCCCTCATGTGCAGGAAGTGGGAAAGGGGTCCTCAGACTTATAGCTGACCCTGTCTGATTTATCCAGGATTATAAAACAATCTGACAGAGCTGACGCAAAGTGAGGGCACAACTTTGATAGACAGTTTTTTATGGAAAATGTAATTTAAAGTTTACTTTATGTATTGTTTGATATCTTACAGACCTCTACCTTTAATTTGATATTTACATTTATGAATTTGTTGCATTTTTAAACATTTTGTTTGTCAGTTTAACATTGTGACCTCTTGATGAGGACAGGTTAAGTTACATGTGCTTCCAAGTATAGAGCATGCATTTAAAAAAATTCAATGAAATTATTTAAAAATATAATTAATAAATGCTCTGAATATACACATTTCCTTTATATTTAACTTTTACAGTAGTTTTGAGTGTAGGACATGTTTTGTCCCTTATCACAAGAATCAGTGAAGTATTTGCTTTATGAATTGATTTTTAAATTTAGGACGTACCCAAATATTCCCTTAAGAGACTCCATGATGAGCCTCTCTCACCCATTTGCTGCAGTCACAATAACAAGCTAGTTATTATATTGTTATGCATCACAATTGTCATGACACATGTATTGCAGTGTGTATCATAACTAGAGGTCTGCAATACAACCCGGGCCCAACAGGACCCGAGAACCCGACGGGTTTCAAGTAGGACCTCAGGTTGGGGTACGGGTTTGTAATTAATGAAAAAATAAACAGGCTTACCAAACTTGTTTCACGCATGCGCTGTCACTCACAGACACGCATGAATGGACGAGTTAGGGCTGTTCTCACCAAACATGTTTTTGTGTGCATCTGTTCTGTTTTCCCATTGTTTAAACACATGCTGGTATGCAAATGTCTTTGACATTTGCAACATATCTCGCTTTTTCTTCAGCGTCTCGCGCAGGACCGGCATATTTTAAACACCATGTCAATTTAAAAAGAACTTCACATTTTCAAAAACACATGTTGAGACACCTGCACTCAGTTTCATTCTTTGATCTGCATCTATATTGTTGTCACAAAGATTCAACATTCTAAACAAGTTCAGGTTGCATAGAGTGGACTGTTGCATTGTTTCATATTATTCCAGATTGTTCTGCACCAGGTGAAGTTTCATCAAATAAACTGTAATACAATGCTTTTTTTCCTTCTGCTCTAGTGTACTAAGGGGCTGCTGTGCCTTGTTAAAACTGTTTCAATACTGTTCAATATGTTGCCAATATGCTTACATAATATACAGCCTATTGCAACAATACTTGCTAGGAGAAGAAATTAGATAGTAAGCGATTTCAGGTCAGGTTCGAGCTTAAAATCTGACGGTATTGTTCGGGCCGGGTAGGGTCGGGTTTCATTTTAAGGCCTGTGCAGACCTCTAATCATAACTTCACAGTATTTGTGTGTTCCTCGTTATAGGTGAAGTGTGATCAGTACTGGCCGAGCCGTGGAACGGAAACATACGGCATGATTCAGGTATCCATGCTGGACACAGTGGAGTTAGCCACCTACAGCGTCAGAACATTCGCCCTGTATAAGGTCAGAGTCACTTTCATTATCACAGAGATAAAGAAAATTGGGCTGTTTTTCAGAAGGGAAAGTATATTAACTGCTTAAAAGGGGGTATGCTGCACTTTTGTAGCATTTTATTTGTTTTCATTTTTCACTCACCAAAAATGGTCAATTTAGCTTTTCTTGACCATTTTCCACCCTCTCTCTAACCGTCAGAATAAAGCAGGCTGTTTTTCCTCATGTACCTTTAAGATTTCTATGTGTTATTTGACTTCTGGTATGATTGGCTAACCTTTTCGCATTTGAAATAGGCAGTGATACATACAGTATAAATACAAGCTGATGTATGTTAATGTGCTCATGGTTGTGCTGTCATAATCATGATGACTTCTGAATGACTAGTTTTTGCAGCTTATTTTCAATAAAACAGGTTGGACTGTATAGGAGGCTTTGCACTGTGAATGTTGCCTATGTAGTGCATTAACTCATTTATAAAGAGCAATGAAACCCTATTGTCCATTATAAGACCCCTGAATTGTGTTCTAACAGAACGGATCCAGCGAGAAACGGGAAGTTCGACAGTTCCAGTTCATGGTCTGGCCCGATCACGGAGTTCCAGAATACCCCACACCGATTTTAGCCTTTCTACGTAGAGTCAAGGCATGCAACCCACTTGACGCTGGACCCATGGTGGTACACTGCAGGTATATCTTGATATAACTAAGCTCACTTATCAGTTAGTGTGTGCGTGTTTCTGTGGACACACTGTAAAAATATATAAATTTTTATTTTTTTACTTGATTTTATGCAATTTTCTACATTTATTTCATCAGTAATCACTGCATGTTTTAACTTTGGCACCACTGTGATTTTCCTAAAAAAAAATATGAGTCTGCAATTGAACATACACTTTCAATCTTAAATTGAAATTCTAAATGTAATTCTTAACTTTTGTTTCTCCATGGCAGTGCTGGTGTAGGTCGGACAGGCTGCTTTATCGTAATAGAGGCCATGCTAGAGCGCATAAAACACGAGAAGTCTGTGGATATCTATGGTCATGTGACCTGCATGCGTGCTCAGAGGAACTATATGGTGCAGACTGAAGATCAGTACATCTTCATTCATGAAGCTCTGCTGGAGGCCGCCACTTGCGGGAACTCAGAGGTCCCTGCACGGAGCCTGTACACGCATATCCAAAAACTCACACAGGTGCCACCTGGAGACACCGTCACCACCATGGAGCTGGAGTTTAAGGTCAGAACATGTATACATACAGTATATATCCATTTCACATCTTGGCTTAACCATGCACTGTGCAACAAGATTCCAATGCAAAGTTGTTGTTTTTTCTCCTCTGTAAAAGCAAAACACAGCACGAAGCAAGAATATCACAGCCAATCGGAAAATAATTGGTTTTAATATGTTATTGAATTAACAACGGCGCGACAAAAGTAATGATGTTTTAGTTAATTTGTGAACTTGTAGTCTGAATTCAATGTGATGACAAAGAAAGACTTAGCAGCATGAAATAACACCAAGACAACACAACTTTCCATCGTATTATCTTCTCTGATTGCACATAACAGCAAACATACAGCATGGCAAGTGTAGTCCAATTCATGAACGAATGACTTTTAAGAGCTGTTTTAATCGGTTTGAATCTAACAATTCACTGAATCGGCCTGATTTAAAGATTCACATTTGTATTTTTAATATTTTGTAATAAATGGTACTTTAATTTCAAAGAAGTTACCAAAAGTTTTTTTTACGTTTTTGTAAAGTTTTTACAAAAACTTTGGTCAGTGTAATTACTGACTTTAGAAGTTAAAGATTCACATTTGCTTGTTTAGCATGTTATTATAAAAGGTACTTTAATCAAATAAAAAAAGTTGGTCCTCCTCGGTGACGCCATGCAAGGAGCAGATGTGTAAACAGCGAGCTCTGCGCACTTTGCTAGTTTTTAATGATTTTTTTTTTTTTTGTCAAACTGGTGAGATTCGATACACCCTGCTATGTATCTGTTCTTTGAAGTCAACATGGCAAAGAATTCAAAATCCTCTGGCTCTGGAGATATTAAAAGACACTTACGTGCTCAAGCTGATACCTCAGATAGGCCTGCAGACCAGGGACTCAGTTTGGACGGTGTGGCGGGAGAAATTCAACGTCAACTGTCGAGCATGCCTGTGATGCTGACAAAAGTTGTTGCGGACTTAGAGGATCTTGCTGTAATACGTCGATCGATTACTGCGATGGAAATGAAATTCTCTGAGTTGGTTACAAGATTGTCGGACTACGAGAGACAGATCGATTATCTGGAGTCATCACAGAGGGAATTAGCTCTTAATCCGCTAGAGACCAAAATAGATTTGGAACGCATTTTTGAAAAACTGGAGGATTTGGAGAATCATAGTAGGCGAAACAACGTCCGAACTGTTGGAATTCCTGAGCATGAAGAAGGCAGAGATATTGTGACATTCCTAGACAAGCTCTTCTCGAGTCTGCTCAACATAACAGGCCATAAGCTGGAAATCGAGCAAGCTCACAGAGTCCCGGCTCGCAGATCGGCTGAGGGAGACAGGCCCTGATCAATTCTGGCCAAATTTCTGAGATCATCCAATAAAGATCTCATGTTGCATGAGGCGAGGAGCAAAGGAAAGCTTTCTTGGAAGAACCACAGCATTTTCTTGTTCCCAGACTTTGCGGACTCGACAAGAGAGAAACGTGATAGTTTCAAGGAATGCAAGAAACTCTTACATCAACAGAAGATTGCTTTTGCACTGATGTTCCCGGCCAAACTGAGAATGGCTGCAAAATATTTACATGCCCACAACAAGTATTGTCTTTCATAAAGTCAATGGGGTGAGTAAACCATTTGGTGTTTCTCACGTTGCCTCCAAGTAGCTTGTCTCACAAAACTTACACTCGACCATCCGAGGAAGTTCGGTGCCTTTTTTATTTCTTTTTGTGCTGGTTCCGCCTAGCGGCTGGAGTTTGTTTTGTGGAATAACACTACTTCGGGACAGTTGTGGATGAATCTGCTCATTCGTTGTGCTTATGCCTCCTATTGGATGGAGGTTGTTTCATGGAGTATTTTTGCAGGACATTGGAATGATCATCTCCTGCACTCATGAACAGCCAGCTCACTGAACATTCGTTTGACTGTCCGAGGAAACTGAATGGCTTTATTTATTTATTTTTTATTTTATTTTATTTTAATTTATTTTTTTATGCTGGTTCTGCTAGCGGCTGGGATTTGTTTTATGGAGGAGCACACCTTCGAGACAGTTTTGTGAATGAATCTACATGTTCTTTGTGTTTATTCTGCCTATTGGCTGGAGTTTATTTTATAGATTATTTTCTGTTGTTATACAAAATTGTACAGAAGCACCAGACTTGAGCAATCCGATGGCAAAGTAGTCGCGGGCGTACATGGACTGTTTGAGTTTGGAGGGATTGATGCCGGTTGGCGTTGGCGTGCACGGGGTTAATGTGCAAGTTTTTCTTTTTTCTGTTCATTTGGTTCTGGGGGAAGTTCGGGGTTTGATTGTTGCACTAATGGGGAATGTGGTCTTTATAATTTTATATTTGACACCCAATAAATTTTTTCTAATATGTCAAAATGTAAAATGTTAATATGAGTAGTTCCCTATCTGTCACTCACTCGACGTTGTGTCGATGTAATGACACTAGGGGTCACTCTTGGGAGCCCGAAACACCTCTGGTCTTTGAAAAAAGGCCAATGAAAATTGGCGGGTGGTATTTGCATACCACTGCCCCGAACATACGGGTATAAAAGGAGCTGGTATGCAATCACTCATTAAGATTTTCTCTTCGGAGCCGAACGTCGATGTTCACTGAGCTGAATTCCCACGGCTGTTCATTCACCTCTGCTGGATCTGATGGCGCATTTCAGCGGCTTCTCCCCCCTCTGCACTGGTGCACTGCAGAGAACGCCCGTGGGCGCTTCGGCAGAAATAAAAAAGTATATTCTAAAAAAGAGTATATTTCTCTAAAAGAGCGGCACACACGGAACGTCTTTTTAAAGACGAGTCTTTTTAAAGATGCCTTTCCGTTTGTGTGTTATTCCTGGTTGCGGTCGTTATCTTTCGCCTTCTGACGGCCACGATCGCTGTCGTTCGTGTCTGGGCACTGCCCACGCAGAGACAGCTTTCGTGGATGGATCATATAGAGAACATGACCATGGCAACGTTGCGGTCACGGCTTGCCTTCATAAGAAAGCAAGCCATCCCAGTGGCTCCCCGCCTCGGTCCTTCTACCTACAGGTATGAGGCCAGCATGGCTAGCACTGGGGGTGATTTGGGGACCCCAATGGGACCACCTCTGCTGGGTACACTCCGCAGACCTTCCATTCCCCAGCACGCTCGTCTGCCCCGATTGGGCTTCCGGATGAGTCCGCCGGCTCGTCTCACGGCAAGTTCGACCTCTTGTTCGGAGCCCGTGAAGGTGATGAGCTCTCGAGCACAGCATCGGAGAGTGGGCTCGTCCAGTCGGATGCGGATGCCTTGTCGCCCAGTCACAGGCTGACGCGGAGATGACGGACATGCCTTCCCGGGCAGACGCGAGCGTCGGGCTAGAGTGGAACCCTCCGCTCTCCCCTGAACGCTCACGGCTTGATGATTGGTTCCTGGGCTCGTGGCGCCGCTCACAGCCATGCCCCGCCCCAGTTCCTTTCTTCCTGGAAGTACACGAGGAGCTGACAAGATCATAGGAGGCACCTTTTACTGCCCGGTCCCGATCTTTCAGCTCCCCCGCCCTCACTACCCTCAATGGGGGGGGGGCGGCCAAGGGCTATTCGGTGATCCCCCTGGTGGATAAAGCGTGGGCCACCTGGCGTGGGCACCCAAAGCTCCCGTTCAAGGCCTGTAGGTTTACGTCGTCCCTGACGGCCAAAGCTTATGGTGCTGCTGGACAAGCCGCCTCTGCCCTGCACGCCATAGCTCTCCTGCAAGTCCACCAAGCCAAGGCGCTAAAGGAACTGCACAAGGGTAGTTCTGCCCCGGGATTGATGCAGGAGCTGCGCTCGGTGACCGACCTCGCTCTCCGGGCGACGAAGGTCACGTCGCTGTCTCTCAGGCGGGCGATGTCCACCTTGGTGGACCAGGAGCGCCACCTTTGGCTCAGCCTGGTCGAGATGGGAGAGGCCAACAAGCCACGGTCCCTTGGTGCCCCCATTTCCCAGGTTGGCCTGTTCGGCGACACCATCGAGGACTTTGCCCAGCAGTTCTCGGTGGTGAAGCAGCAGATGGAGGCTATCCGGCACATCCTGCCCCGGCGCGGCTTAAGATCCTGCACCCCGTCTGCTTGTCGCCAAGGGCATCCCCCTGCAATGACTGCACCGGCTCCGCCGCAGCCCACCCCTGCGTCCTGGCCCCGGCGTGGAGCCCACCACATTAAGCAGACGCCACCCGTCTCATGGCCGGCCACCAAGAACCCGTGAAAGGCTTCGAAGCGCCCCTGAGATGGGCGACCCAGGGACGACGAAACCCGCTGTTCTGGAGCTGGTAAGCAGACCACTCCATTCCCCAGTGGAGGGCTGGGAGGAGAATCTTTTGTTACCTTTACATTTAATTTCGCCGCATGCCCAAGTGGCTGCGGAACCCAAGAGCGGTTTCCTTGTTCCCTGGGTCACATGCCCGGGGCGCACGGCCGTCATCATGACCACCATCCACCATTCCATTTTGGCAGGTTTGGCGCTCCAGCGGCAGTCTCCCCGCCCCTGTGTGCACAGATGTGGCACAAATCCGCCCCCGATGTGACTGTCTCTACAGGTCACGAGAACAGGCCTCTTCCTCCCCCATCCCAGGCTGTTCCGGGGGTGGTCACAAGGAGCCAGGTAAGTGCTTCGATGTCCCTGAACTCAGCACGGCCACGACACGGCGTGGCATCTCAGGCCCCACCGGCCGGTACGTCCGACGAGATTGTCCCCTTGGTCCCCCTCACCCGGAGCTTGGACGCTTTCCAACCCGTCGTGGTGGCTGGTCCGGACCGTCCGACTCGGCTACGCGATTCAGTTCGCCAGGCGTCCGCCCAGGTTCAGTGGCATCCACTTCACCTCGGTGAAGGGCGAGAATGCCGTTGCCTTGTGCACGGAAATCACTACCCTCCAACGGAAGGGTGCGATAGAGCCTGTCCCTCCGGCCGAGATGAAGAAGGGGTTTTACAGCCCCTACTTCATTGTACCGAAAAAAGGCGGTGGGTTGCGGCCAATCTTGCTGACACAAAAACGCATTCTAGCGAGGATCTGGCATCAAGATTGGTTCATGGCGGTAGACCTGAAGGACGCGTACTTCCATGTCTCGATTCCACCTCGACACAGACACTTCCTGCGGTTTTCATTCAAGGGTCCGGCGTATCAGTACAAGGTCCTCCCTTTTGGCCTGTCCTTGTCCCTTTGTGTCTTCACGAAGGTTGCAGAGGCAGCCCTTGCCCCGCTAAGGGAAGTGGGCATTTGCATCCTCAACTATCTCGACGATTGGCTAATCCTAGCTCACTCTCGGGATGTGTTGTGTGCACACAGGGACCTGGTGCTCTCGCACCTCAGCCGACTAGGGCTTCGGGTCAACTGGGGAAAGAGCAAGCTGCTCCCGGTTCAGAGCATCTCTTTTCCCAGCTTGGAGTTGGACTCAGTCTCGATGACAGCGCACCTCGCGAACGAGCGCGCACAGTTGGTGCTGACCTGTTTGAAGGCGTTCAGACAGAAGACAGCAGTTCCACTGATACTGTTTCAGAGGCTCCTGGGGCATATGGCATCCTCAGCGGTGGCCACTCCGTTCGGGTTGATGCATATGAGACTGCTTCAGTACTGGCTCCAGACTCGAGTCCCGAGATGGGCATGGTGCCGCGGGACACATCACGTGGCCATCACGCCGGTCTGTCACCGCTTCTTCAGCCCTTGGACCGATCTCACATTTCTACGGGCAGGCATTCCCCTAGAGCAGGTCTCCAGGCGCATCGTGGTTACGACAGACGCCTCCAAAACGGGCTGGGGTACTGTATGCAACAGGCACGCAGCCGCAGGCTCCTGGACGGCAAGCATGTGTTAGATCGGACAGACAACACGGCAACAGTGGCATACATCAACCGTCAAGGTGGTTTACACTCCCGTTGTATGTCACAACTCACCTGCCGTCTCCTTCTCTGGAGTCAGCAGCACCTCAAGTCGCTGCAAGCCACTCACATCCCGGGCGACCTCAACACTGCAGCAGACGCACTGTCACAACAGGTTGCACTCAGGGGAGAGTGGAGACTCCACCCTCAGGTGGTCCAACTGATTTGGAGTCGATTCAGGCAGGCATAGGTAGACCTGTTTGCTTCCCAAGAATCCTCCCACTGCCTGCTCTGGTACGCCCTGATTGAGGCACCTCTCGGTATAGATGCGCTGGCACACAGCTGGCCCCCTGGACTGTGAAAATATGTGTTTCCTCCAGTGAGCCTACTTGCACAGACCCTGTGCAAGGTCAGGGAGGACGAGGAGCAGGTCGACCTGGTAGCACCCTACTGGCCCACCCAGACATGGTTCTCGGATCTCACGCTCCTCGCAACAGCTCCCCTCTGGTAAATTCCCCTGAGGAAGGACCTTCTTTCTCAGGGGCGGGGCACCATCTGGCACCCGTGACCAGACCTCTGGAATCTCCATGTCTGGCCCCTGGACAGGACGCGGAAGACTTAAGTGGCCTACCACCCACGGTGGTAGACATGATCACTCAGGCTAGGGCCCCCTCTATGAGGCACCTGTATGCCTTGAAGTGGCGTCTGTTCGCTAAGTGGTGTTCTTCCCGACGCAAAGACCCCCAGAGATGCGCAGTCAGATCGGTGCTTTCCTTCCTGCAGGAGAGGTTGGAAGGGCGGCTGTCCCCTTCCACCTAGAAGGTGTATGTAGCCGCTATAGCGGCACACCACGACACAGTGGACAGTAAGTCCTTAGAGAAGCACGACCTGATCATCAGGTTCCTGAGAGGTGCCAGAAGGTTGAATCCCTTCAGACCGTGCCTCATTCCCTCATGGGACCTCTCTGTAGTTCTTCAGGGTCTACAGGGAGCCCCTTTTGAGCCCCTGCAGTCAGCTGAGCTTAAGGCACTCTCTTTGAAGACTGCCCTCCTGACTGCGCTCACTTCCATCAAGAGGGCAGGAGACCTGCAAGCGTTCTCTGTCAGCAAAACGTGCCTGGAGTTCGGTTTGGGCTACTCTCACGTGATCCTGAGACCCCCAGCGGGCTATGTGCTAAAGGTTCCCATGATCCCTTTTAGGGATCAGGTGGTGAACCTGCAAGCGCTGCCCCAGGAGGAGGCAGACCCAGCCCTGATGTTGCTGTGTCCAGCGCGTACTTTACGCATCTATTTGGATCGCACGCAGAGTTTTAGAAACTCCGAACAGCTCTTTGTCTGCTTTGGTGGACAGCGGAAAGGAAGCGCTGTCTCCAAGCAGAGGATTGTCCACTGGCTCATTGACGCCATAACAATGGCATATCACGCCCAGGACAATCCATCCCCAGCAGGGCTATGAGTCCATTCTACTAGGAGTGTGGCGGCCTCCTGGGCCTTGACCAGTGGCGCCTCTCTAACAGACATTTGCAGAGCAGTGGGCTGGGCAACACCCAACACCTTTGCGAGGTTCTACAATCTCCAGGTGGAACCTGTTTCGTCCTGTGTAGTGGCAGGCACAAGCAGTTAAGTCTGGGACAGCTGGCTGGGTGTATCGGTTGCGCATAGTGCCTTTCACCTCCCCTGAGCTGAAGACATGCGCTGTTGACTCCCAGCAGTGTTCACAAGCTGTGTTCCCTGGATGATTTCCTCTGAGCCCTGTGGCAGACCAGTTTGCGGAGAAACTCGCTGCCGGCTCAGTACATGTGCTAACTAAGCCCTGTACTGGGGTAGGTGCTCCACATGGGTTGGTTCCCCATAGGTAACCCCATGCTACTTATATCTTCCGCTAATTCGTTTCCCTGTTGGTAAACTGCGTCTTCCTTGGACAGAGGCCCCTCTGCCCCAGTCACCATGTTTGTAGAAACTCCTCCCCCGTAGAGTAGGACCTACCATTGGACTTCTTCACATGACATACTTCCGACAAAGCTCGGCAAGACCATGTGATGTATTTCCACTCAAAATACCCCGCCCCCCGCCCCAGGCGGGGTGTGGTCTCCGCGGTGTCTTCCCCTTGGGAGGGACACCCCCCTGACATAGACCTGGTGGCCCCAGTCGGTTAACAAATTTCACTCTTTTTTTTTTGGGGAGAGGAAAAAAAGAGAGGATAAGAGGCCACGACTGGGCTAGCCTGTCTCTATCTTTTGGGCAGTCGACTTGTCCCCGAAGGGCCGTTCAACACTCATAACAGCGTTGGGGGAGGTTACGTGTCGGCCTGGTGCGCTGGCTACGAGGCACACAGTGTTCTGCCCGTCACACACCGCCAGTTCACGTAACACAGTTCAGCCAGTTGTGGCGTTTCGTATAGGGACCCCTAGTGTCACTACATCGACATCTACAGTACATGTGCTAACTAAGCCCTGTACTGTGGTAGGTGCTCCACATGGGTTGGTTCCCCATAGGTAACCCCATGCGACTTATATCTTCTATGGTCCCTCCTGCCACAACGCTGGACTACCCGCTGAAATGGCTGGGACGTTGTCTCGGCTCCTCAGCACAAAACCTGAATGAGTGGTTGCATACCAGCTCCTTTTATACCTGTATGTTCAGGGGAGTGGTATGCAAATAATATGAATCCATAAGGATTCACATTCGTATGTTTAACGTTATAATGAATGTTACTTTTAAAAACTTTTACTGAAAAATGTTACGTTGTGTCACATGAATGTGAATCGAATGTGACTGCTCAAGTCAGTAGTTATACTGACACATATTTTTTAAAAACATTAAAAACATGTTTGTTAAAACGGTACTTAAAAACGACAACAAAAAAGGTTACATTTTTGTAAAAAAAAAAAAAAAAACTGTATAAACCTTAAAAAAACATTATGTTTGGTAAAATGGTACTTTAAAATGTCAACAAAAAAAGTTATGTTTTGTAACTTTTTTACAAAAATATTTGTCAGTGTAATTACTGACTTTAGTTTAGTTTAAGATTCACATTTGTATGTTTAACATGTTATAATAAATGGTACTTTAATAAAAAAAAAAATTTGTTTTTACCTTTTTTACATTTTTACAAAAAAAAAAGGTGTGTCAGTGTAATAATTGACTAAAGCAATACACAATGTTAATTCAAAGTGCTTTACATAATATACAAGATACATAAAAATCTATTTGAAAGCAATTAAGAAAAAGTAATGAGAATAAAAATGAGTAAAATAAATTACAAAAAATCCATTTAAAAATTATTAAAATTATAATTTAAATGAATAAAATGATACAGTGCAATCAGTGAGTGCAGCACAGTGCTCAGTCAGTAAACACAGCTAAACAGATGTGTTTTCTGTCTGGATTTGAATGTGGATATTGTTTGCGCACATCTAACCTTTTCTGGAAGCTGGTTCCAGTTGCGGGTGGCATAATAGCAAAACGCTGTTTCACCTTGTTTTGATCCTAATGATCTGAGAGTTCTTTTAGGTTTATATTCAACAAGCACGTCTGCAATGTATATAGGTCCTAGGCCATTGAGTGATTTATAAAATAGTCATAGTACCTTAAAATAAATTCTAAATGTAACTGGAAGCCAGTGTAAATGCCTGAGGACTGGAGTAATATGCTCAGAGTTTTTGGTTTGGGTTAGAATCCTGACAGCAGTATTCTGAATGAGCTGTAGCTGTCTAATGGTCTTTTTGGGAAGGCTGGTGAGAAGTCTATTGCAGAAGTCAACCTTACTGGTGAGGAATGCATGAACAAGTTTCTCTAAATCTTGAGTGGATACAAAAAAATCTGATTTTCGCTATGTTTTTAAGATGATTGTAGGTTGATTTAGTTATTGCTTTGATTGGACTATTGAAACTAAGGTCTGACTCCAAAATGACACCATGATTACTGACTTGTTTTTTTGTCCCCTGGAATCAAGGTATGCACCTTGGGAATTTCGACTTTATTGCCAAATACAATGACCTCTGTCTTGCCGTTATTTAATTTTTGCTGCATCAAATTGTTAAATTCATCAATGCACAGGCACAGAGAGTCGATGGGTCTGTAGTCAATTGGCGATAGGGCTAGGTAAATCTGGATGTCATCTGCATAGCTATGGTACACAATTTGGTTGTTTTTCATAATTTGGCCTAGTGGGAGCATCTAGAGGTTGAACAGGAGCAGTGCAAGAATTGAGCCTTGTGTTACTCCATGTGTCATGGATGTCCACTCATAGTTACCTAACACCCTCCCTTCTAGATGTAGTGGTGTTGGCCTTAATAGGTTGGGTTTGGGTGCCAGGGGTTAAAACCACCACAGTTATTAAATTAAATTAAATTAAATTCAGTTATCCTTAACAAGACAGTCTGTGTAAATATAATAGACAAATAGTTATCTTATAAATTTAAAATAACACAAGGAACAGAAAGATAATGTTTGAACTTTTCTCTATTATTCAATCAATTCAAATCACAGTCAGACATTCATAACGTGACTCAGTAGTACAAAAAACTTGAACGCAGCGAATTATATTCTAGGCCCAGGAACATTTACCTTTTAATACCTTACAACATCAACAACAATGGGTGAGTATACCAAAATAAATAAATCAGTATTCATCAATGCCTTGTGGGTTATAATAAAATAAATGCAACAATTAAGAATTTCATATCAATGAAACAATTCTAATGAAGGCAAAAAAAATAAAATTATGAGACGTTGTTTCATAAAAATGGATAAAAAGGTCTTCAGGCTCAAAAGTTAAGGGGAAAAAAGGATGAGAAAAATCCTTGCCATACCAAAAAATAAACTAAAAACTCCAGGCACGATCAGTGTAGTAGTCTTTAGTTCATGCATATATACAAACAACAACAGTTAGACAAATTATTGACAAAACAATTACAAAACAATATTATTCTCTTACCAAATCAGCCGCTGAATTACTGGGCCAAGACAATCAGTTCAAAAAAATAAAGCACTTCTGTAGCGCAGCAGTCGAATCACCATATTTACAAAACAATAAAGGAAATGAATCGGCAACTCGAGCGCCAAATAAAAAGAAATTACATCCCTAAAAAATACCCTCCCTATAAACAAACAACACTGAGTATCCTCGATTAAACTGCAATACTCCCTGCTTAATTTAAAGAATGAAAGATACATCCATGCCCATCACCGACGCAATGCTACCCGACTGCGTGATCTGCTCTCACAACCAGGGATTTACAAGCACTCAAATTCAAATGCGGGACATCAACCCTGTCTAAGGTAAGAATTGCAAGCACCACAACTATAAAACACAAGCCTAGTACTTCGTCATTAAATGCGGAGTTGTGGCCGAGGCAACGCTCAAGCCACGACTCTCTGTCATACACCCGGCAGCATAACCTGGGATGACCTGCACACCCCGACAACAAAGGAGAGACAGCAGTCGCATTTGCGCTTCCTAAAATAACTTCCTCCCTGGTATCCCGTATGAACGCTCAACAGCGCCCTACCGGGAAAACAACTGGTCATAGAAAAAAACAATTGCTGACAACTGTCACACAATGCCCCCCCCCCAACCCCCAGGGAGAAAGGGCCTGTAGGGTTTCTGAGATATTACAAACTACAGATGATCATGAACAGAATAGTATTCCCAAACACCACAAAACATGTAGACCCTCCAGCAACAGAGTACATGATTATGAGAAAAAAAAGTACACTGACTCTAAAAATATGGAAAATAAGACAACCTGGGGCATAATGTTCTCAAAAACTATTAAAACCCTAGAAAATCTTAAATTCCTTACAAATTCTGAGACATCCCTCCACATATTTGGCCAAAAGGCAACTTCCTTTAGCCTTTTTTGTGTCTTACAATGGCCAAAGTGCCCACTTAGTGGGTTGGAGTGGTATGCCTCCAACATAGATTGTCAGAGGGTCGGAAGGACATACACTTGGAAATTAGTTCCTCTTATAGTATGACTCACTTTCCTGTAAACCTTGTCCTCTAAAATAACAAACCCAGAGTCAGAATCTTCCTGACTCCGTTTACTGTTAGCTAGGCTCTGGTATATTCTCTGGACCTCTGTATCCTTTCTGCTAAGCTGCCCAGATATCCTCATCAGAGAGAGGGAACAGTGAGACCAGACTATCTGGTGGCTGCCTATGTGTGTAGGTAGCTACTATAGGAGAAGAATCCAAGCTACTGACATGGGACAGGGCATCTGGGGCACTGTTAAGTTTTCCCTTGCAATAGTCTAGGGTGAATTCAAATTCTTGTAACCTTAAGGCCCAGTGAATAAGGCAAGAGTTTGCTTTTGTAGTATTGAACACCCAGAGCAGGGACGCATGATCAGTCACAACAACAAAAGGCTTCCCCTCTAGATAATGCCTCCACTTTTCAATCACCCAGACTACTGCTAAACATTCCCTTTCCGTGGTGGGAGTAATATTTCTCTGCCCCATTCAGGGTACGGCTCGCATATGCCACATACTTACTCATAAGCCTTTGAAATGTAGCTGGGGCATTTTTTAGGCCAAAAGGTAACACCTGGAACTCATATAAACCAAAGCGGGACACAAAGGCAGACTTAGCTACACTGTCTGGGTCCATTCCTACTTGCCAGTATCTGCTATTAAGATCAAGAGTACTAAACACACTGGCCAAAGGAACTCCCAAGATTTCACCCACAATAGGAAGGGGGAGTGCATCACTTTCACTAATAGCATTTAGTCGACGATAGTCAACACAAAACTGCTGCCCTCCCTCTTTTTTGGGGACCAATACAATAGGAGATGCCTAAGGGGAATGAGATGGCTGGATAATGTTTCATTTGAGCATATCGTCAATTTGTTCCCTGACTAATTCCTTTTTGTGGTCATACAAAAGAGTGAAAAGGACATGAGATTCTTTTTCTGGTAGACTACTTTCATAGAACTTGCTTTGTAATAGCTCTATAAGATTTAGGTTTGTATCCTCTTGAAAGCAATTTCCAGTAACCTCAATCTCTGACCACTCAAACTGAATAGGAGGAACAGAAGAATAAAGTGAAGCGGTAGGTCTACAATTCGCAGGTGGTTTGCAGTACCTCCAGGAATCTCCTGGGGTAATTGGTGGCTGGAAGGGGAAGACACGATTTTGCTGGTCTCCTAAGCAACTGTACTGCTGATCTTGGATATTAAGCTGCAAGCCAGTCAATGCTATGAAGTCCAAACCTAGCACCATTGAGTAGACAAGGTTCTGAGCTGGAAGGACTACTGTAGCGGCCTGGAAGTGCAACTCCAACAAGTAAAAATAAAATACCAAGAGGAGTAGTAGAATCGGCATTAGCTAAATAAAGTGGACCCCCATGCCATGCATCAAGCTGTTCCTTGTGCCTCTTCATCTTATTCCATAGGTCAACATGCAGTAATGTCTAGGTAGACTCAGTATCAACAAGCGCTTTTCCACTACAGTTCCTCACGGTTAAAGGAACTACTAACTGCCGCAGAAGAACTGTAGGGCCAATGCTCCCGTCCTGCTTACTACCAGGCTGTTCTTTTTGTCCAGGACACTGGGTATCATAGGTAGACACTGAGCCTCATTGCTGACTACAATACTGGAGTTATTTAGTACCCTGAGCCGGCCCACCAGAAATTTTACCACCCAAAGAAGCTTTTGAAATTCATTACATCTCCGACACAATAAACTTGGGGTCCTTCACACTTTCATTTGCTCCCTGCAACTGACTTCGCACTCTATCTTCCAATACCTCTTGATAATCTTCCGGAAGAAAGACAGCTAAAAAAGCCTTCTGAAACGCTTCCCATGTTTCAACTTTGAACCTCATAATCTCCCACCAGTCACAGGCAGAAGCATGGAGGACACTATGCATAGTTGCAAGTATCTCACTATTTGACATTGGTCTAAGAGCTAGGAAGTCTTTACATCTTTCTAAATACACTAGTGGATCAGTCTCATCTTGAACCCCTCCAAAAGACGGAAATACCATTTTAATAGGCAGCACATGGCCACAGGCCAAATTGGATGGAATGGCGGCATGTGCCAAAAAATCACTACTTTCACTACTATCAGAATGTGAAGGGTAATTTATGCCTACCTGAGAAGGGATAGCGTCAGGCTGTTCAGCTGCCTTACTGTCAAGGGGGTGGCTTTTTCGCACAAGGGAGTCAAGAGTAGTTTTTACGGTAAGTAGCTGCTGCTTCAGACTGCATACTTCTTCTTGCAACTCCTTACCACCTACACTATGTTCTTCTATGGCTGCTTTAAAAGAAAAAAGTAATGAGTTGTTAGCATCATCAAGCAGTTCCTTCAACTCACTATGTGACTGTTTTGAATTCCACTGGATGGCTTCAACTGTCCGATTAGCAAAGAATTGCATGCGCTCACTAATGACCTCTAAGAAACCAGTATTGGCCTTTTCAAATGCTGCCAATGTTTCTTTAGAAATATCAAAAGCACAAAGTTTAGTATTTTCCTCAAACCATTTCTTTTGCCAGGACGCAGTATCCACAAATACAATCTTAAGTGACTCAATTGCCTGAGCAAAAATAGTCAATTCATCTGCCTGCCTGCCTGAACTGATGAGAGGAACACCCAGGAATGGTTGTGCTGGACCTGTGTCATCATCTAACAACAACCGTTCAACATTCAGAGGGGTGGAGGGGCTATCATACAGTGGCCCCACACAACTCTCATCTACATGACCTGAACCAGCTGAGGACTGTCCCAGAGAGCCCTACCCAGTTTTCTAGTCTGTCTAGGATTGTATTGTGGTCGTTGGTGTCAAAGGCAGCACTGAGATCAAGTAATGCCAGCACTTATATTTTGCCTGAATCAGTATTTAAGCTAATATCTTTAAGTACCTTTTAGAGCGGCGTCTCTGTGCTGTGATGCGTATGGAAACCAGCCTGGAAATTGTCCAAGTAGCCATTCGTGCTTAAGAATTTGTTCAGCTGATTGAAAACCTATTCAATGATTCATGCCTATGAAAGGAAGATTTGAAATTGGTCTGTAGTTACCCAGATTGCTCTTTTTTTAGGAGGGGCTGAACAACTGCAGTTTTTAGGGACTTCGAAAACATGCCTGAAAGAAGTGACGCATTTACTATTTCTAAGAGATTGTTTTCTAGACAGTTAAGCAATTTATTTTTAAATGTGTGTCAAGATATTAGTTAAAGATTCACATTCGTATGTTTAACATAATAAATGGTACTTTTATTAAAAAAAAGTTTCCCAAAAAAAGGTAAGTTTTTGTAACATAAAAAAAAAAAAAAAGGAAACGTCGGTCAGTGCATTTACTAAAAGGCACTTTAATTAAAATAAAGTAAAAAATAAAAAATAAAAAAAAGTTACATTTTTGTAAGGTTTTTACAAAAACGTGTGTCGGTGTAATTACTGAAGTAGTTAAAAGATTCACATTCTTATGTTTAACATGTTGGAATAAATGGTACTTTAATAAAAAAATAAAATAAAATAAAATAAAGGTAGCAATAACATTGTTTTTGTATAGTATTTTTGTTTAATGTAAATTGGTGAGTTTCAGTGTTTACTCAGAAGTACTAATGGAACTGTTAAGGAACCAGAATTATTCAGTGGTATCAAAATTGTGGTATCAACATTTTTTCGATAACAATAGTGGTTTTTAATAATATACTATTTAATAATAGTACACTGTAACAAAAACAAGAAAAACTGCTGTTGACAGAGAGAAGACATGTAATTTTAAATTCTTAGCAGAAACCTTTTTGCCGAAGCAAGAAGGTGCAGATTGTTTATGTGACAATTTCTTAAACAGTAAACAAGGAGCTGAATGAGAAGCCGACAGTCTGTATCTGTGTTTTAGCTGCTGTATCCATTAAAATGCTTCTGAGCCTTTTGTGAATGTCTGGGATTTAACACAGCAGCTTCACAGCTCAGATGATGAGGATCAGAGATGTTCTGCCTGCAGAATCCTCATAGATCTGTACAGGGTGTAATCAGGGTTTTGATGCTTGATGTTGTGCAAATTTGTTTCTGCAACAGTTTGTGAAACTGACATGGGCTTTTGTGCTGCATGACAATGATATGATCCATTATTAGAACATGCAAAAGGGCCAGTGCTTTGAGAACTGTGTTTAGTTTGGGTTTCCCTGCTGTTTATTCCCATGATGCTTCGCTTAGGCTTAGTTTCAAAGAGCATGAATCTGGAGACTTATTTGAAGTTTGAGAACAAAGCCACTCAAAACAACTCATTCTCTGCCAAGAAACACATCAAATGTTGACAGTGGAAACTCTTTCAAAAGCACCCACGTAAGTGGCTAGGTGACAGGAGATACTTTTGGAAAGTCCTGCGGTGTGACATGCTATACTCCATGTCAAACTTTTTAAATAGCATTGAGCTAATTCTTTTATAATGATTGTGCGATATTTGTACTTTTAAAAATGTGTTTGTCACACCACAGGACCATTTATAAATAAAAAGTAGTGAAGATAAAAAGTGATCAAAAATGGCGAAGAACTTAAAAGAAATGGTGGCAACTTGCTGGACCCAAGATATATAATTATCCTTCTATTTTATAGCATTTTTGCTTCACGCTTTTTAAGTAAATTCAGCTTATGGTCATTTTATGTTAGCACAACTAGAAAACCTTATTCACACAAATGTATCAGTTCATTAAACTTTATTTACTTAAAAAGCTACAAAATGTCAAACAAGTAAGATTTAACAAACTAATAGCATGTTGTTTCAAATGAATATTTATAGTATTTCTATCTTATTTAATTGGCTCATAAAAAATAATGACTGAGGTCAGTCATTAAACTTGATTCCCTAAAGGAGTGCAGATAAAGCTGCACTTCAGCAATGCATATTCACATGCGCATGGAAAAATTACATGAATTGAACAGAATCCAACTTTACCAAAGGGAACACTAATCACCCTAATGGTGACTTTACACAAAACAACTAATTACAGTAAAACAACATCAGTAATACTAAAAAGAGCTCAAATCTCTATGAATTCTTATTAATAACTAATTAAATGCCCCATTAAAGGTGCAATATGTAACATTTTTCATGTAATATTTACCCTTTTTTTGCCAATGTGTGACCGGACTTCCTAGGTTGCCTATTAAAGCCTGTAGATTTTCATGCGAAGGGAGCGGGTCGCCTTTGCAAGGATGTGACGTTTTGCACGCTTCTGAGAGCCTTGCCTCAGTGCTTCTTTAGTGCGCTATTTAACAGTGTCAACAGACAGCCTGCAACACTAGATAACGTTATCTTAGAGATAGAATCCAGCAAACGGCCGGCTCCAAACACAACACCGACTCCTACACAAACTCAGAGTAAGCCAAAAAAAAACAAAAAAACATTTATGATGTGAAAACTAGAGTGAACATCGGCAGGACATTTGATTCCTGGAGGGACCTTCATTCGGTTTTGGGGATCAGAACTGACCCTGAATTGGCATTCTTCTTATTGGACAGGTAAACTTACATAACTGCAAAGCATGTGAAATATAGTGCCATAAGGATTGATCTGTGTAATTTTAGCTAACTTGATCATGCCTGCTAACGCTGACGAATTGCAAGCTACCTTGCTTCGTAACTTTCAAATAATTTCAACGATCTTCTCTTTATACTAAAAGTCAGGTATACTGATTCACAGTAACTGACATAATGTTAATCTGTAATTATTCAGCAAGGTAAACTACAATAACACATGAAATGAATTCTAGACAATGTTCAAGATAATGCAAAAAGCTCCATTCATTAGTGTAACATAACTTGGTTATACAGAAAATATATACATTCTATTATTATAAAACAATAGCGCATCGCTATATCAAAATGACAGTTATGATGGAATCACATCAATAATGAATTGTCAATATATTTATAATGTACAGTCTATTTTATAAACAGCTACTGTCATCATCCACAAAGTTTAGCTAACAGCTATTGATAAAGCTGGCTAGCTAGCTAACGCCGACATAGGCTGTCATATAAATGCAGTCAATGTATCATGCAAAAAAAGTGATTACTTCAAACTACAGTCTCGCATAGTCAGACCTATATCCACACTTTGTTTTGGCCCTGTTCCAGCACTGGAGAGTCAAATGTAATATACAGTCTCAAAGTTTGTAGTAAAACAATCATAACTGTGTAATTTTAATTATGCTACCTTATCTGTCATCATGATGCCGGTGAATCACGTTCAGTCTCTTTGTTTTGGTCATGCTTGCTCGCGTCCCTATGGAGTGTGTGCGCGAGATCACTAGCAACAGGCTGCAGTTCACTTAACAGCCACAGGTGTCATTAATAACAAGGGTTTCTGAATCTTACATATTGCACCTTTAAGTTCCTTTTGACCAAACAAACATGCTTAAAACATTCAAACGCAAGGGCTTATGGCTGTTCCCCATTACCTCAATTTTGTACTCAATCATTTGAGTTGGTAGTACTTAAAATCTTAATTTTATGGATTTTTAAGCCAAATCAGTTCAAGAAACACAATTATTCATTTACTTTATGTATCACTCTAAGGTCACCTTATAATAACCTTATAAAATTGCTTGACTACAATTCCTAATTCGTCTCGAAACAAATCTAGGAAAGTTTCCATCAGCATTACTAGTAGTGAGGATGAGGAGCACTCTAGAAACAATGAAGCCTCTTCCAGTACTTTTTTAGCACCCAGAAGGAAAACACACAGAGAGTGGAGCAAAAGAGAAAGAAGATGAGTAAGAGACCTACCCGGAGAGGGAGAAAGAAGCCTAGATCGCCCATATACACGGAGCAGGAACAGACTGAAACTGTGATCCATATCTCAGATGAACATCTTTCAGAGAACAGTATAAAAGTCTTATCCAAGGGGTTGTCATTTGCCCCGACATCTACTTCTAATGAATTCGATACAAAAATAGACCTTTTCCATTTCTATAGAAACTTGAATTTGAAAGTGTGGTATAAATCAAATCCTTGTCAAAGTCACAATACAAGTACAACTAAGTATGTTACTATGAGACCAGGCACTATCTTTAAGCCTAAATCCACTTTTTGTCCTTTGGTTCAAAATGCTACTTTGAATACTTTTGTAAAGAAGGTTAATTTTGATGTGGTGCAGCTTTTTAATGAGAAGAACAAGACATTTCATAACATTAATTTATCTAAAAAGGAAAATGAGGCCCTTACAAGTTTGATGAAAAATTATAGAATTGTCATAAAAAGAGCTGACAAAGGAGGTGCAATCGTAATTTGGGGTAAAAATATATACTGTACATAGATGAAACTAAAAGGCAATTGGAGAATACAGAATACTATCAATGGGTTACCTTTGATCCTACAGATATCCTTTAGTTGGAGTTGGAACATTCTCTGAAACAGGCTGTGGATAGTGGTTAGATTTCTGATAATTAACTTAAATTTGTATTCAATAATAAAAAATAAAAAGATACAATTAGCCTCATTTTATTTGCTCCCCAAAATATATATATATATATATTTTTTTTTTTAGAAAATCCTCCAGGTAGACCAGTGATTAGTGGTAATGGTAGCTTAACTGAACCCATTTCAAAGTATATTGACTATTTTATCAAGCCTTTTTTTACCTTCATTACCTGCATACATCAAAGACACTACAGATTTATTGAAAAAATTCAAGAATTGAATAACATTGGTATTTCTTCTAATCTAGTAATTATGGATGTAGAGTCTTTATACACTAACATTGAGCATGGATTGTTGGCTTTGGAATATTTTCTGAATACTAGACCTGAAACAGAGTTACCAACTTCAGGGTTCATACTGAATCTTACTAAATGAACCCTTAATAATAATAATATCTTTGTTTTCCAAGAAAAGCTTTTTAAACAAGTAAAAGGATGTGCTGTGGGCGCTTGTTACAGTCCTTCCTTCACTGGTTTATTCTTAGGTAAATGGGAACATGAATATGTATTGAATCCTAGAACAAATCACTTTCTAGATAACATCATCTGGTGGGGACATTACATTGACATTATCCTATTTTTCTTCGGGTTCAGAGGAAGATCTAGTATCATTTCACCAATATCTTAATAGTACCAACTCAAATGTTAAACTATCCCTAGAGTACAATAAGGAAAAGTTTAATTTTCTGGACTTTGAAATCAGTAAAGATAAAGATGGCTTTTTACATACATCAGTATTTAGGAAACCTACTGATAGAAATATGGTTCTTCATGCTAAGTGTTTCCATCCTCCTAAATTGATACAAAACATACCTTTTGGACAGTTTCAAAGACTGCGTAGGATTTATGACAAAGAGCAAGATTTTGAGGATAAATATAAGGACTTAGAAAAACGCATTTAAACAGAGCGTATAAGTTCGAAACTATCCAAAAAGCAAGAACATGTATGAAAAATATGACAAGGACTGATTTGTTTAAAAGGAAAACGAGATCCAAAACATCAAATAGTTTATTTTGTTACACAATATAGCACGATTGCTAAAAAGTCAAACGGATTATCTGCAAAAATTGGGGCATTATACAGAGTGATGATTTTTTAAGAGATACATTCCCAGACCTTCCAATGATAAGTTTTAAGAAAAGCACTACCTTAGGTGACAGATTAGTCATAGTTATCTACCACACACTCACAAAATCATTGCTTAGAGGTTGTTTTAAATGTCATCGTTGAGATCAATGTGATAATGTAGTACAAGGAAAAACTTTTCTAAATGGAAAAACGAATAAGATTTAAGATCCTCTGCCATTTTACCGTGTGCTTCGGGTAATTCCGCTTTTCTACTGTTTCAACTGCGTGTATTTTACCGCGCGCACCCGTTTTCTCTCTTTTTTCTTTTATTTTTCCCCCGCTTGTCTACATCTCGCATCTCCACTGCGTGGATTCGTTTTCTCCACTGTGTTTTACACAGATTATTACATCAATCTCAATCCACTGCTGATCAGGAATCACATCGATCTCAAACCCTCGCCGCTCAAAAACAACCATAACAACAACAACAACAATAAACAACTGCGGTAAGTCATGGCATCCTCTCATGTTATTTCTTCCTGGATTGCATGCCACATGTTTACTATAGCTTCTTCCATCAGCAGTGAGGGAGTCACATGTGATAAATGTAAGGAATTAGTCAGGCTGACGGAAAAGGTTGATGAGTTAGAGACACGCATCCGATCGCTAGTGGAGGTCAGTGAGAACGAGAAGCCAGTAGATACTGTTTCGGATAAGGGTAGAACAGCAAGCAACACACACTTTGGTTCCGGCTGTGGAGCCCCCGCAGCAGGGCATTTGGGTGACGTCTCAGCGGCATACTCGCTCAGAAAAGTGACACCATTCTCCCGTTCCTGTTAGGGTTTCCAATCGATTCTCACCACTCAGTGATGCACCCACTGAGAATCATTTTGAAAGAGCCTTAATAATTGGTGATTCTATTGTAAGGAACGTGGAAATAGAGATTCCAGCCATCATTGTTAAATGCATTTCCGGGGCTCTAACGTCTGACATCAGATCAAATTTACAAGTGCTGGCTAATGCTAAATGGAGATTTTCTAAAATTGTTATTCATGTCAGCACTAACGATGTCAGGCTTTGCCAGTTGGAGATCACTAAAGATAATGTTAAAGAGGTGTGTGAACTTGCGAAAACGATGTCAGACACTGTAATATAAAAAAATAAAAAAAATTATAATTGAAGATAAACATCATATAAAGATAGGGCTACTAAACATTAGATCTCTTTCAACCAAAGCACTAATTGTAAATGAAATTATTACAGATCATAGTTTGTATGTGCTCTGTTTGACTGAAACCTGGCTTAAACCAGATGAATATATTATTTTAAATGAATCTACTCCCCCAGGTTATTGTTATAAACATGAGCCTTGTCTGAAGGGTTGAGGAGGCGTTGCTACAATTTACAGTGAAGTTTTTGGTGTTACTCAGAGGACAGGATATAAGTTTAAGACTTTTGAACTAATAATGCTTAATGTGACACCATCAGATATAAATAAAAAATCTCTGTCGTCTTTTGCCCTTGCTACAGTACATAGATCACCCGGGCCATACTCAAATTTCCTTGGTGAATTTGCTCATTTTCTATCAGATCTTGTAGTTACTGTAGATGGAGCTTTAATTGTTGGTGACTTCAACATTCACATAGATAATGAAAATTACACATTGGGATTAGCATTTATTTATATTCTCAACTGTCTTGGAGTCAAACAAAATGTGACAGGACCAACTCATTGCCATAATCATACACTAGATTTAATTCTGTCATATGGAGTTGATGTTGATACTATAGAAATTCTGCTGCAGAGCGATGATATCCCAGATCATTACCTCGTCTCTTGTTTGCTGCGATCAGCTAATGTCACTCAATCTACACCACACTATCCTTCAGGTAGAACTATTCTTTCAACCACTAAAGATAGCTTCACTAATAATCTTCCAGAATTGTCTCAGAAAAGTCTAGAAGAACTTGATGTAATAACAGAAAATATAAATACAGTCTTCTCTAGCACTCTTGATACTGTCGCCCCCCTTTATAGTGTTGTCCCCAAAATTAGAGGTATTTCGTTGTGCATGGAAGGATAGTGTCTGTAACTACAGACATGCACTAAAAGCAGCCAGGTCAGTATATTATAGCAAACTCATAGAAAATAACCACAACAATCCTAGGTGTTTATTCAGTACTGTAGCTAAATTGGTTAGGAATGAAGCATCGACTGAACCAGATATTCTGTCGCAGCACAATAGTAATGACTTCATAATTTTCTTTACTGATACAATTAAAATAATCAGAAAAAAAATTGGAATTATGCAATCAACTGTCACAGCACCTCACAAAACAGTGTCTCATAATTTTCCTCACGAGCAGCTTCAGTCCTTCGCTGTCATAGGTCACGAAGAGCTAACAAAACTTAACAAAAAAATTAAAAGCCACAACATGTATGTTAGATCCAATACCAACTAAGCTCATAAAAGAGGCATTACCTGTAATCTCAGAACCTCTTCTTAATATTAACTCCTCGCTATCCTTAGGACATGTCCAAAGAAACTTTAAAATGGCAGTTATCAAACCGCTTATGAAGAAGCAACAGCTTGATCCTGGAGAACTGGCTAATTACAGACCGATTTCAAATCTACCATTTATGTCAAAAATACTAGAAAAGGTAGTGTTCTCCCAACTATATTCATTTCTACAGAGAAATGGTATTTATGAACAATTTCAGTCAGGATTTAGGCCCCATCGCAGTACAGAGACTGCACTTATCAGAGTTTCAAATGAATTGCTCATCATCTGACTGCGGCTGCATTTCTCTTCTAGTGTTTTTAGATCTTAGTGCTGCCTTCGACACAATAGATCACAACATTCTCTTGAATAGGCTGGAGAATTATGTTGGTATTAGTGGACTTGCATTAGCATGGTTTAGGTCCTATTTATCAGACCACTACCATTTTGTATGTGTAAACGAGGAATTGTCAAATCAAACAAAAGTTAAGTATGGAGTGCCACAGGGATCAGTTCTAGGGCCTCTGCTTTTGTCCTTATATATGCTTCCCCTGAGAGATATTATCAGGAATCATGGAATAAGTTTCCAATGTTATGCCGATGACACCCAACTTAATATTTCTTCTAAACGCAATGAAAATTCACAATTCTCCAAATTAGCAGGGTGAATCAATGAAATCAACATTTGGATGGCCAGAAATTTCCTTCTACTTAATTCCGCCTAAACAGAGGTACTAATTATTGGACCAAAAACCTCTAAAAATAAGCTGCTAAAATATAATTTTACTCTCTATGGATGTACTGTTATGTCGTCTTCTACAGCGAAGTACTTAGGTGTTATATTTGATGCCAATCTGTCCTTTGAAAATCAAATTTCCAATGCTTGTAGAACAGCATTCTTCCACCTCAGAAATATTGCTAAGTTATGACACGTGCTCTCTGTTGCTGATGCCGAAAAACTAATTCATGTGTTCATGACCTCAAGACTAGATTATTGTAATGCATTACTGGGAGGATGTCCAGCAAGTTCAAACTTCAATTGGTTCAAAATGCAGCTGCCGGAGTGCTGACTAGAACCAAGAAATATGATAATTTTAGCCCCATTTTATCGTCATAACATACAGGTGCATCTCAATAAATTAGAATGTCGTGGAAAAGTTCATTTATTTCAGTAATTCAACTCAAATTGTGAAACTCGTGTATTAAATAAATTCAATGCATACAGACTGAAGTAGTTTAACTCTTTGGTTCTTTTAATTGTGATGATTTTGGCTCACATTTAACAAAAACCCACCAATTCACTATCTCAAAAAATTAGAATATGGTGACATGCCAATCAGCTAATCAACTCAAAACACCTGCAAAGGTTTCCTGAACCTTCAAAATGGTCTCTCAGTTTGGTTCACTAGGCTACACAATCATGGGGAAGACTGATGATCTGACAGTTGTCCAGAAGACAATCATTGACACCCTTCACAAGGAGGGTAAGCCACAAACATTCATTGCCAAAGAAGCTGGCTGTTCACAGAGTGCTGTATCCAAGCATGTTAACAGAAAGTTGAGTGGAAGGAAAAAGTGTGGAAGAAAAAGATGCACAACCAACCGAGAGAACCGCAGCCTTATGAGGATTGTCAAGCAAAATCGATTCAAGAATTTGGGTGAACTTCACAAGGAATGGACTGAGGCTGGGGTCAAGGCATCAAGAGCCACCACACACAGACGTGTCAAGGAATTTGGCTACAGTTGTCGTATTCCTCTTGTTAAGCCACTCCTGAACCACAGACAACGTCAGAGGCGTCTTACCTGGGCTAAGGAGAAGAAGAACTGGACTGTTGCCCAGTGGTCCAAAGTCCTCTTTTCAGATGAGAGCAAGTTTTGTATTTCATTTGGAAACCAAGGTCCTAGAGTCTGGAGGAAGGGTGGAGAAGCTCATAGCCCAAGTTGCTTGAAGTCCAGTGTTAAGTTTCCACAGTCTGTGATGATTTGGGGTGAAATGTCATCTGCTGGTGTTGGTCCATTGTGTTTTTTGAAAACCAAAGTCACTGCACCCATTTACCAAGACATTTTGGAGCACTTCATGCTTCCTTCTGCTGACCAGCTTTTTAAAGATGCTGATTTCATTTTCCAGCAGGATTTGGCACCTGCCCACACTGCCAAAAGCACCAAAAGTTGGTTAAATGACCATGGTGTTGGTGTGCTTGACTGGCCAGCAAACTCACCAGACCTGAACCCCATAGAGACTCTATGGGGTATTGTCAAGAGGAAAATGAGAAACAAGAGACCAAAAAATGCAGATGAGCTGAAGGCCACTGTCAAAGAAACCTGGGCTTCCATACCACCTCAGCAGTGCCACAAACTGATCACCTCCATGCCACGCTGAATTGAGGCAGTAATTAAAGCAAAAGGAGCCCCTACCAAGTATTGAGTACATATACAGTAAATGAACATACTTTCCAGAAGGCCAACAATTCACTAAAAATGTTTTTTTTTATTGGTCTTATGATGTATTCTAATTTTTTGAGATAGTGAATTGGTGGGTTTTTGTTAAATGTGAGCCAAAATCATCACAATTAAAAGAACCAAAGACTTAAACTACTTCAGTCTGTGTGCATTGAATTTATTTAATACACGAGTTTCACAATTTGAGTTGAATTACTGAAATAAATGAACTTTTCCACGACATTCTAATTTATTGAGATGCACCTGTACATTACATTGGCTACATGTTAAATTTCGTTTTCAGGGTATATGCAGGTTCAAAGGATTGAATTTTAAGACTTTTTAAGGCCAAATAAAAGAGAAATTTATGATCACTTTCACAATAAATAAACAAATTAAATAATTAATTAGCAGGTAAATACAAAACCACTGAGGCTACTTGGATGTCTATGGACATGTTTATTTTTTATATTTTATTGTGCATTTATGTGTTTTCTTTTTAAAAATAATATAATACAACATTAAAACTCTAAATGAATTCATTATGAATGCATGTAGCCTAAAGTATGTAGCCTATATTGTGACCCTTCTCTTTAGTCACTTGTTTTCCAGCAAGACGTGACGCAATAGACCTTATTCACATTACCGCCATGTTTAATTTTTATTGGGAATGGAAACGAGGCTGTGAGGGATAAACTTACAGCCTCTTCAATAGCATGCACAGTATAAATCTGTAAAAAGCTTGAAGATCACATCTGATTTTCCACAACACATGTTGTCTGGAGTTTTTTGTTCTTTGTTCTTGAAAAGATATTTTTTTTTCAATGTTTTGTCTGTGGAAAGATCCAAAAACACTTTAAACTGCAGTACATCTCATCGAAGAGACTGTACATCTATCCCTCACAGCCTCGTTGTCATTCTCGTAAAAAAATAAAATATGGCACTGCTGTGAATAAGGTCTAGCATGTGCTGAATAATATTTATATTTTTTTTCTTGGCAGATACCTTTAACAAATACTTTAACATGTAGTTAATGGGCAGTTAATTTAAAAATGAAATTTCTGTCATCACTGCTCACCCTTGAGACTGTATGAATTTTTCTCTGCCATGGAACAAAAAAGGAGATGTTAAGCAAAACGTTTAGTCTCATTCACTGTCAGTGCATCTTTTATTCACTCAATGAAAGTGAATGGAGACTGGAACTCCCTAATAGCTCCTTTTGAAATCCACTGAAATAAGAAAATCATACAGGTTTGCAACAGCATGAAGGTAAGTGATGACAATTTTCATTTTTGTGTGAAATATCTTAAGTAAAAGTCAAAACTCGTCAGTTATCTTAAACATGGCTATTTAAAGTTGACAAGATGTATTGAAAATGTTAACAGATTAAATTATGAAAGAGAACTGTGCTGCATAATTAGTTATGATGTATACTGAAAACAGATTATATACTAAATATTAAATATAGATAATATATTTTCATATTATATATATTATTAATATTATAATGTTATACGGGTCAGGATATTATTGTTTTGTATATTATAAAAAATTTTAATTTTATTGGCTGATTCAGATGGCAGAGAAAATACCTGTATATGTCAGATGGAGCTCTAGAGAGATGGAGATGAGAGATGTAACAGGTGTAACTCTGCAGCTGAGTAGTTCTGTTAGCTTTACGGTTCTTGTCAAAGGTGACGGAAAATAAGGAAGCGCCACAATTTGAAAGGCATCAAAAGACCGCTCCAACCTCTTGTGCTTGCAGATTGCAACGTTGACAGCTTTGTCGATTATAAACAGGACATAAACATTATTGCACTTCCCTAAATGCTGGCTGCATGAGAGGGGGTTGGGGGGTTTGACTTGTGCAGATTCTGCAGTTTTAAGCATCTCCTCTATTCACGCCCCTAAATTTAAGCCCTCAGCGAACTAAATTTAAGACTTATTGTAATTTATTTAAGATATTTAAGGCTTTTTATGGCCATAAATGTAAAAAAAAAAGTAAATGTAAGACTTTTTAAGGACCCACAGTTTCCCTGGTATTAATTTTAAAATTCTGTTAACTACATATAAAGCTTTGAATGGTCTAGCTATTATGGCTTGTAAATAGTTCCTAGAATATCAAAATCCACAAAAGGAGGTAGATCCTTTTCCTATTTGGCGCTTTAACTATGGAATAGTCTCTGTATCACTGTTCGGGATGCAGACACACTCACTCAGTTTAAGTCTATATTAAAGACTACGCTAATATTATTCTATTTGTTTCCATGCCTCAGCCTCGGGATTCATATCCTGAGGTTATCAGACCCAGCCAGATCCAGCTCCGTTCCTGCTTGGTGTTGGACTCCACTGCTACGTGTCGCTGAGTGATGATGACAAACTACAGCCGGTGCTAGCCAGACATCACTTAATTCTTTTACGATGGACTTCAGAGGATGAACTGATGCCAACTTCAACTGTAAGACATTGGATACTTCATATGCCACTGCCTGAACCTTGGGCTTAGGATGGACCCCACCAAACCTCACCGAAATGACCTGCCGGTTTCTATTGATGGATTACACTCTTGAAATAGAATACACAGACTATCAATTAATTGCCAACAAAAGCCTTCATTAGCCAACTAACAAAGGACAATGCATCTATGTGAACTTCTGCAGTAAATCCAGGATGGACTTCAAAGACATAAGTCATTAATCTTGTAGTTCATAAAAAAATCTTTTTTTAAACACTGACCTTAACACTTAATATTGGCATTATATTCATGTTGTTTAGCCAGAGGGGAACTGGCCCCCACAGTGAGCCTGGTTTCTCCCAAGGTTATTTTTCTCCATTAACCAACATCTTATGGAGTTTTGTGTTCCTTGCCACAGTCGTCTTCAGCTTGCTCACAGGGGTTCTAAATACAAGTATTATTTATTTATTTAATTATTAAATCTGTATACACAATTAACAATCATATTTAATCAAACTACACAATGATCACTTTAAGACTTTATAGATATTACAGTTTCATTTTCTGTTTGTAACGGGGTTTAGGAAAGGAGGTGGTGGGAACTTGATCAACACTCAAGACTTTAAATATAACATAACATCAAACTGGAACATAATAACAGATGTCAACCACGAACACACACACAGCTCCGTAATGCCTGGTGATGGCACTGGACCTCGCCTCCTGGCGGACGGCAGCGAGCTCCCTGCCTCCCAGCAGATATCAGCAGCTGCTCCACCTCCCGGCGGATGGCGGCGAGCTCCCTCTCCCCCTGGTGGACAGTAGCGGCTCCTCCGCCCTCTAGGTACTGGCAGTGTCTTCTCCACTTCCTGGTAGACGGCAGCGAGCTACCCTGCCTCCTGGCGGACGGCAGCAGCTCCTTCGTCTCCTGGCAGACGGCAGTGGGCTCCTCTGCCTTCGGGCAAACCGCTCCAGTACCACCGTATCATACCTCCTTGGCGTTGCGATCCTCAGTCAGCAGTATGGGCTCTCTGACGGCACGTCTTCCTCCATTCCCAGGTTTCGGCACCAGTGTAACGGGGTTTGGGAAAGGAGGCGGCGGGAATCGGATCAACACTCAACAACACTTTAATTATAACATAACATCAAACTGGAACATAATAACAGACATTGACCACGAACACACACACACAGCTCCGTGTCTCTCACTCTCTGGCATCCCCAGCTTCTCCTCTTATCTCTCTCCCACTGATTGGGCTACTCGGCGCCAGGCGTGCACCCTCACGGCCCAGCCACGCCCTCCTCCTCGTCACACTGTTAATGCATGATTTTCTGTAAAGCTGCTTTGAAATGATGTGTGTTGTGAAAAGTGCTATACAAATAAAAATAACTTGACTGTCAAACACTTCATTAACTGTAAAACTACTCATGTTATCGACACATTGGAATGTCCACAATGTAAGCTTTTCTATATTGGTAGAACAGAAAGACGATTGCAAGACTGTCTGGCTGAGCATAAAAATGCCATTAGGAGGGGTAATGAAGAGTATCTTATGGCTAAACATTTTAAATTAATGCGCAACTGTAATCCATCTACTCTTAAAATACAAGGTATTGACCATAGTATTTCAATTAGGAAAGGTAAATAACAAAAACTTTTGGATATACAAGTTAAATGCTATGAAATATCCTGGATTGAATGAGGATTTGTATTTTAGTTCTTATTTATATTCTATATAGCATTCTGAGATGCTATTCTTCTCACCACAATTGTACAGGGCGGTTATCTGAGTTACCGTAGACTTTGTCAGTTCCAACCAGTCTAGCCATTCTCTGTTGACCTCTGTGGATGAGTTTTGCTTTTGGCACCATTCGGAGTAAACTCTAGAGACTGTTGATCAGCAGTTACAGAAATACTAAAACCAGCCCGTCTGGCAATAACAATCATCCATGCGATTATCTAATCAGCCAATCGTGTGGCAGCAGTGCAGTGCATAAAATCATGCAGATATGGGTCAGGAGCTTCAGTTAATGTTCACATCAACCATCAAGGGAAAAATGGGGAAAAAATGTGATCTTAGTGATTTGGACCGTGGCATGATTGTTGGTGCCAGATGGGCTGGTTTGAGTATTTCTGTAACTGCTGATCTTCTGGGATTTTCATGCACAACAGTCTCTAGAATTTATTCTGAATGGTGCCAAAAACAAAAAACATCCAGCAAGTGGCAGTTCTGTGGATGGAAATGCCTTGTTGATGAGAGAGGTCAAAAGAGAATGGCCAGACTGGTTCGAACTGACAAACTCTACGGTAACTCAGATAACCGCTCTGTACAATTGTGGTGAGAAGAATAGCATCTCAGAATATATATACTGTAGTGTATTTTTGTAAGTGTTTTTTGTGTATGTTTTATTTAGTGTATTATTTGTAATATTGTCTTTGAGAACAAAAACAAGTAACAATAGTGAATGTTTAACACTATAGTTAACAAGTTGATCATGTGACTTACTAAATTAGTGATATTAGTCTCACCTGTTTGAAGCTTGTTTGTTACTCTCCCTGAGGAAGTCTCATGCCGAAACGAGTAGGAGAGCTGTTTTAACTTCTGTATTGAGCCATGTGATAATGGTTATCCATATTTTTGTTTTTTAATTCATATTTTTTGTTGTACACATTAATGCAAATTAAGTAACGCTAAAATGTTATAAATGTGTATGTTTCTGGGTAGAACCGATTTATTTTTATATGTGATGTTACTGAGCCACAATTAGTTTTTTTTTTCTTCAGTGCACTTGATTTGACCATTACAGGTGTATTTCATTGGTTTGACCTGATGTCGTCAGGTTAATTGCCTTATGAAGCACATTTTTGTTACCTGTCAAAACATTTTGCAATAAAGTTCTGTCTCTTTTCTCACTGCAGAAACTGGCCAACTCTAAAGCACACACATCCAGATTCATCAGTGCTAGTCTACCATGCAACAAGTTTAAGAACCGACTGGTGAACATCATGCCCTTTGAGTCCAGCCGTGTGTGTATGCAGCCAATCAGAGGCGTGGAGGGGTCCGACTACATTAACGCCAGCTTTATTGATGGATACAGGTACGTATGTGTGCTTTCAGTGAATAAATCAGGTTTGTGCACCGTTCAGAACTGATTTGAGAATGCCTTTCAAATTCTGTTCAATTCCTGTATTTAAATTGAATTTGAAACAGGATGCAGAATTGTAATGCTAATTTGAATTAAGGAATTAGGATTCAAATGGAATCAAATAAAAAAAAATTATTGAAATTGCTTGAAATGTTGTTTTTAAAAATACATTTATTTTTTGAGTATTAATTAATCATACACGTGCTGTCAAACACTCAAACATGTAGTGTGTACATGTTAGACAAGTTATTGTATTTGTATAGTGCTTTTCACAATATAAATAGTTTCATAGCATCTGTTATAGAAATTAATGCATTAATTTAAGCAGAACATTATAGATGAAATATGTAGATTTTTTTTTTACTGTTTATATTCAGTATTTCATTATATTTAATCAATTAACATACTTTTTATGGACCATGATGGAATAGCACCTTTACCCCAAATTTATTTATTCCAAACAACATGAAAACCTTAAGCATACACCTAAAAAGTGATCTGTTTTCATTTACTCGAACAGTAAAGAAAAAAATACGTTACGTTGAGGAAAAAAATAGAGAAAGATGGATTACGAGTGTGAGAAGTGAGAAAGATGCCAAATTTACTGTCACTCCCTCACCAACAGTAATAGAAACCCCATTAGTGTTAATCTCGTCAACAAATTACTGACGAAAATATTCGTTGACAAAGGGTTTTGATTTTTTTTAAAGTTTGGTCTGTTACAGCTTGATACATGTTTTTGTCATTTTGCTCATTATTGTTGTCAACTAAAATGTTAATAAAAAAAAATGTGGGGAGTCACGTGACGCCATGCGAGGATCAGACGTGTGAACGGCGAGCTCTGCACACTTTGCTAGTTTTAACATTTTTAATGGCATAAACCGGTGAGATTCGATACACTCTGTTCCATAACTGTTCTAGGAGGACAATATGTCAAAGAATTAAAAATCATCAGGCTCTGGAGACATTAAAAGACACTTACGTGCTCAAGCTGACACCCCCGAGCAGGCCCCGAGCCTGGGAGTCGATTTAGTCGGAGAGAAGCGGGAAATGCGGCGAGAGATTTTGAACATGTCGGCAATGCTGTTGAAGGTCGTTGCTGACTTGGAGGATCTTGCTGTGATACGTCGATCGATCACTGCCATGGAGGCGAAATGTCAGAGATGTCGAGAAACGTATTGATTATCTGGAGTCATCAGAGAGGGAATCATCTGCTAATCCGCTAGCGACCAAGCTGTATTTGGAGCGTGTCTGGGAGAAGTTGGAGGTCATGGAGAACCGTAGCCGGCGGAATAACGTCCATATTGTCGGAATTCCTGGGGCCGAAGAGGGTCAGGATATGGTGAAATTCCTGGATGGGCTCCTTCCGAATCTGCTTGACATAACAGGCCATAAACTGGAAACTGAGCGAGCTCACAGGGTTCCTTCTCGGTGAGCCGCGGAGGGAGACAGGCCCCGATCAATTCTGGCCAAATTTCTGAGATCATCTGATAAAGATCTTGTGTTATGTGAGGCGAGGAGTAAAGGAAGACTTTCTTGGAAAAACCACAGCATTTTCTTGTTCCCAGACTTTGCGAATTCTACAAGAGAGAAACGTGATCGATTCAAGGAATGCAAGAAACTTTTACATCAATGGAAGGTCACTTTTGCACTGATATTCCCGGCCAAATTGAGAATAGATGCTAAGGATGGCTGTAAAACATTCACATGCCTACAGCAAGCGATGTCCTTCATAAAGTCAATGGAGTAAGTCATCTTGTGGTACTCACGTTGCAGCTGAGTGGACTGGCTTACTGAACAAAGAAATACTGAAAAAAAAAAAATTCACTTGTCTGTTCGAGGAAACTGAGCGCTTTTTTTTTTGTCTTTTTGTGCTGGTTCCACCTAGCGGCTGGAGTTTGTTTTGTGGAGTAACACACCTTCGGGACAGTTTTGTGGATGAACGTACACGTTCTTTTGGTTTATTCCGCCTATTGGCTGGAGTTTGTTTTATAGATGATCTTTTGCCGTGTAATTCTGTCTCACAAAATTTGTATATAAACACTGGACTTGAGTAATCCAACGGCAAAGTTGTCACGGGGGTTCTTGTGGGCGTTCATGGACTGTTTGAGTTTAGAGGGATGGACAAGTTAATGTGCGCGTTTTTCTTTTTTCTGTTTGTTTGGTTCTGGGGAAAGTTCAGGTTTTGATTATTGCACTAATGTTGGAATGTGGTCTTTATAATCCTGTTTATGACATGATTTATTTTTTCTTATATGTCAAAATGTCAATTGTTAATATGAGTGGATTGTCTCTCTCCACGTGGAATGTGAATGGGTTGGGGCACCCCATAAAAAGAAAGAAGGTTATTTCTCTTCTTAAGCGTAAGAAATATGATATAGTTTTTTTTTAAGAAACGCATCTTTCCCCACAGGAAGCTGAAACATTTGGGAAGATATGGGGTGGACATGTTTTCTTTAGTGCTGGCTCAAGTAAGAGCAAGGAAGTCATTACACTGATAAGTAAACGTCTACAATTCAAATGTCTCAAACAGATTAAAGATAAATTAGGAAGAGTCATTATTGTTTTAGCTGAAATTCAGGGGCAAAGTCTTATTTTGGCTAATATTTATGCACCTAACGTTGATGATCAGGGCTTTTTGATAGATCTTGAAGGGATGTTGCAAGCCGCTGGCACCCTTCATGATATAATATTGGGAGGAGGCTTTAATCATTTGATGGACTCAGTCCTTGATCATAGTGAAGCAAAAGTGTGCAAGCCCACTAGAGCAACATTGACGCTTCACAGGATGTGTAAAAAAAAAAAGAGACTTTTGAACCCATCTGGGAGGGACTCATCAGTCCATAAGATTTACTCTAGAATATTTTTTTTTAAATATCTAAGTCCCTATGGAGAAATGGAAATCATATAGTTGGCACTTTAATGTATCCCTTTTGCAAAATCCTGAATTCCAACAAATGTTAAAGGCTGAAATCAATGTCTATATGGAAACCAACTGGTCCTCAGTATCCTCTGTGTGTGTGGCTTGGGAGGCACTTAAGGCGGTTCTTAGGGGCCGGATCATACAGTATGCCACATTCACCAAAAAATCCAAAGCACAAGAACTCGTGGAATTGGAAGAGAATATTAAAAGTGCCGAGGCAGAACTGAAGCACCGAATGTCGTCTAATGGTCTCAGAGAATTGACCCGATTGAAATACAGATATTATACTATTTTGTCATGGAAGGTGGAGTTTTTACTATTTAGGGCAAGACAGCCATACTTTGAGTCGGGGGACAAGGCAGGAAAACTTCTGGCTAGATATATAAAACAGAGAGAGTCTTTTTCTACCATTCCCACAGTGAAATCTGCTGGTGGTGAAATATTTACCATGGCCATTGATATTAATAACGCTTTTAAAGAATTTTATCTTGATCTCTATAGTTCCATGTCTTCATCTACTGATGAGGATATTAGAAACTTTGTGGAACCATTAGAACTTCCCAAACTGATGGCTGAAGGCTCCGGGGCCATACGGCTTTGCAGCTGAATTTTTTAGATCTTATGCTACAGATCTTGCTCCATTTTTGCTATAAGTTTATACGGAATCATTAAAGAATGGAAAGCTTCCGCCAACCATGACACATGCCCGGATCAGTCTGATTCTTAAAAAGGACAAAGATCCAAGCGAGTGTAAGAGTTAATGTCCAATTTCCCTGATCCAGTTAGAAGTTAAAATATTGTCAAAAATATTGTCTAACCAATTAAGTAAAGTTAAGACATCTCTTATACAGATAAGGTGGGGTTTATTCAGGGCCGTAACTCTTCTGGTAACATTAGTCGTTTCATTAATGTCATGGGGGCAGTGGCGAACGACCAGACTCCGGTCGCTTTGGCTCTGACAGCGTACCGCCTGATAACGGCTTTTCAGCCAGGCGCCTTCCAGTGACCCAAACAGGGCATTAAGTATTTGGGTATTTTATTCCCAGCAGAATAAAATACTTAAACATTTGTGTGATTTAGTTAGTGTTAATTTTGAATAAAAAGGCTTTTGAGCGATGTGGGTAGATGGGCTTCATTACATTTATCTATGACTGTGAAGGTTAATGTTATTAAAATTAATTGTATTACAAAATTCAACTACCTGCTACAGTCTCTCCCTTTAGATGTTCCCCTCTCTTATTTCAAGCATTTGAATAGCATAGCGAAGTCCTTCATTTGGAATGGTAAACATCCCAGATTACATTTCAGTAAGTTACATAGGCCGATTGACAAAGGTGGGCTAGGCTTACCCAAGATTTTGTTTTATTATTATGCATTCGGTCTCAGGCATTTGGCTTATTGGTCGCTCCCACCTGAGATAGCCCCTCCCTGGTTTTGTATTGAACAGGACATTCTTGCCCCTATTTCACCATTACAAAGCCTTTCTATCAAACTAACTAGAGAAGTTACACCCCGTTATCTCGCATTTGCACTCGGTATGGACAAAATTGTCCAGAGTGTTTAATTTATTTAAAATGTAGCCTCGAGCATATGGCTGAACCCAAAATTATGTATTAATAAATCCCCTTTCTGCTGGTCAGAGTGGATTGTGAGGGAGGTTAATACGCTTGATGACCTATATGAGAGTGGAGTGTTGAGATCCTTTGAAAATATGGTTCAACATTTTGGGATTCCCAGGTCTCAGTTCTTTAGGTATTTACAGCTGCGCCACCTGCATTGTCATGGGAAGGGAGAGGGTCGCTTTTGCCGGGAAATTTCCAAAGAATGTGACGTTTTGCGCGCTCCCAAGAGCCTTGCCTCAGTTCTTCCGCTATTTAACAGTGTCAACAGACAGTCTGCAACACTAGGTAACGTTATCTTAGAGATGGAATCCAGCAAACAGCCGGCTCCAAATACAACACCGACTCCTACACAAACTCAGAGTAAGCCAAAAAAAAAAACATTTATGATGTGATCATGGTCGAGCGAAAACTAGAGTAAACATCGGCAGGACATTTGATTCCTGGAGGGCATTCGGTTTTGGGGATCAGAACTGACCCTGAATTGGCATTCTTCTTATTGGACAGGTAAGCTTACATAACTGCAAAGCATGTGAAATATAGTGCCATAAGGATTGATCTGTGTAATTTTAGCTAACTTGATCTTGCCTGCTAACGCTGACGAATGGCAAGCTACCTTGCTTCTTAACTGTCAAATCATTTCAACGATTTTCTCTTTATACTAAATGTCAGGTATGCTGATTCACAGTAACTGACATAATGTTAATCTGTAATTATTCAGCAAGGTAAACTACAATAACACATGAAATAAATGCTAGACAATGTTCAAGATAATGCAAAAAACCCATTCATTAGTGTAACGTAACTTGGTTATACAGAAAAAATATACATTCTGTTATTATAAAACAATAGCATATCGATATATCAAAATGACAGTTATGATGGAATCACATCAATACTGAATTGTGTCAACATATTTATAATGTACAGTCTATTTTATAAACAGCTACTGTCATCATCCACCAAATTTAGCTAACAGCTATTGATAAAGCTGGCTAGCTAGCTAACACCGACATAGGCTGTCGTATAAATGCAGTCAATGTATCATGCAAAGAAAAGTGATTACTTCAAACTACAGTCTCGCATAGTCAGACCTATATCCACACTTTGTTTTAGCCCTGTTCCAGCACTGGAGAGTCAAATATAATATACAGTCTCAAAGTTTGTAGTAAAACAATCATAACTGTGTAATTTTAATTATGCTAACTTATCTGTCATCATGATGCTGGTGAATCACGTTCAGTCTCTTTGTTTTGGTCATGCTCGCTCGCATCCCTATGGAGGGTGTGCGCGCGATCACGAGCAACAGGCTGCAGTTCACTTAACGGCCACAGGTTCAATAATAACAAGGGTTTCTGAATCTTACATGCTGCACTTTTAAAGGAATAGTTCACCCAAAAATGAACATTTACTGATAATTTACTCACCTTCAGGCCATCCAAGATGTATCTGAGTTTCTTTCTTCATCAAAACAGAATTTAAGACTTTTGGGATTTAATTTCAGGCCTCCTCCTCTAAACAATGCAAGTGAATGTACTCCATATTTTGACGGTCCAAAATGCATATTTAGGGTGCATCAAAATAATCGACATGACTCCAGTCGACAAATAAAGTTCTTCTGAACGCAAACGATTGATTATTTTGAGAAACAAAACAATACTTATATACTTTTTAACTACAAATGTTCGCTTCCATACATCTCTGAGACGTGCGCTCATGAGAGGGATGACGTAAGCTCGTTGGTAAGGTCACGCGTCACGTGGCGGAGTCAGGAAGTGCGTAATTGTTTACATCGTCTTTTTTTATTATTATTTGGAAATTATTTTTTATTTTATTTTATATTGTTTTGAAATTGTTTTGGACTGTTTTGGTTTGTGAACGGCGCTTGGTCTGTGCTCTGTGCAAGTTTCTTTTGTAAACAATGACGCGCTTCCTGCCTCCTCCACGTGACGCGTGACCTTACCAACGGGCTTACGTCAGCCATGAGCACGCGTCACAGAGATGTACGGAAGCGAACATTTGTAGTTAAAATGTTTTTTGATGAAGAAACTCAGATACATCTTGGATGGCCTGCAAAAAACCTGTTTGGGTGAAGTATTCCTTTAATATAGGGGATAAGTGGGGGCCTGGGTAGCTCAGCGAGTATTGACGCTGAATACCTCCCCTGGAGTCAAGAGTTGGAATCTAGGGTGTGCTGAGTGACTCCAGCCAGGTCTCCTAAGCAACCAAATTGACCTGGTTGCTAGGGAGGGTAGAGTTACCTGGGGTAACCTCCTAGTGGTTCTCGCTCTCAGTGGGGCGCGTGGTAAGTTGTGCGTGGATCGCGGAGAGTAGCGTGAGCCTTCACATGCAGAGTCTCTGCGGTGTCATGCACAACGAGCCATGTGATAAGATGCGCAGACTGACCATCTCAGAAGCAGAGGCAACTGAGACTTGTCCTCCGCCACCCGGATTGAGGTAAGTATTCATGAAACCACGAGGACCTACTCGTGGGCATTGGGCATTCCAAATTGGAAGAAAAGGGGATAAAAAAAAAAATATATATATATATATATATATATATATATATATATATATATATATATATATATATATATAGAGAGAGAGAGCGAGAGAGAGAGAGAGAGAGAGGATAAGTACATAAAGAATTGGGTCCTGGCCAGTGTTATGATAGGTAGACAGGTTATTCTTAAGGGATGGAATTTGGCTGGAGCGCCCTCATTTTGAGAGTGGTGCACCTAGATGGGCAGGGCAGCGGCATTTGAGGAGATGTCGTATAGAAGGCTGGGCAACCTGGGTCTATTTAATAAAAAAATGGGGCAGTTATTTAGCCTATAGGGCAGCTCGGGGAGGGGCAGTGGAGAGTGATGCGTAGTTTTAAATGTGTACAACCTTATTATTTTTTGGAAGTATACTTTTCATGTTTTTTTTGTTGTTTTTTTTTTGTGTTTGTGTGTCATTGTCAGTTTAACTTTTGACCACTGGGGTGTAAAATCGCTGTGACTGTGAACGGCGCCTGAGGAGAATGATGAGGAAGTTGGATTTAGACATCTAACCACTTCAGAGATGCATTAAGTTAGTTTATCTCTAAAAACCTTCAACTGACACCTGCGGGTCTCACAGCAGGGGTCAGCACATGAGTGCTAGAAACATCTACTAGTGTCCTCGCACAGCTAAATGTGTCATAGCACATGTGATGTAAACTTATGTGCTGTGTGGGCCTGCCTAAAATATGCTTCTTTCTGTTGTTCCACCACCCAAGGCTGTCAGCAAGTAACATCAGCTTCTGTCTTTCTCTCTGTCTGTGTTTCTCACTCTCTTTTACTGATTTTGTCTACATCTTCTCCATGCAATGTTTCTTTTCTCCCACTGGGTCTTTATCTCACCCTCTGTATGTCTGTCTGTCTTCTCATGCTTTTCGGACCTCACCTATGGAGTCACAGAGCCCCCTGCAGTCAGTGTAGTGGAATCGCACCTCTTTAAGTCCTTCCACATCACTTCTAACTCTTAACGCATTATTCAGGGCCTCTGCCATCATGCAAAATTTTTGATTTACAGAAAATTAGTAAGATGTCTTTGGAAATGTCATATCAATTTCCATTGTGAATATATACATTTTTCTTGTTTGTTCTGCTATAAAAGATTACATTGACTAAATATTGCTCTTTTTGATTGTTTGTGTAGAGTAAAACTTGTACTGTACACAAGTCAGCATCAGTCTATCCTTTTTAGCTCTTATTGGAGTCTATAATATTACTAAGGATGGTTGTCTGGTAACACTTTACAATAATTTATAACAATAACATTAGTTGACATAAACTAATAATGAACAATACTTTTACAGCACATATTAATCTTAGTTCATGTAAATTTCAAAATACACTAATACTATTTAATAATAAAAGTTGTAAATGTTAACATTGGGTAAAACTGAATGATTTTATTTTCATAAATCAACATTAACCAAGATTAATAAATGCTGTAAAAAAAGATAAATTTGTCAAAATTAGCTTGTGATAGCTAATGCATAAAACTCCTGTTAACAAATACAACCTTATTATAAAGTGTTTTTTTCTTGTATGACTTAATTCGGGGGGTTGGGGGGTCCCTGATATATATAGGGATAGTTCACCCCAATATATGTATATATATATATATATATATATATATATATATATATATATATATATATATATATATATATATATATATATATACACACACCAATCAGCCACAACATTAAAACCACCTGCCTAATATTGTGTAGGCCCCCCTCATGCCGACAAAACAGTGCCAACTCACATCTCAGAATAGCATTATGAGATTATATTCTTCTCACCACAATTTTACAGAGCGGTTATCTGAGTTACCATAGACTTTGTCAGTTCGAACCAGTCTGGCCATTCTCTGTTGACCTCTCTCATCAACAAGGCGTTTTCATCCTCAGAACTGCCGCTCACTAGATGTTTTTTTGTTTTTGGCACCATTCGGAGTAAATTCTAGTGAATGTTGTGCGTGAAAATCCCAGGAAATCAGCAGTTACAGAAATAATCAAACCAGCCCATCTGGCACCAACAATCATCCATGCGATTATCTAATCAGCCAATCGTGTGGCAGCAGTGCATAAAATCATATATACGGGTATATAATCAGATACTATTAGAATGCTTTTCTGAGATGTGGATTGGTGCTGTTTTGGCGGTACAAGAGGGACCTACACAATATTAGGCAGGTAGCTTTAATGTTGTGGCTGATCGGTGTGTGTGTGTGTGTGTGTGTGTGTGTGTGTGTGTGTATATATATATATATATATATATATATATATATATATATATATATATATATATATATACACACACAGTTGTGCTCAAAAGTTTGCATATCCTTGGAGAATTGGTAATATATGTACGGTTTTTAAAGAAAACATGAGTGAGCAGGCAAAACACATTTATTTATGGGATTCATATTCAACTGTAGGTTATAACAGAATGGCACAATCATAAAACAAAACATGGCAACAAAGAAAAAAATAAAATGACCCCTGTTCAAAAGTCTGCATACCCTTAGTTCTTAATACTGTGTATTACCCCCTTTAACATCAATGACAGCATGCAGTCTTTTGTAATAGTTGTCTATGAGGCCCCAAATTCTTGCAAGTGGTATTGCTGCCCATTCATCTCCAGGTCATGCAAAGTCTTTGGTCGTCTTGCATGAACCACAGGTTTGAGATCTCCCCAGAGTGGCTCGATGATATTAAGGTCAGAAGACTGTGATGGCCACTCCAGAACCTTCACCTTTTTCTGCTGTAACCACTGGAGGGTCAACTTGGCCTTGTGCTTAGGATCATTGTCGTGCTGGAAAGTCCAAGAGCGTCCCATGGCAGCTTTCGTGCAGAAGAATGCAAATTGTCTGCCAGTATTTTCTGATAACATGCTGCATTCATTTTGCCATACATTTTCACAAGATTCCCCGTGCCTTTAGAGCTCACACATCCCCAAATCACCAGTGAGCCACCACCATGCTTCACAGTGGGGATGGTATTCTTTTCACTATAGGCCTTGTTGACCCCTCTCCAAACATAGTGCTTATGGTTGTGACCATAAAGCTCTATTTTGGTCTCGTCACTCCAAATTAGTGTGCCAGAAGCTGTGAGGCGTCACGGTGATGTCGGGCATATTGTAACCGGGCTTTTTTGTGGCATTGGCGCAGTAAAGGCTTCTTTCTGGCAACTCAACCATGCAGCTCATTTTTGTTCAAGTATCATCATATTGTGCTCCTTGAAACAACCACACCGTCTTTTTCCAGAGCAGCCTGTATTTCTCCTGAGGTTACCTGTGGGTTTTTCTTTGTATCCCGAACAATTCTTATGGCAGTTGTGGCTATAATCTTACTTGGTCTGCCTGACCTTGGCTTGATAGCAAGAGAGCCCCGAATTTTCCACTTCTTAATAAGTGATTGAACAGTACTGACTAGCATTTTCAAGGTTTGGAAATCTTTTTATATCCTTTTCCATCTTTATAAAGTTCCATTACCTTGTTACACAAGGCTTTTGACAGTTCTTTTCTGCTCCCCATGGCTCAGTATCTAGCCTGCTCAGTGCATCCACGTGAGAGCTAACAAACTCATTGACTATTTATTCACAGACACTAATTGCAATTTAAAAAGCCACAGGTGTGGGAAATGAACCTTTAATTTACATTTAAACCTGTGTGTGTCACCTTGTGTGTCTGTAACAAGGTCAAACATTCAAGGGTATGTAAACTTTTTATCAGGGCCATTTCTGTTATTATTATGATTTAAAAAGAAGCCAAACAACTATGTGATAATAAATGGCTTCATATGATCACTATCCTTAAATAAAAGACAGTTTTTTTTTGCATTATCAGTCATATTTTCAAAATCAATGCCAAAATTTCACAATTTCTGCCAGGGTATGGAAACTTTTGAGCACAACTGTATATATACACACTACCGGTCAAAACTTATGAAACACTTGACTGTAATGTTTCTCATGATCTTAAGAACCTTTTGATCTGAAGGCATATGTATAAATGTTTGAAATTAGTCTTGTAGACAAAAATATAATTGTGCCACCATATTAATTTATTCATTATATAACTAAAATTTAAAAAAAAAAAAGTTTTCGAAATTGATGACTTGGACCAAATAATAAAGAAAAGCAGCCAATAAGTGCCCAACATAGATAGGAACTCCTTCAATACTGTTTAAAAAGCATTCCAGGGTGACACCTCAAGAAGTTGGTTGAGAAAATGTCAAGAGTACATTTCTGAAAATTCTAGGCAAAGGGTGACTACTTTGAAGATGCTAAAATATAACACAGTTTTGATTTATTTTGGATTTTGTTTAGACATAACATAATAGTTCCATTTGTTATTCCATAGTTTTGATGACTTTACTATTATTCTAAGATGTGAAGAAGAAAAAATATATATAATAAAGAATGAGTAAGTGTTTCAAAACTTTTGAGACATCGTTTGTGGATGGGTCTTGTCCTCACTGCGAGAACATGACCATGGCAACGTTGCGGTCGCAGCTTGCCTTCATGAGAAAGCAAGCCACCCCAGCGGCTCCCTGCCTCGGTTCTTCTACCTATGGGTATGAGGCCGCGGCAGTTAGCACTGGGGGCGATTTGGGGACCTCAGTGGGAGCACCTCCGCCGGGTATCCCCACCCACGGACCTCCCATTCCTCAGCACGCTCGCTTGGCTATGCAATTCAGTTCGCCAGGCGTCCGCTTCACCTCGGTGAAGGGCGAGAACGCCGCGACCTTGCGCGCGGAAATTGCTACCCTTCTACGGAAGGGTGCAATAGAGCCTGTCCCTCCGGCTGAGATGAAGAAGGGGTTTTACAGCCCCTACTTCATCGTACCGAAGAAAGGCGGTGGGTTGCGGCCAATCTTGGACCTGCGAGTACTGAACCGGGCTTTGCACAGACTCCCGTTCAAGATGCTAACGCAAAAACGCATTCTAGCGAGCATCCGGCATCAAGATTGGTTCGCGGCGGTAGACCTGAAGGACGCGTACTTCCACGTCTTGGTTTTACCTCGACACAGACCCTTCCTGCGGTTTGCTTTCAAGGGCCGGGCGTACCAGTACAAGGTCCTCCCCTTTGGCCTGTCCTTGTCCCCTCACGTCTACACGAAGGTCGCAGAGGCAGCCCTTGCCCCACTAAGGGAAGTGGGCGTTCGCATATTCAACTATCTCGACGACTGGCTAATCCTAGCTCACACTCGGGACGTGTTGTGTGTGCACAGGAACCTGGTGCTCACACACCTAAGCCAGCTGGGGCTTCGGGTCAACTGGGAAAAGAGCAAGCTCTCCCCGGTTCAGAGCATCTCTTTTCTCGGCTTGGAGTTGGACTCAGTTTCGATGACGGTGCACCTCACGAACGAGTGCGCACAGTCAGTGCTGAACTGTCTGAAGGCGTTCAGACGGAAGACAGCGGTCCCACTGAAACTTTTTCAGAGGCTCCTGGGGCATATGGCATCCTCAGCGGTGGCCACTTGGGTTGATGCATATGAGACCGCTTCAGCACTGGCTTCAGACTTGAGTCCCGAGATGGGCATGGCGCCACGGGACACATCGCGTGGTCATCACGCCAATCTGTTGATGCCTCTTCAGTCCTTGTACCGACCTGACATTTCAACGGGCAGGGTTCCCCTAGAACAGGTCTCCAGGCGCGTCGTGGTTACGATGGTCGCCTCCAAGATGGGCTGGGGCGCCGTATGTAACGGGCACGCAGCCGCTGGCTCCTAGACTGGCCCGCGGCTACGTTGGCACATCAACTGCCTCGAGTTGTTGGCAGTACTTCTCGCCCTGCGGAGGCTTCGACCATTGATCAAGGGCAAGCATGTGTTGGTTCGGACAGACGACACGGCAACGGTGGCATACATCAACCACCAAGGTGGCCTACGCTCCTGTTGCATGTCACAACTCGCCCAACGTCTCCTCCTCTGGAGTCAGCAGCACCTCAAGTCGCTGCGAGCCATTCACATCCCGGGCGACCTCAACACCGCAGCGGATGTGCTGACACACTCAGGGGAGAGTTGAGACTCCACCCCCAGGTGGTCCAGCTGATTTGGAGTCAATTCGGTCAAGCACAGGTAGACCTGTTTGCTTCCCGGGAGTCCTCCCACTGCCCGCTTTGGTACGCCCTGACCAAGGTACCCCTCAGTATAGATGCGCTGGCACACAGCTGGCCCCCAGGACTACGCAAATATGCGTTTCCCCCAGTGAGCCTACTTGCACAGAACCTGTGCAAGGTCAGGGAGGACTAGGAGCAGGTCGTCCTGGTAGCACCCTACTGGCCCACCCAAACATGGTTCTCTGACCCTCACATTCCTCGAGACAGCCCCCCCCCCCAGTGAATTCCCCTGAGGAAGGACCTTCTTTCTCAGGGATGGGGCACCATCTGGCACCCACGACCAGACCTCTGGAATCTCCATGTCTGGCCCCTGGACGGGACGCAGAAGACCTAAGTGGCCTACCACCCGCGGTGGTAGATATGATCACTCAGGCTAGGGCTCCCTCTACGAGGCGCCTGTATGCCTTGAAGTGGTGTTTGTTCGCTAAGTGGTGTTCTTCCCGACGCGAAGACCCCCAGAGATGCGCAGTCAGATCGGTGCTTTCCTTCCTGCAGGAGAGGTTGGAGGGGCAGCTGTTCCCCTCCACCTTGAAGGTGTATGTAGCCGCCATTTCGACACATCACGATGCAGTGGATGGTAAGTATTTGGGGAAGCACGACTTGATCATCAGGTTCCTGAGAGGCGCTACGAGGTTGAACCCCCCCAGACCGTGCCTCATTCCCTCATGGGATCTCTCTGTAGTCCTTTGGGGACTACGGGGAGCTCCCTTCGAGCCGTTGGAGTCAGCTGAGCTTAAGGCACTCTCCTTGAAGACTGTCCTCCTGACTATGCTCACTTCCATCAAGAGGGTAGGGGAACTGCAGGCGTTCTCTGTCAGTGAAACGTGCCTGGAGTTCGGCCCGGGCTACTCTCATGTGATCCTGAGACCCCGACTGGACTATGTGCCCATGGTTCCCACGACCCCATTTAGGGATCAGGTGGTGAACCTGCAAACGCTGCCCCAGGAGGAGGCAGACCCAGCCTTGGCATTGATGTGTCCGGTGCGCGCTTTAAGCATCTATTTGGATCGCACGCAGAGTTTTAGAAACTCTGAACAGCTCTTTGTCTGCTTTGGCGGACAGCGGAAAGGAAGCGCTGTCTCCAAACAGAGGATCGCCCATTGGATAATTGACGCCATCGTGATGGCATATCATGCTCAGCACATGCCGTCCTCCGCGGGGCTATGAGCCCATTCTACCAGGGGTGTGGCGGCCTCCTGGGCCCTGACCAATGGCGCCTCTCTTGCAGACATCTGCAGAGCAGCGGGCTGGGCAACACCCAACACCTTTGCGAGGTTCTACAATCTCCGGGTTGAGCCGGTTTCGTCCCGTGTTTTGTCAGGTATGAACAGGTAAGTTCCAGGACAGGTGGCAGGGTGTACCGCTTGCGTATAGCGCCTTTCCCTCCCTTGAGGTGAAGATGTGCACTGTTGATGCCCAGTAGTGTTCACAAAGTGGTGATCCCTGGATGGCTTTCCTCCTTAGCCCTGTGACAGATGAGATTGCGGAGAAACTCTCTGCCGGCCCAGTACATGTGCCCTGTACTGGGGTAGGTGCTCCACATATGCTGGTTACCCACAGGTGACCCCATGTGATGTATATTTGCCACTAAATCATTTCCCTGTTGGTAAACTGCATCTTCCTTGGGCAGAGGTTCCTCTGCCCCCGGTCACTGTGTTTGTAGAGTTCCTCCCCTCTCGGGTAGGACCTACCATGCGACTTCTCCACTTGACATACTTCCGACAAGACTCGGTAAGGCCATGTGACGTAATTCCACTCAAAATACCCCCCCCCCCCCCTCACTGGGCGGGGTGTGGTCTCCGTGGTGTCTTCCCTTTGGGAGTGACACCCCCCTGACGTAGACATTTATGGGCCCCCAGTCGGTTAACAAATTCCACTCTTTTTGGGGAGAAAAGAGACTTGTTCCCGAAGGACCGTTCGACGCCCATAAGAGCGTTGGGGGAGGTTACGTGACGGCCTGGTGCACTGGCTATGTGGCACACAGCGGTCTGCCCATCTCGCACCGCCAGTCCACATAACACAGTTCAGCTAGTTGTGCCGTTTTGTATAGGGACCCCTAGTGTCACTACATCAACACAACGTCGAGTGAGTGACAGATAGGGAACATCCTGGTTACTTTCGTAACCTCCGTTCCCTGATGGAGGGAACAAGATGTTGTGTCCCTCTTGCCACAATGCTGAACTACCCGCTGAAATGGCCGGGACCTGGTCTCGTTTCCTCAGCACAAAACCTGAATGAGTGGTTGCATACCAGCTCCTTTTATACCCGTATGTCCGGGGGAGTGGCATGCAGATTCCACTCGCCAATTCCCATTGGCCTTTTTTCAAAGATCAGAGGTGTTTGGGGCTCCCAAGAGTGACCCCTAGTGTCACTACATCGACACAATGTCTCATTTCCTCCATCAGGGAACGGTGGTTACGAAAGTAACCAGGGCGTTCCCTCACAATAAATAACCATGATATTCATAGTGAAACCATAGTAATAATACAGGAAAATGGTAAAACTATGGTAAAAAAAAAAAAAAAAAAAAAATATTTTGTGGTTACTATGTATGATAGAGAGCCTGTGAGTCAGTCTCCATCACAGGATTTTAATGTCTAAAGGACGTATTTGTTGTTTTACTCATCATTTTGCTATATTTATTGGGGTTTTGCTATTTTAAAGGGGTCATGACATGCCTTTTTTTTATTATTTTAATGTTCTTGAATGGCTAACTTATAGTAAGTACAGCACAAAAACAGTCATATATTTGTAAAACATGATAATTTTCCACTCTCATTCTGGCCTTCTGTCAGAAATGTTCAGTTTTGGTGCTCCTCTCCTTTAAGACTTGACAGTAAATGCCCACTTTTATGATTGGCTTGACTTACCTGCTCTCTCATTGCCATCTCACTGCTCACCGCTACTGGGCGGGGCTACGGAAGTAATAAGGTAAATTAGGCATTACCAAATGTCTACCACAGTGTGACATCACAGTGTGGAGGAAGTAGAAAATAAGTCGTTTTGGCAGCTTGGTTTCAACTAATGCTCTTTTTGCAGTGAGGAGGAAGTTTTGAGTTCTGAAACTTACAGTATGTTTTTATAGTACAATGACCTCTTATATGTCAAATTTTCTGTTTTTTGCAAGTGTGCGTAAATATTTGGAAGCGCCCACCTGTGGGAACCACTTATTTTAGCTATTTAAAGAGATCTTTACTGTTTTATTTTGCAAATGTTTTTATCTGTCCTACTTATTGTAGTAATTAGTGTTTGTTTTAACTCTGGCCTCCATAGTTCAGGAAGGGGAGAAGGTTCTGCTCTTAGTACCAAAAACTGTCTAGCTTTTAGACTGTTTATTTGTATTTTTTATTTTATTTTATTTTTGTCTGTAACCTTGGTTTTATGTTTGCTTTTAAACACTATTTATTTGCACATTTTGTACCTCTGATGAAATGAACATCTTTTTGGAATACCATTCCTTCTACATGGTGTGATTCTCCTTGTGATTGCCTTGGTCCCTATCACGCTATATGGTCCCTATATGGTTTTATTACAGTAACCATGGTTTCCTCCAAAAAAAACATGGTTAGCCTACTACAGTCATGGTAACTACAATATTACTTTAGTAGAACCATGGTTTCCACCAAAAAACGTGGTTACTACAATCACAGTTACCACAGTATTAGGATATTAAAACCATTGTAAATGTATTGCAAGGGAATGCAAAACTATTGTTTTAAATCCCTCTCTGTCCTCTAATGAGCTCCGTAGGAATGACATGAGGGTGAGTAAATAATGACAGAATTTTCATTTTTTGGTGACTTATCCCTTAAAGCAATCAGATCTCAGACCGCTTTCTCTGAGTAAATGTGTGTTTGTTGTTTGTGTATTTAAATGGTATCTTCACGTGTTGTGTTCCTTCAGGCAGCAGAAGGCATATATAGCCACACAGGGTCCTCTTGCTGAAACCACAGAAGACTTCTGGAGAATGCTGTGGGAGCACAACTCCACCATCATAGTAATGCTGACAAAGCTCAGAGAGATGGGACGGGTGAGTTCACACTTATTCACACTAGAGCTTCTGGTGCCGACCAGAGTCTGTTCGACATTGTTTAGTTCATTTAGTTGGTGTAAAAGCTGTTTTCCAATTACAGGTGCTACTACTCTCATCATTTTCCTGTCAAAAAAAAAAAAAAACATTCAAAAAGAGATTTTCAGAAAGGATGGGTGGAATTAAACTCACGTTGGGACAGAGCAATGAAAATAATGTAAGTAAAGTGTGAAAAGGCCCTTACAAGCATGTGTTTTTGCGCTCTACAGGAGAAGTGTCATCAGTACTGGCCTGCCGAGAGATCTGCTCGATACCAGTATTTTGTCGTGGACCCCATGGCTGAATACAACATGCCGCAGTACATCTTACGAGAGTTTAAAGTCACAGACGCCAGGGTAGGTTTCGCCAGAATGTTATAATGGAACTCGAGCTGTGCTGTTATTTTTTTTACAAACGTTCTTTAAAACACTCTTCCTCTCGCTCTCTGACTCAGGATGGCCAGTCCAGAACGATCCGCCAGTTCCAGTTCACTGATTGGCCGGAACAAGGTGTGCCAAAGACAGGAGAGGGCTTCATTGATTTTATTGGCCAAGTCCACAAAACCAAGGAGCAGTTCGGACAGGATGGACCAATCACTGTTCACTGCAGGTGAGAACAAACAAACACTGTTATTTACGTGTGTATTTGAAGCAGTAGGGCTGGCCGATATATAAAATATTTAAGATATATTCACGATGATTTTGCTGGGATTAATTATTTTAGGAATAATCTTGTTATTAGACTAGTTGTGCAATCCTTCCTTGTCTCGCGACTTGCAAGTAGGATACTGTTAAAACAGAGATGTTTTAATATACACTACCATTTTTTTGTTTTAGTTTTTTTGGGGGGCGGGGACATTTTCACAATCATTGTTCGCCTAAGATGCATTAAATTGATCAAGAATTACATTAAAGACATTTACAATGTTACAAATGACTATTTTTATCAAAAGAAATGCTGTATTTTTTAAACTTTCTGTTCATTCAAGAATCATCTACTTGCAGCAGTGTAAGTGTTTGGCATGTACTGCTCATTGAAGCTGCTAGTTTAGGACCTGTGATGTGCTTGTCTCCTTGTTGTTTTGCACGTGTGCCATCCACTTCCTTCTCTTATATTGGTTAGATCTAGTTTGATATCTTTAAGAAGTAGTGCATGGAAAGTCCTTCATCTCTCAAAAAATAAAAATAGATTGATGAATTTCAAGAGAAAGTCTTTTTGGCCATTTTTAAAACCAAAATTTGACTTAAGTGTAAAACAACTTGTAAGAAATCCAAGTGAACTCAATACTTCAGCAACTAAAAAAATACAATCTATTGCAATTTCCACACTCCAGTAAGTAGCACAATCCATTCTAATAAGACAGGTTTATTGGGTACTAAATTAGCACATTAGAATAATTATAATTTAGGGATTAGACAGTATATTCTTAGTAGACTGAACTTCTGAAAATGCTTTGAAAAAATATACTGTATATATATACAGTATACTGCATACAGTATATATATACTGTGTATACATACATTATATATAAAAATCCAAATAACTTCACAGATCTTTATTGTAAAGGGTTTAAACAATGTTTTCCATGCTTGTTCAATGAACCATAAACAATTAGTGAACATGCACCTGTGGAACGGTCATTAAGACACTAACAGCTTACAGACAGTAGGCAATTAAGGTCACAGTTATAAAAACTTAGGACACTAAAGAGACCTTTCTACTGACTCTGAAAAACACCAAAAGAAAGATGCCCAGGGTCCCTGCTCATCTGTGTGAACGTGCATTAGGCATGCTGCATGGAGGCATGAGGACTGCAGATGTGGCCAGGGCAATAAATTGCAATATCCGTACTGTGAGACACCTAAGACAGCACTACAGGGAGACAGGAAGGACAGCTGATCATCCTCGCAGTGGCAGACCTCGTGTTACAACACCTGCACAGGATCGGTACATCCAAATATCACACCTGCAGGACAGGTACAGGATGGCAACAACAACTGCCTGAGTTACACCAGGAATGCACAATCCCTCCATCAGTGCTCAGACTGTCCGCAATAGGCTGAGACAGGCTGGACTGAGGGCTTGTAGGCCTGTTGTAAGGCAGGTCCTTACCAGACATCACCGGCAACAACGTCGCCTATGGGCACAAACCCACCTTCGTTGGACGTTGGTTTGTACAGGACTGGCCAAAAGTGCTCTTCACTGACGAGTCGTGGTTTTGTCTCACCAGGGGTGATGGTTGGACTCGCGTTTATCATCAAAGGAATGAACGTTACACCGAGGCCTGTACTCTGGAGCGGGATTAGGTGGAGTGTCCGTCATGGTCTGGGGCGGTGTGTCACAGCATCATCGGACTGAGCTTGTTGTCATTGCAGACAACCTCAACGCTGTGCGTTACATGGAAGACATCCTCCTCCCTCATGTGGTACCCTTCCTACAGGCTCATCCTGACATGACCCTCCAGCATGACAGTGCCACCAGCCATACTTTTCGTTCTGTGCGTGATTTCCTGCAAGACAGGAATGTCAGTGTTCTGCCATGGCCAATGAAGAGCCCGGATCTCAATCCCATTGAGCACATCTGGGGCTAGAGCCATTCCCCCAAGAAATGTCTGGGAACTTGCAAGTGCCTTGGTGGAAGTGTGGGGTAACATCTCACAGCAAGAACTGGCAAATCTGGTGCAGTCCATGAGGAGGAGATGCACTGTAGTACTTAATGCAGCTGGTGGCCACACTTTTGATTTTGACCCCCACTTTGTTCAGGGACACATTATTCCATTTCTGTTTGTCACATGTCTGTGAAAATTGTTCAGTTTATGTCTTAGTTGTTGAATCTTTTTATGTTCATACAAATATTTACACATGTTAAGTTTGCTGAAAATAAAAGCAGTTGAAAGTGAGAGGACGTTTATTTTTTTGCCGAATTTATATATATATATATATATATATATATATATAAAACAGTTAGTTCCGGTCCTTGAATCTGATTGGACGAGAGACATTCCATGAGCACTGATGGTCTGATCTGCTTCACTGTGTGTGTATCACTCCGCTTGTGTTTGTGCAGTTCTAAACTAAAGTGTTAGAGCAGTGCAGATGTGTTAAGAGCTACTGTTTGTCTTTTTTGTTTGTTTGTTTTTTACATTACATATGTTAGCCAGCAGGTGGTGGCAAAAGATCATTTTTATGTGCAATATGAGCCAGTTAGGTGACGCAAAGTGAATCCACGTCAGCAAGTGTTTACAAACAGCACTATATGATCGCTTGTATTACTACTACTAAAGCTAGGAAATAGCTTTAAATGGCTTTAAACTGACAATTTCAGCATTACGGCTCATCACAGCTGAGAGACACAACAGACTGATTAATTACACAAACTGAAGGCGCTTACCTGTTATCGGACTTTCCACATTGGAGCAGACACACTGTTTAAAATGGAGGACATTGCGGTTTCTGTAGTGATTGGCTCTTGCACACCGGCTACCGCGAAATAGGGAGAAATACCCCTGCTTGGACGGCTATTTTTCCACTGAGAAAGCTGATCTTCAGAAAGCTGACAGCATCTCTGCTTGGGAGTGGCAACAGTTGATCGCACACGCTCCGTTTCTCTCTCTCTCTCTCTCTCTCTCTCTCACACACACACACACACACACACACACACACATCCATCCATCCATCCTTGTTTATCCAATAACTTGTTAGAAACAGCACAAGCCATGATACAATTTCTGAAGTGAAATTTTTGAATTACTAACGAAGGCTTGGACACATCATTTGTTTTGAACCAGCAACGACAGATTCTGATCCGCCGCGTAAGAAAGTAGTTCCATGCACAAATGTGTTTTTATGACCGACTCAATTTTTCTTCATTTTTTTAAAATGTACTTGTTCATTGAACTGTTGTATATAAGCAATATCACACTCGCAATCGTGCTATATGGCCCTAAACCACCTGTGATTACCTACGGCACATGGCATGTGGCCTCATGCCTGTGGCCGAATTACAGCAGTGCTGATGTAGGGCCATATCGCACTCTTGCACATGTGATATTGCTTATATACAGTGGTGTGAAAAAGTGTTTGCCCCCTTCCTGATTTCTTATTTTTTTGCATGTTTGTCACACTTAAATGTTTCAGATCATCAAACAAGTTTAAATATTAGTCAAAGATAACACAAGTAAACAAAAAATGCAGTTTTTAAATGAAGGTTGTTATTATTAAGGGAAAACAAAATCCAAACCTACATGGCCCTGTGTGAAAAAGTGATTGCCCCCTAAACCTAATAACTGGTTGGGCCACCCTTAGCAGCAACAACTGCAATCAAGCGTTTGCGATAACTTGCAATGAGTCTTTTACAGCGCTGTGGAGGAATTTTGGCCCACTCATCTTTGCAGAATTGTTGTAATTCAGCCACATTGGAGGGTTTTCGAGCATGAACTGCTTTTTTAAGGTCATGCCACAGCATCTCAATAGGATTCAGGTCAGGACTTTGACTAGGCCACTCCAAAGTCTTCATTTTGTTTTTCTTCAGCCATTCAGAGGTGGACTTGCTGGTGTGTTTTGGATCATTGTCCTGCTGCAGAACCCAAGTTCGCTTCAGCTTGAGGTCACGAACAGATGGCCGGACATTCTCCTTCAGGATTTTTTGGTAGACAGCAGAATTCATGGTTCCATTTATCACAGCAAGTCTTCCAGGTCCTGAAGCAGCAAAACAGCCCCAGACCATCACACTACTACCACCATATTTTACTGTTGGTATGATGTTCTTTTTCTGAAATGCAGTGTTACTTATACGCCAGATGTAATGGGACACACACCTTCCAAAAAGTTAAACTTTTGTCTCATCAGTCCACAGAGTATTTTCCCAAAAGTCTTGGGGATCATCAAGATGTCTTCTGGCAAAAATGAGACGAGCCTTAATGTTCTTTTTGCTCAGCAGTGGTTTTCATCTTGGAACTCTGCCATGCAGGCCATTTTTGCCCTGTCTCTTTCTTATGGTGGAGTCATGAACACTGACCTTAACTGAGGCAAGTGAGGCCTGCAGTTCTTTGGATGTTGTTGTGGGGTCTTTTGTGACCTCTTGGATGAGTCGTCGCTGCGCTCTTGGGGTAATTTTGGTCGGCCGGCCACTCCTGGGAAGGTTCACCACTGTTCCATGTTTTGTGGATAATGGCTCTCACTGTGGTTCTCTGGAGTCCCAAAGCTTTAGAAATGGCTTTATAACCTTTTCCAGACTGATAGATCTCAATTACTTTCTTTCTTATTTGTTCCTGAATTTCTTTGGATCTCGGCATGATGTCTAGCATTTGAAGATCTTTTGGTCTACTTCACTTTGTCAGGCAGGTCCTATTTAAGTGATTTCTTGATTGAGAACAGGTGTGGCAGTAATCAGGCCTGGGTGTGGCTAGAGAAATTGAACTCAGGTGTGATAAACCACAGTTAAGTTATGTTTTAACAGGTGGGGCAAACACTTTTTCACACAGGGCCATGTAGGTTTGGATTTTGTTTTCCCTTAATAATAACAACCTTCATTTAAAAACTGCATTTTGTGTTTACTTGTGTTATCTTTGACTAATATTTAAACTTGTTTGATGATCTGAAACATTTAAGTGTGACAAACATGCAAAAAAATAAGAAATCAGGAAGGGGGCAAACACTTTTTCACACCACTGTATATATATATATATATATACACACACACACACACACGCTGGCAGCCAAAAGTTTGGAATAATGTACAGATTTTCCTCTTGTGGAAAGAAATTGGTACGTTTATTCACAATGTATAGTCAGGACATTAATAATGTGAAAAATTACTATTACAATTTGAAAAAAAATCTGAACTTCTTAAACTACAACAAAGTGTTCTCATCAAAAAATCCTCCACGTGCAGCAATGACAGCTTTGCAGATTCTTGGCATTCCAGCTTTCAGTTTGTCCAGATACTCAGGTGACATTTCACCCCACGCTTCCTATAGCACTTGCCATAGGTGTGGCTGTTTTGTTGGGCACTTCTCATGCACTGTACAGTCTAGCTAATCCAACAAAAGCTCAATGGGGTTAAGATCCATAACACTCTTTTCCAATTATCTGTTGACCAATGTCTGTGTTTCTTTGCCCACTGTATCACATGGTGACAAAGATCTTACTTTTTGGAGAAAGTTCCTCTGGTCTGATAAAACAAAAATTGAACTTTTTGGCCATAATGACCATCGTTATGTTTGGTGGAAAAAGGGTGAGGCTTGCAAGCCAAAGAACACCATCCCAACTGTGAAGCATGGGGGTGGCTGCATCATGTTGTGGGGGTGCTTTGCTGCAGGAGGGACTGGTGCACTTCACAAAATAGATGACATCATGAGGAAGGAAAATTATGTGGATATATTGAAGCTCAAGACATCAGCCATGAAGTTAAAGCTCAGTCGCAAATGGGTAATGACCCCAAGTATACCTCTAAAATTGTGGTAAAAAGGCTTAAGGACAACAAAGTCAAGGTATTGGAGTGGCCATCACAAAGCCCTGACCTCAATCTGATAGAAAATTTGTTGGCAGAACTGGAAAAGCGTGTGCGAGCAAGGAGGCCTACAAACCTGACTCAGTTACACCAGTTCTGTCTGGAGGAATGGGCAAAAATTCCAGCAACTGATTGTGAGAAGCTTGTGGAAGTCTACCTAAAATGTTTGATCTAAGTTAAATGATTTAAAGGCAATGCTACCAAATACTAACAAATTGTATGTAAACTTCTGAACCACTGGGAATGTTATGAAAGAAATAAAAGATGGAATAAATTATTCTCTCTACTAATATTCTGACATTTCACATACTTAAAATAGTGATCCTAACTGACTTAAGACAGGGAATGTTTTCTACGATTAAATGTCAGGAATTGTGAAAAACTGAGTTTAAATGTATTTGTCTAAGGTGTATATAAACTTCTGACTTCAACTGTAAACAATATAATGCCTTCTAAAGCCACTCTTTGTTTTGCCTCAATGCTTCAGTGCAGTCATCTGCCACAATAATGTAATGCATTTTAATTATCTGAATTACTATATCTATAATATATATTTATAATTATTTAAATATAACTATTTATAATTATTTAATCATTATGTTTAGATTTTTTGTTATTTGAAAACCTCTCTCACCAAATATTTATATATGCGATTAATTGTGATTAATTTGATTAATTAATCAGCATATCATGTAATTAACTCTATTAACAATTTTAATCGATTGACAGCCCTAGTAAAAGTACATGTAGGTAACACGGTTCTCTGGAACACTTGATTCTAAATGGTCAAAAAGTTTTGCATAAATTATAATGACCAATAAACTGTATAGTTGACCGCTGTCCCTGCAACCAATCTCCGATAGTGTGTTCATTTCATGTCTGCAATCTCTTTCTGGTCACATAATTAAATAACTTAAACTCAAATCAATATTTCACCTCCATTTATTTACTTGTGTGGCAAGTAGCCATGTAATATACAGGATTATTTATGGTTAATCGGCCATTACCACAAAATAAACCCCTTCATGGTGATACAAGACCCCTCTGCTTAGGGTCAGATTGTTACATAGAGTTGTGCTCAAAATTTTGCATACCCTTGGAGAATTGGTAATATATTTTTAAAGAAAACATGAGTGAGCAGGCAAAACACATTTATTTCTTATGGGATTCATATTCAACTGTAGGTTATAACAGAATGGCACAATCATAAAACAAAACGTGGCAACAAAGAAAAAAATGAAATGACCCCAAAAGTCTGCATACCCTTAGTTCTTAATACTGTGTATTGGCCCCTTTAACATCAATGACAGTGTGCAGTCTTTTGTAATAGTTGTCTATTAGGCCTCAAATTCTTGCAGGTGGTATAGCTGCCCATTCATCTTGGCAAAATGCCTCCAGGTCATGCAAAGTCTTTGGTAGTCTTGCATGAACTGCACGTTTGAGATCTCCCCAGAGTGGCTCGATGATATTAAGGTCAGGAGACTGTGATGGCCACTCCAGAACCTTCACCTTTTTCTGCTGTAACCACTGGAGGGTCAACTTGGCCTTGTGCTTAGTGTCATTGTCGTGCTGGAAAGTCCAAGAGTGTCCCATGCGCAGCTTTCGTGCAGAAGAATGCAAATAGTCTGCCAGTAATTTCTGATAACATGCTGCATTCATCTTGACATCAATTTTCACAAGATTCTCCGTGCCTTAAGAGCTCACACACCCCCAAAACATCAGTGAGCCACCAACATGCTTCACAGTGGAGATGGTATTCTTTTCACTATAGGCCTTGTTGACCCCTCTCCAAACATAGCGCTTATGGTTGTGACCATAAAGCTCTATTTTGGTCTCGTCACTCCACAAATTACAGTGTGCCAGAAGCTGTGAGGCGTGTCAAGGTGTTTTGTGGCATTGGCGCAGTAAAGGCTTCTTTCTGGCAACTCAACCATGCAGCTAATTTTTGTTCAAGTATCATCGTATTGTGCTCCTTGAAACAACCACTGTCTTTTTCCAGAGCAGTCTGTATTTCTCCTGAGGTTACCTGTGGGTTATTCTTTGTATCCCGAACAATTCTTCTGGCAGTTGTGGCTGAAATCTTTCTTGGTCTACCTGACCTTGGCTTGGTATCAAGAGATCCCCGAATTTTCCACTTCTTAATAAGTGATTGAACAGTACTGACTGGCATTTTCAAGGCTTTGGATATCTTTTTATATCCTTTTCCATTTTTATAAAGTTCCATTACCTTGTTACGCAGGTCTTTTGACAGTTCTTTTCTGCTCCTCATGGCTCAGTATCTAGCCTGCTCAGTGCATTCACGTGAGAGCTAACAAACTCATTGACTATTTATACACAGACACTAACTGCAATTTAAAAAGCCACAGGTGTGGGAAATTAACATTTAATTGCCATTTAGACCTGTGTGTGTCACCTTGTGTGTCTGTAACAAGGTCAAACATTCAAGGGTATGTAAACTTTTGATCAGGGCCATTTTGGTGATTTCTGTTATCATTATGATTTAAAAAGGAGCCAAACAACTATGTGATAATAAATGGCTTCATATGATCACTATCCTTAAATAAAAGACAGTTCCCTATCTGTCACTTAATCGACATTGTGTCGATTAAGTGACACTAGGGGTCACTCTTGGGAGCCCCAAACACCTCTGCTTTTTTGAAAAAAGGCCAATGAGGATTGGAGAGTGGAATTTGCATGCCACTCCCCCGGACATACGGGTATAAAAGGAGCTGGTATGCAACCACTAATTCAGATTTTCTCTTCAGAGCTGAGCGGTTCTATTCATTGAGCTGAATTCATCCGCCGAGTTCATTCACCTCTCTCTGCTGGATTTTACGGCGCATTTCAGCGGCTTCTCCACTGGTTTGCAGAGAACGCCCCTGGGCGCTTTGGCAGAACATTTAAAAGAGTATATTCTAAAAGAGTATATTTTCTTTTTGAAAGAGCGGCACACATGGAACGTCTTTTTAAAGACGTGTCTTTTTAAAGATGCCTTTCCGTTTGTGTGTTATTCCTGGTTGCGGTCTTTATCTCTCCACTTCCGACGGCCACGATCGCTGTCTTACTTGTCTGGGCACTGCCCATGTGGAGACATCGTTTGTGGATGAGTCATGTCCTCATTGCGAGAACATGGCCATGGCAACGTTGCGGTCACGGCTTGCTTTCATAAGAAAATGTTTTTGGGGACATCAATTGGACAACCTCCGCCGGGTATCCCCCCACGGACCTCCCATTTCCCAGCACGCTCACTTGCCCCGATCGGGCTCTCGCACGGGACCGGTGGCTCGTCTCAGCGCCAGTTCGACTTCTCGTTCGGAGCTCCGGAAGACAATGAGTTATCGAGCGCAGCATCGGAGAGCGGGCTCATCCAGTCTGACGCAGAGGCTTCGGCTCGGCTTCCTCTTTCGGGAACGGTTGCCCAGCCTCACACCGACGTGGAAATGACGGACGTGCTTTCCCGGGTGGCTGCGACTGTCGGGCTAGAGTGGAACCCTCCACTCTCCCCTGAACCCTCGCTGCTCGACGATCGATTCCTGGGCACTGGGCGCAGGCCACGCCCCACCCCCGTTCCTTTCTTCCCGGAAGTGCATGAGGAGCTGACATGATTGTGGGAGGCACCTTTTACTGCAGGGTCCCGGTCTTTCAGCTCCCCCGCTCTCGCTACCCTCGATGGCGGAGCGGCCAGGGGGTATTCGGTGATCCCCCAGGTGGACAAGGCACTCGCGGTGCACTTGTGTCCGCAGAGCGCCGCCACCTGGCGCGGGCGCCCGAAGCTCCCGTCCGAAGCCTGTAGGTTTACGTCGTCCCTGAAGGCTAGAGCCTACAGTGCCGCTGGACAAGCCGCCTCCACCCTGCAAGCCATGGCTCTCCTGCAAGTACACTAAGCCAAGGCGCTAAAAGAACTGCACAAGGGTAGTTCTGACCCAGGATTGATGCAGGAACTGCGTTCGGCGACCGACCTAGCTCTCCGGGCGATGAAGGTCACGGCATGGTCTCTCAGGCAGGCAATATCCACCCTGGTGGTCCAGGAGCGCCACCTTTGGCTCAACTTTGTCGAGATGGGAGAAGTGGACAAGGCATGGTTCCTTGACGCCCCCATTTCCCAGGTTGGCCTGTTTGGCGACACCGTCGAGGACTTTGCCCAGCAGTTCTCGGCGGTGAAGAAGCAGACAGAGGTTTTACAACATATCCTGCCCCAGCACTCGTCGCCATGGGCGTCCTCCTGCAGCAACAAGGCGTGGAGCCCTCCGCAGCAAGCAGATGCCACCCATCTCGCGGCCGGCCACAAAGAACCCGAGGAAGGCTTCGAAGCGCCCCCGAGATGGGCAACCCAGGGTGAGGAGATCCACTTCTCTGGGCTGGTCGACAGACCACTCCATCCCCCGGTGGAGGGCCGGGAGGAGAATCTTTTGTCGCTGCGTGCCCAGGAGGCTGCAGCACCCAAAAGCCTGACAAAAGAATGGTTCACTTGTCTCCTGGGTCACATATCCGGTGCACACGGCCGTCGTCACGTTCACCATCCCATTTTGGCAGGTATGGTGCTCCAGCAGCGGACCCCCTGCCCCTGTGCGCCCAGCTGTGGCACAAACACGCCCACACAGGATTGGTTCCAGTGGGCTACGGGGACGAGATTCCTCCTCCCCCTCAACCAATCTTATGGTGGGGGGCAGGAGCCAGGTAAGTGTTTCGATGTCCCTGGACTCAGCACGGCCACGTGGCTCGAGTCCCCTCGATGTGGCACCTCGAGCTCCGCCACGCCGCGAGGCCCCACCTGCCAGTACGTCTGACGTGATCATTCCAGAGCAGATCTTCAGGCGCGTCATGGTTACAACAGATGCCTCCAAGACGGGCTGGGGCACCGTATGCAACAGGCACACAGCAACCGGTTCTTGGACTGGCCCGCGGCTGCGTTGGCACATCAACTGCCTAGAGTTGTTGGTAGTACTGCTCACCTTGTGGAGGTTTCAGCCGTTGATCCAGGACAAGCATGTTCGCCGCTCATAAGAGCGTTGGGGGAGGTTACGTGACGGCCTGGTGCGCTGGCTACGAGGCACACAGCACAAAACCTGAATGAGTGGTTGCATACCTGCTCCTTTTATACCCGTATGTCCGGGGGAGTGGCATGCAAATTCCACTCACCAATTCTCATTGGCCTTTATTAAAAAAAGCAGAGGTGTTTGGGGCTCCCAAGAGTGACCCCTAGTCTCACTACATTGACACAACATCAGGGAATGGAGGTTACGAAATTAACCAGGATGTTTTTTTGCATGATTTTCAAAATCAATGCCAAAATTTCACAATTTCTGCCAGGGTATGCAAACTTTTGAGCACAACTGTAAGTGCATATAAATGAACAGTATTGAATAATAATCTTCTTTGTATTCCTTCAGTGAAAAACTGGGAAAAAAAATGCCCTGGTTATTAATAACTAGATTTTTACACTGTTTGCCTGTTTGTGTGTACTGAACATCTCTGTCTGTGTGTGTGTGTGTCTCAGTGCTGGTGTGGGCAGAACAGGAGTATTTATCACTCTGAGTATCGTGCTGGAGCGGATGAGGTATGAAGGAGTGGTGGACATGTTCCAGACCGTAAAAACGCTGCGCACACAGAGACCTGCCATGGTACAGACAGAGGTAAAGTCACACTAGCTTGGTATTCTCACATCTTTTGTGTTAAAGGAACAGTTCACCCAAAAATGTAAATTCTGTCATTGTTTACTCTGTAAACATTTAATCTATATCCGTGTGTGTTCTGTGTGTGTGTCTGACACAGGACCAGTACCAGCTGTGTTACCGAGCAGCTCTAGAGTACCTGGGCAGCTTTGATCACTATGCAACGTAACCACTCCCAGAATTCCTCAGAACGCCACCTCCGCAGAGCCGCCACTTCTCTCTTAGCCATAGCCATCCTAACTATTCAGTCAACACTGCTGGAGGGAGACAGATAGACAGACAGAAGGAGAGAGATGGTCAGGGAGATAATTCACTGCATTTGTGTTCTTCTCTCTGAATACAGACTCAAACATTTCATTCTGGTCTCTATATATGCACAGCTCCAGTTTTTGTACATTGCTGAGTGTATTACATTACCACTTTTTTTATTGTAAACATTTCATCATTCTCTTGGTGATTATCATTGTCGTCTGCGATTTTCTTATTCAGTAATTTTGCCTTTCTTTTTTTCTTTTACGAATATCTAGTTGAGCAGCAAAACTGCATAAGATATTAAGACTTTTTTTCAGAGAATATATTTTGATTAAAACTTAATTTAAGATATATTCTCTGAAAAATGGCTTGATATTATAAATACTTATAATATTAATTTATAAATAAATACTTAATATTTTTATATGAATGAATACTTAATATTTTTCTTAAACCATTGGCAGATAGTTTTTTTCTTCTTGTTGTTTTTAAGTATAAATCGAACAAAATTCAATGGTTTATTGGTTATTGAGTTCAGAAAAACAGACTTGTGCTGCCTTCAAGTGCAAATAATTTTTGTTATTACGACATGTCCTGCATTCAAGTGAGAAACAAAATATGGAAGATGCCAAACTAAAATAAACACACAATGAGCAATAGTTGCAACAGTGGATACGATTTATTACTGCATGTTATGTAACAAATTATTAATTCATTTGACTTAGACAAAGTGCACAAAACCTCAAAGGGTGAGTCATTAAGTTTACTTTAGTTGACCATTAGATCTGTCATATATAATAAATCAATATTATTGAAATAAAGCACTGAAACTGAAATAATTTTGCAAAATTATTGCTTTACATCATCTTGCATGTCAAAACGCCACTTCCAACATCTCAGCAACTCTGGTATCATCTAAAATTCCAGAATTTTCCAACTGGTAAATACGACTTCGCTTGGTCATTCACATGCTTGGAACTCGTAATTACGATATTTTTGACTGAGGAGGCTGCATCAATTCAAGATATATTAAGTAAATAATTAAATTTGCTTCTTAAGTAAATTTGGCTTGTTTTAAAGATGTTTCTACTAGAAGACAAGACAAAAGTACTGAATGAGAAAATGATTTTTTGTAGTTTTGTTATTATTTTTAATATTATTATTGTGGCCATTTCTGTTAGTATGTCTTTCAGAAAGTACAATATTTGTATTATTTGCTGATCGTTGTATATCTAAGGGGTTCGTTTTATGTTTATTTCTTCTTATATTATTATTATTATTCCTTTATGAAATTTTTTTTATATGTTCAATTATTTTTAGCACACGTGGACATGTATTTTCACATGACCCAAGTTACTAATACTAAAAGAGGTGTATTAAGAGCTGCTGCTGATTTCTTACTTTTTATCATTATTATGATATTTTAATGATCTTTTATTTAGATGGGAAAGGGGGAAACTTATATATATATATAAACTTTTCACCTCCTGATTCTTTACAAAACAATATAAACAAATACAAAAGATGAACCAGAGTTAGCGACCTGAAAGGACCTGCTGCCGTTAAGGAAACTGAATAAACCAATGAAATGAGAAAAGAAATTCTGCTTGAAATAGCGGTAAACTGTCATTTTCTGGAAACTCCATTCTGAAGGCCTGATGCCACAGAAAAGTCTTTCTTTCAATCAGGGGTCAGCCGAGGTCAAAAGTCAACCCATCTTAACGGCCAGGCCTTGACCTGACAAACTTGCACGCACATGTACAGCCATCACGCATATCCAGTTGAACCTCAGAAATCCATCATCAGTTCAGACTAGCAGCTGAAATGTTTTGGCTGAAAGTGAAGTGAAACGACTCAACTCACCTGCTCAGACTGAAAACAGTCCTGAACTCTTTATATGTGGTATTAACGGACATCCGATTATTTCTCACTGTGGCTCTTAAAGACAAATCTCCTGTAACGTCACAACTGCATCATTGGACTGAAAATATGTGCATACTCGAGACGAGTGTTTCTTTTCTCTTATTGCCTGAGCACAAAGTAAGATGGGAAGAATTCATTACACTTTGTGTTCACATAGAGACAAAAGCACATTCAATCTGTTGTACAGCCAGTCTGTTTTCTATTTGTTAATAAAAAAGGAGAGAAATATGTTAATAAAATGCCTAATTGTGGTTTGTACATTCTTATTGTGGGGCTTTGCTCTATCGCTGTATCCTCCTTCCCTTGTCACGTTTCCTGGTGAACAGATGGTTTGTTCCTTTCCCGTGTGTCTGTACCTTTGCCAGAAACTTTGAGTTACACAGCCAAAGCAAGCCAACACACCGACCATTGCAGTGGAATGTGAAGGCATTCATTGTTTGAACTGGATTCTGCTTGTTTTACGTATTAATTTGGCTTGGAACACCTGGAAAAATTAGTCCTGCTTTAAATAGGTTAACATATTGACAGAAAAGTGTACTAATTATACTGAAAGCTAATTATTTAGCCAATTAAGCAAAAGTTATACCTTTTGTCTAAGGTCAGAGTTGCTGGTTCAGATTGAACATGGTAATTAACACATAATTAGGCCCAGTTATCACTTTGGATGCAATAATCAATGTCACTGTTTACTGCTGAGGTCCTCAAATAATTGAATTACACATTTTTAATTGGTGGTTTGTAAACTGCTGTGCTCAAATGTCCGAACATTAATTTTAAGTGTGTACTGAATTTTTATTTAGATGCTGAATTCAGAAACTGTAGATTTAAGATCCGCATTGCAGTGCAAGGCATTGGTTTGTTTCTTCATGCGCAAATGAGATACTGAAATATTCATAATTGCTGTATATATATATATATATATATACAGTACATATTATACAGGTGCATCTCAAAAAATTAGAATATCGTGGAAAAGTTGGCCAATCAAGCACAGTAATACCATGGTCAGCAAACCAGTTACTAGTAGTTTTTGCACTGTGGGCAGGTACCAAGTCCTGCTGGAAAAGGAAATCAGCATCTCCATAAAGCTTGTCAGCAGATGGAAGCATGAAGTGCTCTTAAATCTCCTGGTAGACTGCTGCATTGACTCTCAACTTGAGAAAACACAGTGGACCAACACCAGGAGATGACATGGCACCCCAAATCATCACTGACTGTGGAAACTTAACACTGGACTTCAAGCAACTTGGATTCTGTGCCTCTCTACCTTCAGACTCTGGGACCTTGATTTCCAAATGAAATGCAAAATTTACTTTCATCTGAAAAAAGGACTTTGGACTACTGAGCAATAATTATTTGCAGTAATTCGTGCAAAAGGAGCCCCGACCAAGTATTGAGTGCATAAATTATCATACTTTTCAGAAGGTCGAAATTTCTGTATTATAAATTCTTTATTCTAATATTTTGAGATACAGGATTTTTGATTTCCATGAGCTGTAAACCGTAATCATCAAGATTAAAACAAAAAAAAGGCTTGAAATATTTCACTTTATGTGTAATGAATCTAGAATATATGAAAGGTCCACTTTTATATACAATATACTGAATATATGTATGTGTGTGTGTGTATATAGCCTCTATATTTTGCACGTGCACTAAGTGACCCCATATGGATTTACAGTCAGTTATACTAATCATCTATGGCATAGATAGATAGATAGATACTGTATCTATCAACTATTATATCTACACTGTAAAAAAAAAATATAATTTCATATTTCAAAATATCAGAATAAACAGTTTATCGAAATGTGTCACGTGATTTAACCAAAAAATTCTGTATAAATGGAATACATTAAATATCTGTTTTTTAACAGCTTTTAAATGACAATTTCAACAAAACTAACTGTAAAAATAAAGTATTCTTTATTGACAAAAGTAGCATAATTTTCTCTTAACCACTACTTTACATACATAAAATGAAAAAACACAGGTATTGACTATCCTATAAGACAGTTAAAAACTACACTGCCGGCCAAAAATTTGGAATAATGTACAGATTTTGCTGTTTCGGAAGGAAATTGGTACTTTAATTCACCAAAGTGGCATTCAGCTGATCACAAAGTATCGTCAGGATGACTAAAACTGATGTAAAAAACAGCACCATCACTATTTGAAAGAAGACATTGTTGATCATATCTAGACAGGCCCCATTTCCAGCAGCCATCACTCCAAAACCTTTTCCTTGGGTAATCATGCTAAATTGCTAATTTGGCACTAGAAAATCACTTGCCATTATATCAAACACAGTTGAAAGCTATTTGGTTCGTTAAATGAAGCTTAACATTGTCTTTGTGTTTGTTTTTGAGTTGCCACAGTATGCAGTAGACTGGCATGTCTTAAGGTCAATATTTGGTCAAAAATGGCAAGAAAGAAACAGCTTTCTCTAGAAACTCATCAGTCAATCATTGTTTTGAGGAATGAAGGCTATACAATGCTTGAAATTGTCAAAAAAAAAAAAAACTGAAGATTTCATACAAAGGTGTACACTACAGTCTTCAAAGACAAAGGGCAACTGGCTCTAACAAGGACAGAAAGAGATGTGGAAGGCCAGATGTACAACTAAACAAGAGGATAAGCACATCAGAGTCTCTAGTTTGAGAAATAGACATCTCACATGTCCTCAGCTGACAGCTTCATTGAATTCTACCCGCTCAACACCATTTCATGTACGACAGTAAAGAGAAGACTCAGGGGTGCAGGCCTTATGGGAAGAATTGCAAAGAAAAAGCCACTTTTGAAACAGAAAAACAAAAAGAGAAGGTTGGAGTGGGCAAAGAAACAGACATTGGACAACAGATAATTGGAAAAGAGCGATATGGATCTTAACTCCATTGAGCTTTTGTGGGATCAGCTAGACTGTACAGTGCATGAGAAGTGCCCGACAAGACAGCAACATCTATGGCAAGTGCTACAGGAAGTGTGGGGTGAAATGTCACCGGAGTGTCTGGACAATCTGACAGCTAGAATGCCAAGGATCTGCAAAGCTGTCACTGCTGCAGGTGGAGGATTTATTTTTTTCTCCCCTTTTCTCCCCAATTTGGCATGCCCAATTCTCAATGCGTTCCACAATCTGGGTGTGTCTGAGACTGTCAATCTGTGCATTTTATCATGTAGTGAGCGCGTTACCGCGGAGACCTAGCGCATGTGGAGGCCCACGCTATTCTCCGCGGCATCTGCGCACAACGCGCCCCACCGAGAATGAGAACCACATAATAGCGACCACGAGGAGGTTAAAGTATAATGTTATACTTACTTTGTGCAATCTGGCAACCATGCATGGGAGTACACTCTTTCTTGCTCTCGTTTTCCCCTTTGAACAAACTTCTCAAGGAAATGTGTTATACGGCCACTCTGTGTCCATTCTTGAGGCTGCTTGTGAAGTTTAGTGCTATTAAGTTTTCAGGTAAACCTTTTCAGTGATGAAATTAAATATAAAAGTAGATCTCGGCATCATTGACAAGCGAGCAAAAGCAAGAGAGAGACGAATATGTATTTTTTATTTGTGTAATTTAGAAATGTTGAAGTCCCTCGCACCTGTATGTTAATCTAACTCTTGCGGTAATCATTTATCATAGTCATGCAGCCTGTTTCATTCAGTTGTGTGTTAGGGGATAAAATTTTAAAAATAAATACATTTATGATAGTTTAGGATATGTAGAATACAAAAGGAACAGCAACAGTTATCTAAAGAGTGTTTTGTTCATCTACAGGATATTATTTTAAATGATGCAGCGTGTGCTTAATTTAAGCAGCTCCTCTGTGTATCGACAGAGGTACAATTTCTACATTTTACAAGCATTTTAACATTGAGGAATTTTTGATTAGTGGAGTTAGCCTGTGATTCTTTATTTTAAATTACGTTTTTTAAGGTTACTGTTGTGTAATTTAACTGAAAGACATACAGTGCCTTGCAAAATATTCAGACCCCTGACCAATTCTCTCATATTACCGAATTACAAATGGTACACTGAAATTTCATTCTGACTGATATTTTATTTTAAAACACTGAAACTCAAAAATAAATTATTGTAAAGTGACATGGTTTTTTTGTTGGGAAATATTTTTATGAAAAATAAAAAACTGAAATATCTTGCTTGCATAAGAATTGAACCCCCACATATTAATATTTGGTCGAGCCACCTTTTGCTGCAATAACTGCTTTTAGTCTTTTGGGGTACATATATACCAGCATTGCACACAGTGACGAAGTGATTTTGGCCCATTTTTCTCAGCAGATTTGCTCCAGGTTGTTTAGGTTGGGTTGGGTGACACTTGTGGACTGCAATTTTCAAATAGTGCCACAGATTCTCAATAGGATTGAGATCAGGACTTTGACTTAGCCACATGTAGACATTTATCTTTTTGTTCTTGAGCCACTCCAATGTTGCTTTGGCCTTGTGCTTGGGATCATTGTCATGCTGAAAGGTGAATTTCCTCCCATGCTTCAGTTTTTTAGCGGACTGAAGCAGGTTCTCTTGCAGTATTTCCCTATATTTTGCTCCATCCATTATTCCTTCAATTCTAACAAGATGCCCAGTCCCTGCTGATGAGAAGCATCCCCACAGCATGATGCTGCCACCACCATACTTCACTGTAGGGATGGTGTGACTTGAGGCATAGGAAGTGTTAGGTTTGCACCACACATTAGGTTTGTGCTTTGAGTTTTGGCCAAAAAGCTTGGTCTCATCTGACCACAAAACCTTCTCCCACATCGCAGCTGGGTCACTCACATGCTTTCTGGCAAACTCCAGACGTTCTTTCAGATGGTACTTTTTGAGTAACGGCTTCTTTCTTGCCACCCTCCCATACAGGCCAGCGTTATGCAGTGCTCTTGATATGGTTGACTGATGCACCATTACTCCACTCCCAGCCACTGAACTCTGTAGCTCCTTCAAAGTGATTGTTGGGCTCTCTGTGGCTTCTCTCACAAGTCTCCTTTTTGTTAGAGCACTGAGTTTTGAGGGATGGCCTTTTCTTGGCAGTGCCTGGGTGGTGTGGTGCAGCTTCCACTTCCTGATTATTGATCCAACTGTGCTCACTGGGATATCCAAACATTTGGATATTATTTTGTACCCTTTCCCTAATCTATGCATTTTTATTACTTTATCTCTAACTTCTGTGGAATGCTCTTTGGTATTCATTTTCCTTCAGATTCACAGCCTGACCAATGATCCTTCAACAATGGGTTTTTTTATCCAGAAAATGTGATTCCAACTTTAATTATTCACAGGTGGATGCCAATGGTAAAGTAATTGTGTCCTCGTTAGGGCAATTTCTTTCATCGGTGTAACCTGGCAGCTTCCACAGCACAGGGGTTGAATACTTTTGCAAGCAAGCTATATCAGTAAAAAAAAATATATATATATATATATTTCCCAACATAAAACCAATGTCACCTAACAATAATTGGTTTTGAGTTCCAGTGTTTTAAAATAAAATTTAATTTCATTATTTGTAATTCAGTAATATGAGATAATTGGTCAGGGGTCTGAATACTTTTGCAAGGCACTGTATATGCTATTCATTTTACTCCCCATTCTAAAGAATATTGAGAGCTTAAAGGACTTGTTTGGACTAGTTTCCCGCCCTAGTTTGAACAAGGTGGATGTATTTTGTTTTTCGCATGGTACAAGTTTCTGAGGTAAGTACCTGTGGTGATGGGGGCGTGGTTGTGTGTCTGTCTGCGGGAGAGAGAGAGCTGTAAGATTCGTCACCTGGGTTGTAATTATCTGAACCTGTCATATCACACCTGTTTCTTGTTATAGTGATCGCTGAGCGAGACTTAAAAGCCGCACCAGACCAGTGCATAAGTTTGGGAGAGAGAGAGCGACCTGAGAGCACGAACACACGCTACAGAGTGTTTTGAAAAAGTTTTTTTGTTATCTTATTGAGTGTTGTGAATCTACGTGAATTGAGTACACTAAAGAAATCCAAGAAACCTGAAGGCAGAAAATAAAAGACTTGCCTGCACTGCTTCATTGTCTCCTGACTCCTCCATTGCCCAAAAAAACTGTCCCTACTATAGTGGTGCCGAAACCCGGGAATTTGGAGGATAACGCCGTTATGGAGTCTTCACCGCTGGGCGAAGTTATCAAATTGCCAGCCTCCAACAGACCCAGCATCAAGCCCTCATGGAGTTACGCCTGGAGCAGGAACGACGCTTCCATCTCCTGCCCCAGGCCCAAGTGGAGGACCGGGATGTGTTCCGGAGCCTGATCGACAGAGAGGGGCTGGTGTTGGGACACCCAACCCCCCCCCCCCATGGAGGCCACTTCCCCTGTGACCCTCATGAAGCTGGGGCCAAATGACGAAAACCCCAGAGGTGTGGAAGTGGTTGGGCGGCCCGCTTGTTGCTGTTACTCTCCAGGGAGGCGCAGCTAGCAGCCCAACTTCCCACCGCCAGCCTCCTCAATTACCCCAACCTCAAGAAAGCCATCCTGCAGTGGGTCAGTCGTAGTCCAGAGCAAAGCCGCCAGCAATTCTGATCCCTGGAGTTCAGGAGGCACGGCCACTTATTTGCCTTTGCCCAACAGCTCCGGGATGCCTGCTGGAAATGGTTGCTGGCTGGGGGACCCGCAGCACTGTGGAAATCGTTGACCTGGTGGTACTGGAGCAGTTCATCGCCCAGCTTCCTCGTGGTATGGCCAAGTGTGTCCAGTGCCACTGGGTTATTTCCGGGAGGAAGCGAAGCAGACTCTTTTTCTCTCTCTTCTCTCTCTCTCTCTCCTGCATCTCAAACACCGACCCCCCCCCACCCCTCCGCTTTCCATCCTGTTCCAGAACCCCACCCAAACCCCTTCCCCAAACTAAGGTCCCCTGTATCTGTGTCCCCCACTTCTCCTGTCTCTCTCCGCTCTCCTCCCCAGGTTGAAGGGATCACCCCCATGAATGAGGTAGGGAGGCCAGGGCTGGTCGGTTGGGGCTGTGGGGAAGCCGGGCACTTCCAGGATCAGTGCTCGGCGATGGAGGTGGTGACACTGGTCTGGATCCCTGATGCTCCACAGGCCGGAATCGTATACCGGTGAGTCTAAAAGGGATACATACCACGCGTTGGTGGATTCAGGCTGTTCTCAAACCTCCATTCTCCAACGTTTGGTGCAAGACGGGGCATTGGGCATGGATAAAGGGTGAGGGTGAGGTGTGTGCACGGGGATATTCACCAGTGGTTACCATTGAGATACTATTCAGGGGAAAAAGTATAGAGTAGAGGCCGCGGTTAATTCCCACCTGACACATCCACTGATTTTGGGAACGAATTGGCCTGATTTTAAGAATATATTAAGGGAAATATGTGTGGATGGGTCCTGTAAAATGTTGTCTCGGTGTAAGATGTGCGATGCTATGGCTGGAGAGGTGGTGCCAGGGCCATCTACATCTGCTCCACGTCATGATGATGCAGGGGAGTTCCCATCCTCAGGGGATTCCCTGAGGAGGATTTCCCTCTAGAGCAGTCACGTGACAAGTCTCTCAAACACGCATTTGACCAAGTGAGAGTAATCAATGGTCAACAGCTCCGAAGCCGATGACGCCATGCAAGGAGCAGACATGTGAGCGACGAGCTCTGCGCACTTTGCTGAATTTTCGATTATTCTCATGTTATAATCTGGTGAAATTTGATACACCCTGTTACACATTTGCCCTTTGTTGCAAAACATGGCAAAGAAGTCAAAATCCTCAGGCTCTGGAGATATTAAAAGACACTTATGTGTTCTGGATGAAAGCCCCGACAGGCCTACAGACCGGGGACTCGATTTGGATGGCGTGGCGGGAGAAGGAATCCAGCGTCAACTGTCCAACATGTCGGTGATGTTGACGAAGATTCTTGCTGACTTGGAGGATCTCGCTGTAATACGTCGATCGATTACAGCGATGGAAATAAAATTCTCTGAGTTAGGTACAAGAGCGTCTGATGTTGAAAAAACAAATCGATTTTCTGGAATCTTCGGAGAGGGAATTAACCGCTAATCCACCCGTGACCAAAGTTGATTTGGAACATCTCCTTGAAAAGCTTGAAGATCTTGAGAATAGAAGCCGCAGGAATAACGTTCGAATTGTTGGAATTCCTGAGCATGAGGAGGGCAGAGATATGGTGAAATTCCTAGACGAGTTTTTCCCGAGTCTGCTCGACATAACAGGCCACAAGCTGGAAATCGAGCGAGCTCACAGAGTCCCAGCTCACAGATTTGCTGAGGGAGACAGGCCCCGACCGATTCTGGCCAGATTTCTGAGATCATCCGATAAAGATCTTGTGTTGCGCCAGGCGAGGATCAAAGGGAAGCTTTCTTGGAAGAACCATAATGTTTTCTTGTTCCCGGACTTTGCGAGTTCGACAAGAGAGAAATGCGATCGGTTCAAGGAATGTAAGAAACTCTTACATCAGAAGAAGATCTCATTTGCTCTGATGTTCCCGGCCAAACTGAGAATAGAAACGAAAAACGGTCACAAAGTATTTACATGTCCAAATCTGGCAATGTCTTTTATAGAATCAATGTCTGAGTAAACCATTGGATGTCTCTCACGTGAGTAGGTCTGACTCGCTGTACTTACTCTTGAGGAAGCTGGGCGAAATTTTAGGTTTTTTGCGTTGGCTCCGCCGAGCAGCTGGAGCTTGTTTTGTGAATAACACTTTTCCTTAAAGAAACTTTTGCATTGATGAAAGATTACTTTTGCATTGAAGTTCCCGGACAGCTTGAGAGTGGACACTGCGGATGACCGCAAAATATCTATATGCTCACACAAAGGATGTCTTTAATAAAGCTGACAAATTATGTAAGTCATGGTATATACTTTTATGCAGCCTCCGAGTGAATTGACTCGATCATCCAGGGAACCGGGATGCCGGTTTTGTTTCTTTTTGTGTTGGCTCCGCCTAGCGGCTGGAGCTTGTTCTGTTGAATAACACTCCTTTGGAACAGCTGTGGATTAATCTGTTCGTTCTTCATACTTATTCCTCCTGCTGGCTGTAGTTTGTTTTGTCGAGTTTTTTTTTACGGGACATTGGAATGATTACGTCATTCGCTGAACTCATAACAGCCGCCTCACTGAAGTTTCGTTTGTCTGTCTGAGGAATCTGAATGGTTTTATATCAGCTGGAATTTATTTTGTGGAAGATCACATCCTTGAGACAGTTCTGTGAATGAATCTACACATTCTTTGTGTTCATTCTTCCTATTGACTGGGTTTATTTCACAAAGTATTTTCAGTTATGTAATTTTGCCTCACATTCCGATGGCAAAGTTGTCGTGGGGGTTCTCGTAGGCATTCATGGACCTTTTGAGTTTAGAGGGATTGACGCTGGTTGGCGCTTTCTTGAGCGGGGTTAATGCGCACATTTTTCTTTTTTCTGTTTGTTTTGTTCCGGGGGATGTTCAGGGGTTGATTGTTTCACTAATGGGGAATGTGGTCTGTATAATTTTGTTTTTCACACAAACTTTTTTTTTTATTATATCAATATGTCAGTTGTTAATATGAGTGTACTATCTCTCTCCACATGGAATGTGAATGGGTTGGGGCATCCCATAAAAAGAAGGAAGGTTATTTCTTTTCTTAAACGTTAGAAATATGATATAGTGTTTCTTCAAGAAACACATCTCTCCCCGCAGGAAGCTGAAAAATTTGGGAAGATATGGGGTGGACATGTTTTCTTTAGTGCTGGCTCAAGTAAAAGCAAGGGAGTCATTATATTGGTAAATAAACATCTACAATTCAAATGTCTCAAACAGACTAAAGATAAATTAGGAATATTGGGAGGAGACTTTAATCTTTTGATGGATTCAGTCCTTGATCATAGTGAAGCAAAAGTGTGTAAACCCCCTAGAGCAACACTGATGCTTCACAGGATGTGTAAAAATCTTGGTCTTTCGGATATTTGGAAACATTTGAACCCATCCGGTAGGGACTATACATTTTTTTCATCAGTCCATAAGATTTATTCTAGAATAGATTTTTTTTTATATCCAAATCCCTAATTTCATCTGTTGTTGATTGCTCAATTGGAAACATTTTAGTCTCAGATCACGCCCTGGTGAGTTTAGAGGTGATGCCACATATAGAGAAAAAGAAATCATATAGTTGGCGCCTTAATGTATCCCTTCTGCAAAATCCTGATCTCCAACAAATGTTAAAGACTGAAATCAATGTTTATATGGAGACCACCTGGTCCTCAGTATCCTCTGTGGGCGTGGCTTGGGAGGCACTTAAAGCGGTTCTTAGGGGCCGGATCATGCATTATGCCTCATTCATCAAAAAATCCAAAGCATGAGAACTTGTGGAGTTGGAAGGAAATATTAAAAGTGCCGAGGCAGAGCTGAAGCACCGTATGTCAGCTGATGGCCTCAGAGAATTGACCCGATTGAAATACAGATATAATACTATTTTGTCGCGGAAAGTGGAGTTTTGGTTATTCAGGGCAAGACAGTCATACTTTGAGTTGGGTGACAAAGCAGGGAAGCTTTTGGCTAGATATATAAAGCAGAGAGAGTCTTTTTCTACTATTCCCTCAGTGAAATCTGCTGGTGGTGAAATATTTACCTTGGCCAATGATATTAATAATGCCTTTAAAGAATTCTATATTGATCTTTATAGTTCCACGCCTTCATCTACTGATGAAGATATTAGAAACTTTGAGGAACCATTAGATCTTCCTAAACTGACGATTGAGCAAAAAACTCTCTTGATTCTGAGATAACCTTGGAGGAGCTTGACAAGGTAATTAAGTCCCTACCTACTGGCAAGGCACCAGGGCCAGATGGTTTTGCCGCAGAATTTTTTAGATCCTATGCTACAGAACTGGCTCCACTTTTGTTAGAAGTTTATACTGAATCATTCAAGAAGGGAAAACTTCCTCCAACCACGGCACAAGCCCGGATCAGTCTGATTCTTAAAAAGGACAAAGATCCAAGCGAGTGTAAAAGTTACCGTCCAATTTCCCTAATCCAACTAGATGTAAAAATATTGTCAAACATTTTGGCTAATCGATTAAGTAAAGTTATGACATCTCTTATACATATAGATCAGGTAGGGTTTATTCGGGGCCGCAGCTCTTCTGATAACATCAGGCGTCTCATCAATATCATGTGGTCAGAGGCGAATGAACAATCTCCGGTTGCTGCCATCTCACTTGACACCGAAAAGGCGTTTGATATGGTAGAATGGGATTATCTTTTTAAGATTTTGGAAATGTATGGGTTCGGGAGTACATTTATTGGTTGGATTAAGTTACTTTATAAACACCCTGTAGCAGCGGTACAAACAAATGGATTAATTTCAGATTATTTTACTCTGAATAGGGCTCAACAGGGTTGCCCACTTTCCCCATTATTGTTCTGTCTTGCCCTGGAACCATTAGCAGCCGCGATAAGAAAGGAGGATGATTTTCCAGGGGTGACAGCGGGAGGTGTGGCGCATAAGCTTCTGCTTTACGCAGATGATATTTTATTATTTGTCTCTGAACCTACTAGATCTATGCCTTGCCTCCACAGACTTATTAATTCCTTTTCCAAGTTCTCAGGATACAAAGTCAATTGGTCTAAATCCGAAGTTTTGGCACTGACAGCGTACTGCCCAGAAACGGCTTTCCAGCCGGGCACCTTCCAGTGGCCCAAACAGGGCATTAAGTATTTGGGGATTTTATTCCCAGCAAATTTGTCTGATTTAGTTAGAGTTAATTTTGACCCTTTAATGAAAAGGTTTTCGAGCGATGTGGGCAGGTGGACTTTTATCGATGATTGGGAAGGTTAATGTTATTAAAATGAATTGTATTCCAAAATTCAACTACCTGCTTCAGTCTCTCCCTGTAGATGTCCCCCTCTCTTATTTCAAGCAATTTGATAGCATAGCGAAGTCCTTTATTTGGAATGGTAAGCGCCCCAGGTTAAATTTCAATAAGTTACATAGGCCAATCGACAAAGGTGGGCTAGGCCTACCCAAGATTTTGTTTTATTATTATGCGTTCGGTCTTAGACATTTTGCTCATTGGTCAATTCCACCTGAGAGAGCCCCTCCCTGGTTTTGTATTGAAAAGGAAGTTCTTGCCCCTATCTCGCCACTGCAAAGCCTTTCGATCAAACTAGACGGAGAGGTTAAGTCGCACCCAGTTATTTTGCATTTGCACTTGATATGGACAAAAGTGTCCAGAGTGTTTAATTTGGATATTTATTTAAACGCAGCCTCGAGCATATGGCTGAACCCTAAACTAAGTATTAACAAGTCCCCTTTTTGTTGGTCAGATTGGATTGTGAGGGGGGTTAATGCACTTGGTGACCTATATGAGGGTGGAGTATTGAGACCTTTTGAAAATTTGGTTCAACATTTTGGCATTCCCAGATCTCAGTTTTATAAGTATTTACAGCTTCGTCACCTACTCTGCACTATTTTTGGGTGTGGCACGCACCCCCTAAAGCGGCAGGTGCTTTGGGAGAGGTGATTGCTGCTTTTGGAAAAGGCCATGAAGCATCAGTGTATTACTCCCTACTAATTCAGAGTCTGGGGGATGAAGCCTTGACTTCTCTCAAGAGAGTATGGGAAAAAGATTTGAATTTGGTATTGGAGGATGGAGTGTGGACTAAGATTCTTAAAAATGTCAAGTCTGTATCTAGAGATGCAAGGGTTCGCCTTATGCAATTTAAGATTTTACATAGATTTTATTGGACCCCCTCTAGATTATATAGGCTTGGTCTTAAAGACACACCTACTTGCTGGCGATGCCAGTCAGAAGTTGGAGACACCACCCTTTTGGGGGTGTGTTAAGATCTAGGAGTTTTGGTTGAGGGTTCAGTGGTATTTGTGTGACGGTTTGAACACTCAGGTTTTGCTTTGTCCCAGACTCTGTATTTTGGGTGATAGGGCGGTCATGCATTTAGGGGATAATCATATAAAAAATTGGGTTATGACCAGCCTCATGATCGGCAGGCAAGTCAATTTAAAGGGTTGGTAGTCAAGTGGAGCACCCTCTTTTTCGGAGTGGTGTGTGGAAATGGGGAGGGTAGCTGCATTTGCAGAGGCGATAAGTAGAAGGCTGGGGTTTAGGGATTTATTTGCTAAAAAATGGGTCAAATATTTAGTTTTTTGGGGGGACTCTCAGGAAGGGGATGTGGAGAGTGTAGTTTTGTTTAATCATGTATGTTTATTATTATTTTATTTATTTATTTGTGTGTATATATATATATATATATATATATATATATATATATATATATATATATATATATACATTTTTTTGGGGGGGGATTGTATTAGTAGGGTTTAAATGTAAAATGTTATTTTATTTAAAAAAAAACAAAAAACAAAAAACGATTGAGGGTCATGGTGGGGTTGGGGATTGGGAGGGGGAAAGGGAATAATGGGGATTAAAAGTTGATTATGTGAATGAATATATGTTTTGCTTTTCTGTTTCAAGTGTGTGAATCAATAAAAACTGTTAATCAGAAATGGTCAACAGCTCCAGCCTGACATCGTACTCACATACCCATATTTTTCAACTATCAAAGATAGGTTGTATCGAGTGATGCAGGACACTCAAACAAAAGAAAATAGTTTGATAATTTGTAGGGATGTCTTTCAATCCATTGTGAATGTAACTAGCCTTTCTTATCTCTCTGTTTCAGGTGTTTGCTGAGTAGCACTCAACCAGAATCTACCAAACACACGTAAGCAGAACTTGATCTGCACAGTCTTCACTGATGACTTTATACCTCGTCAGAAGGCATTGGAGTCGGAAAAGACTACTGGTGAACTTGCTGAGATTCTCTTGATTCGTTACTTAAAGGTATTATGGTCTTAGTTGTTTAATATTGTTCTGTGGTTCAACAGACCTTGATTTTACACCGAATAATTTGAGCCTGTCCCAAACTTAAAGGGATAGTTTACTCAAAAATAAAACCTCTCTCATTTACTGACCCTCATATCATCCCAGATGTGTGACTTTTTTCTCCTGTACACAAGATTTTTAGAAGAATATCTCAGCTCTGTCGGTCCATACAATGCAAGTGAAAGGATACCAAAATTTTAAAACTCCAAAAAGCCCATAAAGGCAGCATAAAAGTAATCCATAAGACTCTGGTGGTTTAATCCATGTCTTCAGAAGCGATATGATGGGTGTGGGTGAGAAACAGATCAATATTTAAGTCCTTTTTTTAACTATTGCTTCAGAAGATATATATTTAACCACTGGAGTCATATAGATTAGTTCACCCAAAAACTCTCTAATTTACTCACCCTCATGCCATCCCAGATGTGTATGACTTTCTTTCTAATGCAGAACACAAATGATGATTTTTAAAAGGATATGTCAGCTCTGTTGGTCCATTCAATTCAAGTGAATGATAGTTGATAAATGTAATCCATTTGACTCGAGTGGTTTAATCAATGTCTTCTGCAGTGATCCAGTTGTTTGTGTGTGAGAACAGACCAAAATAAAACCCCTTTTTCACTGTACATCTTGCCATTGCAATCTCTAAGCACAATCATGATTTCAAGCTCGATTGCACTTCCTGGTGCTTAATGCATTTGTACAGCGCTAGGTGGCGCTATATGAAGTGTAATCGAGCTTGAAATCATGAACTTGATTTATAGTGAAAAAATTCATTCTATTTTGGTCTATTCTCATCTGCAATAAAACCAACTGGATCACTTCAAAAGATATAGATTTAACTATTGGAGTGGATTACCTTTTATGTTGCCTTTATGTGCTTTTTGGAGCTTAGGTTTTGGTCCCCAATCACTTGCATTGAATTAACCTACAGAGCTGAGATATTCTTCTAAAAATCTTTGTTTGTGTTCAGCAGAAGAAAGTCATACACATCTGGGATTCCTTTTTGGGTGAACTATCTCTTTAATGGTGAGTGTATTGAAAAGTTGTATTCACGTGTTATGTTAGAATATGTTTATGTTATAAGCCCAGGCAGAATCTGTGCGCACAGAAAACCCAGAATTTAGCCTTAGAATGAAATCTGACCTATACCCGAGACCATGAGGCCCGACCCTACCCGTCCCGAATGATACCGTCAGATTTTAAGCCCGAACCCGACCCAAACCCGAAAACGCTAACTATCTCATTTCTTCTCCTAGCAAGTACTGTTGCAATAGGCTATATTTTATGTAAGCATATAGGCAACATTCGTAACAGTATTGAAACAGTAAACATAGCCTACACAGTTAACAAGGCAGGGCAGCCCCCTTAGTACACTAGATTATAAGGGACAAAAGCAGTGCATTACCTGTTTATGCGCTGAAACTTCACCTGGTGCAGAACAGTATGGAATAATATGAAACAATGCAACAGTCCCCTCTATGCAACCTGAACTTGTTTAGGATGCTGAATCTTTGTGACAACTGCGCTGGCGCAACATGCGTTTTTGAACATTTTAAGTTCTTTTTAACTTGACGTGGTGTTTAAAATGTGCCGGTCCTGCGCAAGACGCAGTGCAAATGTCAAATACATTCGTCCAGCATGTGTTTAAACAATGGGAAAACAGAACAGAGGCGCACAAAAACACATTCGGTGTGAATGGCCCATAAGTCGTCCGTTCACGCGTGTCTGTGAGCGTGCATAACAAGTTCGGCAAACCTGTTTATTTATTTATTTTATTAATTACAAACCCGACCCGAACCCGAAGTCCTGCTTGAAAAACTGACCCGAACCCGGCCCGAAACCCGCTGGTTTCTCGGGTCCCGTCGGGCCTGGGTCGGGTTGCACACCTCTAGCAGAATTGCAACATTTCTCACTTCTTAAATGTTCTACAAATTCCCCATTTTGCATGTTGTTTGTGAAATAGTTTTGCTAATTGTGTGAGCAACCATTAAGAGTACAGTACTATCAAGTTCATTTAACACATTTTACCATGTTTAAATCCCATCCACAAAATTCTGCAGATTTTCCCAAAAAAATCTGCTTGCTAAGAGCCAAAAATGTCTAAGGATTCCATCTGGGCCTAAGTTTTCCTATCTTCAGACTATTGTGAAGGTTACAAAAGCTATGAATTTGGTTTGAGAACTGAAGGGTTTTAGATAATTCACAATGTTTAGGCTGAATAACACATTCAACATGCTCAACATTTTTTAAATACTAGATTAAAAATTTACTTTCAGGATCAACATAGTGTCCACACAAGTCGAACCACTGTGCTTCGTGCAATTCCTGTGCTGCTGAGGCAAGACGCCTCAAGATTATTCAAAACTTGGGGTAAATTACTTGATTTACACATTTCTAAATCATTTAACTATTTTTGAAACTTAAAGGAATACCTCACCCAAAAATGAAAATTCTTTCATTATATACTTACCCTCATGCCATCCCAGATGTGTATGACTTTTATTTGCAGATCACACACAAATATTTATAAGAGTATTTCAGCTCTGTTAGGTCCATACAATTCAAGTGAATGGGTGTCAGAACTTTAAAGCTCCAAAAAGCAGTTAAAAACAGCATAAAAGTTATCCATATGACTCCAGTTGTTAAATCCATGTCTTCTGAAGTTATATAATTAGTGTGGGTGAGAAACCGATCAATATTTAAGTCCTTTATTACTATAAATCTCCACTTTCACATTTGCATCAGAAAGCCTGTTTAGTTTCACTCTCACATCTGAAAGTGAAAGTGGAGATTTGTAATAAAAAAGGACTTAAATATTGATCTGTTGATCTGTTTATTGTTTCGGAAGATATGGATTTAACCACTAGAGTTTTAAGGATTACTTTTATTCTGCCTTTTTGTGCTTTTTGGAGCTTCAAAGTTTTGGTCACCATTCACTTGCATTGTATAGACCTATATTTTTCTAAAATCTTCATTTGTGTTCTGCAGAAGAAAGTAAGTCATAAACATCTGGGATGGCATGAGGGTGAGTAAATGATGAGTGAACTTTCATTTTTGGGGGATTTCTAAAAAACATGTGAGTAAATAATGACATAATTTTTGTGTGAATTTTAATCAGTTGTTCTTTTTTTTTTTTTTTTTTTTTTGGCTTTAGAATCCAAAATATTTTTTATTTCCATATTATTTATAATTAATTTTTTTTATTAAATCTTACAATAATAAAGAAAAGCAAAAACATATATATATAAAAACAACATTTAAACCCCACAACCACCCCTCCCCCTCCCAAACCCCGCCCCCCAACAAACATCTCCGTGATCACACATGAGTAAATATATAGAAAAACAAACAAACACACACACACACACACAAAAAAAAAAAAAAAAAAAAATATATATATATATATATATATATATGTATATATATATATAATCATACTCAACCAAAACTACAATACTCTTTCCACTCCCCATCCCGAGAACCCTCCAAAAACTCAAAATAATTGCCCAATTTCCTAACACACAAATCTAAGTTACCCAGTCTTTCAAATGACACCTCTTCAAAACCCGCCACCCTCCCCATCTCCGTGTACCACTCCCGATATTGGGGTGCACCAGTTGACCTCCAACCCCTCAAAATAATCTGCCTGGTGATCATCACACAGGTCAGAACCCAATTCTCTACATGACTATTCCCCACGTTGATGACCGCCCCATCACCCAAAACACAGAGTCTGGGGCAAAACGAAACCCAAGTGCCTACCACGTAACACACAAAACTCTGAACATTCCGCCAGAATTCCTGGATCTTAATACACCACCAAAAAAAATGGGCCGTGTCTCTATCCTCCGATTGGTATAGCCAGCAGGTGGGTGTGTCTTTAAGACCAAGCCTATACAATCTAGAGGGGGTCCAATAAAATCTATGTAAAATCTTGAATTGCATATGGTGCACCCTTGCATCTCTAGATGCAGACTTGATGTTTTTTATAATCCTAGCCCACACTTCCTCCTCCAATGCCAAGTTGAAAACTTTCTCCCGTAATCTCTTGACAGAAGTTAAAGCTCCATCACTCAGACTCTGAATTAGCAGGGAGTAATACACTGATGCCTCATGACCTTTTCCAAAAGCAGTAATCCCTGACCACTCCCAGAGTATCTGCTGCTTTAGGGGGGCGTATGCTACTCCCAAAAATGGTACAGAGCAGGTGGTGCAGTTGTAAATACCTATAAAACTGAGATCTGGGGATCCCAAAATGTTTAACCAAATTTTCAAAAGACGACCAATGAAGCGACCAATGAGCCAAATGTCTGAGACCGAATGCATTATATGTGTTTAGGGAGTTCTAATTGTTCCACAAAATTTCTAATATCCTCGTCAGTAGACTAAGATGTGGAACTATAGAGATCTAGATAGAACTCTTTAAAAGCATTATTAACATCAATGGCTGAGGTAAATATTTCACCACCAGCAGATTTCACTGAGAGAATGGTAGAAAAAGACTCTGTCTTCTTTATATATGCCTTGTCCCCCGACTCAAAGTATGACTGTCTTGCCATGAATAACCAAAATTCCACCTTTCGTGACAAAATAGTATTATATCTGTATTTCAATCGGGTCAATTCTCTGAGGCCATCAGACGACATTCGGCACTTCAGCTCTGCCTCGGCACTTTTAATATTCCCTTCCAACTCCACGAGTTCTTGTGCTTTGGATTTTTTGATGAATGAGGCATACTGTATGAACTGACCCCTAAGAACCATCTTAAGTGCCTCCCAAGCCACACCCACAGAGGATACTGAGGACCAGTTGGTGTCCATATAAACTTTGATTTCAGCCTTTAACATTTGTTGGAAATCAGGATTTTGCAAAAGGGATATATTAAAGTGCCAACAATATGATTTCTTTTTCTCCATATGTGGCAACACTTCTAAACTCACCAAGGTGTGATCTGAGACTAAGATGTTTCCAACTGAACAATCAACAACAGATGAAATGAGGGACTTAAATATTTTTAAAAAAATCTATTCTAGAATACATTTTATGGACTGATGAAAAAAAATTATAGTCCCTCCCAGATGGGTTTAAAAGTCTCCAAATATCTGTAAGACCAAGATTTTTATACATCCTGTGAAGCATCATTGTTGCTCTAGGGTGCTTGCACACTTTTGCTTCACTATGATCAAGGACTGAGTCTATCAACAGATTAAAGTCTCCTCCCAATATTATATCATGAGGGGTGCCAGCGGCTTGCAACATCCCTTCAAGATCTATAAAAAAGCCCTGATCATCAATGTTAGGTGCGTAAATAATAGCCAAAATCAACCTTTGCCCCTGAATTTCTGCTAAAACAATAATGACTCCTCCTAATTTATCTTTTATTTGAATTGTAGATGTTTACTTATCAATGTAATGACTCCCATGCTCTTACTTGAGCCAGCACTAAAGAAAATATGTCCACCCCATAACTTCCCAAATTCTTCAGCTTCCTGCAGGGAAAGATGCGTTTCTTGAAGAAACACTATATCATATTTCTAACATTTAAGAAAAGAAATAACCTTCCTTCTTTTTATGGGGTGCCCCAACCCATTCACATTCCATTCCATTCACATTCCACGTGGAGAGAGACAATCCACTCACATTAACAGTTTTACATTTTGACATATTAGAAAAATTAGATTGTGTGTCAAAAATACAATTATAAAGACCACATTCCAACATTAGAGCAACAACAAAAAAAAAACGAACTTCCCCCAGAACCAAACAAACAGAAAAAAGTAAAATGTTGCATTAACCCCGCGCACGACAGCGACAACCGGCATCTATCCCTCTATACTCAAACAGTCCATGCATGCCTACAAGAGCCCCCGTGACAAATGTGCCGTCGGATTGCTCAAGTCCGGTGTTTCCATACAAATTTTGTGAGACAGAATTACATAACAGAAGAAAATCTATAATACAAACTCCAGTCAATAGGCAGAATTAACACAAAAAACATGTAGATTCATTCACAAAACTGTCTCGAAGGTGTGTTCCTCCACAAAACAAACTCCAGCCGCTAGGCGGAACCAGCACGAAAAGAAACAAAAAAGGCGCCCAGCTTCCTCAGACATTCAAGTGTATGTTCATCGAGTCAACACTATGACTTCCTCAGTCCACTGATTTTATGAAAGACATCGCTTGTTGTGGGCATGTAAATATTTTGCGGCCATCCTTAGTATCTATTCTCAATTTGGCCGGGATCCTCTGTCAATGCAAGAGTTTCTTGAAGGAGTGTTACTACACAAAACAAACTCCAGCCGCTAGACAGAACCAACACAAAAAGAAACCCAGCTTCCTCAGACAGTCAAGTGTATGTTCAGTGAGTCAAGCTCACTTGGGGGCAACATGAAAATCACCAATGGCTTACTCACCCCATTGTCTCTATGAAAGACAATGCTTGCTGTGGGCATGTAAATATTTTGCGGCCATCCTTAGTATCTATTCTCAATTTGGCCGGAAACTTCAGTGCAAAACAATCTTCCATTGATGTAAGAGTTTCTTGCATTCCTTGAATCGATCACTTTTCTCTCTTTCGAATACGCAAAGTCTGGGAAAAAGAAAATGCTGTGGTTCTTCCAAGAAAGCCTTCCTTCGCTCCTCGCCTCGCATAACACGAGATCTTTGTCGGATGATCTCAGAAATCTGGCCAGAATCGGTCGGGGCCTGTCTCCCTCAGCAAATCTGTGAGCTGGGACTCTGTGAGCTCGCTCGATTTCCAGCTTATGGCCTGTTATGTCGAGCAGACTCTGGAAGAGCTCGTCTAGGAATTTCACCATATCTCAGCCTTCCTCATGCTCAGGAATTCCAACAATTCAGACGTTGTTTCGCCGATTACGATTCTCAAGGTCTTCCAACTTTTCCCAAACGCGTTCCAAATCTATCTTGGTCGCTAGTGGATTAGCAGCTAATTCCCTCTCCGATGACTCCAGATAATCGATCCGTTTCTCGACGTCCCCGATTCTTGTAACCAATTCAGAGGATTTTGTTTCCATCGAAGTAATCAATCGACATATTAAAGCAAGATCTTCCAAGTCAGCTACGACCTACGTCAGCATCACAGACATGCTCGCCAGTTGCCACTGAATTTCTCCAGCCGCACCGTCCAAACTGAGTCCCTGGTCTGAGGCCCTGTCAGAGATATCAGCTTGTCTTTTAGTATCTCCAGAGCTCGAGGATTTTGAATTCTTTGCCATGTTAACTTCATAGAACAGTTATGTAGCAGGGTGTATCGAATCTCACCGGTTTATGACATAAAAATAATTAAAAACTAGCAAAGTGCACAGAGCTCGCTGTTCACACGTCCGACCCCCACATGGCGCCACGTGACTCCAATCAATTGTTCTTTAATTTTGCCACTTTTTTCTATTTCTGTATTTTAGGGCTGAAGATTCAGAAGAGCCAAATGTTGGATATTCACCAGTTGCCCTGTTAAAAGCGGTCAGAGAACTCACAGATGCTGCAATTCACTACAATCTGGTCAGAAATGTGTGTTCTTAAAAGTTAAGTCATCACCCACCTGCCTAGGCTTTTCATATTTATTTGGACTGATTTATGCATTGAATCTGAGTTACCCAAATGAGTTTTAAAGAAAGGTGGCTTTATAAGGTTTTAATGTTGAAGGATGTGCAACACTAATGCAGCTGAAGACAATTTATCCTGTCGCTGTCAAATGTGTTTTTTTTCATTGTTGTGCCTCATGTTCTGTCAATAATTGTACCTTGTCTTTTTATATTAAATATGTTTACTACATGCAGTTTGCTTATTTTTATTTTTTATTTTATTTTTTTATATTTAAGTTGCAACATTTTCACATTTAAGTTGAGGAAACTTAAAAAAAAATAATTAAAAAAAACAAGGCAGTTGCAAAACATTTTTAAGTAATACTACTAGCACATTTCAATTAAATAGTTTAATTATTGTTAACATGGCTTAAAAAATAAGTTAATACAAATCATATTCATGATTTCAAAAACATATTTTTTAAGTTGTATAAATATATTAATTAAGTTCGCAGAACTTTAAATTTTGAGTTGTGGTTAATTAAAATAAACATTAGTAATTGCATATTTTGACCGGACCAAAATAATTATTTTAATGTATAGTTTCTGTGAAAAACAAGTTATGCGTACTTGAGACTTAAGTTTTGAAACTTGTAAAAGTAAAGTCAATCAGTTGCCTCAATTTTTTTTAAGTTAGTAGAACTTATATGTGTTTACAGTGTTTTTATACCCTCCAAAAAGTGGCCCCATTTACTTCCATTGTAGTGCCTCACTTACAGTACATTTACTTCCATTGTAAGTGCCACACAAGTCAAAATAGTTTTGTGGTAATCAACACTGACACAAATGCTTTCGATTGAGCTTAACTTGTATTGAACCTGTATTCCCTTAAGCTTTGAATGTGGTATGTACAACAAACTTCAGAACTTTTTTCCAATAAATAGATTAGTTTCATACCGTGTGCTAACTTAACATATGTTAAAAGTAAAAGATTTTGTAACGAGTCAGAGTCAGACACAGAGTGAAGATCCATGTGCAGAGTTTAATAATAAATGTAATCAAACAGGCGGGGGTCAAAACCAGGTAAACAAAGGGGTAATCCAAGGGACAGGCAGTAATCAATAACTGGCAGGCAGTAGACAACAGGGTGAATTGGCAAGACTTTGCAGAGAAGTGTGTGAGAGTTTATATACACAGGGAGTTGATTAGTGAATGAAGATCAGGTGTGAGAGTCAATGGCGGGAAGAGGGGTATTCTGGGAAGTGTAGGTTGAGGTTAGTACTCGGGGAAGGGGAAATTGTGGGAACAGATCGAGAGGATATGACAGATTTCATGGAATTATAGGGAGATTTCTTGTAGAATTACAGTAATAGATGTTAATGATGGTAAAGCTAATTACTGTTTTATTATTATTATTTTTTTTTACAGTTTATCTGTTTTTAATCCGACAGTACTTTTCTGTTTTTCAACTGACATTTTCCTGCACCCCTGCTGCCAGAAAATGACCGTTTTTTTATACACTTTTTTATTTTTTATATTTTTTTTATTTTTTATGTGTATATCATCTGTAACTATCAACTATTATACTTACACACACGCACACACACACACATACACACAGTATATGTATGAAGTAATCCAAATAATCTAAAATATTTATTCTATTTATTTGACATATTCACATCTACAGTATATAATCCATATGAGATGAATGGAAAGGGGCTGGGGTCCCATCAAGTGTTTTACAAATAATCTACATTATCTATAGGATCAATATATCTATGCTTCTCAAATGTAAATAAAGAGTGAGTTTTACAAACAATCACTTTATTTTAGATCTATATGGATGCAAGTGTATGATGTATCTTAATTATGGATATTTTATATACCTAAATTGCCCCACAGGGGTCACGTGGAGTGAGTTAGGGGGCGCGCAGGGGAACGCCTTCCATCTTTTTAAATAAATATTGTTTGTGCGCATGCGCAGAAGCGCTGCACTCTAATGGTGGACATGTCTGCTGTATAATCGTCTTTTTATGCGCTGTTTCTCTGCGTTTGTGCAATCAGCAGCCCTCTGCCGAGCCGTCAACACCCGTGAGTAAACTTACATCCTTCTCTCCTGACAGAAACTATCGGGTGTGGAGTGATTTAATGTGTGTTTCGGTGCTTGCATGTCGGTGTTTACAGTAGTTAGCCACCACAGCTCATCAAAGTTTGGAGCGGATCAATAATTCATGTAATAACACAGTTATACACTCATCAGAGCTGTTAATAACGTGTGTTAATGAATACAACCGCATGTGTGTTGAGCTGAATGTGTTTGTTTGTGTGACAGGAGTGAGTTTGTGTTGTTTTAGCAGCTCTAGCCGTGTGTATGTTGGTTATGTTGTTGTTGTTGTTGTTGTTTTGTGCGAGTTTGAGAGATTTTTGGGTCAGAACTTTAACTGAGCCTTATGAAATGCTGACAATGAGAGATGTGGATCTGATTCTGTCTGGTTAAACACATCTAATTATCAGATATTGTGTTTATCAGGCTAATGTTTGCTAGCATGCTAGTGTAGGGTCTGAGTTTACAGGTGTTTTTACATATTCGTCTTAATAACAATAATTACACACAGCAAAAGGTTAATTTAATTTGCTTTGAGTTTATGTCTTTCAAGACTGTAAAATGGTTACATGTGCTTATATTCTATTCTATCAGTTTGAATAAAACAGTATATCATTCGTGCCAACACTCCCGATTTTACCGGGTTTCTCCCGTTTTTCCACCCCTCCTCCCGCTGTACTTCCGATTTACAATTTCTCCCGATAAACTCGCGATTTTCCACATCTACACTTTGCATTTGTATTTAAGTATAACATGATGCGTCCCGTATCGAATCAATACGGGACGAGATTTGTCCCGTAAACTGGTCAGATGGCGTCACGGCGAAATCGTTCCAGATCGTTAATTTAACATCGTTGATATAAATTGGATATTTTTCATATGGTGGGAAAGGGGTCGTCTGAAAAGTCCACACATTGTGCTGAAACGTGCTAATACTGTGGAGGGTGCGGTAAGGGACCGTCTGAAATATCCACACATTGTGCTAAAACTGGAATTTTTTTTAATTGAAAAACTGAAGGTGAATATAAAGATATAAGATCCAACAATGTATGAATACTATCACTGAGTCATAAAGACAAGAAGGTGAAGGAAAAAAATAAATCAAATAAAGTAAATCAAATAAAAAAATATACATAAACCAACACAGATCACAGATGTATACATAAATAAAATAAAGATAAATAATTGAAGAAGTCATGGGTCAGGAAAGTTCTCAGCATATAAGAAAGGATATACACTTTTTAGTATTAATAACTCAAACAGCATTTATTGCTAAAACTGTGAAGGATGTGGTAAGGGACCATCTGAATAGATGGTCAATTTCTTGATATTATTCATCTTCAATGTAGTATTACTGATCGGTACTGCCGCTCCCTATACACAGATTATGCAGTCTGCGTAGTGCACCTACTCCTTACGGGGGCACCATCTTACCCTGGGGGGCACCAGAAACTCCACTGGCTGCCATTCCTCGCATATACGAACCACGTAACACCCCCTCCCCCCAAAAATCTCCCTATTTTACACAATCCGATGATGGCAGGTATGCAGTATGTAGGGACTATTTTTCAAAAGTATGAAAGTTGCATGTAGTTGTATTGTTGTCATATGCGGTTGCTTTGAAAAATCAGTACAGTGAGTTGATTTCATTTTTCATTTATTCTGACTTTATTTCGCTCTGTAAAATCTGTGAGCGTGTCAGCATGCAAAAAATAATTTTACTTACATTTTTCCAATGCAAATTAGTAGGAATCTAATTAATTAGGGGTCTGAATCACTAATTTTTATTGGTGTTTTTTCCCCCAATTATTGCTTGTATTTAGTTATCTTTCGTTAACTTTAATCCATTTTGAACTAAACTTTTATTTCTTTTTCTTTTGTATGTTCTAAAATTATTTTAAATTTGAGTCTTACATATTTTGTTTTCTGTATTATGCCTTTGTAAAGCACTTTCAATTACCATTCTAAATGGAATGTGCTAAATAAATAAACTGACCTAAAAATAGTAGTAGAAGTGGTAAATTTATATCAGTGCATATAAAGGAAACTGTATGTCTTGTGTCCTGCAACTGGTCACCATTTATTTTATGTTTTTCACCATTTTTAAAAAACCTAATTTGCCTTCACTGGTCATTAAGTGTGGATAACTGAGTTCATAAAAGCTGCATGCCTACTAATTATTTATAAAGGTAGCAAAATGTTGTTACATTTTTTCTAAACATGCAATATTATGGATTTTGTTTTGTTGCAAAAATGTCCTAAGTTTCTCTCTTACAGTGCAATCGTCAGAATGGCTTCGGACTCAGCCTCTCAGAGCTCCCAGAGTCCTGGGGCTAGGATCATGACCTTTCATCCCACAAAAGACGAGTTCAAAGACTTCAACAGATACATCGCATATGTGGAGTCACAGGGGGCACACAGAGCCGGGATGGCAAAGGTTAGCGGCTTTTTGTTTACAGGCGTTAGATTTAGTCAGCATCTTTTTCAGGTTTATTTTTAATTTCACATAGAACGTTCTTATTTTGTGTCCTGGATGAGCATTGGAAGTATGCATAGCTCATTAGTGTGCCTGTTTGGTGTAGGTGGTGCCACCAAAGGACTGGAAGCCGCGGCGTACGTATGATGACATCGACGACCTGGTGATTTCCACCCCGATTCAACAGGTTGTGACTGGCCAATCAGGGCTCTTCACACAGTACAACATCCAGAAAAAGCCAATGACTGTCCGCGAGTTTCGCAAAACTGCCAACACAGACAAGTGAGGAGCAAAGTGTGCCAGACAACATGAAATCAAAAATGACTCTTGTTTAAGTCCCTGAACTTATTGTGCACAATTTGTCAGTACAATGTTATTGTAAATAAAACAAATTATTGTTTTTATAATTTTTTATTAAAATAACTTTTATCATCAAGTAACCAAAGCCACGGTGATGGGGGAAAATATTAATAACAATTAATATTGGGGGCCTGGGTAGCTCAGCAAGTAAAGACGCTGACTACCACCTCTGGAGTTGTGACTTTGAATCCAGGGCGTGCTGAGTGACTCCAGCCAGGACTCCTAAGCAACCAAATCGGCCCGGTTGCTAGGGAGGGTAGAGTCACATGGCGTAATCTCTTCGTGGTCACTATAATGTGGTTCTTGCTCTCAGTGGGGCGTGTGGTGAGTTGAGCGTGGATGCGGTAACACGCTCAACAAGCCACGTGATAGGATGCACAGATTGATGGTCTCAGATGCGGAGGCAACTGAGATTCATCCTCCACCACCTGGATTGAGGCGAGTCACTACGCCACCACGAGGACTTAGAGCACATTGGGAATTGGGCATTCCAAATTGGGGAGAAATAAAATAATAATAATAACCATTAATATTGAATGCACATTTTTCATAATCCAATAAAATCCCAGTGGATAATGGGAAGTCCTGCCCTTTAAATATTTTGATTCAATCAGAAATACGTGAATTTATGGACTTTCAATGCATTATTTTGTGTGTCGTTTCATGTTGACATAAAGGGTTCTCTCACTCTGCCATTGCAGATTTTGTAATCCCAGATATGCAGATTTTGATGAACTTGAGAGAAAATTTTGGAAGAATTTAACGTTCAACCCACCATTATATGGGGCAGATGTCAGTGGAACTCTCTATGATCCAGTGAGTTAATTTAAACTTATCTTTTGCCTGATTTATTAATGTTTTTCACTATAATCTCTTAGTCACAACCATTCCTGTTCTGTGTCATGATGGTGCCATAAAATTATCGCAACCATACTTGTGGCTTTATTCTCCTAAAAGGATGTGACGGAGTGGAATATGGGCCATCTAAACAGTATTTTGGACACTGTGGAGAGAGAGAGTGGAATCACAATAAAAGGTGTAAACACTCCGTATCTGTATTTCGGGATGTGGAAGAGCACGTTTGCCTGGCACACAGAGGACATGGATCTTTACAGCATTAATTACCTTCACTTTGGAGAACCCAAGTCCTGGTACTGTCACAGGACATGTTTAATATTCATATTACACTTCTTATTCTAAAGAGATTTTAAAGGCATTACTACTTAGTCTTAAATTCAAAACAAGCTTTTCTACAGGTATGTGGTGCCTCCAGAGCATGGGAAACGATTGGAGCGTCTTGCTAAAGGTATGGTGGTGTTCTGTAGATTTTATTACTTTCCTACTCCTCTTGATCAGCTCTCTAATTCATGGCACTTCTGATCTGCATTCATGCAGGTTTTTTTCCCGGAAGCGCTCAAAGTTGTGAAGCCTTCTTGCGACACAAAATGACTTTAATTTCACCATCAATTCTGAGGAAGTATGGCATACCATTTGAGAAGGTGAGTTGTGTCTATTTTACGTAAAAATGCAAAGCTTTGTTTTTTCTCTGGTCTGAAAATATTTTGCATACTTTTAATATTTTCTGGAGGGAAATGTTTTTTTTTAGGTTACCAACAAATTATTATGTAAAGTTGTGGTTCTAGATAATGTATGTTTGCGCACAGTTGGATTGGACAATTAAATATACAATATATATTTATAATAAATGAAATTAAATATTAATATTAATCTGAATGATAAATGTTAATAGTCATATTTATATAACTTAGTCATTGCATTTAACTCATTTGATCCTAATTCATCTGGATTCATTTATAAAAATATTTGACATTGAAAAGGTCTTTCTCTGAAAATATTTCCCCATTGTTTACTATTTACTACGGGGATACGCTCACAAAGGTTCTGGCAAGTACAACTCAATCCAGTAGAAGGGATAGTTCACCCAAAATTGAAAATTTTCTCATCATTTACTCACCTTCATGCCGTCCCAGATGTGCATGACTTTCTTTCTTCTGCAGAACACAAATGAAGATTTTTAGAAGAAAATCTCAGCTCTGTAGGTCCATACAATGCAAGTGAACGGGTACCAAAATCTTGGAGCTCCAAAAAGCACATCAAGACAGCATAAAAGTAATCCATATGACTCCAGTCTTCTGAAGTGATCCAATCAGGTTTGGGTGATAACAGACCATAATATTACTCCTTTTTCACTATAAATCTTGACATCAGATGTCTCCTAGCGCTCTCTGCATGCGTCAAGCACGAGGCAGTGTAATCGATCATGATCATGCCTAGAGACTGCAATGGCAAGATGTACAGTGAAAAAGAGTTACATTTTGGTCTGTTCTCACCCAAAACTTATTGGATCGCTTCTGAAGATATGGATTAAAACACTGGAATCGTATGGATTACTTTTATGCTGTCTTGATGTGCTTTTTGGAGCTCCAAGATTTTGGTACCCGTTCACTTGCATTGTATGGACCTACAGAGCTGAGATATTCTTCTAAAAATCTTTGTTTGTGTTCTGCAGAAGAAAGAAAATCATACACATCTGGGATGGCATGGTGGTGAGTAAATGATGAGAGATTGTTTTGGGTGAACTATCCCTTTAAGAGTTGTACATATGTAAATGGGTTTTCATTTTAGATACTGTCAATACATTTCAGTGTTTGTCCAAACATACTAAAATATACAGTATGTGTTCACTTAACATATGAATGCCTACAAATACAAATGTGATCATCACCTTGATGTATGGAAAAAAAAACTTTATGTACATTTCTGCTTAACACATCAGGTGACACAGGAAGCAGGCGAGTTCATTGTGACCTTTCCATATGGATATCATGCTGGATTTAACCATGGATTTAACTGTGCAGAATCCACAAACTTTGCCACACAGCGCTGGATCGATTATGGCAAACAGGCAACATTAGTATGTTTGGTTTACATAGTAAAAAGTCAATGCTGAATAAGTATGGTACTTCAGAATATAATGGATGTTTTTGTCATCTTGTTTGGCAATGTTTGTCTCTTTCTCATTTTAGTGTTCCTGTCGGAAAGACATGGTGAAGATCTCCATGGATGTGTTTGTCCGTATGTTTCAGCCAGAACGTTACAAACTTTGGAAAGCAGGAAAGGACACTGTGCCCATTGACCACTCAAAGCCCACCCCCGAGGCAGCAGAGTTCCTTATTGATGCAAAGACTGAAAATGAAAAGGGAGAACTCAGCGAAAGCAGCAAAACACAAACCGAGGTGAAGAAAGGAGAAACAGAGCATAAAGAGGAGCAGACGGCAAAGCCAGGAGGTGGAGAGGAGGAGAATGCTGAAAGTTTGTCTGGAAAGGAAATTAAAGGAGAAACGGAGAAAGCAGATACAGATGGTGGAAAGGCAGAGAAAGGAGAGAAGAAGACTGTTAGCACTGAGGAGCCCAGCAGCACTTCAGAGCAAAACAGCAGGTGTGTAGAAGAAAGAGTACATTGTCTGTTGTGAATTGTACTTCAGCAAGTACGAAACATACAAGACCGTTTGTTAGGGTGTTCTTGGTGGTTGTGAGGTGTTCTGGTTACAGGCCAAAAGAGTCAAAAGAGCCCACCACCAAGTCTCTGATATTCAAGTTCTCAGATATGGCTCGGGTCCTTCCTTCAAGGGAAGTCTATGTTGTTTTGTTGTTGTTTTTTTCTGAACAATTTTATTGTGAATCAAAAGTGTGATCACTGAGAAACAAAGTAATAGCACACTTTAACAAGCGGCATGATGTATCATTCATGTCTGTAGCATACTGGGGTTTGTTCAAATCTCTAACCTTAAGTACAGAAAATACCATTGCTTGCTTTAGCAGTAGAGCGTAACAGTCTGTTTCCGGAAGTTAAAATCCCATTCATTTTCTCCATAGATTCAATTAATTTTTAATGGTAATTTATAAACCTTTAAAGACAGACCTACTGTGAGTTCTGAGGTTGTAAATCGATGGTAAATGCTTCTGTTGAATCCTCAGTCAACGTTATTTCAACTTTGTAAATAAAAAAAAAGAAAAAAAAAAAGAGTTTAATAGCAGAATTTCTGGTTGAAAAACTACACTACCCATGAGATAATCTCCACCAATCAGAGAATTGTTGCTAACAAAGTGCACCAAAAGAGCTCTGCAGCAAATGCCCACTCCCCTGATGCATTCGAGTTCGTTGCTGTACACTCTCAAACTACTTATATTTTGCAAATATATTGTTTAAATGATTATAATCAACAACTTTAAATCAACAGTTTTATATTTTTCCATCGTTTTTAATTCGATTACGTCATTTTTAATGTTTCATGGGATTGTAGTTCATTCCCTCATGAAAAAGTCTTTTTCCTTTTGTCTTTTTGTCCGATTTAGAATACTTTTTTGCTTCAAATCAAATCTGATACTGTTGTAATTCACCTCAGAGTTGGTTGGTTTGGTTTATGGCTTAAAACTCTTTAATGAAGTATTTTATGAAATTCTAATGGGAAAAATACTTCCAGAACAAAGACAGCTGAAAAAGTAGGTGGACACTATTTTATAACAGCTAATGATTAGGCTGTGGTGATTGGGCGATTGGGATTTACACAAATTCGTTCTGCTCGTGCTTCATGAATGAGGCATGTTGTGTGAGGAAAAATTTGCAGAATCATGCTGAATGCATTGAAATATGGTAAAATATGTTAAACCAAGCTGAGAGTAATACAAATTCATTGGGAGCTGTGTACTGTTTAAATGTTATTGCTATGATTTGTTTTACTCTCCCTGAAATGTTGAATTCTGTGATTTTATACTTCCAACTGTGAAGCACTTTGAGCTGCATTTTATGTATGAAAGGTCCTATACTAATAAAAATGTATTATTATTATTATTATTATTATTAATAATTTAAAGTATTTAATAAATTACCACAGAAGAGCGAAGCATGTCTAAAGTTTTAATAATGACGGGCGTTCAAATTCTGCAGAAATCTACTTTTGGTCAGAGCTACTTATGTGTCATTTATCAGACACATACCAAAGGTGATTTTGCAGTAAAACATTTTTCATGGTCATTCCTTCTGAAGAACACAGTTATAATAATGGATCACCTCTTCTGGGGTTTGGTCCTGCAACCTTACAGGATGCTGTTTTTAATCCCTCTGATGTCATCTTTCTTCTTATATCAGCAATAGCAGCAGTCCAAAGCAGAAGCTGGGCCAGAAACGACTTAGACCCAGTGCTGAGACTGGAGAGAAAGATGTGGATAATCAGTTGAAGGCAGAAGAGGAGGAAGTTGAGAAGAAGAAAGCCAAATTCGGCCAGACTAAGACAGACTACATGAAAGAACAATCCATCCCAGGTAGAGACCTTCATATACAGTATGCACTGTAAAAATAGTTACCTGAGGCACCATTTTGGGTTTTCTCAGCTTTCACACTGGTGGAACCCTCTGGAGATCCTCCAGAAACCTATTTAGTTCTTTGGAAATGTACGCTTAGTTCCTGCAAGAACTTTAAGGACTGTCAATGGAACTCCCTCATAAGCGAAAAGCTTTGATGCGCTTTAATATATATAAGTTCTTTGAGTACATAAAGATGCCTTTATTTTTTTTACAGTATATGGTACATGGAAGTAGTTTTTTTTTTTTTTAAATACCATAAACATCCTGTTTTTTTTTTTTCTGTAGGTGATGGGAAAGCTGAGGAAACCATGGAGACAGACACGCCCCCTCCAAACCAGCAAGGGAATCAAGCCCATCCTTGCACGGAGGCGGAGCTCTCTTCATCCAACCAGCAGCCACACCCCACCTCAAGCAGTGACATCACAACTCAACCCCAACCAAGCAATGACATCCCTCCTCCTGAAACCAGTGATGTCACCTCATCCTCACAATCCAACAACATCAGTGATGAAACCAGCTATGATGTGGCGCAGAGTAGTGATGTCATGGCAAAGAGCAGTGACGTCACCTCTCAGTCCGGTGATGTCACTCAAAGTTGTGATGTCCATAGCAAACCGGAAGACATCACACAAATCGGTAAACTCAAAACGGAGCTCAGCGATGCACGGCCAAGTGACATCACGCCACATTCATGTTCCAGTGACATCACTGATGAAGACCAATCCACTGACATCACATCAGAGCTGCATACCAGCAGTATGTCTGCTCAGCCCAGCATTAACTCTGCCCACATCTATGATGTAACACCAGATCCCAGCAACAGTACCATCTGGCCAAAACACGAGCCCAGCATTAAGACCGCCCACATTTATGATGTCACCACAGAACCCAGCATTAGCTCCGCCCTCATCTGTGAAGTCACACAAGAACCCAGCAACAGTATCATCAGCCAAAAATGCGAGCCCAGCATTAACTCCACCCACACTTGTGATCTCACTCCAGAACCAAGCAACAGCATCATCAGCCCAGAGTGCGAGCCCAGCATTAACTCCACCCTCATCTCTGATGTCACCAAAAAACACAGCAACAACACAGTAAACACCAACACTATCAGCCTGAAATGTGAGCCCAGCAGTAGCTCCGCCCACAGTTATGATGTCATCGCAGAACCCAGCAACAACACCATAAATACGAGTACCATCAGTCCTAAAAAGGAGCCCAGCATTAACCCCGCCTGCACTTATGATGTCAACAATGAACCCAGCAAGCCCAGCATTAACTCCACCCACACTTGTGATCTCACTCCAGAACCAAGCAATAGCATCATCAGCCAAAAATGTGAGCCCAGCATTAACTCCGCCCACCGTTATGATGTTAACACAGAACCCAGCAACAACACCATAAAGAAGAGTACCATCAGTCCTAAAAGTGAGCCCACCATTAACTCTGGCCTCATCTGTGATGTCACCACAAATCTCAGCACCAACTCTATCAGCTCTAAATTTGAGCCCAGCATTGGCTCCGCCCACACCTTTTATGTCACCGCAGAACCCAGCGACGACAGCATAATCAGCCCAAAATGCAAGCCCAGCATTAACTCCGCCCACACCAATGATCTCACCACAGAACCCAGTAAGCCCAGCGTTAACACCACCCTTATCTGTGATGTCACTACAAAACCAAGCACCCACATTTTCAGCCCTAAATGCAAACCCAGCGTAAGCTCCACCCACACTTATGATGTTACCCCAGAACCCAGCGACAGCACCATCAGCCCCAAACGTGAACTCGCTGAGTCACGGTGTATTTCTTTGTTGGCGAGCAGTAGTCAGGTGAGCCAGCCTGCAGCCCAGCACATCTTCCAGAGGACGCTGAGTCCTGCTGAGGTGCTGCATGTCCACAGCTACGCAAAGGGAGATTACAGCGAGCTGGAAACGCGTAGCAGGCTTGAGAGAGACCAAGACAGTGACTCTGACAGTGAATCTCAAGAGGACAGCAAGGTGTGTACACCACATACAACACGCATACTGCTGTGTGTGGCTGTGTATAATAAGTGTTTGTGTCGTCCTGTAGAAATCAGATGATTGTCCAGTTGATGTTCAGCAGAGGCTGCCCAGACTCCCCAGACACCATCCTCTGATGAAGGACAGCATCAGTGATGAAGGTCAGCTATTTTACATAGGGGCCGCCATGTTGAGATCACATGACAAGCCAAATAAGAGTCTCTTTTTTTTTGTTAATCACCCTGTTGTACAACACATTCACTCATGGAATAAATTAATCATGGCTGACTGTGATTACCTCATTTTTACACTGGCATCGGTGCCACTAGGTGTCAATGCAACATAAACAAAAAAGTGATAAATTGTGTGTGTATTTGCAGAGCTGCAGGATCAGGCAGCATCAGAGGAGGAGGGTCTGGATGGGGAGGCCTGGGCTCGACCTCTGTCCCAGTTATGGCAGAACAGACCGTATAATCCAGAGAGAGAGAGGGAATACAACAGAGAGATGGGTCTGCTGCCACCATACTGTGCTGTGTGCATGCTCTTCCAGGCACACCAACGGGTAAGGCACATCAACTTACCAAACATATCATTTGAATGTAACAAATTAAAGAACAATAGCAAGACTGCATTTGAACTGCATTTTAGCTATTTTTGTTGTTAATTTAATATTTAAGAAGTTAATATTTTCATATTGTACCAAGTTAAAAGTTTCCCTGCATAATTTACAACATTTAATGAGAGAATTTCCTACATATTTTAACAAAGTGGACATTATAAATTAAATATACCCAAATGAATCAGAATTCATGTGCTTGTGAATCGATACCCAACCCTACCGCATATATGGGTATATGCCTAGTTATAACACTCTTCTCCATCATTTGGTCATCATTTGATAAATTATGCTGGCATGATCAATGGAAAATATGCAAATATTAAGGGAATGTACACATACATCACTTTTAAATTACATTCCGTTGACTGCCTAATTTCCACGTCGGTAATAGCACAACAATAATTTCACCAGGCAGATAGCTCAGAGTGTTGTGAAAAAACACTAAGCCACAAACTGTAATGGGCCTCATTTACCTAGAAAAGAGGGCGTGTTTGTGTTGAAAAAAATGTGTGCATCAGAGATATGTGTATATTCTTCTCCCATCATTGAAGTGTAATGTGTGTATTTAGTCTGAAGGGGGCGAAAGTGAGCCAGCTGTGTTGCTGTCAGGGGGTCAGATGAGGAGCAAGCCTCTGATTCCAGAGATGTGTTTCACCACGACCACAGAAGACAGCACTGACATCCACCTGACCACACCTCACCTGGAGGAGGATGGCACCAGCCTGCTCATCAGCTGCACACAGTGTAGCGTCCGTGTGCACACCAGTGAGTATACTTTTCTCAGGAGCTAAAAAACACAAGCTTCAATCTGTTGAGGCTTTATGCAATTTGCAAAAGTCAGGATGCACAAAGTCCTAGTTTCCAAGTTCCCAGGCTGTTTCAATGAGGGCTTCTAAACTAGTTGCAAGAGTTTACAAAGGTTAATGCATGGCATTACATTTGTAAAAGATATCAAGAAGAGGCCAAAATATGTGATGTGTTTCAAGTTCTCAGATAGAGACAGAATTAGATTTGTACTTTTTTAAAAGAAACTATGAATGGTGTATGCCCGTGCAATACTCACCACCAGCATATTGGAGTTGGCCTGACATTGCTGAGGTGTTCTGTAGTTCCTAGGGCATTCCCAGTGTTTTCTGGGTCATTCAGCAAAGGAACACACTTTTAAAGGCTCCGGCAAACCCACAGAAAAGTTCTTCTTCATTCCTCGCTCAAAATATACGAACATTCAGATACTGGCCACACCACTGTGGGAGGCGTTTAGAGGAGCATGTAAATATGAGGATGTTCAAGACTACATGTAAAACCTTAACTAATTTGATATTAAAATGTGTTATCAATGTTTTCATGCTTTATTCTATGAGTAGAATTCACACAAAATTAGTAAAAGAAGTTGTTTTAACTGCTCGATGATGATTTAGAGTAATATATGTGCAGTAGATAATGTGTAATTTGTCTTGTTTGCATTCTCAGGGTTCTCGCGGATCTTTAAAAAGTCTTGAAATGTCTTAAATTCAGTTTTCCAAAATTTAAGGTCATAAAAAGTCTTAAATATCTTAAATGATACAATAAAAGTCTTAATTACCATTTAAAGATGTCTTAAATTTGGAGGCGGGAAAACAGGAATCCTGATATAACCTAATGTGATTATCAAAAGAATATGATTTAATTAAATAAACGCATGCGCTGCGTCCTTCAGAGTGAAAACGCGGGGGCTTGTGAGTGTTTTAAGCTGTTGCAGAGCAGTTCACAATTATTAGGACATAACGGAAATTTATGACAAGCGTTGTTGATGAAATATGACAATGTTTACTTTTAATTGTTTATATTGTAATATGTTGTAGATAATTGTAGGAGTATACATTTTATTTCCCTTATCTGTTTGAAGGAGCAACTAGAAGCAGTGAAGCGCATAATTTCAAAATAAGAGTGTGTTTCAGCCTTTAAAGTTAAAAGTTCTGCGCTATGAATCAAATCTTTTTTATTTATTTTATTTATTTATTTTTCTTGGTTATTGGTATATTGGTTGCAAAATAAACTGCATCTGGAATTTAATTCAGTTTGAAATCTTGTAGCCTCTGTCTAGCCCTCCCCATCACAGGAAGGAAAGACTAAGAACATTTCATATAGGCTGCCAATTTTAAAAACCTTTGGCAGATTAATTGCCTTCCTTTCAACACATTATCATATCAGTGAAATCCAATATTGGTTGACCTCTTATTTGTATTAATTTATACAATGGTAAATAAACCAATTTTAATGTGATACAGTATATGTGGAAAACATGTCTTGAGTATTTTAAACTTGCATGTAGCCTACACTTTTTTACTGATAAGCAATGTTAAGGCCATGTTGAATGTGTGCACCAGCCTGTTTAAGTAATAGTCTGTGATACATGATTTATTTTTGTGTGTGTTTGTTTTTGTATGGGGATACGGTATTCATTTTATTTATAAAATATAATAGGTCTTAAAAAAGGTCTTAAAAATCTTAAATTTGATTTTAGAACTTCTGCAGCAACCCTGATTCTGCATTCATGGCGCTAATGCAAGGCAATACTATGCACCGGTTACGATCTTTTATTGTAATTTATGCTGACACTGATACTACTGCAAAGATTAATGTATAAAAGAATGTTAATGGATACAATGCAGACAAAAGAATAATGATGATAGGCAAATCTCACTTTGGGCAGATGTGTGAATGGCTTTTGGCTGCAGGAGACACAAGAGTGAAGCAGCAGATCAAACAACAGAGTGAATGGGCATTTAAAAGTATTTAAGTACATTTCATTCCTTTTTTAGTCTAGTTAAAAATAAAATCGCATGACATGTTCTTGGAATATGTGTCTATGCGAATGATCGTACACATTTAGGAAAGTTTGCACCAGCTCGCTAATAACTCTGCACGGCGATGTGTTCATGTTGACTGACCTTAACTGACTGAACAATGTAACCGGAATTAGTTGCTGAGCTCAAAGTAGGTGAAGCTCCAGGTCACATCCACCGATGACGTGGACCAATGGCAGTATGAAGGTGATTAGCAGCCAGTACAAATTTTAAATAAGTTTGCGCTGGCGAGCTGTCACAAAACACAGAAACAAACTCAAAAACACCTTAGTTTTAGCCAGATTTGTTTGAAATGGTGTCACACTCATTTGTTCTTTGATTTCGTATGAAGTATACCGGTGCCATGATATTCTGTTATGGCTCCTTTAATATGAGTCTATAGGGTTCTTCCATGTCAAATCAACCAAATTTCAGAAATTTCCCCTGCTCAAATGTTTGGTTTTGTTAATAATTTTTTCTGAAGAAAGATAAACATATATGATGGTCAAAGCCAAAATATTACATTATTTTGTAGATGGGGGACAAAATGACAATTTTTGCATTGTTTTGGGGCAAAAATACAGGTAAAAAAAATAACCTTAGAAAGGTGGCAATATCATTATTTTATTGGTACATACAGTAGAGATAAGTAGGTCTGTTACTAAAATCAGTTTATTTCAGCACCCCTTGATGCTGACCAATGGTGTGAGTCCAAAAATGTGGAAAAAAATGTTTATGTTGTTTTTCCAAAGTTGGAGTGCTCGTAACTTCAGAAGTATTAAAGATATCTCAATATCCTTTTAGATTCTTTTTTAGAACAAGCTTTCCTTTTGGTATCTGCATACTTAAGGCCCTCTGTGGTTAAATCCCAGAGATGGCTCTCCATGTGTAAATTTTGGATGGTTCAATGGTTGAAAACCAAATGTGGGTCACATGGTATGAAGCTAGTTTTTCTTGTCCAACAAAACAAACGTCTGAAGTACAAATAATATTGAAACTAGAAATATACCTATATTTAGTCACATGAAAATCGTGTTTGATTGCTTAGAATAAAATAAGCACACCGCTCCGCAAGAAGCCATACAGTTTGAGGTATCATCAGTGTCCATAGTGCAAGCGGTGTAAGTATGAAAAATAAAGCTGTTTCAAGAAGTGTTGTGTTAAATAATGAGAAGTTTGGTTCATTTAAGCTCTTTGTTGTCTTCTAGGTTGTTATGGTATCACTCCGGCGAGAGTTACCAAAGACTGGAAATGTGCCCGCTGTAAAGCCAACGCACTCACAGAGGTACCCACTGTCTTCACATTGCATTATTCGCATACAAAATCGGTAATTTCTCCATTCTCTGTCTGAAGTGTAGGTTGATGATGTCTTAATCTGTCATTGTTGACTTTCAGAATTGCTGTTTATGTTCGTTGAGAGGTGGTGCGTTGCACAGAGCCAATAATGGCAAGTAAGTACGTTGAATTTCCACTAGAGGGCAGCACCAACATGGCATAATTTGAAGTGCCTTGCTGTTTTCTTCAGGATCTATTAATGTTATTCATATTCAAAAAACTACCACCCCATGTTACTAAAGTGGAACAATATGTATCTGGTTATGCAGATGGGTTCACGTCCTGTGTGCAGTGGCAGTGCTTGAGGCTCGCTTTATAAACATCAGTGAACGATCGCCTGTGGATCTCAGTGGCATTCCTTTACAGAGATTTAAACTGGTAAGTTTATGTGCCCTTTACCCACGGCTGCCCTTTAAAAAGGGGTTGAATCCCTTTCTCAAGGATATATCTCTTTCCCCAAACCCTTATAAATCAACAGTTTGAAATGTGTGTAACATAAGTGGCTCTTAACTGGTGGGTCATGACCCAGAAATGGGTCACAGGTCTGTTCTGACAGGGTTGTGGACAGGAGGGAAATAACAATGCTATAATTGTTTTTATGAATACACTAAAATGCAACTAACCATATATAATAAGTAGGATAGCAAAATAAATCGGGTTTTCACCATTTAAAAGGGAGGATAACACAGTTTTTCCACATTTTACATTATCAAATAGATTTAAAATAAAACCGTTAGGACAGTAGCTCAAAATTCAAGATGAGCCACAACACATATTGTTGGGCCTATACATTTCATTATACATACTATTAATGCATTTCATCATTTATTTGAAGGACATTTCTTTGAAAAACGTATTTTTCATGCACACGTGGTTGAAAACTTAAGTTGCGATGGCTCCAGGATGCTGTAAGCAGACATAATGATATTTATCACATTTCCTGTCTCACTTCCTCTGAACTGACTTACTGTGAGCTGATCCCTCCTGTGTGTTGCAGAAATGCTACTACTGCAAACGGCGAATGAAGAAAATGTCAGGCTGTTGTGTGCAGTGTTCTCACGGCCGGTGCCCCACCTCATACCACCCCACCTGTGCTCAGGCCGCCGGTGTCATCATGCACCCGGACAACTGGCCCTTCATCGTCTACGTCACCTGCTGCCGCCACAAAGGGCCGGTCCAGTCAGAGGTATAGCCTCTGAAACACGTTGTCACGTAGATCTGCTTCATCAGTTCTTTCGCACGTTATTGCACTACAATCCGATATGCAGCTATAGTCTCATCCTGTTTTCTTTTAGAGCAGAATACAAAGCACCCCTTCATTTTTCTCTGTTCATAGCAAGTTCTTTTTTATCTGCACATTCTGCAGTAGTTTTTAGAGGAATAGTTTCTAAAAAATTTAAATTTTGTCATCATGTACTCACCCTTATGTTGTTCTAAACCCATCTGAATTTCTTTCTTCCGTGGAACACAAAATGAGAGGTTTTAAATGAAAGTTTGCGTTAGCGAGCTGTCACAAAACATGAATGTTCACGCTCCTCTTATCATACAAGTTCAAAAAAGGCACTTGAATTCCAAGTCTTCTGAAGTCATACGATAGCTTTCTGTGGGGAACAGACTGAAACTAAAGGCATTAATCTAATTTGCACTTACAAATATTCAGATTTACAACGTTAAACTCACAATGCAGTTAGTCATGTGATGCGAGAACTAATGGCATTCATCATCATTGACGTCAATAGTTAATTTTTGCATGAACTTGTCCTTTAAGACCACTTAGGCTCATGCAGTGATATGTGATATGGACATTAATATGAGTTTAGTTTCTGATCTATCTTTCTCTCTTCCTGTAGCGTAATAAAGCAGCTATGATAGAGCTCAGTGTGGGTCAGAAGGTCATCTGCAAGCACAAAAATGGACGTTACTATCAGTGTGAAGTGATACAGCTGTCAAAAGAGACGTTTTATGAGGTCAACTTTGATGACGGCTCCTTCAGTGATAACCTTTTCCCAGAGGACATTGTGGTAAGGGGGCTAAAGAGATTTTATCTATGTATTATTTCTTTAAACAGTTAGTATCATTTTAATTAGCTATACTAATGGACTCTATGCATGGTCACTTCCGCGTTTTGCTTCAGGGGGTGCACTTACATCCGGCACAGTACCGGAAACTATTTCTTTCTGCGCTGTCAAGACACGTTATTTACAAATGTTTCTGCGGATGACATTGGACAATATCCAACTCACATTGAGACACAGAGCTGTTGCTCCATCCAGTATATTTCAAAATAAATAAAAACAATGAGGGTGAATATTCACAAGACATAGACCATTACTGGCTTAACAAGATCCCTGTTTCCGACTGTATTACTCATGCACTTATTTTGATTCATTTTGCTAGATAAAGTATAGCCCTGTGATATTACAAGTTAATATAATATGACAATTGACAATAATTTGCTTCACAGCAAATGCAGGAGTGAACAATAATTTATTTCTTAAAATAGTGACTAGTTTCCTTAACCATACAATTTGTCTAATAGTGGTCAATATTAGTTGATTTTATGATATTTATGCAGTATAATATAAATCTCACTTTCAGTATAATTTACGGAAAAAAAAACTGTGTCCCATTTCTGAGGAATTTGTCATGTGCGTGCAGAGCTCTGCCGAACTGAACATAGGAAGCCTTACACAATGGTATAGCAGTGCTCGGCCGTTCTGCAAGCTTCAATTCATATGTATTTATACTTTTAGAGCTCATTAATGAGATCATTTTTATACTTATACTAAATAAATTACTTTTGTTGAGGTCAGTCGTTTTATTTTAGAAAGAAGAGTAGTTTGCAACAACTCTCTTGACACTTTCGCTATGGCTGATATATGGCTATACCATTATCGCCCTGAGATTTTAACGGAAATACGTCGGCTATGTGCCGTGCATAGAGTCCATTATGTTGGCTTGGTATCTAACTTTCTATCAGCTGTCTGTCTCTGTCTTTCTATCTATCACTCTTTCTTTTCTATCTATCTATTTTGGCAGAATTCTATTTGTCTGTCTGTCTGTCTGTGTCTTTCTATCACTCTTTCTTTTGTATTTATCTACTGTGGTGGAACGACCCGCCCCCTCCCCTCGTCATCATCGCCCTGCCTCTGAGGGCTGTCCTTCAGCCAGGCTCACGACAGGATTGGGCAGGAGAGAGAAGAGGTGCATAGTTAGTAAGCCTCGTTTTGGGCAGAGGGGTGGAACGAGGCACACTCGTTGTAAACGTAGAGCGCGCCTCTTCTTGGGGAGCCGGCTTCTATTCTCCATGTGTGCATGCACTTGCATCCTCTCAGGTTCAGGATCAGAGCGGGGAGTTTTTGGCCGAGATAGATGCATCGCTGAACCCGCTTCTCGGACCCCTGCGCGAGTTAGATGTGTTGTCGGCGGAGAACAGCACGCGCCGCGGCCGACGGGCTAGAGGCCAAACCGCCTTTCTCTCACACCTGCCTTGGGCCTGGGAAGACAGGCTGCTAACGATCTAACGATCTATCTATCTGTCTGTCTGTCTGTCTGTCTATCTATCTGTCTATCATGTCTGTTTATCTATCACTCTTTCTTGTCTGTCTGTCTGTCTTCTTTCTTTCATGACATGTTCTGATGGGGTTTTAACTGTTTATCTAGAACCGGGACTGTGCTCAGCTGGGTCCACCACCACAGGGTGAGGTGGTTCAGGTCAGATGGACAGATGGTCTTGTCTATGGAGCCAAATTTGTTGCCGCTCATGTCATTCAGATGTACCAGGTAATTGTCTGGGAGAGAAATCAATTAATTAAATTGTTTTGTCTCTTTTACCCGGTTAGTACCATACTTTCAAGAATATAAGTCGCAGGACCTTTCAGAAGATGAAGAAAATGCAACTTAAACTGGCGGCCAAAAGTTTGGAATAATCTACAGATTTTGCTGTTTCGGAAGGAAATTGGTACTTTATTTCACCAAAGTGGCATCCAACTGATCACAAAGTATAGTCAGGACATTACTGATATAAAAAAACAGCACCATCACTATTTGAAAAAAGTAATTTTTGATCAAATCTAGACAGGCCTCATTTCCAGCAGCCATCACTCCAACACCTTATCCTTGAGTAATCATGCTAAATTGCTAATTTGGTACTAGAAAAATCACTGCTTCATTGAATTCTACCCGCTCAACACCAGTTTCATCAGTAAAGAGAAGACTCAGGGGTGCAGGCCTTATGGGAAGAATTGCAAAGAAAAAGCCATTTTGAAACAGAAAAACAAAAAGAAAAGGTTAGAATGAGCAAAGAAACAGACATTGAACAACAGATAATTGGAAAAGAGTGTTATGGATCGTTACCCCATTGAGCTTTTGTGGGATCAACTAGACTAAGGTGCATGAGAAGTGCCCGACAAGACACATCTATGGCAAGTGCTACAGGAAGTGTGGGGTGAAATGTCACCTGAGTATCTGAACAAACTGACTGCTAGAATGCCAAGGATCTGCAAAGCTGTCATTGCTGCACGTGGAGGATGTCCGCTGTCTTTTTAAAAAAAAATTTTTTTATTGTAATAGTAATTTTTCACGTTGTTAATGTCCTGACTATACATTGTGATCAGTTGAATGCTACTTTGGTGAATAAAAGTACCAATCTCTTTCCATAAGAGCAAAATCTGTACATTATTCCAAACTTTTGGCCCCAGTGTATATTCCGGAAAATATGGTACTAATTGACTTACATACATAATAGACCTTTTTCACAGACTGTGATGATGCGTTTCCACCTTATTTATCAGCGTAAATCTTGCACATTTTTTTTAGATTATAAATTTTTTAAATATCGAGTGTAAATTTATAACATTATGCTTTGTGTTATATTACCCTGGAATTCGTTTTAAAAAACGAATTACCACAGCTGCGAGGGGGTTTCTATTACAACTGCTGAGAGAGTGACAAAGTAAACCACCAAAGTCTTAATCCACCGCTCTCTATTTTTTCCTCTTCTGGAAAGTCATTCAAACGTGATAGTGGATTTTTTCTTTTGGTCATGGAGCAAATGGGTAAGTGAAAATCATATTTGCTGTGATCTCCCATTCACTGCTGTCGAAGTTTACTCTGCAAATGTTTACTTCCACGTTCTAAAATCCAGAGTGTGAAAAATGCCTATTTATTAGTAATTGATGTCGGATGGTCAAACACGCTGCACAATAAAACACATAAGCTTACACACAAACAGATGAAAACATCAGTTATAGAGACGGTAGTATAGCGTTTTAAAGTTCCCTATTTTGAGTATTTTGCCTTTACAAAGAATTTTATACACCCAATTTAAATATTCTGCCCCATCATGACATTAATGTTCTAACAAAGTCCGCGCTGTCAAACGCAAATCCTCATGCCCACAAAATGACGTTTCATCACACCCATAGTAAAAACATTCAGTCAGTGAACAGGATAAATAATGCATAGAAACAGGGTTTCCAACATCAGAAATATTCACAGATATACAGTTGCTAAAGTTAATAAATAAATAGAATACAACAGGCAGATTGTTTTACTCACAGACTAAAAGCTGTTTATTTGTGCTCAGCATAGTTAAAACAAATGTGGCTTATTTGTCACATATTTTTCATGAAACATTAAATGAAAAAACTGTTATAGATGATTACTTAAATCAGATGCGTCAATCCTGAGGGAATCTCCGAGGAGTGCGTCTGACCTTCTGCTGAACGACTGAATGGAGGTGCCTGCTGGATGCAACCTCTCTCAGTGCGACTTGTACACAGTTGTGACTTATCTGTGTTTTGTTTTTTCTCTCAACAACATGATTTTGACCAGGTGCGACTTATATTCAGGTGCGACTTTATTTCTGGAAAATACGGTATTCATGGGTTGAGTTGAATTGCTGCTTCTGTTTCAGGTGGAGTTTGAGGACGGATCACAGCTCACAGCGAAGAGAGATGACGTCTACACGCTAGATGAAGAACTTCCCAAGAGAGTCAAGTCTCGTCTGGTGAGCTCCATACTCATTGAGTTTGGAAGGTTTACAATCATTAAAAATGTAAAGCCTTATCTGTGTTGAATTCTGCGTGTGTGTGTGATTCAGTCTAAGGCATCGGACATGCGCTTTGATGGGATTTTCGGAGAGAAGAAGGTCCAAGACAGCAAGAGACAGAGAGTGATCAACTCCAGGTACAGAGGGGACTATATCGAACCAGTCATCTACAGAGCTATCATGGAGTAGCCAGCGATAGCACAGCCTTCACCCAAAACCACCAGCACCCATCCAGGGGACTCTAGCACAGCCTGCTCATGTCAATAGTGTTCAGTTTGCAGGAATCAAATGCCTGGATGGGTTTGAACCCTCCCTGGAAGGACTCGCACTTACCCTGATTTGTCCAACACACTTTTTCTGATTTTGGCAGGGCATTCTCACAGTGTCTTTCTCAGACGATGCAGCTTTGCAGGGTGTGTGATGACACATATTTAACCTCAATGCTTTGAAACTGTGCCACAAGTCTCAACATCAACAGCATCACCTGGTCTCTAAATGAATTATCAATGAAAGCAGTAGTTTGTGGAGTCTTTCTAATACACATTCATTTAATAAAGATTATTTGTAACCTTCATTTCATAAAATATTTACTTTTATCAATTTGCATTAATTTATTTTACTTAAAGGGATATTCACCCAAAAATTAAATTCTGTTATCAAATACTCACCCTCATGTTGTTTCAAATCTGTATGACTTTCTTTCCTTCCGTAAACCTTGAAAGGACACATTGGGAAGAATATTCACACTGCTTTTTCCCATACAATAAAAGTGAATGGTGTTGGGAAGGTTTGTCAAGCACCATAAAGTGTGCATGAGTCATATAGACTGTTGTTATGGTGTTTTTATAATTTTTAGAGCTTGACAGCATCTGGTCACCATTCACTTTCATTATATGGAAACAGTAGCGTCAAGTTTCTGCTAAACTTTTTGTTTTGTGTTCCACAGAAGAAAGAAAATCATACAGATTTGGAACAATGTGAGGGTGAGTAAATGATGACAGTATTTTCATTTTTGGATAAACTATTCCTTTAATTCAGGGTGCTGTTTCTACCCGTATTTTACCTAACGGAGGTGCCATTGCCATTTAATGGATACAGATCTCCTTTTTAAAGATGTACACAGTCATAAATTGAGCAATTGATCCTGAATATTGTACATAATTTGGAACATAATGAATTTAGCTTGTTTCGTCTTTTAATAGTTTTTCAAGCGTATTTATTACTTGGTGCTTTGCAAAAGCAACTTTTGCAATATAATATGTGTGAGTCAAAGTCCTGTTGAAGAATGAGAATCACATAAATGCAAAGCTCGTACTGAAATGCCAAGGATCTTTCTCCCATTCTCACCTTGTACTCTTTTTCAAGACATTTTCATTAATGTAGCTTACTGCTGTCAACATTTTATTAACCCCAAGGTTTTAATAAGCTATTTTTGCACTTCTGAGCTGTACTTTTATGAATTCTCTTTTTTTCCCTTGCAGTAGCCAAGCTCCAGAGACAAATGCACTTAGGAAAGTTAAAAAGGTCTGTTAGTGCTTGTCTTGTAAACAGTCTTTATCTGTCAGGCCGTCTAGCAGACAGCTTTTAGAAAAGTAAGGTTGTATGAGTCCCTCATTTGTTCAATAGAGGGCTAATATTCATTATAAAAGAATTATAAAAGATTTCTTTTTGTATTAAGAAGCCTATTTTATTGCTTTGTTTTATAATACCTGTTTATTGTTCATATACTGTGAGATAGAGTTGTATGTAGTTAATTTAAAAATGTTAAGTTCCAGGCTAGCACATTTCTGCTGCCTCTTGTTTTGCTTTCAAAAATGAGTCTCGTTCTCACTACATATGTGAATGCAGAGGCTCTAAGACTTCCATATGTATTTTGTAAAAATCATTAAGGTACGTCATTAAAAGATGTGGGCCGTAATGTTTCTTACATTGCAGTGTGTGTTTTATTCCTGTTGAAGGATTAGGGTTTGGGTTTTTAACCCACTTTTTTCCAATAGCACATTATTTATAGTTTTTAATGCATGATATTGCTATTTAAAAAATTTTTTTTATTGCATATACAAATTTAAACAAACAATCAATTATTAACAATTGTGACATTTTTTTAAATCTTACCCCATTCTCCATCTTCCAGTACTAAATTCAAGTCTCTCTCCCATAACTTCTTAAGAGATGTTAATACCCATCCCCTAAACTCTGAATTAGCCAGGAATAGTACAATGAAGCCTCGTGACCCTTTCCAAAAGCAGCAAGCTTTTTCAGTTGACTCAAGATGGCACCGAGTATGGCTGCTGCGTTGCGAGCTCCGACGCAACACTGCAGTTTTTTGTTTGTTTTGTTCACAATTCTATGTTTTTTTTTTGTCTTGGATGTTGTCTGCCTTATTGTCTACAACAGACAAACACTTTTGGACATTGGTTCTGCAATAGCACACAGAAAACCGGACTTTAAATTCCTCAATGCCGACCCGCTGTTTACAAACGCCAGCGGAGCCCTTTGTCTGAAGGAAAAGGGGAAATAGAGCCGGCATTCTCATCAGAGTAAGACGTTGTGCAAATCGACCCCCGCTACCCAGTATTCTACTTGCAAATGTTCAGTCTTTGGACAACAAGCTCTGCGAGCTGAGAGCGCGGATCTCTTTCCAACGAGAGATGAGGGACTGCTGCATTATCTGCCTTACGGAAACTTTGATGTCTGCTGAGATTCCAGATTCAGCCATCGAACACGTGGGGTTCTCTGTGCACCAAGTGGACAGAGCGAAAGACCTCTGAGGTAAAAGCAGAGGTGGTGGTGTATCTTTTATGCTCAACAAACCCTGGTGTGACCAGAGGAACGTACATTCTATCAAGTCTTTCTGTTCTCCTGATCTGGAATTTCTCATGCTTCTGTGTCGACCATTCTGGCTACTGAGGGAATTCACAGTGGTCATTATCACAGCTGTGTACATCCCCCCACAAGCCGACATAGACCGGGCACTCAAGGAACTGTACGGGATTATAAGCAAGCAAAAAACCGCACACCCTGAGGCCACGTTCATTTTGACCAGGGACTTTAACAAAGCCAATATTAAATCAATCACACCAAAATACCACCAACACATCAGTTTCAACACACGAGGGGACCGGGTTTTGGACCATTGCTACTCTCCCTTCCGGGATGGCAACAAATCCCTTGCCCGCCCACCATTTGGCAAATCAGACCACTCTTCCATTCTGCTTCTGCCCGCTTACAGGCAAAAACTGAAATAGGAAGCACCCACCCTCAGAACGATCCAGTGCTGGTTGGACCAATCAGATTCTACGCTACAAGACTGTTTTGATCACGCAGACTGGGAGATGTTCCGGTCCGCCTCTGATGACGACATCGAGGTGTACACTGATAGCGTAACGTGTTTCATCAGAAAGTGCGTAGAGGATGTTGTTCCGACCAAAACAATACGGATCTACCCCAACCAGAAGCCATGGATAAATAGCAATGTTCGCACTGCACTTGATACGCGGACCTCTGCTTTTAATTCAACAAGCCAGTTATGCCCTCTGCAAAACTATCAGAGCAGCCAAACGCTAGTACAGGGACAAGATTGAAGGACAGTTTAACACCACCAACTCTAGAAGCATGTGGCAGGGAATTAATATCATCACGGACTTTAAAGGGAATAAAAACTCCGCCATGAACACCGCTGCCTCTCTCCCGGATGAGCTAAATAATTTTTATGCTCGTTTCGAGGGAAATAACACCGCCCTCGCAGAGAGAGCTCTCGCGGCCGAAGCTACAGTGGTTAGTTCACTCTCCATCTCTGTAGCGGATGTAACCCAATCCTAACGACGGGTGAATATCTGTAAAGCCACAGGTGCAGATTTCATTCCGGGCCGCGTCATCAGAGTGTGCGCGAACCAACTGGCTGGCGTTTTTACGGACATTTTCAACCTTTCCCTCTCCTTTTCTGTGGTCCCCACATGCTTTAAAATGTCCACCATTGTGCCTGTACCAAAGCGATCCAAAATCACTTGCTTAAATGACTGGAGTCCTGTTGCTCTGACCCCCATCATCAGCAAATGCTTTGAGAGACTAATCAGAGATTACATCTGCTCTGTGCTGCCTCCATCACTGGACCCATTGCAGTTTGCTTACCGCAACAATCGCTCCCTGATGATGCCATTGCATCTACAATACACACTGCTCTCTCCCACCTGGAAAAAAGGAACACTTATGTGAGAATGCTGTTTGTAGACTACAGCTCAGCATTCAACACCATAGTGCCCTCCAAGCTTTATGTGAAATTCTGGGCTCTGGGCTTAAACAGCTCACTGTGCAGCTGGATCCTGGACTTCCTGTCAAGCAGAGGCCAGGTGGTTAGAATGGGCAGCAACATCTCCTCATCACTGACCCTCAACACTGGAGCCCCTCAGGGCTATGTTCTCAGCCCACTCCTGTATTCCCTGTACACAAATGACTGTGTGGCAACACATAGCTCCAAAGCCATCAAGTTTGCTGATGATACGACGGTGGTAGGTCTGATCACTGACAATGATGAAACGGCCTACAGAGTGGAGGAGCTCACTCTGACACGCTGATGTTAGGAGCACAACCTCTCCCTCAACGTCAGCAAGACAAAGGAGCTTGTGGTGGACTTCAGGAGAAAAGACAGAGAACACAATCCCATCACCATCAATGGAGCACCGGTGGAGAGAGTCAGCAGCTTCAAGTTCCTCGGTGTCCACATCACTGAGGAACTCACATGGCCACAATGAGACCGTTGTGAAGAAGGCTCATCAGCGCCTCTTCTTCCTGAGATGGCTGAGGAAGTTTGGAATGAACCGCCACTTCCTCACACGGTTCTACACCAGCACTGTAGAGAGCATCCTGACTGGCTGCATCATTGCCTGTTACGGCAATAGCACTGACCACAACCGCAAAGCCCTGCAAAGGGTGGTGCGAACTGCCAGACACATCATCGGAGGTGAGCTTCCCTCCCTCCAGGACATGTATACCAGGCGGTGTGTGAAAAAAGCTCGGAGGATCATCAGAGACTCCAGCCACCCAAGCCTTGGGCTGCTCTCACTGCTACCATCAGGCAGACGGTATCGCAGCATCAGGACCCGCACCAGCCGACTTCATGACAGCTTCTTCCCCCAAGCAATCAGACTTCTGAACTCTTGATCTCTCATGATCAATATACATCAGCACTGCACTTTATTAATCTTATTATCTCACACTGGACTGTCTTAAATAATATTCTCTGTTAACAACATGCTAGCAACTGACTATCATCCGACAGCCTGAATGTCAATACAGTACAATACAAACTACTGTATATTTTATATATACTATATATACTTTTTTTTATTGTATAATGTGTATTCTATATTGTGTGTATTGTATACTGTACAATATTCTATATTGTGTGTATTGTATACTGTATATTGTATATTATTATTTGTATATTGTGTTGTGTGTAATTATGTGTATATTAGTTATGTAAAATGTGATGTGTAAATCTGTTTATTGTAAACTGGTTTATGTCTCATCACTCATGACAGCTATGTTGCTCAGAACTGCACCCAAGACTTTCACCCACTATTGCACTTGTGTATATGGTTGTGTGACAATAAAAGTGAAGTGAAGCACCATATCAAGAGTGTCTGCCACTTTAGTAAAATAATATAAATAAATAAAATAATCTGAAATTAATCCATTTGTTTGTACCGCCGCTACCGGGTGTCTATAAAGTAACTTAATCCATCCAATAAAAGTATTCCCAAACCCATATATTTCCAAAATCTTAAAAAGATATTCCCATTCTACCATATCAAACATCTTTTTGGCTTCAAGTGAAATAGCAGCGACCAGAGACTGATCATTTGCCACTGACCACATGATATTGATGAAACGCCTGATGTTATCAGAAGAGCTGCGGCCCTGAATAAACCCCACCTGATTTATATGTATAAGAGATGTCATAACTTAATCGTAAGCCAGAGTTTTTACCAATATTTTAATGTCTAGCTGGATCAGGGAAATTGAACGGTAACTCTTACACTCTCTTGGATCTTTGTCCTTTTTAAGAATTACACTGATCTGGGCTTGTGTCATGGTTGACGGAAGCTTTCCATTCTTAAATGATTCCGTATAAATGTCTAGCAAAAGTGGAGCCAGTTCTGTAGCATAAGATCTAAAAAATTCAGCGGCAAAGCCATCTGGCCCTGGAGTCTTGCCTGTAGGCAAGGCCTTAATTACCTCGCCAAGCTCCTCCAATGTTATCTCAGAATCAAGAGAATTTGTTTTTGCTCCATCGTCAGTTTAGGGAGTTCTAATGATTCCACAAAGTTTCTAATATCTTCATCAGTAGACAAAGACGTGGAACTATAGAGATCAAGATAGAATTCTTTAAAAGCATTATTAATATCAATGGCTTAGGTAAATATTTCACCACCAGCGGATTTCACTAAGGGAATGGTAGAAAAAGACTCTCTCTGCTTTATATATCTGGCCAGAAGTTTTCCTGCTTTGTCCCCCCGGCCCTGAATAGCCAAAACTCCACCTTCCGCGACAAAATAGTATTATATCTGTATTTCAATCGGGTCAATTCTCTGAGGCCATTAGATGACATTCTGCGCTTCAGCTCTGCCTCGGAACTTTTAATATTCCCTTCCAACTCCACAAGTTTTCGTGCTTTGGATTTTTTAATGAATGAGGCATACTGTATAATCCGACCCCTGAGAACCGCCTTAAGAGCCTCCCAAGCCACGCCCACAGAGGATACTGAGGACCAGTTGGGCTCCATATAAACATTGATTTTGGCCTTTAACATTTGTTGAAATTCAGGATTTTGCAAAGGGATACATTAAAGCGCCAACTATATGATTTTATTTTTCTCTGTATGTGGCAACACCTTTAAATTCACCAATGTGTGATCTGAGACTAAAATGTTTCCAATTGAGCAATCAACAACAGATGAAATAAGGGACTTATGAGGGAAATGAGGGGGGAAAAATCTATTCTAGAATAAATCTTATGGACTGATGAAAAAAATGTATAGTCCCTACTAGATGGGTTCAGAAGTCTCCAAATATCTGTTAGACCAAGATTTTTACACATCCTGTGAAGTGTCACTGTTGCTCTAGGGGGCTTACACACTTTTGCTTCACTATGATCAAGGACTGAGTCCATCAAAAGATTAAAGTCTCCTCCCAATATTATATCATGAGGGGTGCAAGCGGCTTGCAAAATCCCTTCAAGATCTATAAAAAAGCCCTGTTCATCAATGTTAGGTGCGTAAATATTAGCCAAAATAAGACTTTGTCTTATTTGTCCCTGAATTTCAGCTAAAACAATAATGACTCTTCCTAATTTATCTTTAATCTGTTTTAGACATTTTAATTGTAGATGCTTACTTATCAATGTAATGACTCCCCTGCTCTTACTTGAGCCAGCACTAAAGAAAACATGTCCACCCCATATCTTCCCAAATTTTTCAGCTTCCTGCGGGGAAAGATGCATTTCTTGAAGAAACACTATATCATATTTCTTATGTTTAAGAAGAGAAATAACCTTCCTTCTTTTTATGGGGTGCCCCAACCCATTCACATTCCACGTGGGGAGAGACAATCCACTCATATTAACATCTGACATTTTGACATATAAGAAAAGATTTATTGTGTGTCAAAGACAAGATTATAAAGATCACATTCCAACATTAGTGCAACAATCAAACCCCGAACATCCCCTAGAAAAAAAAACAAAAACAGAAAAAAGAAAAATGTGCGCATTAGCCCCGCGCCATCCCTCCAAACTCAAACAGCCCATGCACGCCTTTGAAAGCCCCCGCGACAACCTTGCCGTCGGATTGTTCAAGTCCAGTCAAGTCAGGTGCTCAAGTTTCTATACACATTTTGTGAGACAGAATTACACAGCAAAATATAATCTATAAAACTCCAATAGGCAGAATAAACACAAAGAGCATGTAGCTTCATCCATAAAACTGTCCTGAAGGTGTGTTATTCTACTAAATAAATTCCAGCCGCTACACTCGGCTGCAACATGAGTACAAGCAAATGACTTGCTCCAATGACTTTGCAAGAAATACTCCACAAAATAACTCCAGCCGATAAACAAATAAAACGTGCAGGTTCCTCAAACTGTCAAGCTGATTGTGGCAAGGAGGAGGGCGATAGGCAGAATAAGCACAAAAAGCATGTAAATTCATCCACAAAACCATCCCGAAGGTGTGTTGCTCTACAAAATAAACTCCAGCCACTAGGCGGAACCAGCACAAAAAGAGCGTGCAGAATCTTCAAAAAGTCAAGCGAATGTTCAGTGAGTCGGTCCACTCGGCTGCAACATGAGTACCACAAGATGACTTACTCATTCCATTAACTTTATGAAGGACATCGCTTGGTGTGGGCATGTGAATGTTTTACGGCCATCCTTAGCATCTGTTCTCAATTTGACCTGGAATATCAGTGCAAAAGTGACCTTGTGGGTCGAATTCGCAAAGTCTGGGAACAAGAAAATTCTGTGGTTTTTCCAAGAAAGCCTTTCTTTACTCCTCGCTTCGCGTAACATCTTTATCGGATGATCTCAGAAATTTGGCCAGAAGTGATCGGAGCCTGTCTCCCTCCGCGGTTCACCGAGAAGGAACTCTGTGAGCTCGCTCGATTTCCAGTTTATGGCCTGTTTTGTCGAGCAGAGTCGGAAGGAGCCCATCCAGGAATTTCACCATATCCTGACCCTCTTCGGCCTCAGGAATTCCGACAATATGGACATTATTCTGCCGGCTACAGTTCTCCATGTCCTCCAACTTCTCCCAGACATGCTCCAAATCCACCTTGATTGCTAGCGGATTAGCAGATAATTCCCTCTCCGATGACTCCAGATAATCGATTCATTTATCGACATCCCCCATGTAACCACCTCATAGAACTTTGCCTCCATGGCAGTGATCGATCGACTTATCACAGCAATATCCTCCAAGTCAGCAACGACCTTCGACATCATTGCCGTCGTGGCCCGCTCGGGGGTGTCAGCTTGAGCACATAATTGTCTTTTAATGTCTCCAGTGCCCAAGGATTTTGAATTCTTTGACATATTGTCCTCCTAGAACATTTATGGAGTGTATCGAATCTCACCGGTTTATATCATTAAAAGTGTTAAAACTAGCAAAGTGCGCAGAGCTTGCCATTCGCATGTCCGATCCTCGCATGGCGTCACGTGACTCCAATTATGTCGTGCTCTTGAGATTTTTCTTCAGTTTTTTATGCTCATGAGCGACCCCTAAATATTCACCGAAATGCTTATCAATTTGTACAAGGTGTTAGTGATGAGGCATAGAACAATAATACAATTGTGTAGGAAAAGTACTATAAACCTCCATTTTTCTGGACCATTTTCTGGACCAACCCTAATAAACAAACTTACAGCACTGGTGGCAGTTCATCAGAGGCAAGGCAGGCTGAGCTCAGATGCACTGACCCCCACGGTCATGGAAAACCTGGAAATATCAGGAAACTTTAAAATTGTGATTTCCAGCCCTGGAACATTGATGGAAATTAATAAAACTTTAAAATTCATGGGACAATACTGTAGTGTTGTGGCATGGGGTGCGTGGTCATGTGTCGGTCTGCGGGAGAGGGAGAGCATTAAGGCTCATCACCTGGGTCATAATTATCTCTAACATCTGTCTCTCATTATAGTGATGGCGGAGGGAGACCTGAAAGGCATGCCAGAGCGTCAGAGAGGGGAGAGAGTGACCATGAGAGCACGACAGCCTCGAACCAAGAGAGAGTTTATTATTTAGCGAGTGTTATTATTTTGAGTGCTTTCATTTATTTACCATTTCTTTGTTACCAGCGGTTACCGTCGATTATATGCTTAAAGAGAGAAGAATAAAAGGACTGACCTTGAACCTGCTTTGTTATCTCCTGACTCCTCCGCTGCCCCAAACTAAGATCTTTTACAAGTGTATAGGCCTATTTAAAAAATTCTCATAATGTTCAGCTGTAAAATATTTCAACAGCTTGAAATTGCTCTGGTATAAAATTATATATAAAAAAATCCTTAGTAGGCCTAATCATAACGACTGGAAAACATTGTATGCTTTGGTGACAAATGTGGGAACCCTTTTACCAGGAAACATACAAAACATATAGCCCTAAGGAAACACAGAACTGCAGGAATGCCGAAATCCGAAGATATTTTACTATCTTATAATTAACGGCCCGTGCCCGCTTGGCAGACAAAGTATCATTCAGTGGAAAATATGTGATTTCTATTTTCAAATATTTAGTATAAAGTTATTTTATTTTATTTCATTACATTTTTTAATTCACCATAGTTATGTACATCTTTAATTGCTATTAGTGCTATATTTATTGTTTTTAAATTGCTCTATCGGTACTTATCTGCACTCATATCAGCGATTGAAAAAAGCACAGATTAATTTAATAAAAACATGAGTGGTTGCACAAAGTTTCACATTTTATTTGAAATAATGAGAAATTTTATGTTTAAAAATGAAAACTGACTTTTTTTCCATAATGTTCAAACACTTGCATCATGATAAATACTTCAGAATGTGACACAAATATGGAAGCAAATTACGTGTTTGAATTCTGTGTTATTATTCAACTGCTGTCCGTGAGACAACATTTCCACATCCTTTGTGTCGACTTCTTGGCACTTTTGGTAATAATTAAGAAGAAGTAAACTCGTATATCTGAACTGATTTGTTGATCTGCATTCATTACAAGTTTTCCTCACAGAAAAGGCACAATATGGACATCTTTGATGGGTTTCACATTTTTCTGACAGATTTGAAACGGCAAATCATGAGGCGAGAAATACTAAAGCTGTTGGTTAAGGCGGTTATTTTCCGGTTATTTTCAGGTGTGAACTTCATTATTCGGGAGGGAGAGGAAGCGTGGATTAGCGTCTCTCGGCGGGAGGTGTTAATCACTTGACCATCGGGAGTTAATGGCTTCAGAAACTGAAAAAGCACATCAAGCTTGCTTGAAAAAAATCATTCGGTCGCCGAGGAGAGCTCTTGTGTTCTCCAAGTGACCAATGAGCTTCTTCTTTTACTGAAGAACTGACAAAACATGATGCTGATCTGAATATTTTCATCACAAATGCTGACTGTAATCCATAGTGATTCTGTCACCAAGAGTTTTTCCTCCCTTTTTTTCCAGCAGAAAGTGGAGGCACAGCAGTCTGTTTTTATTGAACGTAATTTCTTTACTCACTGAAAGCTGCATATGGACATTGCATTCTATGGCAAGCCTCGGGGGATAAATACACAATCACACACTTTCACATGGTAAAGTTACTCCATGAATCGTTTCCTACCAGCGTGTCAATGAATAAAGGTAATTTGGACTCAAGAACAGAGGCTTGAAACTAAAGTAAAAATTTGCTCCAATGCAAAAGAACATATATAGGGCATAAATGCCTACAGGTACCACATTTGCTGTTAAATATGATACTGGTGAGCATCTGACCATGCGTTACAGTTAATTTACCACCAATAACGGGCGTCCTCCTTAACTAACGCGTTTATGAAACGCTGACAATAACAAAATGTAAAACAAACCAATTTTCAATAAAAAAGTTACATTTATTAATCATCCTCATTATCCGAATAAAGTATTTCTCTGCCAGGTAATAGGCTAATTCATTAAACATCTTATTTTTGTGTATAAATAATGTAACCAATGCTCAATTACATCAAGTTTACTTAACACTGTTAAGCCAGTAATTAAGGCTTTACAAAGCTGTAACTAAAAAGATACTAAAATCTTCTATTAAAGACAACTTAAGTAAAAGTTTTACCTATTCAAGTAATTGGTTTGTTTTACACGTTTCAATTACAATAAAACCATTTATAAGTTTCCTACAGATACTGTAATCGCCTAATAATGCGTCAAAAAATTAATATCTTGTGCAAGCAAATGTTTGTAAGTCAAATTATCTTTATTTTAGGATTTTAGCAATTCATTAGTAACAATTTAGTAAAACAAATACTAATTAGTCATAATTACTGTCTTATTATAGCTCAGTAAACTTAAAAATACCACCTAATAAATGCAAAACAAACATATAGCTTGAAAAAGTACACTTTTCACTTTAGAACAGGGAGTCCAGTTGTATTTAATAGAAAATGTAGTAATTTATTAGTAACAGCTTTGTAAAGCTTATACTAATTAGACTTAATTATTTGCTTAATATTGTTTAGTACACTTGGCATATGACGTTTACTTGATCTCTCTGAAATTGAGCATTAGCATACAGTATTACTTTGTTCATATATAGTATCGGAAGGTAATACTGTGTTACTTTGATATACACTGTGGTGCTGAATGACTATTATATTCCTGTATCATGATATTTGATACTTCAAGGTACTTCTAATACCATAGCACTTTTTTGTTATAAAAAAAGTTTTATCATTAGTGTATTTGCTGACACAAAACACTGATAAAGGAGCCCACATCTACAGCAACTCATCTGGCACTTTCAGACAAACCCCTGTTGCTGGGGTGACATCCACTAATGAATTATATAAGCCTGAGCCTTTAGTCTGATATGAAATTTTGGTTGCACTTTATTTTACAGTATGTGTACCTTCAGTATACTTACAGTTCACTTACACAAGAAAGTAATGAGTAATATCAGTTAACTACATTTACTTAATATGGGTTAAGGTTAGGGTTGGGGTTAGGTTTAGGGTTAGTACCTAGTAATTACTGTAGTTTTTGTAATTATATAGAACGTAAATGTAGAACACTACTGTAAAATAAAGTGCTATTGACATTTTTAATAATAGTCATTTGAACTAGAAATGAAGTTGTTCTGCAGTAATCAGGCGGAACCATCAAGTGGATCTTCAACAGCAGTATGTAAACACACATGTTCATTACACACATTGTGATGACAGTTTGATGTAAGGTCAAATTAATTTAAATGATAAATCTAAAAACTTGGCTAATGTTCAGTTTTTTATGTGTAAGAAATACATTGTGTTACTTTTTTAATTTCACCTTGTATCACACCTTCAATGTTTAAATAATTTTGATAACAAGACACTGTCTTGTTCTTGAACTCGACATTAATAACTCCCCATATAAATGTTTGTCATTGAATATTCGATTCTTAAGGGTTATCCTTTAATTCTTTGTTTGTTTATCGTATTTGCCATCTAATTTATTTGTAATGTACAGTTGTGCTCAAAAGTTTGCATACCCTGGCAGGAATTGTGAAATTTTGGCAATGATTTTGAAAATATGACTGATCATGCAAAAAAACTGTTTTTTATTTAAGGATAGTGATCATATGAAGCCATTTATTATCACACAGTTGTTTGGCTCTTTTTTAAATCATAGTGAAAACAGAAATCACCCAAATGGCCCTGATCAAAAGTTTACATACCCTTGAATGTTTGGCCTTGTTACAGACAAACAAGGTGATACACACAGGTTTAAATGGCAATTAAAGGTTAATTTCCCACACCTGTGGCTTTTTAAATTGCAATTAGTGTCTGTGTATAAATAGTCAATGAGTTTGTTAGCTCTCACGTGGATGCACTGAGCAGGCTAGATACTGAGCCATGGGGAGCAGAAAAGAACTGTCAAAAGACCTGCGTAACAAGGTAATGGAACTTTATAAAGATGGAAAAGATATAAATAGATATCCAAAGCTTTGAAAATGCCAGTCAGTACTGTTCAAATACTTATTAAGAAGTGGAAAATTCGGGGATCTCTTGATACCAAGCCAAGGTCAGGTAGACCAAGAAACATTTCAGCCACAACAGCCAGAAGAATTGTTCAGGATACAAAGAAAAACCCACAGGTAACCTCAGGAGAAATACAGGCTGCTCTGGAAAAAGACGGTGTAGTTGTTTCAAGGTGCACAATATGACGATACTTGAACAAAATGAGCTGCATGGTCAAGCTGCCAGAAAGAAGCCTTTACTGCACCAATGCCACAAAAAAGCCCAGTTACAATATGCCCGACAACACCTTGACACGCCTCACAGCTTCTGGCACACTGTAATTTGGAGTGACGAGACCAAAATAGAGCTTTATGGTCACAACCACAAGCGTTATATTTGGAGAGGGGTCAACAAGGCCTATAGTGAAAAGAATACCATCCCCACTGTGAAGCATGGTGGTGGCTCACTGATGTTTTGGGGGTGTGTGAGCAATAAAGGCATGGGGGAATCTTGTGAAAATTGATGGTAAGATGAATGCAGCATGTTATCAGAAAATACTGGCAGACAATTTGCATTCTTCTGCACAAAAGCTGCGCATGGGATGCTCTTGGACTTTCCAGCACGACAATGACCCTAAGCACAAGGCCAAGTTGACCCTCCAGTGGTTACAGCAGAAAAAGGTGAAGGTTCTGGAGTGGCCATCACAGTCTCCTGACCTTAATATAATCGAGCCACTCAGGGGAGATCTCAAACATGCGGTTCATGCAAGACAACCAAAGACTTTGCATGACCTGGAGGCATTTTGCCAAGACGAATGGGCAGCTATGCCACCTGCAAGAATTTGGGGCCTCATAGACAACTATTACAAAAGACTGCACGCTGTCATTGATGCTAAAGGGGGCAATACACAGTATTAATAACTAAGTTTATGCAGACTTTTGAACAGGGGTCATTTCATTTTTTTCTTTGTTGCCATGTTTTGTTTTATGATTGTGCCATTCTGTTATAACCTACAGTTGAATATGAATCCCATAAGAAATAAAAGAAATGTGTTTTGCCTGCTCACTCATGTTTTCTTTAAAAATGGTACATATATGACCAACTCTCCAAGGGTATGCAAACTTTTGAGCACAACTGTATACAGAGCTACTGGGTCCTCCAGTATGTGACTGTTCAACATTCTATAATGTAATACTATTTGTGATGGTATGTGTTTGTAGTTGTAGTTCACTTCAGTCTCATGTACTTAAGCAATGCTGAGCCCCAAACTGCTGTAAATAGGTGATATAGGACAGTTTTGCTTGATTCGAGACAAATAAATGCCCAATTACATTGAGTGAATGTTTTTAAATACAAGGTTTAATATAGTGTAGAATATTTAAATAAAAAATGGTCATTTCAATTTATCCTTTCAATTTAGTCTGTGACTTAGTTTTAGTATTCTAGTGCTGCCAAAGTTAATATGTTAACTGTGTAAGACTGGCACAAAATTGTTTGCATCACTTCCGGGAAAGTCAAAGAACTCTGCAAGAACCAACGTCATAAAATTCTCACACAGAGGAGCATCTCCACCTGAGAAAACACACCCCACTGACTGGGGACCATAAAACGCAAATCACACTCAACATCTGCTCTCTCTCTCTCACCTCAGATCACTTTAAGGACACCAAAAACTAAGTTATGACTTATCCTGTTCTGTAATGTAAAAAGTTTTCTGATCATACATGTTTGGTATCATTCAAGAGGTCTCAGTGCAACTGGTAAAACGGTCTCATTCCCTTTCAGCAAAGTCAAATCACAAGTAAGATTTAAGAACTAAGTAAAATACTGTATTCTTTCAGGGGCATGATCCCTATCAGGTCTCTCCCAGACCAGATGCAGATTAGGTGCATTCTTTGTAAACATCAATCAAACACTCAATCACAAGTTTCAGATGTCTACCTTCAAACCCCTAAATTGTAAACCAAATCCTGGATAACATCAAACACACACATCTGAAATAACAATAGAATCGTTCTGGTATTTAAGGAGAGATGACAAAGGAATCAGGGTCTCTGTAGCCAGATGATCCACACAGTAAACATTTTATGTAGTTTTTTCTCTAACAGGTAATTGCAATTTGAATTTCTTATGTTTGGTAAATGTTTGAATGGAATGCAACTTTAATTATATTTTTATGCTTGGTTCGCTGATAGCTTTGAGTTTGATTTATTATTTTAATTGGATTGTTTGAATGTATTACTATTACCTGGTAAATAAATTGTTATTATGATTCATTCTCAAGGACTGTTTTCTAGTATATTTCTTATTAACTACAAATCTATGGTCAGAGTTGGATTAACTAAGCTACTTCAGAAGTAAACCATTAGTTAAGTATGTACTAAAAAGCTAAACGGCGAACCTAGAATCTATAATAGAACTTAGCCAAGTAGAATTAAATGGGAATCACTAAGAGAAGGACCGAGAATCTGTAAAACAGAACTTCATTGACTGGGGCTAACGGTGAGTCAAGAATCTATATGAACTTAGCCAAATCAGACTAAACGGATAAAGCCGAGAATCTATAAGGACTTAGTCTAAAACTTACTAATATCTGAAACTGATGAATTTGTAGTTAAAGGACCTGTGTCCACTGGCACAGGACCCAAATAACATTGAAATAACAAATGTAGTCTAGAAGAGAGAATTACTAAAATTCAGAGCATAGATACATCAACAAGGTTTTTCATAATTGGAGTCAGATGAAATAAAGAAAATAATTAATGATAAGATTAATAAAGCATGGAACTCATATCAAATAATCAAAGTATTATTTAATGTCGCGCACGATAAGACAGAACACGCAGAAGACCTTCAGCCACGCCTTTGGATACAATCCTTGGATCAGTGGGTGACTTCCCCCTTACAACTGATATCAACTAAATATGTCTAATGCTGTTAAATTTCTCTGGGTTGTCTAATGTTTTCTTGCTTGCATTGTCATGTTTAATGAAGGCGTAGTGTAAAGATTTAAAATTGTATAAAATATAGTATGTATCAAAAAGAAAAATTTATTTATGGTTATTTTTTAATGACTTTAGTTATAACTATAGTTTCAGAGTGATGAAAAGGTATTAGTTTACACTGTAAACCCTAATGTTGTCATTACTGGAAAAATCAAGTTGTCTTAATTAAACATTTTTTGAAATGTCAAGTTTTGGGCTTATAGATAACTTACACAGCAAAAAGTCCAGTGTTGAATTAACTCCCACAGAGTTGATTTCAAAAAAATTTCAGGGTTTATATAACTCCACACTCTTTAGAGTTAAAGTAACACTTTCAAAATAGTTAAATATTTAACACTATGCCAGAGTTCCTTCTTTAACTCGTAAAACAGAGTTAAAGTAACACTAAGGGATTAGACAAATAACACTGCTCTGAGTTAAAAAAAAAGTTTTACTATTTGGGTAGTGTTACACTCCCTAAAGTGTAAAACTATTTACACTGATTTTTTTTTTTTTTTTTTATTAATTATAAGAATTAATTCCAATAAACAAAATAATTTTCAAAAATAACATTTATTTTTGCCTTTTCACCCATGCAGTCATCCATACAGTTGAATTAAAAATTATGAATGAAGGTATAATGTACAAACTTTCATTTGTGATGTTGTATGAGCTTTGAATATCATGTTTTGAATGCAACATCATAAGACAAATTAAACACAAAATTTGCTTTGAAAAGTTCATCAAATGCCCCGAGGAAGCTGTTTGCCTAGAATGGGATGAGATGCTTATCCATGGTGATGTAGAAGCTGTCAATCTTGCTCTTCTGATGCCCAGCAGTGACGAGGTACGCCTGCTGACCCTCCTGGTGGCAGAGATGCTCCTCCAAACTGCAGCATGACTTGAGATAAAGAAATTGAACATCAGACACAAGAATAATATGCAGCCACAGAGAAAACTACATTATAGAAGCAATTATTCAAACATCATCTCACCGGCTAGTGCAAGATGGGAATGCCTATGAAAACTTCATTTCAATTTCATCCACATTTTAACAAACTTCATTTACATGTGGCTAAGAAGGTGACATGTGAGAAATTATTATAATCACCTTAATAATATAATTACCTTATGAAAGACTACAAGTCTTTCAACTGCATCACACACTAATTTTTGGAGACTTCAGTTCTCCTGGTGTTGGTGGAAGGAGATTTATCTGCAACAACAAAGAGGCCATTTCTTGGTTGTAGGCCGAGGACAAAGAGTCACAAGAATTAACTGAAAACTCTTCAAATTTAATACTTTTCAAGTTTGAATGAGAACAGGGAGGCATTATGAGATCGTTTTAAACAGTCATCCATCTATTGTTCATATTTATCCCAAAAATCAGATCAACTTTCAGAGATACACAAAATAAACAAATTAAATCTGGTAAAAGACTATCTCACAGGTGCATTCATTTCCTAATTTTAATCATATAGTCATGAAAATAATGAATGAAGCAACTGTAACAGCAATTATAGCAAATGCTTTAAAACAAGCAAAACAAATACAACTCACTTGTTGCCTCATCAAGATCGCTTCCTGGGGGACTTTCAGCTGACTGTACCAAGCGACGCAACTCTGGTGTTGAAGTGAGCCGCTTAGCCTCTTTTATGACATTTGGCTTGAAGAACACATCCCATTTCTGAAGCAGCCTGGAGGATGTCTCTTCATCATATAGGAGAGTGAAGTCTTGATCCACCTTTTTAAAAAAATGAAGATATTACACTACTACTACAGGAAATACATTCAAATTTCAAGCCATTCTAAATGTCTCATTCCAAACTTACCAATCCTTTAGTATCCAGGAATTTTGGGAAGGTGGAGAGGATATGAACACTTCTGCCTGGGTCATTAACAAGCTTATGACGGTGCTGAAAGGTCTCTCATCTTCTGGAAAATCAGGGAATTGTCTGTGGTATGGTTGAGCAAAGACATTGCCTCTTGGCAAGCATCCGCATCAAGCTGCCTTTCAACATTCACAGTCCTTTGAAAAGTCAACTCGGCTGTGATACTCGGCTCAGCCATGATTAATTTAATCCATGAGTGAAAGTGTCCAATATAAAGCAGTTACTGGGGTTAAGTGAGTAGTATTCAGCTGGTCATGTGATCCCAACATGACAGCCCCCATGAGGGGACCCTCCATGTAGAATAAAACAGCTTTTATATGGTTACTGATATTGCTGGAGCGATATCTTTTTTTAATGAGTAAAAAATTACTGAGTGCACGTTTAAAGGAAAAATCAACTCAAAGATAATGCTAAAATGAAAATGGATGCAAATTAATGCTAAAATGAAATACAAGGGGAAATTGTTGATTTATTTCGTGATTTAATTATTAATTTAATAATTTTATCATTTTTCAACAATTTCATTTTTATATTTAATAATTTATTGAAATAATTATTTAATGATTACATTTTGAAGTAATTTGTCCCTCCACACACAAGAACTTGCATTTTACATTATTTATTTAGCTGACACTTATCTAAAGTGACTTACAAACAAAGAATGCTACAACACAAGTGATTCTTCTGTCTTTTTGCTTTTGTCACCACAAGCTTCAGCCTGGCACTCACAAACAAGCAAGCAAGCAAACAAACAAACACATTTATTTGAGGAAACCTTTATTAGTGCTCAGAGATGGCCAAGTTCCATGTTAGTAATAAACAATTACAATAATAATGTTATGAAACTGCAGCTGCAAGGAAACAGGAAAAATTATGAATGGAAGTCTGTCAGTGTGTTCTTTGTGTTGCTTCTTTGTGAAGTGATGGCCTTATTTAGACTGCAAGTTTAGGTGTAACACTATTCGTCGATGATGGGAAACAGAAAGATAAGCGGAATCTCATTAATGATACGGCACTTCGAAATGCATGTGATCTAACTTGCAAAATAAATATTCTAGAGATGTATTTACAGTTGCTACATATAAAAATATGCAAGTATCCTAGATGTATTTTGTTTTATTTTTTGAGAAACGGAAAACAGAAAACGCAAGATATTAGACTATTTATAGATGTTACGCATTGTCATTATGCGTGTATTAATGTAAACGTGCGTGCACGCGCGTGTGTGAGGGCCAACAGCAGTTCAGGGTCCCTCCTCCCTCAATAATTAAATCTGTTTCCCCCTTTCATTTCACTTTAGCCTGGTAATCGAGCTGATAAGCGGAGTCGAACGATAAAACACATGTTTATTCAGTCTCTCCAGCAGAACTACACGGACAGAAGGGCGAGATAGCGGCGTGTTTATGGACATGTTTTTATTCTCGCTCTGCCAGGTAGGACAGTCAGTCAGAGTAACGCTAACTGTGTTTTATTGTGCCTAATCATTTGACATGATGGCAGTGTTTTCACGTGTTTCTGACAAAAGGTGTGTGTGTATGTGTGACAGTGTGATTGTGTTATTTACGCGTTTTAATGGTGTTTTTTTATTTTATTTTATTATTATAATTATTATTATTTTTTTATTTTTTTTGTGGCATGAGTTAGCTGGAGCGCTAATGTGATAACCGGATGTTTCCGTTAACGTTATATGGCCACAATAGACCTTTTTCACGGACTGTGATGACGCGTTTTCGCCTTATTTAGCAGCGTAAATCTAGCAAACTTTTTTATATTAGCATTTTTTGAAAGATTGAGTGTAAATGTATAACATCATGATTTGTGTTATATTACCCTGGAATTAGTAAAAAAACAAACAAACAAAAAAACATTACCACAGCTGCGAGGGGGTTTCTGCTGAGAGAATGACAGTGCATTAGGCATTTTCTCTTGTCTGACTGTCTTAATCCACTGCTCTCTATTTTTTCCACTTCTGGAAAGTCATTGAAAAGTAATAGTGGATTTTTTTTTCTCTTGCTGTTGGAGCAAATGGGTAAGTGAAAATAATATTTGCTGTGGTCTTCCATTCACTCGCATTCACTGCTGTCGAAGTTTACCCTGCAATCTTTTACTTCCGCTTTCCAAAACCCAGGATGGGAAAAAGGTCTATACCCACTTCACGAGCAGTCGATAAGCAGTTCTAACTTCTAATGGTTACCCTCTTGTTCCAAAGTGTTACTTAATGATCTGTAGTGTTTACATAGTACCGCATGTGATTGTGCAAGGTTACTTATAAATGCTTAGTCACAATTAAATATTTGATTTGAGGTTTGAGGTCTCAGTATAGCATTGAATTTGGTACACTTAGAAAACGTACCATGGTAATGCCATGTTTGTTGACGTTACCGTAGTAGTACCATGTTGTTTGGACATGTATCGTGGTAATACCATGGTATTCTTTTAAGTACCTGGAGTAACTTTTAAATACCATGGCAATTTTTATATATGGTATATCAACGTATTATCATACTATTACTATCGAATACTATTAAATTGGGTACACTAAGAAAAAGTACCATGGTTTCGCCATGTTTTTGGACATTTACCATCATAGTACCATGTTGTTTGGACATGTATTATGGTAAAACCATGGCAGTCTTTGAAATACCAAGTACTTCATTGTAAATAGGCATGGCATTTGTCATATCATGTTATTACCACTTCTGTTCCCATGTCTATCTGTCAGTGGATTTCCAGCTTTCTGACAGACAGGCAGCAGCTTGTTAGACAGGGGAAACTCACTTCCAGCACCTGTACAATCAGCACTGGTGCCCCCCAGGGATGTGTGCTCACTCTTCTACTACTACTTCTTCTCCCTCTACACCAGTGACTGCCTACACCAATAACTGCATCGCGAAGGACCCCCTGTCAAGCTCCTGAAGTTTGCAGACGACACCATTGTCATCGGCCTCATCCGAGATGACGATGAGTCTGCATACAGAAGGGAGGTTGAACAGCTGGCTGTCTGGTGCAGTCAAAGCAACCTTGAGCTGAACACGCTCAAAACGGTGGAGATGATTATGGACTTTAGGAGGAACACCCCAACACTGACCCCCCTCACCATTCTAAACAGCACTGTGACAGCAGTGGAGTCATTCAGGTTAATGGGCATTACCATCTCACCGGACTTGAAGTGGGAGACGCACATTGACTCCATTGTGAAAAAGGCCCAGCAGAGGTTGTACTTCCTTCGCCAGCTGAGGAAGTTCAATCTGCCACAGGCGCTGCTGATACAGTTCTACTCAGCAGTCATTGAGTCTGTCCTCTGCACTTCAATAACTGGTTCAGCTACGAAATCAGACATCAGAAGACTTCAAAGGACAGTTCGGACTGCTGAGAGGATTATTGGTTGCCCCCTGCCCCCCCTTCAAGAACTATACACTTCCAGAGTGAGGAAAAAGGCGGGAAACCCTGCCCATTACCTTTTTGAACTGTTGCTCTGAGCACCAGAAACGTCAGGCACAGGAACAGTTTTTTTCCTCAGGCTATCCATCTCATGAAGTTAAATTGCCCCATTGAGCAATAACTATGTGCAGTACACAGTTTAGTCTTTTTTATATTTATCCAACACATCCAACCTCTTCTGCCATTTCATTCCTCTGGAAAAAAACCCCCAAAAAATCCCCCAACAAAAACACATTTGCACTGTACATAACAGATTTGTATTTGCACTGTACATAACAGATAACAGATTGTATTAGATTGCACTACGTATGTGTATGCGTGTATGTATGTATGTGTGTGTCTGTGTGTGTATGTACGTATGTGTATAATTACTTTTCTTTTTTATTATTATCTATGTCTTGCTGCTGTTTTTGTATTGGTGTACACTGGAAGCTCCTGTCACCAAGACAAATTCCTTGTATGTGTAAGCATACTTGGCAATAAAGCTGATTCTGATTCTGATACCGTTGACTTGGTTACACTAAAAAAACTGTGGAAATGCCATGTTTGTGGATGTTTACCATTGTAGTGCCATGTTGTTTGGACATGTATCATCAAATCAAAATCAAATCAAATCACTTTATTGTCACACAGCCATATACACAAGTGCAATGGTGTGTGAAATTCTTGGGTGCAGTTCCGATCAACATAGCAGTCGTGACTAATGAGACAGTACCAATTTACAATAACGTCAAATTAACACAACACAATTTAAACATCTGATATACACATAATTACACTCAACAATATACAAATAATAATATACACTGTACAGTATACAATACGCACTATACAGATACACATTCAATAAAAATAAAAAATAAAAATATATTAAAAAGTATATATAGTATATATAGAATGTACAGTATTGTACTGTATTGACATTCAGGCTGTCGGTTGATAGTCAGTTGTTAAGAGAGAATATAATATAATAATAATATAATTTATGACAGTCCGGTGTGAGATATAAGAGTAAGGGTAATAAAGTGCAGTGCTGATGTATTTGATCGTGGGAGATCAAGAGTTCAGAAGTCTGATTGCTTGGGGGAAGAAGCTGTCATGGAGTCGGCTGGTGTGGGTCCTGATGCTGCGATACCGCCTACCTGATGGTAGCAGTGAGAACAGCCCATGGCTCGGGTGGCTGGAGTCTCTGATGATCCTCCGAGCTTTTTTTCACACACTGCCTTGTATATAATTCCTGGATTTAGGGAAGCTCACCTCCGATGATGTGTCTGGCAGTTCGCACCACCCTTTGCAGTGCTTTGCGGTTGTGGGCGGTGCTATTGCCGTACCAGGCGGAGATGCAGCCAGTCAGGATGCTCTCTACAGTGCAGGTGTAGAACCGTGTGAGGATGTGGCGGTTCATTCCAAACTTCCTCAGCTGTCTCAGGAAGAAGAGGAAGATGAGCCTTCTTCACAACGACTTCAGTGTGGATGGACCATGTGAGTTCCTCAGTGATGTGGACACCCAGGAACTTGAAGCTGCTGACTCTCTCCACTGGTGCTCCATTGATGGTGATGGGACTGTGTTCTCTATCTTTTCTTCTGAAGTCCACCACAAGCTCCTTTGTCTTATTGACGTTGAGGGAGAGGTTGTGCTCCTGACACCAGTGTGTCAGAGTGTGCACCTCCACTCTGTAGGTTGTTTCATCATTGTCAGTGATCAGACCTACCACCGTCGTGTCATCAGCAAACTTAATGATGGCATTGGAGCTATGTGTTGCCACACAGTCATGTGTGTACAAGGAATACAGTAGTGGGCTGAGAACACAGCCCTGTGGGGCTCCAGTGTTGAGGGTCAGTGATGAGGAGATGTTGCTGCCTATTCTAACCACCTGGCGTCTGCTTGACAGGAAGTCCAGGATCCAGCTGCACAGCGAGCTGTTTAAGCCCAGAGCCCAGAGTTTCTCATCTAGCTTGGAGGGCACTATGGTGTTGAATGCTGAGCTGTAGTCTACAAACAGCATTCTCACATAAGTGTTCTTTTTTTCCAGGTGGGAGAGAGCAGTGTGTATTGTAGATGCAATGGCATCATCAGTGGAGCGGTTGTTGCGGTAAGCAAACTGTAGCGGGTCAAGAGAGAGAGGCAGCACAGAGCAGATGTAATCTCTGATTAGTCTCTCAAAGCATTTGCTGATGATGGGGGTCAGAGCAACAGGACGCCAGTCATTTAAGCAAGATATTTTTGATTGTTTTGGAACAGGCACAATGGTGGATGTTTTAAAGCATGTGGGGACTACAGACAAAGAGAGGGAAAGGTTGAAAATGTCCGTAAATACACCAGCCAGCTGGTTCGCGCACGCTCTGATGACGTGGCCCGGAATGCCGTCTGGGCCCATGACTTTGCGGATATTCACCCGTCGGAAGGATCGGGTTACATCTGCTACAGTGATGGAGAGTGAACTAACCTCTGTAGCTTCAGCCGCGAGAGCTCTCTCCGCGAGGGCGGTGTTATTTCCCTCGAAACGAGCATAAAAAGTATTTAACTCATCCGGGAGAGAGGCAGCGGTGTTCATGGCGGAGTTTTTATTCCCTTTAAAGTCCGTGATGATGTTAATTCCCTGCCACATGCTTCTAGAGTTGGTGGTGTTAAACTGTCCTTCAATCTTGTTCCTGTACTGTCGTTTTGCAGTTCTGATTTTTCGGAGGGCGTAACTGGCTTGTTTATGCTCCTCCGCGTTCCCGGAATTAAAAGATGCGAGGTCCGCACATTAAGTGCCACACGAACATCGCTATTAATCCAAGGTTTCTGATTCGGATAGATCCGTATTGTTCTGGTCGGAACCACGTCCTCTATGCACGTTCTGTTGAAACACATTACGCTATCAGCGTAAAGCTCGATGTCGTCATCAGAGGCGGACTGGAACATCTCCCAGTCCGTGTGATCAAAACAGTCTTGTAGCGTAGAATCTGATTGGTCCGACCAGCACTGGATCGTTCTGTGGGTGGGTGCTTCCTGTTTCAATTTCTGCCTGTAAGCGGGCAGAAGCAGAATGGAAGAGTGGTCCAATTTGCCAAATGGTGGGTGGGGGAGGGATTTGTAGCCATCCCGGAAGGGAGAGTAGCAATGGTCCAAAACCCGGTCCCGGTGTGTTGAAACTAATGTGCTGGTGGTATTTTGGTGCAACTGATTTTAAACTGGCTTTATTAAAGTCCCCGGTCACAATGAACGCGGCCTCAGGGTGTGTGGTTTCCTGCTCACTTATACTCCCATACAGTTCCTTGAGTGCCCGGTCTGTGTCGGCTTGTGGGGGGATGTACACAGCTGTGATAATGACCGCTGTGAATTCCCTCGGTAGCCAGAATGGTCGACACAGAAGCATAAGAAATTCCAGATCAGGAGAGCAGAAAGACTTGATAGAATGTACGTTCCTCTGATCACACCAGGATTTGTTGATCATAAAACATACACCACCTCCTCTGCTTTTACCTGAGAGGTCTTTCGCTCTGTCCGCTCGGTGCACGGAGAACCCCGCGGGTTCAATGGCTGAGTCTGGAATCTCCACAGACATCCAAGTTTCCGTAAGGCAGATAATGCAGCAGTCCCTTGTATCTCGTTGGAAAGAGATCCGCGCTTTCAGCTCGCAGAGCTTGTTATCCAGAGACTGAACATTTGCCAGTAGAATAGTGGGTAGCGGGGGTCGATTTGCACGGCGTCTTACTCTGATGAGAACGCCGGCTCTGTTTCCCCTTTTCCTTTTGCGTTTCCGCTGCCGTGCTGCCCAGACAAAGGGCTCCGCTTGCGTGTTTGTAAACAGTGGGTCGGCATTGAGAAATTTGAAGTCCGGTTTACGGTGTGAAATTGCTGAACCAATGTCCAAAAGTGTTTGTCTGTCGTAGACAATAAGGCAGACAACATCCAAGATAAAAAAACATAAGAATTGTGAACAAAACAAACAAAACACTACTATGTTGTGTCGGAGCTCGCAACGCAGCAGCCATACTCGGCGCCATCCTTGAGTCCTAGGATAGTACCCCATGGTATACCCATCCTTCACATCATGGTAATACCATAGTATTCTTTAAAGTACCTTGGAGTTCCTTTTAAATACCATGGTAATTATCAACATATTGTCATGTTATTATTACCATGATACCATTGAATTGGGTACACTAAGAAAAAGTACCGTGGTAATGCCATGTTTGTGGACATTTACCATCTTAGTACCATGTTGTTTGGACATGTATCTTGGTAATACCATGTAGGGATGGGCGATATGACCAAAATTCTGTATCACGGTATAAATAATTTTATATCACGGTAATGGTATATATCACAATATAGTTTTTGTTTTCTTTTGGAAAATAAGCAAAAAACTTGAATAAATATCCATGTGATAGAGTTGGGCGATAAGCAAAAAATGATATCGATATTCTTTTTGTAATTAACATTTTTTATTGATTCATATATACATCACAAAGAAAAACCCAACACATATACAATGAATCAACATTTCACATTCAAACCCCACTAATATCCCTCCCCATTCACCAACCCAACCCTGACCCCCAATGAACACCCCTGTGGTCCCACATAATAACACACACACACAACCAAAAAAACAAAAAAGAAAATATAATAAACATACATAATTAAACTACACTCTCCACATCCCCTCCCAGAGAGCCCCCCTAAAAAACTAAATAATTGCCCCATTTTTTAACAAATAAGTCCCAAAACCCCAGCCTTCTACTTACCACTTCCTCGAAAGCAGCCACCCTCCCCATTTCCACACATCATTACGAAAAAGAGGGTGCTCCATCCGACTTCCATCACCTTAAAATTATTTGCCTGCCGATCATGAGACTGGTCAGAACCCAATTTTTAATGTGATTATCCCCCAAATTTATGACCGCCCCATCACCCAAAATACAGAGTCTGGGACAAAGTAAAATTTGATTGCTCAGAGCGTCACACATACAACTCTGAACTTTCAACCAAAATTCTTGAATCTTACACTGTAAAAAAATTGCTGTAAATTTACGGCCAAATTCCTACAGCAATCTACTGTGATTCTTAAATACAGTAATTTGCTGTTAAAAATGTTGCATTCTGGGAGATCAAGAGCAGGCTCACTGTGAAGTGACTAGTTTTACGGTAAATAGCTGTTCTATGCAAGGCATTAGGGGAAAATGAACATTTAAAATCACGATTTCATCTTGGTGAAAGCTATAGTGACATTTTGAAACGTATATTTTAACCCCCCCCACCCCATGAAAATTTTAGTTTGTGGCACATGGTTAATGTTCATGATGTTTCTGACCAACTCCTCTGTTCTTTATCATCTCACATCAGCCTTCACTTGTCTGTCTAATTAGAAGTCAAATAAAAAATAAAAAAAATCAACCTTTGAAGCAATGTACATATTAAATGTACAATTTTGCCAGGATTGAACAGTGTATTTTTTATGAAAAAACCAAAAAACCAAAAAAAAAAAAAAAACAACAACAACCTGTACACAATAAAATAACAGTATAGCACTGCATTGTGGGTTATATAATGGTGAAATACCCATAAGCCTTTGCACTTGAATAAGTATGTATGCTTTGGCAAATGAATTGGAGCTACAAAAATTGTAAAAAAAAAAAAAAAAACTACTACAGTTTTTATTTAGACTTAATAGAAGTCTTTAAAGTGTAATTAGTGTTATTGTTTTGTTATCAGTAGTTGTGTTTTGATTGAAGTCACCATTATGGTGATTAGTGATCTCTTGAGCTGGCACCTTGGACCTTCTTTATTATTATATTATGTTCTTCCAGCCAGTCAATTTATGTTTAAGTAAAACACATGTTATTGCACTGTGCTACCTTGAAGACACAACCTAAGGTCAGCCTGAATGTCTGATACTACCTTGCAAATGGCACTATATGTGGCAATAGTGATGCATTACACATAAAACCATAAAAGCAAAAACAGTAAAGGATATTTCAGCAAAATTATATCAGCAAATTGAGTGTTTGATGTTTTTGATGAATTAACAGCATAACTCGCGTTTGATGAATTTACAGCATAACTCGAGTTGTTATCAAGACACACAGATATCAAATCTCGGCATACAAAATGGAACAGTGGTGACAATTAACAAACATACTTTTACGTAAATAAGAAAGTGCTGAACATTAAAATCCAAGTAACTTAGACTACAACAAAAACAACGTCAAAATAAACCAGTAAATGGTAAAAATCGAAGTAATTTCTTCATGCCGCAGTGCATGCTGGGAACATAGCTGTTAATTTCAATAACAGTAGATAGTATGTAATTTGACAGCTTTATGCTGTAGCTGTAAAAACAGTATCTAGCTGTTAATTTCAGCAACAGCAAGACACCGTTAATTTTACAGTAACATGCTGGCAACTCTGCTGCCAGTTCTTTACTGTTTTTTGATGAGAAAATATTTAAGAGTGTAGCACACCCCCAAAAAACATGGATTGTGTCTCCATCTTTTGATTGGCATCACCAGCAAGTGGGTGTGTCTTTAAGACCAAGCCTATATAATCTAGTGGGGGTCCAATAGAATCTATGTAAAATCTTAAATTGCATAAGGTGAACCCTTGCATCTCTAGATGCAGACTTGACATTTTTTAGAATCCTAGCCCACACTTCCTCCTCCAATACCAAGTTTAAATCTTTCTCCCATAATCTCTTGTTAGAAGTTAAAGGTCCGTCCCCCAGACTCTGAATTAACAGGGAGTAATCATAGATAAATGTAATAAATAAATGCCCACATCACTCAAAAACCTTTTTATTAAGCGATCAGAATGAACTAAATCAGACAAATTTGCTGGGAATAAAATGCCCAAATACTTAATGCCCTGTATAGGCCACTGGAAGGCGCCCGACTGGAAAGCCGCTATTGGGCAGTACACTGTCAGAGCCAAAGCTTCGGATTTAGACCAAGTGACTCTGTATCCTGAGAATTTAGAAAAGGAATTAATAATTCTGTGGAGGCAAGGCATGGATCTAGTAGAATCGGAGACAAATAACAAAATATAACCTACGTAAAGCAAAAGCTTATGCGCCATACCTCCCGCCACCACCCGTGGAAAATCATCTTCCCTTCTTATCGCGGCTGCTAATGGTTCCAGGGCAAGACAGAACAATAATGTGGAAAGACTATCCAGAGTAAAATAATCTGAAATGAATCCATTTGTTTGTACCACCGCTACCGGGTGTCTATAAAGCAGGGTCGGCAACCTTTTTGACATGGAGTGCCATTTTTTATTTTCCTGGTCAATGGCTGTGCCTATGATATTTTTCATTACAAATGATATTAAACAGTTTGAGTGAAAATTTTGTGCAAAACCCGATGATTTAAGATATAATCATGATCCTGCATGTGAATTTTCAGAGCATCTAAAGTGCTTTAATGAAAGTAAACTTGTCCTTTTTTGTTATGAGTTAACAAAGTTAATGTCACAAATTTGCTTATTTGATGACTGATCACGAAATTGTGTGGAATCTTAAATATTTATTTTATTATGTCACTGTAATCATTTAAACACTTGCACGCAAGCAACAGCGAGAGAGGAGCAGGCTATTTTATTTATATGACGTTTTTCGCACCTGCATTCCATTCTACATCTTGAAGTAGCCTAATCCTTCCTCATGATCACGTAGCGTGTTTTCATCAGATGAATGGGAGGCTAAACAGTATTAAAGTGTGATGAGACTCGCGCTGCGCGTGCAAGCCATTCGCGCATCACAAGCATATCAACTATTTAGCCCTTTTCAGTTAATCGCACCTGCAAAATCCTAAAACTTTATTTCCAGGTTCAATTTATATTTTGAATAGACTCAGATTTCTGAACCCCACCATGTGGTTTTATGTTTTCTCTTTTAATCGTTTAATGTAATTTTGAATGTCCATGGTTTAAGGAGGGTGTACCTGTATACTGGGTTGGAAATCTCAAGGATTAATAGTGGTGTTTTTCTTATTGCATTACATGTTGTTCTGAAAGCAAAAGGAAACAAATGAAACATGGAATGTAGGCTGTCATCCGTGCAGTCTGACCGAAGCAAAGCGGGCGCGTTTACTCGTGCAATTAACAGAAAGTGAAGCGCTACCTGCTCTTGATGCGAAAATGGCTTGCACGTGATGCACGAGTCTGTTGGGTATACTGCAGTCTCATCACATTTTAACTTCTTGTTTAGCCTCCCATTCAGCTCATAAAAACACTTTGCGTGATCATGATTACATCAAGATGTAGATTGGAATGCAGGTGCAGAATTTATATTAAAAAAATACTCTATTCCTCTCTTGCCATTGCTAAAAGTTTTCCCAAACCCGTATATTTCCAAAATCTTAAAAATCCCATTCTACCACATCAAACGCCTTTTCAGCGTCAAGTGAGATGGCAGCGACTGGAGCCTGATCATTCGCCACTGACCACATGATATTGATGAAACGCCTAATATTATCAGAAGAGCTATGACCCTGAATAAACCCCACCTGATCTATATGTATAAGAGATGTTATAACTTAATTGGTTAGCCAGAACTTTTGACAATATTTTAACGTCTAGCTGGATCAGGGAAATTGGATGGTAATCCTTACACCTGCTTGGATCTTTTTCTTTTTTAAGAATCAGACTGATCCGAGCTTGTGTCATGGTTGGCAGAAGCTTTCCATTCTTTAATGATTCCGTATAAATTTCTAACAAAAGTGGAGCCAGCTTCTGTAGCATAATATCTAAAATAATTTTTTTGCTCTGTCCTCAGTTTAGAGAGTTCTAATGGTTCCACAAAATTTCTAATAGGGCTGGGAGATACAGCTAAAAAATGTATTATGGTATAATGTTTCATATCATTCGGTATCGGTAATTACTGATACATTTTAATAACCTTTTTTAAACAAAGACCAGTAGAAAAAGGTTTAAAATTCACTGTATTTTTAATTTACCCACTCTATTAAGGCAAACAAAAAAATAATTTGTTTTAACAGTCAAAAGCAAAATTAAATGTAAACAAATATCTTCTTTCTTATATCTTATATGAAGATTAAATAAATAAGTGTTAAAGAAACTCTTGAACTTAATAAATAAAATGTTACAAAAATCGTTTGGAGGATTTCTCATAAGGCATTGTTGCCGAGTACCTCTCCATCGTGGACTGCTTGTGGGTTGTTTGTTGAGGTAAGGTAGATGTAGGTCATGGCGGACGACATGCTGCATATTCCAAAGGGTGGGAGCGGTTAAGGTGATGAAATAAGTTGCTTGTGTTTCCATACTTGGCCGGGACATTTCTTTGCAAAGCTTACACACAACTGTGTTCTGATGTTGGTCAGACGTAAAGAAACCAAAAAACTGCCACACTGGCGAGCTGACATATCCTTTTTTATTCACAGTCTCCTCATCGCCGGCAGGCATGGCACTCATTGTCGCATATGTTCGTGTGTTCTGATGTCACATGGCGATGGCGCAACCGAACCCCACAGCAACACAACTTGTTATTGGCTGTTTGCTTGTCACTCGTAGAGCGCTCCTTTATCAAGCCATATGATAGGCTGTTTATGATCCAGGGACGGCGCACGCTTGAGGGTTGTTCATGCAACCAAACTTCATTTCTATTTAAATTTTATTGCATTTATGTGAAACTATCGAGCGTTATATCAAATTTTATATCGTTATCATAAAGGTGTACCGTCGATAAATACAGATACCATTTTATCGCCCAGCCCTATCCATAACTGTCCCGAAGGTGTTGTATTCCACAAAACAAACTCCAGCCGCTAGGCGGAACCAGCACAAAAAGAAAATAAATGGCGCCCAGCTTACTCAGACAGTCAAGAGTATATTCAGCGAGTCAAGTTCAATTGGTGGCCACATGAGAAACACCAAATGGCTTACTCACTCCAATGTTTTTATGAAGGACATCGCTTGCTGTTGACATGTAAATACTTTGCGGCCATCCTTAATATCTATTCTCAGTTTGGCCGGAAGCATCAGTGCAAAAGCGATCTTCCGTTGATGTAAGAGATTCTTGCAATTGAATTCGAATTTGCAAAGTCTGGGAACAAGAAAATGTTGTGGTTCTTCCAAGAAAGCTTTCCTTTACTCCTGGCTTCGCGCAACATGAGATCTTTATCGGATGACCTCAGAAATTTGGCCAGAATTGATCGGGGCCTGTCTCCCTCAGCGAATCTGTGAGCCGGGACTCTGTGAGCTTGCTCGATTTCCAGCTTATGGCCTGTTATGTTGAGCAGACTCAGGAAGAGCTTGTCTAGGAATTTCACCATATCTTGGCCTACTTCGTCCTTAGGAATTCCAACAATTCAGACATTTTTTCATCAATAACGATTCTCCAAATCCTCCAGTTTTTCCCAAACACGTTCCAAATCCACCTTGGTCGCTAGCGGATTAGCAGCTAATTCACCAATTGACTCATCTCCGATGACTCCAGATAATGATCAGTCTCTCGACGTCCGACAATCTTGTAACCAACTCCATGAATTTCATCTCCATGGAAGTAATCTATTGACGTATTACAGCAAGATCCTCCAAATCTGCAATGACTTTCATCAGCATTGCTGACACATTCATCAGTTCACGCCGGATTTCTTTCAGTTCACCGTCCGAATTGAGGCTTTCAGTCTGTTGCTCTGGGGAATCAGCCCGAACACGTAAGTGTCTTTTAATATCTCCAGAGCTCGAGGATTTAATTTTTTTTAACATATTGTCTTACTAGTACAGTTAAGAATCAGGGTGTATCGAATCTCACCGGTTTATGACACAAATAGTAATAATATTAGCAAAGTGCGCAGAGCTCGTCGTTCACACGTCCGCCCCTCGCATGGCGTCACGTGACTCCCTTATATAGATATTCTTAAAAGTTTTGGTTGATAAAGTTATACATGAAGATATACATGTATTTACATCTACAGTGCATACAGAAAGTATTCAGGCCCCTTCATTTTTTTCACATTTTGTTATGTTGCAGCCTTATGCTAAAATGCTTTAAATTATTTTTTTCCCCACATCAATCTGCACTCCATACCCCATAATGACAAAGTAAACAGATTTTCGATAATTTATCACATATCACATTGATATAAGTATTTAGACCCTTAACTCAGTACTTAGTTGAAACACCTTTGGCAGGGATTACAGCCTCAAGTCTTTTTGGGTATGATGCGACAAGCATTGCACACCTGGATTTGGGGATTTTGTGCCATTCTTCTCTGCAGATACTCTCAAGGTCTGTCAGGTTTGAAGGGGAATGACGGTGGACAGCCATTTTCAGGTTTCTCCAGAGATGTTCGATTGGGTTCATGTCTGGGCTCTGTCTGGGCCACTGAAGGACATTCACAGAGTTGTCCCTAAACAACTCTTGTGTTGTCTTGGCTGTGTGCTTAGGGTCATTGTCCTGTTGGAAAGTGAACCTTCAGCCCAGTCTGAGGTCTTTAGCACTCTGGACTAGGTTTTCATTAAGGATATCTCTGTATTTAGCTGTGTTCAGATTTCTTTAACCCTGACCAGTCCCCCAGTCCCTGCCGCTGAAAAACACCCCCACAGCATGATGCTACCACCACCATGTTTCGCTGTTGGGATGGTATTGCCCAGGTGATGAGCAGTGCCTGGTTTCCTCCAGACATGTCGCTTGGAATTGAGGCCAAACAGTTCAATTTTTGTTTCATCAGACCAGATCAGTGGAGTTTTGCAGTGATGGTTGTCCCTCTGCAAGTTTCTCCCATCTCCACACATGATCTCTGGAGCTCAGCCAGAGTGACCATAGGGTTCTTAGTCACCTCTCTTACCAAAGCCCTTCTGAGAGTCCTGGTTGTTCCAAACTTCTTCCATTTAAGAATTATGGAGGCCACTGTGCTCTAGGGAACCTACAATGCAGCCTAATTGTTTTTGTAGCCTTCCCCAGATCTGTGCCTCAACACAGTCCTGTCTCTGAGCTCTGCAGGCAGTTCCTTTGTCCTCATGGCTTGGTTTTTGCTCTGATATGCATTTTCAGCTGTGAGACCTTATATAGACAAGTTTGTGCCTTTCATGTCCAATCAATTGAATTTGCCACAGGTGGACTCCTATCAAAGTGTAGAAACATCAAAGATGATCCAGAGAAATGGGATGCACCTGAGCTAAATTTCAAGTGTGATAGCAAAGGGTCTGAATACATACAGTATGTCAATGTGATATTTCAGTTTTTTCTTTTTAATAAATTTGCAAAGTTATCAAAAATCAGCTTTTTGCTTTGTCATTATGGGGTATGGAGTGTAGATTAAAGCATTTTAACATAAGACTGCAACATAACAAAATGTGAAAAAAATGAAGGAGTCTGAATACTTTATGGATGCACTGTATGTAAGGACTGTACCAGTCTATATACAAGCTAGGCTGATATTTGGACATGATGATATTATCATCATCAGCTGAGAACATTGTCCATGTGTTCTCAAGTACACATCTGTGTTACGCAATGTAGACGATTACAGATGAGTCATTGTGGTGTGTGTGTTTTTGTGTTCTCAGGTGTTTTAGAGCACATGAAGCCTCGTGTGAGATAGCAAGGATGAAGTCCACACGGAACTTCATGTTTTTTCTTTGTCCCATGCTGGTGCTGGGGTTCCTCTACTATTCTTCTGGAAGACTGCACTTACGGACCCTGGTCCAGAAATCTCGTGAGTATATCCTGAGGAAAGTTTCATTGCTCAGGAGACTTGAAGGCATTCTCTGTTATGTACCAGCTTTGTCTCAGATGTTTCTCCTAAAATTCTTTAGGAGAAACAGGGCTCAACAATAAGGATGTCCTGCTGGCCCGAGGCCATTCATAAATATACACGTACACGAAGATAGAAAAACTCACACATTTGGTTTTGTGTGTTGTACAGTACTATTGTTGTTGCAAATACTGCTTCTGCTGTCTTCTACAATTAAAAGTTGTAACCATGATAACATTATCTAGCTGGCCAACTGACAAGGTTTTTGATATAGTCTTAGAAGCATCAGTAAGAATCGGTAATGTTTTGTAGCGAACATTTTCCAGTAAAAGTGTGTTTACCCTCCATTTCCCCTTTTGATTTGTAACTAGTAGCACCTTAATAAACAAGCAAAAAGTGTTGGTTAGTCATGTTTTTGAGACATTACAGCTGATTTTCTATAAAGCTAAATACAGTAAATAATTCTTATTCAAAGTAATGGCCAGCATCATCCAATCACTGCCAGCGATGTTAAAATAAAACTTAGCATTATAATTTCTGAATCTAAGTATTGATTACCATTGTCCCATGTCTGCCAAACATGTTTAGTGGTCCAAACATCATCTGCAGCCTGAAACAGGACTTTTGGTCAGATTTTAGGAGTGAATGCACTTGGCTGCATAGAAAGCTATAGGATGACCCCTTGCTACCTATTTAGTGATTGACTTAACCTCCACTGTGCTGTCTGTCTGCATTGGCCTCAGAACAGTTTGAAATGCACCTTAATTTCATCCTAACTCCATATAAAGCCGCTGAAAGCAAGATTTTTCAGCTTTTGGATGAACCCACTGATTCTCAGTGTGAAATGCAGTAAATATAGGAATGTATTTACTAATGTTAATGAATAGAACCATATTGTACAGTGATAACAAAATACAATATAGCTGAAAGCAGCGATGACGAGCCCAAGCACCATGGGGCCATTTCTACCCGTTGGCTTTCGGAAAACAATGCATGATGTACACCACAACAACTCAACATTCATGTAAACTTTGACCCTAATCATACAGTGCATAACAGATATATGCCACCATTCCAGTTTGACTACAACATAATGTAATTTAATCTGTTGCCATGACAATACTATTAAAGATATCAAGGATCCCTTCACAGTTTTCCATCAGCAGTGTCTTAACATTATTCTAAACAATTTTGAAGCGATTTGGGTAAATGTAAGAGGACTATTTCAAAGACTGTTTTAAGTGCCACACTTTCTGTTGCCAATTGGTGGCGCTATGACCGTGACCCACAATAGCCAAATCCTTGTGATAATCTCCCATTACCAAACATGCAGCTCAATAGACCTTTTTCACAGACTGTGATGGCGCGTTTCCGCCTTATTAATCAGTGTAAATCTTACAGTTTTTTATATTATAATTTTTTTTTTTTAAATATTGAGTGTAAATTTATAACATTATGCTTTTTGTTATATTACCCTGGAATTAGTTTTAAAAACGAATTACCACAGCTGCGAGGGGGTTTCTATTGCAGGTGCTGAGAGAGTGACAGTAAATTTGGCATCTTCTCCCACTTTACTGTCTTAATCATTCAAACATAATAGTGGATTTTTTCTTTTGGTCTTGGAGCAAATGGGTAAGTGAAAATAATATTTGCTGTGATCTACCATTCACTCCCATTCACCGCTGTCGAAGGATTTACCCTGCAGACATTTACTTCCACGTTCCCAAACCCTGAGTGTGAAAAAGGTCTATTTAGATCTAAATCACACAATGCACACAGAAGATATGCTAAAGTTAAATGCCAAATGCATGTATTGTTTTCCGAAAGCCACCGGGTGGAAATGGACCCATGCATTTAACATTATCCTAAACAATTCTGAAGCAATTTGGGTAAATACAAGAGTACTATTTAACATCTCTATGGCCATGCTCCAAAATAGTCACATCCATGTGTTTAGCCCCCAAGACTAAACATACATCTAATTTTTTATGTAAATCACACATTGAACACAGAAGATATGAGACACTTCCTGTTTCCCATTTTCACCATTAATTTAATGCCTCGCCATGACAACACCGTTCAGTATATGAAAAATCTGTTCAGAATTTAGCATCTTCAATGTCTTGGCATAATGTTGTCTAAATGTTGTGACAGTCTCATGAATCCCCTAGGAGGAGTATTTAAAAGTTCAGAGATTGCAAAATATTTCTGTTGGGTGGACCTAATGACTATAATTATGAAAGTTCTCCGGCTTGATGAGGACTATATACGTACCAATTTTGGTGACTGTAGGTGAAAATAGGGGTGCTAAAGAGGCCGTCTTACATGCCGTGTGGTCCAAATCACTCCAAACCGGTGTTGTTCGTTTGTGCTCGATTTGTGCCGGTTTGTGCCGTTAAAAGAAACATCATAACATATTCCTTTCTTTGTATTTAGCAAAATAGCTTTTGGGAGCCATGAAATTGCACAGGCTAAACCCCATGTCAATCAATCTCACCTGTCTTCATCGTTTGTTCTCGCTTCTGGTTTGTGCCGTGTTTGGTATTGTTGAAGCATTCATTTTTTGCAAAGATTTAATCTTTCACCACATCAAACTCAAACACATCTCTCTATCAGGAAATATCAGATTTGGTCTGATATTTAAACCAGGGATGCAAACTACTCATCTTTCAGCTAAAGTCACTTTTTCTGAAGCTAATTTGACCAAATTCTTTGGTAAAATTTCAAAATTGTCCTTATTAAAATCACTTTAAATGGTTACTTTAAGCTTAAAAACTTGTCAGAGCTGAAGCCTAGTGGGCTGCGCTCATGACATGTGGTGCTAATGCATCACGGGTGACCCGAGCTCGAGTCCATTCCCACTCTTCTCCCCTGTCATTTCCTGTCTCCTCTCCACTAACTTACAAAATCATTACAAATAAAAAAAAATCTTAAACTAAAAACTTGAAACTCAGTTATCCTTGATTTATCTACAGCAATAGCAAAACACAGCAAGATACAATGCAAATAAAATAAAAAATAGTGTTGGGCCTCATGTATTCAGATAGAAGACAAAGGCAGGCCTAATACAGTCGTAAAAACCTAACTCAAACCCCCACCTTCCAAGTCGTAAATCTTACTGATAAAAATCGCTCCAAAATCAAACAAAGGGAGTCCAAAACAGACTACAAATCCATGAAGCTTTGCTCACTAAAGGATCGAACTCTCAACTCCTATTGGATGAGGCACACAACAGAACGTCCCTCAAACATGACATCATCAGGAGTTGAAATACCTCTGAAATGCTTCCGGGATTTGCTTCCAGCGACTTTGTTTGCAGTGTGTGGACGCAGCTCTTCGCTGCTCTCCGGTGCAACCTCGTGGCACAAGGAAGTAACGTCCGACTTGAAACTGTGGCCATACAATCTCCATCTCGCTGGACGAGTTGAGATTACTCTGTGTTCAACCGAACACTCTAACGGATCCGAAGGAGACCGCCGAGCAATTCGCATCTTCATCCGTTTGCCTACAGAAGTGAAGAGATTAAAGATTTCTCTTCCATCTTCAATCAAGTCGACATTTCTGAGTTCTCCGCTAGCCCGCCGAGAATCAACAGCCGTACCGCCCGCCGACAGAGCGAGGAAACGGCCTCCCGTCATCACCCGAGCCTCAAGGAACTGGGTCAGAGTTAAAGGATGGAGGAAAACACATTCTACCTTTGTCCTCATGCGATTCAAGTAAGAGGTTTACATCTGGGCAGAGATAGAATATTATAGTCTGTTATTCTTGTGTTTCAAGGTTTTTGCTTGTACAGTTTACGGACCGCCATGTCCGCTCATTATTAATACTCAGGGTATTAATAATCACAAATTTGTTTTGCTGTATTGTGGTCCAACCAAATTGGACTGTTGTGCAAATTTCGCCATCGCGGGTGAGACAGCAACTGAGTTCATCCATTAAAGAGTCAAATAACGCGGGACTTTTACGAGCCGCCCACCACGTCTCTGAATGATAAACACAGCTGCTTTCTCTCCCACTATCACGAAATCGGCTTTAGGGCTGTCACTTAATCATCTCTCTCTCTCTCTCACTCTCTCTCTCTCTCTCTCTCTCTCTCTCTCGTACTTACCACACACACACACACACACACACACACCTTATGTGTTATAGGATTATTTTATTTCTATATCTAATCATATCACTGTTTAGTTTGTAGTTATAAGTCGGAAGTTTATTGACTGCATTGTATTAATTATTAATTGATATTACTGCATAACTAAACTTTGTTTATATTACAAAGAGAAGTGTTTTGGTTTGTTTTGCATAGGCCTGTGTCATGCTGACGGGATGTCAGTGCTCGGATTCAAACCTTCATTCATTGTTTTTTCCCGAAAATTGATATTCTTCGGATGTCGATTTTCCTAAGAAAACAATCTAATATTGAGACTGTTTTACTATCTGGTTATTAGTCCCTAATTCCAGGGTGGTGCCCCGTCAATGTTAATCCTTATTAATATCCTATTGATTTTTGATTATTGATAATTATCTTTGATGATTGAATTTGAATGATCAATAAGCTAGTGTTAATTTTAATTAATGTTCCATCGATGTTAACAATTAACGATTATCTTTGATAATTGTTGATTTAAACGATTTAAAAAAGCTAACATTGATTCTCATCAATGTTCTTTGATTTTAATAATTAATAATTATCTTTGATAATTATTAATTATTGCTAATAACCAAACTTGCTCCTAAACGTAGCACACTACATTTACTGGAGCCCCATATGAGGTTTTAATGAGTTAGATTCAGTTGATTAATTTAAATATTAATTAATAACTACAGAAATAATTATCAATTATCTCTGATAGTAACACTGATCTAAACAACCAGTAAAGCCCTACAATAGTAAAAGTTAGTAAATACAATTCATTTCAAGAACTTATAAATATAAAATGAATATAGCCTACACAACCAATCCAAAGGACACTGACTAATTTGTTTCTCATAATCTTAAAACCTTTTGATCTAAAGGCTTATGGTTATGGCTTATGGCTTGGGATTATTTCTGCACTCAAAAATAAATTGTGCCTAATTATAGATGTCTATACAAAACTTTTATTTATTTGTTTTATTTATTTATTTATTTATTTATTTTAAAGAAAAGTAGCCAACAAGTGTCCAGCATATGAAATACAGTTGTGCTCAAAAGTTTGTATACTCTGGCAGAAATTGTGAAATTTTGGCATTGATTTTGAAAATATGACTCATAATGCAAAAAAACTGTCTTTTATTTAAGGATAGTGATCATATGAAGCCATTTATTATCACATAGTTTTTTTGACTCCTTTTTAAATCATAATGATAACAGAAATCACCCAAATGGCCCTGATCAAAAGTTTACATACCCTTGAATGTTTTGCCTTGTTACAGACACACAAGGTGACACACACAGGTTTAAATGGCAATTAAAGGTTAATTTCCCATACCTGTGGCTTTTTAAATTGCAATTAGTGTCTGTGTATAAATAGTCAATGAGTTTGTTAGCTCTCATGTGGATGCACTGAGTAGGCTAGATACTTAGCCATGGGGAGCAGAAAAGAACTGTCAAAAGACCTGCGTAACAAGGAAATGGAACTTTATAAAGATGGAAAAGGATATAAAAATATATCCAGAGCCTTGAAAATGCCAGTCAGTACTGTTCAATCACTTTTTAAGAAGTGGAAAATTTGGGGATCTCTTGATACCAAGCCAAGGTCAGGTAGACCAAGAAAGATTTCAGCTACAACTGCCAGAAGAATTGTTCGGGATACAAAGAAAAACCCACAGGTAACCTCAGGAGAAATACAGGCTACTCTGGAAAAAGACAGTGTGGTTGTTTTAAGGAGCACAATACAATGATACTTGAACAAAAATGAGCTGCATGGTCGAGTTGCCAGAAAGAAGCCTTTACTGCGCCAATGCCACAAAAAAGCCCGGTTACAATATGCCCGACAACACCTTGACACGCCTCACAGCTTCTGGCACACTGTAATTTGGAGTGATGAGACCAAAATAGAGCTTTATGGTCACAACCATAAGTGCTATGTTTGGAGAGGTGTCAACAAGGTCTTTAGTGAAAAGAATACCATCTCCACTGTGAAGCATGGTGGTGGCTCACTGATGTTTTGGGGGTGTGTGAGCTCTAAAGGCACGGGAATCTTGTGAAAATTGATGGCAAGGTGAATGCAGCATGTTATCAGAAAATACTGGCAGACAATTTGCATTCTTCTGCACGAAATCTGCGCATGGGATGCTCTTGGACTTTCCAGCACGACAGTGACCCTAAGCACAAGGCCAAGTTGACCCTCCAGTGGTTACAGCAGAAAAAGGTGTAGGTTCTGGAGTGGCCATCACAGTCTCCTGGCCTTAATATCATCGAGACACTCTGGAGAGATCTCAAACGTGTGGTTCATGCAAGACGACCAAAGACTTTGCATGACCTGGAGGCATTTTGCCAAGACGAATGGGCAGCTATACCGCCTGCAAGAATTTGGGGCCTCATAGACAACTATTACAAAAGACTGCACACTGTCATTGATGCTAAAGGGGGCAATACACAGTATTAAGAACTAAGGGTATGCAGAATTTTGACCAGGGGTCATTTAATTTTTTTTCTTTGTTGCCATGTTTTGTTTTATGATTGTGCCATTCTGTTATAACCTACAGTTGAATATGAATCCCATAAGAAATAAAAGAAATGTGTTTTGCCTGCTCACTCATGTTTTCTTTAAAAATTGTACATATATTGCCAGTTCTCCAAGGGTATGCAAACTTTTGAGCACAACTGTATATGAAATATTAAAAAGCATCCCAGGATGCACCTGAAGTTGATTGAGAAAATGAACTGTGTGCAGAGCTGGAATAGACAAAAGGCTACACTAAAGAAGTTCAATTAGAAGATGTTTCTGATTTAATTTCTTTTAGTCACTGCATAATTTCCATACTTTTGTGTTACTTCTTAGTTTTGATGATGTTATACTCTAAAATCTAAAATGTGCAGTAACAAATAATAAAGAATAGGCAAGTGTGATCAAACTTTTCTGAAGAGTTCTAGTCTTACACTGAGGGGCCGTTCAAATTGAGCGCGTTTTTGTGTCCGTCCGCGCTGTTTTATAATTGATTTCAATGTAAATGTGTGCTAGATAGATGTATTTGACAGCTTGTTCATGTTTTTAGATGCCATGTCAAGTTAAAAAGATCCTAAACTGTTAAACGTCTCGAGACACTTACGTTTTGCTCTTTTGTGGCGTTGCGTGTAATTTTAGTGCAACAACAATGCATTCCAGCATGTGAACGGCACCTAACATGTTTTCAAACAAATATTTTGAATATTAGCTAACATATAGGACTATGCAATTACACAAACACTGTCAACACAAGTCTCGCCAGCTTCTAGTTAAATTAAAACTAATAAATGATTTCAGAGCTGAATACTGTGGCTGTTTACTTGTGAAAAAACTTGGAATAATTATCCTATATAAACATGATGTACAGCTTTGTTCTGCAGTGTCACATATAGCCTATAAACAAATCATAATTTGCAACACAAACACAGACATTTATTTTATGTTTTTTGCATTTGGAGTTTGATGTGGTGAAATATTAAATCAATTTAGCATTGTCAGTATCTTGGCATGATGTCACCCACATTTGGTACCTGTAACATGAAATCCCTAGGAGGAGTATTTCAAATTACAGAGCATGCATTTTTCAAACAATCCAAAATGGCCAACTTCCTGTTGGGTGGAGCTTATGACTGTCAGAGTGAAAGTTGTCCGGCTTGATGAGATCTATATGTGTACAAGTTTGGTGACAGTAGCTCAAAAGGGATGTGCTACAGAGCCCCCTGAACATGCCCATCTTCTAGGTGGCGCTACAGAGCTGCCCCTGCGCACACCCCCCCCACCCTGCAACTTTGCCCAACCCTAATGGCTGACGACTCTGATGTATGTGCAAACTTTCAAGAGTTTTCACACGTTAAGTACCCCAAAAGTACAGAAAACCTTGAAAAGAAGAAGATTTAAGAAAAATCCTTAGAAGAACAATAGGGCTTGCACTTTCAGTGCTTAAAATGAAGCGAAATGACCTACAAATGTGTTAATGTTGAACATTATTTAAAATAATTAACATGTTTTTTCAACTTTTGAGGGAATAATGTCCCAACATCCACATATGTAGACACCATGTTTATCAGCGTGCTAACGCGAAAAATGAATACAGTTTTTAAAGCGGCATATCAAACAAAACTAGAGACGCTACTCTTTACACCCAAACAGGTTTCAATTAAAAAACTTAAAGAGGTTTCTTACCAGAGGTACTTTTGTTGGTTCTGCGCCCAACGAAGCGCTTCACGGAAATCAACGCCATTGCGTTGTGTCACATGACGTGGTGCGACAGAAGTTTAACCCTTAAATGACAGTCTAGATTGTTGTGAACAGTATTCAGTTAGTTTAAATTAAATTATGCGTTGTGTATAGCGAAACCAAGATACAACGTCCATGAATGTAGACGCGGGGTCGCATGAGGTTATGATATAGATGTCATGAAGATACATTGTAGCTGTAGAATTTCTTGTTATTATTGCAAATTAAAAATCTTTATATGGTAAAAATCTTCTTTTTTTTTCTTCTTTTTTTTTTGTAAAGAGAACAAATATTTTTTACTGACAGTTAAAAAGGGCTTTTATAAAATTATAAGCCTCACATTTCTGCCTTTAAACCCTCCATAAAGTGGGCCCATTCACTTCCATTGTAAGTGCCTCACTGTAACCTCGATTTTTGCTCTTTTTTAAAGAAATGGAGGGATGAGTCGAAATTATTTTTTGTGATAGTCAGCATTGTGCCACAAATTCTGTCGATTGAGCTTAACTTGTATTGAACCCAGGGTATTTCTTTAAGCTGCTAAAAATTGGGTTCAGCATGTTACATGTTACAACTATATAACTCAAATAAATGTTCAAGCAAACATTACATTTTTCAGGTCTCGAAGGGCAGGCTACAAGTGATCAGAACATTATAGATCCTGACTTCCATGAGTTTTGCAAATTAATCTTAATGCTGTTCTATTCTGATATGATTTAAAATGCAGTAGCATCTAGTTAGTCAAAAGTTGAATGATTAAATTATCCCTTTTGCAGGGGGCCTGGGTAGCTCAGCGAGTAAAGACGCTGACTACCACCCCTGGAGTCGTGAGTTCGAATCCAGGTTGTGCTGAGTGACTCCAGCCAGGTCTCCTAAGCAGCCAAATTGGCCTGATTGCTAGGGAGGCTAGAGTCACATGGGGTAACCTCCTCATGGTCGCTATAATGTGGTTCGCTCTCAGTGGGGCGCGTGGTGAGTTGTGCGTGGATGTCGTGGAGAATAATATGAAGCCTCCACACGCACTATGTCTCCGTGGTAACGCACTCAACAAGCCACGTGATAAGATGCGCGGATTGACGGTCTCAGATGTGGAGGCAACTGAGGTTCGTCCTCCGCCACCCAGAATGAGGCGAGTCACTATGCCACCACAAGGACTTAGAGCGCACTGGGAATTGGGCATTCCAAATTGGGGAGAAAAAGGGGAGTAAATCCAAAAAAATAAAAAATTATCCCTTATGCGCATCCCATTTTGGTCCTTAAAAATAGTTTTCTGCAGACAGTAATAGTGCAATGTTAACTGCGCCAGACAAATTGCAGTTTTGTGAATAATTTAGCATTTTATAAGAAACCTCATTTACATAGAAAGGAGGTATGTTAGTGCTACAATCACTTGATTTATATACGCATGTACACAAATATCACTTTTGTGCAGAAATACCACACCCCTCATTTGGTAAACAAAGTTATTAGAGTAAAGGTTTACAATGAGAAAAATGTTTAACGATGCAAATGCTTTTGTGTTTGTTATTCTTCCACATTTCTCAAGTAAAATGTCACAAACTTTCGCAACCCTTTTTACCTTATCTGGTTTTCCCCCAATAAATCATACCTAAAGCTGAGGATGTTGGTTTAGCCACACAACCCACCTCACTGTATGTTATTTAACCAAGATTTCCTGTTTGGCAAAAGATGACGTGTGTGGTCACACTTTAAAATGGGACAGACCCTCAAGTATAAATAGATTTCTGTGTTATTGTGGCCAGATGAGGAAGCTAAGACCCCATCACTGAATGTGTTGGCCTCCTGGAATCAGTCAACAAAGTAGCAGGCAAGCCAAGTTAAAGGTCAATGTCTCTGAGATAATAATGAACAAATTGATCATTACTATGATTAAAGTATGCTTAAAATGTATACAGTTGTAATCAGTATATTCCTCTTGAAAAGCAAGTGAAAGCAAATCAGTTTTTTTTTATATTCTCAAATAATTTATGTGTCATGAAAGCACCTCATGTGCAGTGATTTTCTGCTGTTTTGGAGGTAAGCAAGACTCTGTTAGGTTTAATCTGTTCTGTAGAAGGCTTCATTTGTACTTCAGCTTGTGCAAGCTGTACTATAGTTTCACAGCTGTGCAGCATTAACCAGATCATCTGTCGCAGTGTAAAATTAAAAGGAAACTCTGGTTACTTTTGATACTATTTTCACTTCTCAAAAACAATTAGAGAATTGAGAAACACAAAGCAAACCTGAAAGCAATAGCTGATTATTGCTGGATGGTAACATATTTTCGATTTGTATTTTGATTTAAATAGTTGATACTAAAACAATAAACCACGAGAGGCCATGTGTTGAATTTTACCATGGGTAGGGGTTATGCACGACAAGAAGAATGCCTTTAACTAGGATAAAGTCTCTTTAATTGTGGTACAATGACTGAAACTCACTGCCTCTTAGGGTTGGGTAAAGATAATGATTTTCAGATGATTTTCTCAATATCGATTATTAAATCCCAAGATCGACCTTTTACTCTTTGCGCAACCCTCTTCAATGCACGTAAATCACTTGCATGTGCAACCAAATTTTGTGGTATGCGATTAAAAATGTCTGTGATTATCCACTGGCTTTTTCATGGCATATTGTTAAATTCTTTTGCAAAGTAATAGCGTAACTGGAGAGCATTTACAGTTGTCAAGTAGTATAGCAACTTGGCACTTTAATATAGAATGTCCTGTCACAGATTGTACAACAGCTTTGAACTTGGCTTATCCAGTCAGAAATTAAAGTTAGACCAGAGTTTCATCATAATCAGGGGCGTAGATTCCATGTAAACCCCCCCCCCCAAATAAGATTGGAAATTTCTTTAGTGAATGTATTTCAAGGTGCTGGAAGGGGGTGCTAGGGGATCCATGGGAAATTTCTAGGGAAAAAAAGGGTTAATAAAGTTAGTAAAAAAATAAACGGGTTTTAACGTCACTCAAACATTGGGTTGAAAAAAACATGCTGTCAACTTAATGCAAAGTAGGATAACATTTTTTCAGATAATATTTTAATAATTTTTTGACTAGTACAAAACAATATAAAAGCAAAATATTTAAGTTATCTTTTAAGTATCACACTTTCAGTGTTTCTCACACAGTTTAAATTGATCTTTATACATGAAAATAAATAGCAAAATATGTATTTTTTAGGAGGGGGGTCCCTCAAAGGGCAGTCATCATATTTGGGGATCCTTGGCATCAAAAAATTTAAAAACCCCTGTTTAAGGTTACCTGACAAAACACTTTTTAAAGTTTAGTAAGAATGCTTTTTGATTTTATCATCGTGGAAACATGCCATACAGTTGTTTATGTATTTTAGGTAATAAAGTCATAAGTAATTAGAGCCTGTTTACCCTGCCAATATAAATGAGATCTCTCTCTTTCGTCAGTTTTCATGTACTGTGTAACTGGAAATAATCTCTGTAACTGAGTCTGATCAGCATTTGTTAGTAATCAGAATTTCATAGCATGCTTCATTGTGCTTTTTGGCTTGTACAACAGACAAAAGCTTCAGGACAGTTTCTCTTTACCAGGCAGCATCAAATTGATAAGGAAATGAAGCACAAATGCTACCATATTGCTTATAGTTCAGCTCATTCGTAGTCTCATATAGGCAGGAACAGGAAACTAGTTTCCCTCTGCCCAGAACAATGCAGGCTTTTCTGTGTGCTAGTGTGTGGTTTAAGTTTTTTAAGTTTTTCTTTTTGCGTTCTTCATCCAGATATGGTGCGTTTTTCTGTGAATTTTCTCGGCTTCTCTCCAAACTCCTCCTGGCAGATCTCCTCGCCAGGTCAGAGGCTCGCTTCAATGTTAATCATATTTTAATTCAGCCCTGCAGTTTTTTGCTGGATTTTTAGCACAGGAGCTCACAGCTAGCTGTAGACTGATAAAGTGACCTGGCTGATTAATCGGCGAATATGTGGCTATTTTGAGATTTTCGGCATTGGTCAATAAAGAGCCTTATTGTTTGATTAGCAGAAGTGATCATTCCACCTTGAGTTAGAAAAATTGTCAAGAAAATTTTCTTGTTAACTGAAAGGTGAGACTTCCATTCCTACAGACGATATATTTAGCATTCATTGTGATTTCTCCCATCTATTTTTCTACTTCCTTTTCCTTTTCCATTTAGCATCTTGAGTCTCAAAATTTGTTGATTTTTTTTTTTTCTTTTACTTGATGTCAACCAGCCTTCATTTATCACAGTCTGATTTTATTTACTGCCAACTAACTTATTATTTGTACATGACATCTGCCTGGCTGCTTGTTCATTTATAGGTTATAAAACAAACCCTTGACCCGTTTACTCTTTGAAAAGGCTTTTAAAAGAAATTGAATATCCACTGACCCAATTTCAAATGTTGTTTGACTCATGGCTTCATGAAATGAGAGTTTGTGAAGTGCTTTGCTTCCTTTTTTATATAGCGTTCAAGTGAATCACAGGTCACAGACGCACATGACTTGACAGGTATATACAATCGAATGTTTAATTTAATGTTTGTGTGACAGTTGCTAACACATTCTTACTGTCCATTTTGGGCTGTAAACAATTATAGCTTCTCACATTCCTTTCTATGACACAACAAGAACATTTCCTCCCTTTATAACCTTCTTCCTTTTACAATATTTATTAGATAACTTTTCTGTCGACTAACTTCATCACTTCCAGAGGTTGCGTTGACAGAAACTTTTTAATCATTTACCAAATTCTACAATCAATAACAGATAATTCAAAAAGCTTTCCATCATTTTGACAGATAAAAAAAGGTGTCTGGTCTACTGTGTTGACCTACATTTGAAACATTCTTAAGTATGGTAATAGGGTTTTGAAGAAAAAAAAGTTGCCCTGCAAAAACAGTTTGGGAGAGTTTGTGGAATAATTAATTGGATATTTTTGTTAAATCCAGATCGCAAGGCCGCAGTGTCTTGTCTTTTTCTCATTTTGAGTGCAAAAGAAAAAGAAAAAGCCAAGAACCAGCAACATATTGCTTGGTAAGACTTAAAGTGCTCTTACAACAGAAGTTCTTGTAATTTAAATGAGTGTGTTTACATGCACACTAATAAGCTAATAACTACCAAAAATGAGCTTGTTAAGCTGGAAAGAGCACCACGAAATTTGGTTAACTTGTTCTGTTCGTTTTTTAAATTTTCCGTTTTTGAACTTACCCCAGTAAAGGAAAAGGAGAGACGTTTATATAACCTTACATGTTGTCAGCTTATTAAACATAATCTGTGTAAAATCATGCATGTAAGCATGCTCAATGCTCCATTAAAAAGACCAAATGTTACAATATTTTACTGACAGATAAAATAAAGCATGATGAAAAATGTACAACCCAATCCATCAAATTGATGGATCATTTGTATCCGTTGTATTTGTAGCGCAACCTCTGATCCCTTCCTGTTGGCACAGCGAGAATATTATGCTGTATCTCTCTCCTCTCGTTTCTCTTACAGGTTTGGAAACTCTGTTGATTTCTTGTATTTCTTCTCTCTTCAGAGTACGACAAGCAGGGTTTCCTTACCAAGCTTGATGGAAAACTGTAAGTAACACATTACTGAGTGTGTAGTTCGCCATAAGTGTAAGGTTCTGTTCCAAACCCCAGTGAACTGCCTACATAGGCAGCATTTTAAAAGCAGCATAGACACACTGCCAACATGATGACTATTTTAGGTGCAGGCACTTGGCCTGCGCATTGCTAATGTGCGTTCTGGTTGAACATACATAATATGCATTCTTACATTGCTGTGGTGGTAACAAACCTCAGTAATCTAGACTAGAGGGCAATAGAGTTACCTTTAAATGTATATGCAATTAAACTGGGTTCCCTATCTGTCACTCACTCGACGTTGGTGTCGATGTAGTGACACTAGGGGTCACTCTTGGGAGCCCGAGACACCTCTGGTCTTTGATAAAAGGCCAATGAAAATTGGCGAGTGGTATTTGCATGCCACTCCCCCGAACATACGGGTATAAAAGGAGCTGGTATGCAACCACTCATTCAGATTTTCTCTTCGGAGCCGAACGGTCATGCTCGCTGAGCTGAATACTACTGTTCATTCACCTGCTGGATCTGACGGCGCATTTCAGCGGCTTCTCCCTCCTCTGCACTGGTGCACTGCAGAGAATGCCCCTGGGCGCTTCGGCATAAAAAATAGAGAGTATATTTTCTGAAAGAGCATTTTTCCCCTCTAAAAGAGTATATATTTTTCTAAAAGAGCGCACACACGGAACGTCTTTTTAAAGACACGTCTTTTTAAAGATGCTTTTCCGATTGTGTGTTATTCCTGGTTGTGCTCGTTATCTCTCGCCTTCTAACGGTCACGATCACTGTCTTTCGTGTCTGGGCACTGCTCACGCGGAGACAGCGTTCGTGGATGGTCACGTTCTCATTGCGAGAATATGTCCATGGCAACGTTGCGGTCGCGGCTCGCCTTCGTAAGAAAGCCCACCCCAGAGGCTCCCGCCTCGGTCCTTTTACCCACGGGTTTGAGGCCAGCGCGGCTAGCACTGGGGGCGATTTGGGGACCCCAATGGGACCGCCTCCGCCGGGTATCCCCCCGCAGACCTCCCATTCCCCAGCACGCTTGTCTGCCCCGATCGGGCTTCCGGGTGAGTCCGCCGGCTCGTCTCACGGCGAGTTCGACCTCTTATTCGGAGCCCGCGAAAGTGATGAGCTCTCGAGCGCAGCATCGGAGAGCGGATTCGTCCAGTCGGAAGCCTCGGCTGGGCTCCTCCCTTCAGGGTCGATCGCCCAGTCACAGGCTGATGCAGAGATGACGACATGCTTTCCCGGACAGCCGCGAGTGTCGGTTAGAGTGGATTTCACCACTCTTCCCTGAACCCTCGCGGCTCGGTGATTGGTTCCTGGGCTCGCGGCGCCACTCAAAGCCACGCCCCGCCCCGTTCCTTTCTTCCCGGAAGTGCATGAAGACAAGGTTGCGGGAGGCACTTTTTACTGCCCGGTCCCGATCTTTTCAGCTTCCCCGCTCTCACTACCCTCGATGGTGGAGCGGCCAAGGGTTATTCGGCAATCCCCCGGTGGATAAAGGCGCCCGCGGTGCACCTATGCCCGCAGAGCGCCGCCACCTGGCGCGGGTGCCCAAAGCCCCCGTCCAAGGCCTGTAGGTTTACGTCGTCTCTGACGGTCAAAGCCTACGGTGCCGCTGGACAAGCCGCCTCCGCCCTGCATGCCATGGCTCTCCTGCAAGTCTGCCAAGGCGCTAAAGGAACTGCACGAGGGTAGTTCCGCCCCGGGATTGATGCAGGAACTGCGCTCGGCGACCGACCTCGCTCTCCGAGCGACGGAGGTCATGGCGCGGTCTCTCGGGCGGATGATGGCCACACTAGTGATCCAGGAGCGCCACCTTTGGCTCAACCTGGTCGAGATGGGTGAGGCCGACAGGACACGATTCCTTACTGCCCCCATTTCCCAGGCGGGCCTATTCGGCGACAACGTCGAGGACTTTGCCCAGCAGTTCTCGATGGTAGAGCAGTAGATGGATGCTAGCCGGCTTATCCTGCCCCGGCGCAGCTCAAGATCCCGCACCCCATCTACTTATCGCCGAGGGCGTCCCCCTGCGGTGACTGCACTGGCTCCGCCGCAGCCCGCCCCTTCGGCCTGGCCCCAGCGTGGAGCCCACTGGCTCATTGACGCCATAACTATGGCATATCTCGCCCAAAACATGCCGCCCCCGGTAGGGCTATGAGCCCATTCTACTCGTGGTGTAGCGGCTTCTTGGGCCCTGGCCAGAGGTGCCTCTCTAACAGACATTTGCAGAGCAGCGGGCTGGGCAACACCCAACACCTTTGCAAGGTTCTACAACCTCCGGGTGGAACTGGTTTCATCCCAGGTAGTGGCACGCAACACAAGCGGATAAGCCCGGGATAGCTGGCCGGGTGTATCGCTTGCACATAGCGCCTTCCACCTCCTTTTGAGCTGAAGACGTGCGCTGTTAATTCCCAGTAGTGTTCACAAAAGTTGTTCCCTGGTTGACTTTCTCCGAGCCCTGTGGCAGTCGAGTTTTCGGAGAGACTCGCTGCCGGCCCAGTACACGTGCTAACTAAGAGTCCTGTTCTGGGGTAGGTGCTCCGCATGTGGCGGTTCCCTGTAAGGCTAACCCCATACGATCTATATCTTCCGCTAGTTCGTTTCCCTACTGACAAACTGCGTCTTCCTTGGGCAGAGCCCCTCAGTCTCCATGTTGTAGTAACTCCTCCCCCATTGGGCAGGATCTACCTTGAAGGCTCTCCACATGGTTGGAAAGACCATGTGATGTATTCTTCCACTTAAATATCCCCCCCTCTCTTGGGGCGAGGTGTGGTCTCCGTGGTGTCCTCCCCTTGGGAGGGACACCCCCCGACTAGACCTGGCGGCCCAGTCAGATAACCCCCCTTCTTTTTTAGGGAGTGGAAAAAGAGAAGGGGAAAGAGGCCACGACTGCGTTAAGCCTGTCTCTATCTCTGGGTAGTCGACTTGTCCCCAAAAAGGGCCGTTCGACATTCATAACTGTGTTGGGGGAGGTTACGTGTCGACCTGGTGCGCTGGCTATGAGGCACACAGCAAGTCTGCCCACCACACACCGCCAGTTCATGTAACACAGTTCAGCCTTGTGGCGTTTTGTATAGGGACCCCTAGTGTCACTACATCGACACCAACGTCGAGTGAGTGACAGATAGGGAACGTCATGGTTACTGGTGTAACCTCCGTTCCCTGATGGAGGGAACGAGACGTTGGTCCCTCCTGCCACAACGCTGAACTACCCGCTGAAATGGCCGGACCTTATATCGGCTCCTCAGCGTAAAACCTGAATGAGTGGTTGCATACCAGCTCCTTTTATACCCTTATGTTCGGGGGAGTGGCATGCAAATACCTCTCGCCAATTTTCATTGGCCTTTTATCAAAGACCAGAGGTGTCTCGGGCTCCCAGGAGTGACCCCTAGTGTCACTACATCAACACCAACGTCTTGTTCCCTCCATCAGGGAACGGAGGTTACACCAGTAACCATGACGTTTGTTGTTATTCAGATAAGTGGCCATAAATAAATTAACTTTACCTTACATGCTCAACAATATTCTCTTTAAGCTGTTGCTCCACCATGGCAGTAGTTGACTTGAAACAGAAAACACATTTTGTGACAGGAAATTGAGCTTGCATAGATGATGTTATGATGTTTCGGCTTTGCCAAGAAATGGTGCGTTTAAGTCAGAATGACCGTATTTAGTTGAGAGCACATGAACAGCACCACAAAGTCATAATTACGAGTGGGAAACTCTGGATTCCCATCATTGTATGTTGCCACATGAGAATGATAAAATAGATAGATAAAGCATAAATTGCACACCTGATGTGCGGCTTTCTCTTCTTTGATGCATTGGTGCTAAAAAGCTTCCTGCCTTTGCAAGAAATTGAAAAAGAGAAAAATATGATATTGCAAAACGGGTCCGTTCTTTCAGATTAAAATCACTTGAACGCACATCACATCGTATTTACGATCTCAGACCTCATAAGTACGAACTTCCCAGGAGGACTTCAATGCACCAGTCCATATCCTTCACAGAGAGGGTAATCCCATAACATATTGCAACAAGCTTAGCGAAAAACATCTGTCAAAGATGGTGGAGAATGCAAGACAAATGCTGATTATATATGCTTAATTCATTCAATACTGAAAAGTATCGTAAAAGAGCAATAAAATAATTAAAAATTAAGTATTTCACCTGGGTATTTGTTTTGCGTCTTTAGCTTAGCAACATGCTCAAATTAAACTCACATAGAAACAATTGTGAGTCTAGTCTCTGGTGCACTATTTGTATGATGCACATAGTTGTTGCCTAAGTAGAGCCTTCCAAATCAATCACTGATGATTCATTTCAGTTAGGATGTTGTTTTAGAAGGCAGCTGCCTATGTAGGCACTAGACAGCAGGACAGCTCACTAGGTTTTGGAACAGAGCTAAAATCTGTGCATGTATGTGTGGGTTTCTCTTAATAAATTGGCTTGTTGTTTATTTGAGCTTTACTTTGAAAGGATAATAAATGGAGCCCTAAAGCCTCTCTAATTAATGATGTCTTGGCACTCAACGGCTCTCACCCGGCCTTGTCCTGTTTCACCATCCTGATTGTATCTACATGGGAGGTCCATTTAAAAAAGAAAAGAAAAAAGAAAGAAAACACGGCACAACCTCTCCTATTACCATTAATGCCCACCTGTATAAATTGCACTGTCAACAGGTCTGTTTTTCATGTCTAGCACTCACAGTATTGATGTAAACGTACTAGAGGGATTCCATTTGCTGGCCTGTGAATTAGTGGGTTTATACTGGCAATTTTATAAAATAAACTACACCTCAAATGACTAGTCATCTCATAGAGCAGCCTTTATCGGTGTAGATACTATGGATAGATTGAGAACACCACAGATTGGTTCTCCTCTTGCAGCTTTTTCTCTGTCTAGATGGTGTAGGGTGCGGGGGTCTTGAAACATATTTTTAAAAGTTAAACTATTTTTAAATTGACCACCTTAAAAAAACGCAATGCTCATAAAAAAAAATTAAAAAATAAAATAAAACTAGCAAGACGTAGCACAATGGCTAAAGACATCTATCTGCATGTGTACATAAACCAACATTTAAAAAAATAACATGCAAAATAACACTGCATGCACAGCCTTTCGAGAGATTCAACAAGCAATCTGACTGTATATTTATAATAATTTTATTGCGCAATACTAGCATAAAAAAAGGGAGACCTATGAAGCCTTGTTATAACTGGAGGTCTTGATTCCACTCTCTCTTTGTCCTTGTCATTGAAGTTCATCCTTTGTCATTGGTTCACAGGCCCCTGGAGCTCCAGTATAAGTATGGAAATCTCAGTAAAGGAGAGTGTAAACCTGGCTACGCTGAAGCCAAGATGATGTCAATCTATCCAAAGTAAGCCAATCTCAGCCCACATTGTGAAATAGAGGAAGTTCACTGTACCAAATTCTTCAATGCACTTACTGACTCACACTTTTTTCTTCTGCTGAAGAATGACTCTTAACTGTATAGTTCATTAATGGCATATTGTTTGGCCTGATCACTTAAATAAATTCTTGATGCCTTCATTAAGACACTGAGTTATAGAGCATCATTCATTCTTCCAGTCTTGTTTTGGATAGCATGGCATATATACCCTCTAAGATGTAACCCGAAAAGGCCTTAAAAGGTAGCAAAATACATTAGCTGTTCTCACCTGAAGATATCAGATTTTTGTTTAGAAATGTTTAAAAATAACATCTTTAACCAGTCTGAGAATGGCCTTAAACAGCTCAACATGAAAAGGCATTCACAATCCTTTTTTATTCCACAATGTGACATATTTAGGAGTGAAACAGTATATTCAAAGATAAATTTTTTTAGGACTAGACTTAATCATACACATCAGGAATTGATTGAATGGTAAAAAGTGGTCTCTATATGACTGATGATTGGAGAGGAGGGGCTGAAAAACACAGGGCCTGGTGACACCAGCTGAAAAGGAAAATTGTTTCAGATGCAAGCTAGTCCATTTAACTAAGAAAAAAAAAACTTCTTTCAAATAACGTGGACTGAAAAATCAGGCACAATGAGACAGAGAAAGTGTGTAGGATTTTGATGTTGACTTGAAATTCCAAGATTTTCATAATTGGTTCTATTTGGGCAATGCTGGTCCATTACCAGCACAAGCATAAAAGTGCCTAAAACATACCAGTAATCAGCGATACATTGGTTTTAACTAGCTCTGCATCGATTTATCAACTGTTAAAAGCAATTATCTGTACTATCGTATATCGGCCAATTAAACAGCCAATGATCAGGGCTGATTTTTTTCCTGGTCAATCTAAAGGGGAAAGGATAACATGTCAGACAACTGGCCTACAACTCATGCTGTGTGTAAAAAAAAAATATTTCTCTTTTGTGGAATTTCATTGAATTGGGTGACAATGACAGCAGAATTGCAATTTGTAAGCTCCGCACTGCTAGAATTTCATGACGTGGAATTACCTTTAAAACTTTTCACACAACTCATTTAATTACTCAGCTTAAAGCTCGACACAGCAAGAAATGGACAAACTTTGCTAGTTTTTCATTCTTTTTATGTCATAAACCGGTGAGATTCGATACACCCCTGCTACATAGTGTTCTATGAAGTCAACATGTCAAAGAATTCAAAATCCTCGGGCTCTGGAGATATTAAAAGACACTTACATGCTCAAGCTGATACCTCAGACATGGCCGCAGACCAGGGACTCAGTTTGGATGGTGCGGTGGGAGAAATTCAACGGCAACTGTCCAACATGTCTGTAATGCTGGTAAAGGTTGTAGTGGACCTGGAGGATCTTGCTGTAATACGTCGATCGATTACGGTGATGGAGGTGAAATTCTCTGAGTTGGTTACAAGAATTGGGGACACGGGTCGATTATCTGGAGTCTTCGGAGAGGGAATTAGCTGCTAATCCGCTAGTGACCAAAGTAGTTTTGGAACGCGTTTGAGAAAAGTTGGAAGACCTTGAGAATCGTAATTGGCGAAACAACGTCCGAATTGTTGGAATTCCTGTGCATGAGGTCGAGATATGGTAAAATTCCTGGACGGCTTGACATGACAGGCCATAAGCTGGAAATTGAGTGAGCTCACAGAGTCCCGGCTCGCAGATCTGCAGAAGGAGACAGGCCCCGATCAGTTCTGGCCAAATTTCTGAGATCTTGTGTTACGCAAGGCGAGGAGTAAAGGAAAGCTTTCTTGGAAGAACTACAGCATTTTCATGTTCCCAGACTTTGCGAATTCAATGAGAGAAACGTGATCGATTCAAGGAATGCAAGAAACTCTTACATCAATGGAAGATCGTTTTGCACTGATGTTTCCGGCCAAATTGAGAATAGATACTAAGGATGGCCATGAAATATTTACATGCCCACAGCAAGCATTGTCTTTCATAGAGACAATGGGGTGAGTAAGCCATTGGTGTTGACTCGCTGAACATACACTTGACTGTCTGAGGAAGCCATGGTGTGTTTCTCACGTTGCTCCCAAGTGAGCTTGTCTCATTGAACATACACTTGACCGTCCGAGGAAGCTGGGTGCCTAGAGGCTGGAGTTTGTTTTGTAGAATAACACTCCTTTGGGACAGTTGTGGATGAATCTGCTTGTTCTTTGTGCTTATGCCTCCTATTGGCTGGAGTTTGTTTTGTGGAGTATTTTTGCAGGACATTGGAAGGATTAGGTCATCTGCTGCACTCATGAACAGCCGGCTCACTGAACATTCGTTTGACTGTCCGAAGAAACTGAAAGTTTTTTTTTTTTGCTGGTTCCGCTAGTGGCTGGAGCTTGTTTTGTGGAGGAACACACCTTCGATACAGTTTTGTGAATTAATCTACATGTTCTTTGTGTTTATTATGCCTATTGGCTGGAGTTTGTTTTTATAGATTATTTTCTGTTGTGTAATTCTGTCTCACAAAATTTTTACAGAATCACCGGACTTGAGCAATCTGATGGCAAAGTTGTCACGGGGACTCTCTTAGGCATACATGGACTGTTTGAGTTTAGAGGGATGATGCAGGTTGGCGCTGTCATGCATGGGGTTAATGTGCACGTTTTTCATTTTTCTGTTTGTTTGGTCCGGGGGGAATTTCGGGGTTTGATATATTTCAATATGTCAAATGTTAATATGAGTGGATTGTCTCTCTCCACGTGGAATGTGAATGGGTTGGGGCACCCCATTAAAAGAAGGAAGGTTATTTCTCTTTTTAAACATAAGAAATATGATTTCTTCAAGAAACGCATTTTTCCCCGCAGGAAGCTGAAAAATTTGGGAAGATATAAGGTGGACATGTTTTTTTTTGTGCTGGCTCATGTAAGAGCAGGGGAGTCATTACTTTGATAAGTAAGCATCTACAATTCAAATGTCTCAAACAGATTAAAGATAAATTAGGAAGAGCCATTATTGTTTTAGCAGAAATTCAGGGGCAAAGTCTTATTTTGGCTAATATTTACGCACCTAACGCAGATGATCAGGGCTTTTTTATAGATCTTGAAGGGATGTTGCAAGCCGCTGGCACCCCTCATGTTATAATCTTGGGAGGAGACTTTAATATTTTGATGGACTCAGTCCTTGATCATAGTGAAGCAAAAGTGTGTAAGCCCACTAGAGCAATGCTTCACAGGATGTGTAAAAAGCTTGGTCTTACAGATATTTGGAGACTTTTAAACTTTGGAGACTTACAGAGTCAGTTGGTCTAAATCCAAAGCTTTGGCTCTGACAGTGTACTGTCCAGTAACGGCTTTCCAGCCGGCAGCCTTCCAGTGGCCCAAACAGGGCATTAAGTATTTGGGCATTTTATTCCCAGCAAATTTGTTTGATTTAGTTAGTTAATTTTGATCTCTTAATAAAAAGGTTTTCGAGCGATTGGGAAGGTTAATATTATTAAAATGAATTGTATTCCAAAATTTAACTACCTGTTACAATCTCTTCCTGTAGACGTCCCCCTCTCTTATTTCAAGCAATTTGATAGCATAGTGTAGAGCTTTACTGGTTGTTTAGATCAGTGTTACTATCAGAAATAATTAATAATTATTTCTTTAGTTATTAATTAATATTTAAATTAATTAATTGAATCTAACTCATTAAAACCTCATATGGGGCTCCAGTAAATGTAGTGTGCTATGTTTAGGAGCGGGTTTGGTTATTAGCAATAATTAATAATTATCAAAGATAATTATTAATTATTAAAATCAATAGAACATTGATGAGAATCAATATTAGCTTTTTTAATCCTTTAAATCAACAATTATCAAAGATAATCGTTAACTGTTAACATCAATGAAACATTAATTAAAATTAACACTAGCTTATTGATCATTCAAATTCAACAATCATCAAAGATAATTATCAATTATCAAAAATCAAAAGAATATTAATAAGGATTAACATTGACGGGGCACCACCCTGGAATCAGGGACTAATAACCAGATAGTAAAACAGTCTCAATATTAGATTGTTTTCTTAGGAAAATCGACATTTCGAAGAATATCAATTTTCGGGAAAAAAACAATGAATGAAGGCTTGAATCCGAGGACTGACATCCCGTCAGCATGACACAAGTGTATGCAAAACAAACCAAAACACTTCTCTTTGTAATATAAACAAAGTTTATTTATGCAGTAATATCAATGAATAATTAATACAATGCAGTCAGTAAAATTCCGACTTACAACTACAAACTAAACAGTGATATGTTTAGATATGGAAATAAAAATAATCCTATAACACATAAGGTGTGTGTGTGTGTGTGTGTGTGTGTGTGTGTGTGTGTGGTTAGTACGAGAGAGAGAGAGAGAGAGAATTAAGTGACGGCCCTAAAGCCGATTTCGCGATCGTGGGAGAGAAAGCAGCTGTTAGTTTATCACTCAGAGACGCGGTGGACGGCTCGTAAAAGTCCCGCGTTCTTTGACTCTTTAATGGATGACTCAGTTTGCTGGTTTCACCCGCGATGGCGAAAATGCACAACAGTCCAATTTGGTTGGACCACAATACAGCAAAACAAATTCGTGATAATTAATACCCTGAGTATTAATAATGAGCGGACATGGCGGTCTGTAATCTGTACAAGCAAAAACCTTGAAACACAAGAATAACACACTATAATATTCTATCTCTGCCCAGACGTAAACCTCTTACTTGAATCGCATGAGGACAGAATGTGTGTTCATCCGTCCTTTAATTCCGACCCGGTTCGTTGAGGCTCGTGTGATGACGGGAGGCCGTTTCCTCGCTCTGTTGGCGGGCACGGCTGTTGATTCTCGGCGGGCTGGCGGAGAACTCAGAAATGTCGACTTGATTGAAGATGGAAGAGAAATCTTTAATCTCTTCACTTCTGCAGGCAAACGGATGAAGATGTGGATTGCTCGGCGGTCTCCTTCGGATGCTTTAGAGTGTTCGGTTGAACACAGAGTAATCTCAACTTGTCCAGCGAGATGGAGATTGTATGGCCACAGTTTCAAGTCGGACGTTACTTCCTTGTGCCATGAGGTTGCACCTGAGAGCAGCGATGAGCTGCTTCTACACACTGCAAACAAAGTTGCTGGAAGCAAATCCCAGAAGCATTTCAGAGGTATTTCAACTCCTGATGATGTCATATTTGAGGGACGTTCTGTTGTGTGCCTCACCCAATAGGGGTTGAGAGCTCGATCCTTTAGTGAGCAAGACTTCATGGGATTTGTAGTCTGTTTTGGACTCCCTTTGTTTGATTTTGGCGCGGTTTTTATCAGTATAATTTACAACTTGGAATGTGGGGGCTTGAGTTAGGTTTTTATGACTGTGTAAGGCCTGCCTTTGTCTTCTGTCTGAATACATGAGGCCCAACAATAGCAAAGTCCTTCATTTGGAATGGTAAGCATCCCAGATTACATTTCAATAAGTTACATAGGCCGATTGACAAAGGTGGCCTAGGGAGGGGTTATAGTGGGGGTTTAATGTTAAATGTGATTCATTTTATATATATATATGTTGTGGTTTTTTCTTTGTGTTAAGTCTATGAATCAATAAAAATGTTAATTAAAAAAAGAATTCAGTTAATATGAGTTAAAAACATAAAAAAGAAGAATTCTAAGCTGCTTAATGTGAGCCTGACAGAAGGCTATTCATAATTAAATCGATGAGAGTTAAGAATTTTAACATTACTCAATAATTTGCTTTTTGTTTTAGTGTTTTGTTTATACTGAGACCAGTTACAGAAGACATGTATAGTCATAGAGATTTAAGTTATTTCAATTTCTTTTGAAATTGTGTAATTAACTATCACTGATTTAAAGCAAAGTAGCATAAAGTAGCAGAACCACCAAACTATCTGTGTTTGCAGATAACAAACATCGCAACTGGCTGAACTGTGTTACGTGAACTGGCGGTGTGTGACGGGCAGACCACTGAGTGCCTCGTAGCCAGCGCACCAGGCTGACATGTAACCTCCCCCAACACTGTTATGAGTGTCGAACGGCCCTTTGGGACAAGTCGACTACCCAAAAGATAGAGACGGGCTAGCCCAAGTAAGACGCAGTTTGCCAACAGGGAAACAAATTAGCGGAAGATATATGTCACATGGGGTTACCTACGGGGAACCGCCACATGCGAAGCACCTACCACAGTACAGGGCTTTAGTTAGCACGTGTACTGGGCCAGCAGTGAGTCTCTCCGAAAACTCGACGGTCACAGGGCTCGGAGGAAGTCAACCAGGGAACACAGTTTGTGAACACTACTGGGAGTTAACGGCACACGTCTTCATCTCAGGGGAGGTGAAAGGCGCTATGTGCAAGCGATACACCCGGCCGGCTGTCCCGGACTTACCTGCTTGTGCGTGCCACTACACAGGACGAAACCGGTTCCACCCGGAGGTTGTAGAACCTCGCAAAGGTGTTGGGTGTTGCCCAGCCCGCTGCTCTGCAAATGTTTGTTAGAGAGGCGCCCCTGGTCAAGGCCCAGGAGGCCGCTACACCCCTGGTAGAATGGGCTTGTAGCCCTACCGGGGGCGGCACGTCCTGGGCATGATATGCCATAGTTATGGCGTCAATGAGCCAGTGGGCGATCCTCTGCTTGGAGACAGCGCTTCCTTTCCGCTGTCCACCAAAGCAGACAAAGAGCTGCTCAGAGACTCTAAAGCTCTGCGTGCGATCCAAATAGATGCGTAAAGCATGCACCGGACACAGCAACGTCAGGGCTGGGTCTGCCTCCTCCTGGGGCAGCGCTTGCAGGTTCACCACCTGATCCCTAAAAGGGGTCATGGGAACCTTGGGAACATAGCCCAGTCTGGGTCTCAGGATCATGTGAGAGTAGCCCGGACCGATCTCCAGGCACATTTCGCTGACAGAGAACGCTTGCAGGTCTCCTACCCTCATGTTAGATGTGAGCGCAGTCAGGAGGGCAGTCTTCAAGGAGAGTGCCTTAAGCTCAGCTGACTGCAAAGGCTCAAAGCGGGCTCTCTGTAGACCCTGAAGAACTACAGAGAAGTCCCATGAGCGAACGAGGCGCGGTCTGGAGGGATTCAGCCTCATGGTGCCTCTCAGGAACCTGATGATCAGGTCGTGCTTCCCTAAGGACTTACCGTCCACTGTGTCGTGGTGTTCTGCTATAGCGGCTACATACACCTTCAAGGTGGAATGGGACAGCCGCCCTTCCAACCTCTCCTGCAGGAAGGAAAGCACTGATCCCACTGCGCATCTCTGGGGGTCTTCCCAACGGGAAGAACGCCACTTAGTGAACAGATGCCACTTAAAGGCATACAGGCGCCACGTAGAGGGGGCCCTAGCCTGAGTGATCGTGTCTACCACCGCGGGTGGTAGACCGCTTAGGTCTTCCACGTCCCATCCAGGGGCCAGACATGGAGATTCCAGAGGTCTGCTCGCGGGTGCCAGATGGTGCCCCGTTCCTGAGAAAGAAGGTCCTTCCTCAGGGGAATTCACGGGGGGGCTGTCATGAGGAGCGTGAGGTCCGAGAACCACGTCTGTGCATGCTCGTTCGTGAGGCGCGCTGTCAACGAGACTGAGTCCAACCCCAAACCGAGAAAAGAGATGCTCTGAACCGGGGAGAGCTTGTTCTTTTTCCAGTTGACCCGAAGCCCCAGTCGGCTGAGGTGCCAGAGCACGAGATCCCTATGTGTGCACAGATGCTTGGCGAACTGAATCGCGTAAATAGACGTTCCGTGTGTGCCGCTCTTTTAGAGAAATATACTCTTTTAGAAAAATATACTCTCTTTTTTCTGCCGAAGCACCCAGGGGCGTTCTCTGCAGTGCACCAGTGCAGAGGAGGGAGAAGCCTCTGAAATGCACCGTCAGATCCAGCAGAGGTGAGTGAACAGTCAGCTCAGTAAACATCGACCGTTCGGCTCCAAAGAGAAAATCTGAAGGAGTGGTTGCATACCAGCTCCTTTTATACCCGTATGTCCGGGGGAGTGGTATGCAAATACCACTCGGCAATTTTCATTGGCCTTTTATCAAAGACCAGAGGTGTCTCGGGCTCCCAAGAGTGACCATTAGTGTCACTACATCGATACAACGTCGAGTGAGTGACAGATAGGGAACAGTTCTTCCACCAAGTTACAAGCAACCGTATTAACGGCAAATGAATATAGAATTTAAAGCTACACTATGTAACTTTTGGCCTTCTAGAGGTTGAAGCATAGAACTGCAAGTTACTTGCTGAGGCACACTGTTTTGGTAGTTACGTCAGTTGGGCTTAGGCTCTACTCTTCTTTACTGATGAATCTGATGGTTTGCTCATTAATTAAATTTTGTTTATTTCTAACAAAATATCTTACATTGTGTAGCTTTATTGATGTTCGGTCACCTTTGAAGGCAACTCATCAAGTCAGAATTTAGATACAGAACTATTCATTTTATAACAACATTTTTGTGGATAAAGGCTAAAATTCAACCTTTAATGTTTGTTTCTATCTTCAGAATTGACCCTGCATTCATATGAATGTTTGCTCTATTGAATAAAGATGAGTTGCGAAACAAGGGGCAACTAAGATCACTTGACTCAGGTTGGTCTGACTTTGTGCCCTTGATACTGAACCAACAGTATCCAGTGTAAATGGAGTCAGATGGGAATACTAAATAGACCATGACATATTTAATGTTTGTTAAGACTCTGAACCTACAGCATCTAGTTAGGCATGTAATTAGCATCTGACATGCATTGTTGAACGTGCCCTGGGAGCCCTTACAATCTGACGTCAGATGAATGCCGCTGCCCTGGAAATAAAAGCAAAAATTCAGCCAAATACTAGTAATGGCCAAAAAACGGCATAATGCATTTCAATGCTCAGAACTGCAGTGTCACTCACCAGCTAGATTTGAGTTGGCAAATGTTCCACTCAGTTCAGATTTTTCTAAATGTATTAATCTGTTGCAAGGTCTCGCACATTTCACTGTTCAGTTTTTGCAAATAGCACTCTTAAATTCATTAAATGCATTTTGGCCCGAAATCTGAAATTATCTCATTATTTGGTAACAGACAGCAGAGGGTAGTAAATACAATAAGAATTGCATTTCTCATTTCCAAGTAATTATTTTAAAAAAGGTACTAAAAGAATTACTGGAATCGTTACGGATCCGGAATCGTTAAATTCCTTATGATTCCCAGCATTAATTTGGGTTGGGTTGAGGTTTATTGTAAGTACACTTTGGAGTGTACAGTTGTGAGGGATATCTTTTATTCCCTTTTAAAATAGGGTGAATTAGCATTATCTGAGTCATTGTGTAATGTGGGACACCTAATCTTTGATATGTACATTTCTCACAAGCAAATCCATGTTTTTTTTGTTATTAACAATTTTATTGATTCCAAAAATAAAAATACAAACACAACATAAAAAATGGAATAAATTATTAACATTATCACACCCCCACCCCAAACATGCAGTACTGTGGTCACCAACAATTAAATCATCAAAATAAAATACAAAAAATACATAAACAAACAAGATATTCATTCAAACAAAATCAATAAAACACATACCCAACTAAACTACAAATCCCTCTCCACAGTCATTCCCTGAGAACCATCCAAAAATCCAAATAACCCCCCCACTTCCTGACAAACAAATCCCATTTCCCCAGCCTTCTAAAAAACTTCTCCTCAAACGCCGCCACCTCGTCCATCTCCCCGCACCATTCCCTAAATGAGGGTGCCCCAGCCGACTTCCATCCCCTGAGGATGATTTTTTTTACCAGTCATGACTCCGGCTAGGACCCAACTTTTTAAATAACTGTCCCCAATGTCCAGAGTCATCCCATCACCCAGGATACAGAGTCTGGGGCTAAATGAATGTTCAGTGTTTAACACCTCACTCATAAAGTTCTGAACCCTCAACTAAAATTCTTGGATCTTTACACATCCCCAAAATACATGTATTGTGTCCCCGTCTTCTGTTTGGCACCGCAAGCAGGTGGGTGTGTCTTTAAGACCCAACCTATACAATCTAGAGGGGGTCCAGTAGGACCGATGCAAAATCTTAAATTGCATTAGACAGACCCTTGCATCTCTAGATGCAGACTTGATGCTTTTTAGGATCCTGGCCCACACTCTCTCCTCCAATACCAAGTTTAAATCCTTCTCCCATAACCTCTTGAGAGAAGACGAAACTCCATCCCCCAGACTCTGAATCAACAGGAAGTAATACACTGATGCTTCATGACCTTTCCCAAAAGCAGTAATCATCATTTCCAGAGTATCTGCCACTTTAGGGGGTGTAAACTACTCCCAAAAATAGTATAGAGCAAGTGGTGCAGCTGTAAATACCTAAAGAACTGGGATCTAGGAATCTTAAAATGTTGAACCAAATCATCAAAAGATCTCAGTACTCCACTCTCATATAGGTCACCAAGTGTAGTAACCCCCCTCAAAATCCACTCTGACCAACAGAAAGGGGACTTATTAATGTGTAATTTAGGGTTCAGCCATATTCTTGAGGCAACACTTAAATAAATGTCCGAATTAAACACTCTGGACACTTTCGTCCAAACCAGGTGCAGATGCGAGATAACGGGGTGTGACTTAACTTCTCCGATTAGTTTGATCGAAAGGCTTTGCAATGGCGAAATAGGGGCAAGAACTTCCTGTTCAGTAACAAACCAGGGAGGGGCTCTCTCAGGTGGGAAAACTACACTTTCCGTGACAAAATAGTATTATATCTATATTTCAGTCGGATCAATTCTCTGAGGCCATTAAATGACATTCGGCGCTTCAGCTCTGCTTCGGCACTTTTAATAGTCCCTTCCAACTCCATGAGTTCTCGTGCTTTAGATTTTTTGATGAATGAGGCATACTGTATGATCCGACCCCTAAGAACAGCCTTAAGTGCCTCCCAAGCCACGGCCACGAGGATACTGAGGACCAGTTGGTCTCCATATAAATATTGATTTCAGTCTTTAACATTTGTTGGAAATCAGGATTTTGCAAAAGGGATACATTAAAGCGCCAACTATATGATTTCTTTTTCTCTGTATATGGTAACATCTCTAAACTCACCAGGGCATGATCTGAGACTAAAATGTTTCCAATTGAGCAGTCAACAACAGATGGAATGAAGGATTTAGAAATAAAAAAAATCTATTCTACAATAAATCTTATGAACTGATGAAAAAAATGTATAATCCCTACCAGATGGGTTCAAAAGTCACCAGATATCTACAAGACCAAGATTTTTACACATCTTGTGAAGTGTCACTGTTGCTCTAGGGGGCTTACACACTTTTGCTTCACTATGATCAAGGATTGAGTCCATCAATAAATTAAAGTCTCCTCCCAATATTATATCATGAGGGGTGCCAAAGGTTTGCAACAACACTTCAAGGTCTATAAAAAAGCCCTGATTATCAGCGTTAGGTGCATAAATATTAGCCAAAATCAACCTTTGCCCCTGAATGTCTGCTAAAACAATAATGACTCTTCCTATTTTATCTTTAATCTGTTTGATAAATTTGAATTGTAAATGTTTATTTATCAATATAATGACCCCCCTGCTCTTACTTGAGCCAACACTAAAGAAAACATGTCCACCCCATATCTTCCCAAATTTTTCAGCTTCCTGTGGGAAAAGATGCGTTTCTTGAAGAAAAACTATATCACATTTCTTACGCTTAAGAAAAGAAATAACCTTCCTTCTTTTTATGGGGTGCCCCAACCCATTCACATTACATGCGGAGAGAGATAACCCATTCACATTAACATTTGACAAATTGATATAATAAAAAAAATAAATTGTGTGTCAAAAGCAAGATTATGCAGACCACATTTCCCATTAATGCAACAATCAAACCCCGAACTTCCCCCCGAACAAAACAAACAGAAAAAAGAAAAACGTGCGCATAAACCCCGCACACGACAGCGCCAACTGGCGTCAATCCCTCCAAACTCAAAGAGTCCATGTACGTATGCGAGAACCCCCGTGACAACTTTGCCATCGGATTGCTCAAGTCCGGTGCTTCTGCACAGGTTTTGTGAGGCAAAATTACATAACAGAAAATACTCTGTAAAACAAACTCCAGCCAATAGGCAGAATAAACACAAAGAACGTGTAGATTCATTCGCAAAACTGTCTTGAAGGTGTGTTTCTCCAGCTGATATAAAGCCGTTCAGTTTCCTCGGACAGACAGACAATTGTTCAGTGAGCCGGCTGTTATGAGTTCAGCAGATGATGTAATCATTCTAATGTCCCTTAAAAATACTCCACAAAAACAAACTCCTGCCAACAGGAGGTGTAAGCACAAAAAACGATCAGATTCATCCACAGCTGACCCGGAGGAGTATTATTCCACAAAACAAACTCCAGCCACTAGGCGGAGCCAGCACATAAACAAACAAAACAGGCATCCCAGTCCCTCGGATGATCAAATGTGTATTGAGCAAGTCAAATTCACTCGGAGGCCACCTAAAAAAATACTTCATGACTTACTCAGTCCGACAACGTTATAAAAGACATGAGCATGTAAAAATTTGTGGTCATCCATAGTGTCCATTCTCAATCTGGCTGGGAACTTCAGTGTAAAAGCGATCTTCCATCAATGCAAAGGTTTCTTGGAGTGTCATGCCACAAACAAACTCCAGCTGCCAGGCGGAGCCAACGCAGAAAGAAAAAAAATGGCGCCCAGCTTCCTCAGACAATCGAGACATGGAACAGCGAGTTAGTCCACTCACATAAGAAACACCCAATGTTTTACTCACCCATAGTTTGTATGAAGGCCAGTGCCTTTTTGGGGAATAAAAATACTTTGCTGCCGTCCTTGGTGTCTAATCTCAATTTGGACGGAAACATCAGTGCAAAAGTGATCTTCCGTTGATGTAAGAGTTTCTTACATTCCTTGAACCGATCACGTTTCTCTCTTGTCACATTTGCAAAGTCCGGGAACAAGAAAATACTGTGATTCTTCCAAGAAAGCTTTCCTTTGCTCCTCGCCTGGCGCAACACGAGTTCTTTATCGAATGATCTCAGAAATCTGGCCAGAATCGATCGGGGCCTGTCTCCCCCAGTAGATCCGCGAGCCGGGACTCTTGTGAGCTCGCCTGATTTCCAGCTAATGGCCTGCCATGTCGAGCAGACTCGGGAAGAGCTCATCCAGGAATTTCACCATATCTCTGCCCTCTTCATGCTCAGGAATTCCAACAATTCGTATGTTATTCCATCGGTTCATATTTTCGAAATTTTCAGTTTTCCCAAAATGTGTTCCAAGTCTGTTTTGGACGCGGGCGGATTAGCGGATAATTCCCTTTCCGATAATTCCAGATAATCGATTCATTTTTCAACTTATGTTACTCTTGTGACCAATTCAGAGAATTTTGTTTCCATCACCGTAATCGATCGACGTATTACAGCGAGATCCTCCAAGTCAGCAACAACCTTCGTCAGCATCACCGAGATGTTGGACAGTTGACGCTGGATTTCATCTCCCGACGTGCCGTCTAAATCAAGTCCCCGGCTCGCAGTCCCGTCAGAGGCCTCAGCCTGAACACGTAAGTGTCTTTTAATGTCTCCAGAGTCTAAGGATTTTGACTTCTTTGCCATGTTTACTTCAAAGAATAAATATGTAATTGGATATATTGAATCTCACCGGTTATAACGTGAAAATAATTTAAAAAAAACAGCAAAGTGCGCAGAGCTAGCCGCTCACACGTCTGCTCCTCGCATGGCGTCACGTGACCCCCAAGCAAATCCATGTTAACATTACCAAATTCTAGCTGGGTTGTTATGTGATCTCAACCAAGAATTCATGGCTCTGATGTCACTAAGGGGAGCGGGGTAAATATCAAAGTGTGGAAGTCCCAGGAGAAAAAAGGACCCAATGGTCAGAGACATATGCGTTTTGATTATTGTTAAGGACACAAATATCAGTCCAAAAGAAAGCAATGCTCCAAACTCTGATGATGTAACAGAAATCAATGAAGGACCCATGGTGCAGAGAAAAACCAGAGTCAATATATTTACACAAGGCAATAATCAAGGCAGGCAGAGTTTATGGGATCAACAGGCATCGACTGCAGCGGGGTTGAAGAGAGGCAATGAAGCAGGGCTTGGCTGGTGACTAGGATACTATGCACTTGACCGTAGGTGAGAGAAGAGAGGGAAGGCTGGAACCCTTGGCGTAGCAAGGAAGTGCGGGCAGAGCAAAGCAAAGAGTAATCCACTTGAACTGGCGAAGACAGACCTACTGTCAGACTGGCACTGGAGGGAAACACACAACAGTCAAAGATGGACAGACTGAGGCTAGATGCCATGAGGTACAGAGACATAACACTATAATCTGGCAACAAAACAGAAACACAGCAGGGTTAAAATAGAGCGGGGGAAATGAACAACAGCTGTCCTTAATCAGCCGCCCAGCTGAAGCGCCAGAGTAGTCATGGCACCGGTGATACGACGGATCAGCGTCAGCTGGCCACACACGAGGGAAAAAGTAAAACAAACACACAGTAAAAACCGGCGACTCACCAACCGTGACAGATGATGCTTGTGATGTATTCTGAAGACAAATGTGGATTACAACTGTGAAACTACATTTGAGATTTTTTATTTGATTGATTGATTGTTTGATCGATTGATTGAATTGATTGATTGAACTTTATTATCCACAAATGTGGAAATTTTCCTTAGGCTTCTCACAAGAAAGAACAAGTAGTACACATACACAAGTAGGATATGGACAATAATCATAATACAACATTAAAACACAAGCACCTAATAAATAAATAAATACATACAAATAATAATCATGATCACATAAAAGCTTCCCTTCCTTTTATTCAGTACTCTGCCATTGGTAAAAAAATATTTTTATAAAAATTTGTTAGAGATTTGGGGAAAAGCTCTTTGGTTTTCCTTACATTCATTTGCAAAGCACTCAATTTACACCAATCCTCAAGGACACTAATATTTTTAAAATAGGTTTGCTAATTCAGTGATTGGCTCTTTGAACAGATTTGCAGCAGGACCATATCATCAGCATACTTAAAAAGACCAGCTGTGTTACTCTTAATCTGTAACTCATTGGTATACACTGGCGGCCAAAAGTTTGCAATAATGCAAAGATTTTGCTGTTTCGGAAGGAAATTGGTACTTTAATTCACCAAAGTGACATTCAACTGATCACAAAGTATAGTCAGGACATTACTGATATAAAAACAGCACCATCACTATTTGAAAAAAATCATTTTTGTTCAAATCTTGACAGGCCCCATTTCCAGAAGCCATCACTCCAACACCTTATCCTTAAGTAATCATGCTAAATTGCTAGTTTGGTACTAGAAAATCATTTGCCATTATATCAAACACAGTTGAAAGCTATTTGGTTTGTTAAATGAAGCTTAACATTGTCTTTGTGTTTGTTTTTGAGTTGCCACAGTATGCAGTTGACTGGCATGTCTTAAGGTCAATATTAGGTCAAAAATGGCAAAAAAAGAAACAGCTTTTTCTAGAAACTCATCAGTCAATCATTGTTTTGAGGAATGAAGGCTATACAGTGTTTGAAATTGTCAAAAAACTGAAGATTTCATACAATGGTGTACACTACAGTCTTCAAAGACAAAGGACAACTGGCTCTAACAAGGACAGAAAGAGATGGGGAAGGCCAGATGTACAACTAAACAAGAGGATAAGCACATCAGAGTCTCTAATTTGAGAAATAGACACCTCACATGTCCTCAGCTGAGAGCTTGATTGAATTCTACCTGCTCAACACCAGTTTAATGTATAACAATAAAGAGAAGAATCAGAGGTGCAGGCCTTATGGGAAGAATTGCAAAGAAAAAGCCACTTTTGAAACAGAAAAACAAAAACATTTAGCCAGGACTGAGGTCATAGCAACTGGTCTATAATCTTCTGGTAATCTTGCCTCTGGTGTTTTGGGAATGGGTATTACTGTAGATACTTTCCACATATGTGGCACAGTATACTCATTAAGTAATGTCTTAAGTAGTAGTGTAAGGGGCCCTTTGGGCAAAGAAACAGACATTGGACAACATAATTGGAAAAGAGTGTTATGGATCTTAACCCCATTGAGCTTTTGCGGGATCAGCTAGACTGTAAGGTGTGTGAGAAGTGCCCAATAAAACAGCCACATCTTTGGCAAGTGCAACAGCAAGCGTGGGGTGAAATGTCACCTGAGTGTCTGGACAAACGGACAGCTAGAATGCCAAGGATCTGCAAAGCTGTCACTGCTGAGCGTTGATGAGAACTCCTTGAAGTAGTTTAAGAAGTTCTGAATTTTTTTCAAATTGTAATAGTAATTTTTCACATTATTAATATCCTGACTATACACTATGATCAGTTGAATGTTACTTTGGTGACACAAGTACCAATTTCTTTCCATAAGAGCAAAATCTGTACATTATTCCAAACTTTTGGCCACCAGTGTATATTGAAAATAAAAGTGGTGACAATACACAACCCTGTGAAGCCCCTGTATTTATAACCAATTCATTTGAAAATATGCCATTCATAAAAACTCTCTGTGGTCGATCTGAGGGAAAATCTTTGATCTAATATAACAAAGAAGAGTTTACATTTAAATTACAGAGATGTAATAGAAGCATATGAACCTGCATAGTATTAAAAGCAGAGGTTAAATCAATAAAAAGTGCCCGTGCATAAGAATTGGAATCATGAATATGCTTTGCTATAAAATCAGTTAATGTAAGTGTAGCATCTTCTGTCCCCCTGTATGGTCTATATGCAAATTGTAATGGATCTAAAACCTTACTAACTGATAACATCACGTGTTTACTCACAATTCTTTCCATACATTTAGCCAGGACTGAGGTCATAGCAACTGGTCTATAATCTTCTGGTAATCTTGCCCCTGGTGTTTTGGGAATGGGTATTACTGTAGATACTTTCCACATATGTGGCACAGTATACTCATTAAGTAATGTCTTAAATAGTAGTGTAAGGGGCCCTTTGAGCTGATAGCCACAAACTTTTAACACCCTCCCCTTTAAACTATCAGGGCCTGGTGCTTTATTAACTTTAATACGGGCTAAACACGCAGCTACCTCCTGCTCTAACAGCAGGGGTGCTGGATCTGTCAGAATATTCTTAAAGGAATAGTTCACCCAAAAATGAAAATGTGCTGATAATTTACTCACCCTCAGGCCATCCAAGATGTATCTGAGTTTCTTTCTTCATCAAAACAGAATTTAAGACTTTTAGGATTTCATTTCAGGCCTCCTCCTCTAAACAATGCAAGTGAATGTCCTCCATTTTTTGACGGTCCAAAATGCATATTTAGGGTGCATCAAAATAATCCACACGACTCCAGTCGACAAATAAAGTTTATCTGAATGCAAACGATTGCTTATTTTTAGAAACAAAACAATACTTGTATACTTTTTAACTACAAATGTTCACTTCCGTACATCTCTGTGATGTGCGCTCATGAGAGGGATGACGTAAGCTCGTTGGTAAGGTCACGCATCACGTGGAGGAGGAGTACATTGTTTTTTTATTATTATTATTTGGAAATGATTTTTTATTTATTTTATATTGTTTTGAAATTGTTTTGGATTGTTTTGGTTTGTGAACGGCACAAGTTTTTCTTGTAAACAATGACGCGCTTCCTGACTCCTCCTCCACGTGACACGTGACCTTACCAACGAGTTTACGTCATCCCTCTCATTAGTGCACGTCACAGAGATGTACGGAAGCAAACATTTGTAGTTAAAAAGTATACAAGTATTGTTTTGTTTCTAAAAATAATCAATCGTTTGGGTTCAGAAGAACTTTGTTGACTGGAGTCGTGTGGATTATTTTGATGCACCCTAAATATGCATTTTGGACCGTCAAAAAAATGGAGGACATTCACTTGCATTGTTTAGAGGAGCAGGCCTGAAATGAAATCCTAAAAGTTTAAATTTTGTTTTGATGAAGAAAGAAACTCAGATACATCTTGGATGGCCTGAGGGTGAGTAAATTTTCATTTTTGGGTGAACTATTCCTTAAAGGACCTCTTCACTTTTCCTTTTAGCATCTATTAAATCTACTATAAAAATAATTACATTCATCAACAAACCTTACACAGTCATCAGTTTGTACATTTTGTCTTACCCTCTCTCTCCCCATCATTACATGCAGTCACTCCCAGGCCTGTTTGACATTTCCTGAATAAAATTTCTGCTGAACTCTTTTTAACCATCCTTACTTTAGTTCTAAATTCCTTCTCTTTCTCTCTAGCTTTCATAGTGTCTCCCTTAATAAAAGCAAACTTCTTTTCATTTAAACAGCTCTTCAACTCTTTGGTTAACCAAGGCTTATTATTAGGAAAAACTCTGATGGCCTTTACAGGTATTATAGTTTCTTCACAAAACTTTATATACGATGTAAAATAAGATGTAAAAATAAGATAATAACATCTGTAAGTTCGTGAACATCTACTTGAGTCAAAGAACAGCTGCCAATCTGTCATGGCAAAACAAAAGTTCAGTTCCCCCGTACTTTCCTCCGACCACTACTGTATATTCCATGTACCAGGTTTCTCCCTTTTAATTCCTTATTATTTCAAACATTAGGCACTTTTGCATGGACACCAGAAAGCCATTTATTGCAAGAAAGCTACAGTACTTAAGACATTAAAAGTGGCACTTCTGGTGTCCATGTAGACGCATTTAGTTTTCAGTTGTCCCACTTCAAATCAAATGCTTTTCAAAAAGTGGGAGGCATGGTTTGGCTATTCTAAGATATGTTTCAGGAAAGGAAATCTAATTTGCAACATACATACTATAGTTATTCAATGCAGATTGTTTTGGTTACACTTTACAATAAGGTTCTATTCGTTAACATTAGTAAATGCATTAGGTATCATGAACAAACAAGGAACAATATATTTTTTACAGTGTTTATTAATCTTTGTTAATGTTAGTTAATAAAAATACAATTGTTCATTGTTAGTTCATGTTAGTTCATAATGCATTAATTAATAACAAATACAACTTTTGATTTAAAAAATGTATTAGCATATGTTGAATTAACATTAACTAAGATTAATTAATGCTGTAAAAAATATTGTTCATTGTTAGTTTGTTAACTAATGTTGTTAACTAATGTTAACAAATGGAACTTAACTGTAAAGTGTTACCATTGTTTTAATACTATTTTATATTATTGCAATGTTCAGTCATTACAGTTGGTAACATACTGTAAGCTTCTCTCTAAAATGTCCCAGATTACCCTAATTCACTCTAGCTGAACTACCTGTAAATCTATTGTGCCTAAATTTGAACAAATAACATAACATTTTAGTGTCATAATTTGAACAGATGGTTTAAGATGGAAAATGATTGATCGACAAAGTATATAAATTCCTAGAGTAATTTAGTATCTTGTGGAACTCTTTTATTGACAGTAATCTGTGAGAAACACTTACCTTGGCAGTGGGTACAAGATATTTTGTGCCATTCTATAAAAAAAGAGCATATAGGATTTCCTTATATAATGTGGAACTCATTGACCAAAAAGCAGCCTACAGGTTAATTGTTGGCATTTTGATGACTTATTTGTATGGCAGATCACACACACACAAAAATAACAACAAAAAAATAAGATTTACATATTTCTGTTTCATAACAAAATTCCATCAAACTGAATGAAATTGAAATGTGTAAATCTTAAAAATAAGCTAAAATATTATTTTGAGGGCAGATCAAACAGTTTGGGCACACCTACTTATTACTATTTGCCATAATTTAGAATGGAAATTTCATTTTTAGCTTTGAACTAGCACAAATGGAGGGATATGGATTATATAGGGACCAACAAATGTGTAACAAATCAGCACTACCTTATATTTGAGCTTTTTCAAAGTCGCCACCCTTTGTCCAGTTTTCAGCTCCGCACACTCTGGACTTTTTCTCAGCCAACATCAAGTGAATCCTGGGATACTTTTTAAATCGTATTAAAGGGGTCCTATGTGTGCTGGACTCTTGTTGACTGCTTTTCCTGCTCCAGCTCAACTATACAAGTAAAAGGGACACCTTACACACTAAAATTTTGATTCGTTAAGGTGTCCATAAATAGGCATCAGGAACAGTTTATATTTGACTACAAAACTAATTTCAAGCATTTAAGATGCTTTTGACTGGTACTGTACTTGATTTTTTTTTTTAACACCTTTCTGAAAACCTTCTCAGGAGATAATTATCCTTAAGATTCATATATTTGCTCTGATGAACTTTATTGTTTAAAGCATTTATTCGCTAAAAATGTGGCCCTGTGAGATTTGTGTTGTTCAAATCAAATCACTTTTATTATTATGACTGAAAATATCCAATCACAGTTTTGTAGCCATATGTGGAGTTATTCAGAAAATTATGAGCGATTCACAGACTTTTTTTCACAAGTGTACGTGTTTGGAAGTCAGAGCTGGTTAGAAACAAGGGGAGTGTGTTTCACCTTCATTTATATGGTTGGACATGAGAAGGCCCAGAATCCTGTGTTCACGAGAACACTAATACACTGGACCACCTGTGTCAGTAGTACATTACACCAGGGTTTGGGCTCTGTGCGACATGACCGAAGTGTGCAGCCGTTGTTTTTGAAAGCATGTGTATGTTTGTGGTGGATAGTGCTATCAAGTCAGGTGTGTGTATGTTGGGTAGATGTTTCTCCATGAAATACAGCTTTACGGCTACACCACGGGCGGTGTTCCTGGCCAGATGGAGAGAGTTTTTTTTAGTAATGTTACTGATGGTTTGTATAACAAGTTAGTTGTTGGTGTTTGATATATAACACAGAACAATTAGCCATAGCACTTTATAATCAAGTTCTATATGTTAACATTAGTAAATGCTTTTTGTATCATGAACTAACAATTCAATATTTATTATTCTTGGTTGATGTTAATTTATAAATATACCATTGTTCATTGTTAGTTTGTGTTAGTTCATATTGCTAATTAACTAATGTTAACCCAACCAATTATCCAATGTATTAGTATATGTAGAAATGAACATTAATCAAGATTAATAAATGCTAAAGTATTGTTTATTGTTAATTTATGTTAACTATTATAATTTATTGTAAAGTGTAGCCCATTTATCAGTAGTGTGACAGTAGTTCAGCTGCTTTAAGAATAGTGTGGCTTTTCCATTAACTATTTTTTTCAAGAAGTAGTGGTAAAACATGCCAAAATGCTACACTGCTGTTTTTGTTTACATCACATTGTATTGTGCATGCAGCTTTACAGCTGAGCAAACACAATTTCTTAGAATGTTCTCTCGGTCTCTCTCATTAACAATTTAGTGGCGTTCCAAGATAGTTTCCAAGTTTCATTAAACGGCCTTGGAGTGTTTCACTGTATCACTCTGCTTGTGTGTATTTGTTGCAGAGAATTCCAATAATGTGGTTTGCAACATATTGCAATACCATGCTCACAAGGTGATTTTTCTTTGTTTTCTTCAAACATCACTTATTTAATCTCAAGTATGCTCTTCACTGACACTTTTGTCCACTTGGTTAACAATAGGGGTGTAGGGGGGCCTGGGTAGCTCAGTGGTAAAAGATGCTGGCTACGACCCCTGGAGTTCGCTAGTTCGAATCCCAGGGCGTGCTGAGTGACTCCAGCCAGGTCTCCTAAGCAACCAAATTGGCCTGGTTGGGAGGGTAGAGTCACATGGGGTAACCTCCTCATGGTCACTATAATGTGGTTTGTTCTCAGTGGGGCGCGTGGTGAGTTGAGCGCAGATGCCGCGGTAGATGGCGTGAAGCCTCCACACGCGCTATGTCTCCGTGGCAACGCGCTCTACAAGCCACATGATAAGATGCGCGGGTTGATGGCCTCAGACGCAGAGGCAACTGGGATTCGTCCTCCGCCACCCGGATTGAGGCAAATCACTATATGATCACAAGGACTTAAAAGCGCACTGGGAATTGGGCATTCCAAATTGGGTGAAAAAGGGGAAAAAATCCAAAAAAAACAAACAAAAAATAACAATAGGGGTGTAATGATTCACTCATCTCACGATTCTGTTCATTTCACAATACTGAACTCACAATTTGGTTCGGTTAACAATTCTTTAAACTAAGCCTGAATAAAAAAAGTTATGATAGTTTTTTGTAAAAGTTATTTATTTAAAGACATATGCAAAAATGTGCCTTTTCTTTAAAATTAAGCTAAAAGTACTATCCATAAAAGTGTTAAATGATCCTTTAGAGATTAGTACCTGGGACTAAAAATTAGCCCAGAAAGGGACAATGGTGACACTAAATGGAAATAGTAGCAAATAATTCTGCTTATTGAAAATACAGAATTATGTTAGATACACATGCTGCTTACACACTGTCACTGATTACCTTTAAAATATTTTAAATTAAAATAGTATTTTTCTAAAATATAGTCTGATTACATCTAAATATTATAAAAAAAAAAAAATGAAGTGCATGTGTAACAAGATCTTTGATTCAGTGAACGAGGAAGCGGGAGATGGCGTTTCCAACACAGGGTAGATCGTTTATTTAAACAAAACGTCCGCTAAACAGTGACAAATGTAACCAATAAGGATATTACTGAACTAAAAAGAGGAAACAAAATCATGGCAGCTTTAAGTCTAATGGCATCAGCCAACACACAAACAGCTTGCAAGCGGGCTCTCTCTCCCTGGCCGCTGTCTCCCCTCCTTATAAGCCCCGTCACTTCTCACTGGAACACAAAACAGGTGTTACGCACAGGTGGAAATCATTCACCACTCATCTCCCCCACCTCCACAGCATGCTTATCCAGTTAAATAATTATAATTTAATGATGAAATCAAATCAGACATGACATTTGACTTTAGGATTATATCTCCCCGTAGCATTACTATACATAATATTCAGCATTACACAGTATTTAGTAGATTAATATGGCACTATCATTAAACCTGTGTAAACTTAAATTTTCTCGCATGCAGTCAGAGCAGATCACTCTTGAGCTTCAAATGGACATTTGATCCCTCAAGCTGTAAAGGCGCGTCTCTCTCAAGCTCCTGGTGCTCCCTGTATTACATTTGCTTTTCTGTTTCAGTTTCAGTTTTCGCAGTTTTAGCCAAACTCCTCGTACAACACCAATGTCTGCTAGTGTGCAATCATATTTTAGAGCTCCTTGTGTGCAATGAAGTGATTTCCATTTGTATGCCCGTGTTACATAGGCTTAGGACGTCACATGTTTTGGATAGAACAGACGCTACAATATTTTTAAATAGAACTTAAAAAAAAACGTCCCATCTCCACGATGCGCATCATCACATTTTTGAACCGCGATGTATCGTGCCACGATAAACCATTACACCCCTAGTTAATATGTACACTAGCTTTTAAATAAACTTTATTAGGGGCAAAATTGTTTGGTGTGGTGGAAATGACCCCACAAATTATTTAGAAAATTAAAATAAACTAAGAAATAATTTTCAAACAATAAATACTGTATTAAAATGGTTCATGTTTATTCCTCTCTTTGATTAGATTATCTTAGTTTAAAACATGTTATTGTATTTTCGTAATGGATTTTCATAGTTTAATATTGAGCATCTGGGTCTGAGAGAAGGCTAAAACAATTTTACGATATATATATATATATATATATATATATATATATATATATATATATATATATATATATATACCAAAAAATAAATGATGAAGGCCTGGTAAAAAAGTTGCCGATTCCGTTTTATTGAGACCTTCATATAACAAAAAGAAAAAAACTTTAAATATTTTAGTTTTTTAATAAAAATCAACCCCTGGAATATGAAAGTGCCCAAAGTTGAAGAAACACCCATACATTTAAAAAAAATGCCCTCTTAAATAGCTTCAGTGTGGTTTGCTACTTTTTGTTGTTGCTTATAAACTGTTAGGGCACCTACTTATAATTCTAAATGGGCTTTATTTGCTTCAGCTTGGTTTGAAGTAATGTCAGGTCCATCTTTGTATTTTTTAGACATTCCAGTGCTCATCCTCATTCTTATGAACTGATAAACATACTGGTAGCTAGTGGATTATGGCTAATACAAACCGTATAATCCTTTCAAATATTCCACTGGTTATCAAGTCATCTTTCTTATGCCCGTTTCTCATGTAGGCTGCAAAGTGATGAGTGTGATTTTTATTCTCAGGCTGTGATGTTTATTACTCTTGCTTGTTTTAACGTTTGATTTCTCTTTCTCTCTCTTCTTTCATTTATTCTGTTAGGTTCTCAAAACCAGCCCCCATGTTCCTCGATCCAAATTTTAAGCGACTGTCAAGGATCAGCAGTTACCCCCCTCCCTTTGGAGTAAGAACGCAAGGTATTTCTTTCTTTGGGTCTATTTTTATTTCACACCAGCTAGAAAACTACTCTGGTAAAGTTGAATTTGTTAAGAATGGTTCCCTATCTGTCACTCACTCGACATTGTGTTGATGTAGTGACACTAGGGGTCACTCTTGGGAGCCCCAAACACCTCTGTTTTTTTAAAAAAGGCCAATGAGAATTGCATGCCACTCCCCTGGACATACGGGTATAAAAGGAGCTGGTATGCAACCACTCATTCAGATTTTCTCTTCGGAGCCGAGCGGTTGTATTCAGTGCACTGAATTCAATTCCCTCCAAAGACGCACCTCAGAACTGCTGGATTCATGGCGCATTTTCAGCGGCTTCTCCCCTTCTGCACCCATGGAGTGCAGAGAATGCCCCTGGGCGCTTCGGCAGAGCGAAAATAAGAGAGTATATTCTAAAAGAGTATATTTTCATTCACAAAAAGAGCGGCACACACGGAAAGTTTTTTTAAAGATGCCTTTCCGTTTGTGTGTTATTCCTGGTTGTGGTCGTTATCTCTCCGCTTCTGATGGCCACGATCGCTGTCTTATGTGTCTGGGCACTGCCCACGCTGATACATCCTTTGTGGATGAGCCATGTCCTCATTGCGAGAACATGACCATGGCAACGTTGCGGTCGCGGCTTGCTCCCCGCACCGGTCCTTCTACCTACGGGTTTGAGGCCGCGTCGGTTAGCACTGGGGGCGATTTGGGGACATCAATGGGACCACCTCCACCGGGTATCCCCCCACGGACCTCCCATTCCTCAGCACACTCGCTTGCCCCGGTCGGGCTCTCAGATGAGACCGCCGGCTCGTCTCAGGGCGAGTTCGACTTATCATTCGGAGCTCGGGAAGACGATGAGTTATCGAGCGCAGCATCAGAGAGCGGGCTCGTCCAGTCTGACGCAGAGGCTTCGGCTGGGCTTCCTCCTTCGGAAATGGTAGCCCAGTCTCAGGCTGACGCGGAAATGACGGACATGCTTTCCCGGGCAGCTGCGAGCATTGGGATAGAGTGGAACCCTCCACTCTCCCCTGAACCCTTGCGGCTCGACGATTGGTTCCTAGGCTCAGGGCGCTGCCCATGGCCACGCCCTACCCCGGTCCCTTTCTCTCCAGAAGAGCATGAGGAGCTGACAAGATCGTGGGAGGCACCTTTTACTGCCCGGTCCTGGACTTTCAGCTCCACCGCTCTCACTACCCTCGATGGTGGAGCGGCCAGGGGGTATTCGGTGATCCCCCAGGTGGATAAGGCGCTCACAGTGCACTTGTGTCCGCAGAGCGCCGCCACCTGGCGCGGGCGCCCGAAGCTCCCGTCCAGGGCCTGTAGGTTTACGTTGTCCCTGACGACTGTGGCCTGCGGTACCGCTGGACAAGCAGCCTCTGCCCTGCACGCCATGGCTCTCCTGCAAGTACACCAAGCCAAGGCGCTAAAGGAACTGCACGAGGGTAGTTCTGACCCGGGATTGATGCAGCGACCGACCTCGCTTTCCGGACGACAGAGGTCATGGCGCGGTCTCTCGGGCAGGCGATGTCCACCCTGGTGGTCCAGGAGCGCCACCTTTGGCTCAACTTGGTCGAGATGGGAGAGGCGGACAAGGCATGGTTCCTTGACGCCCCCATTTCCCAGGTTGGCCTTTTTGGCGACACCGTCGAGGACTTTGCCTTACAACATATCCTGCCCAGGTGCAGCTTAAGACCCCGCACCCTGTCTGCTCGTTGCCTAGGGATGTCCTCCTGCAGCAACAACACTGGCTCCGCCAAAGCCCGCCCCCGTGGCCCGGCTCTGGCGTGGAGTCCTCCGCAGGAAGCAGATGCCACCCGTCTCACGGCCGGCCGCTAAGAACCCGAGGAAGGTTTCGAAGCGCCCCCGAGACGGGTGACACGGGGCGAGGAGACCCGCTTCTCTGGAGCTGGTCGACAGACCACTCCATCCCCTGGTGGAGGGCCGGGAGGAGAATCTTTTGTCGTCGCATGCCAAAGCCTGACAAAAGAATGGTTTCCTCGTCTCCTGGGTCACATGTCCGGTGCGTGCGGCCGTCGTCACGACCACCAACCACCATCCCATTTTGGCAGGTATGGCGCTCCAGTGGCGGACCCCCCGCCCCTGCATGCCCAGTTGTGGCACAAAAACGCCCACACGGGATTGGTTCTGGTGGACTACGGGGACGAGATTCCTCCTCCCCCCTCCTCGGCCAATCTTATGGTGGGTGGCAGGAGCCAGGTAAGTGCTTCGATGTCCCTGGACTTAGCATGGCCACGAGGCTTGAGTCCCCTCGACGTGGCACCTCGAGCTCCACCCCGCCGCGAGGCCCCACCTGCCGGTACGTCCGACATGATCATTCCCTTGGTCCCCCTCGCCCGGAGTTTGGGCGCATGGCTCGCGCTTTCCAGCCCGTCGCGATGGCTGACCCGGACCTTCCGACTCGGCTACGTGATTCAGTTCGCCACGCGCCCGCCCAGGTTCAGTGGCATCTGCTTCACCTCGGTGAAGGGCGAGAATGCCTCTACCTTGCGTGCGGAGATCGCTACCCTTCTGCGCAAGGGTGCGATAGAGCCTGTCCCTCCAGCCGAGATGAAGTAAGGGTTCTACAGCCCTTACTTCATTGTACTGAAGAAAGGCGGTGGGTTGCGACCAATCCTGAACCTGTGAGTACTGAACCGGGCTTTGCACAGACTCCTGTCCAAGATGCTGACACAAAAACGCATTCTAGCGAGCGTCCGGCATCAAGATTGTTTCGCGGCAGTAGACCTGAAGGACGCATACTTCCACGTCTCGGACTTACCTTGACACAGACCCTTCCTGCGGTTTGCCTACGAAGACCAGGCATACCAGTACTCCCCTTTGGCCTGTCCTTATCCCCTCACAAAGGTCGCAAAGGCAGCCCTTGCCCCGCTAAGGGAAGTGGGCATCCGCATCCTCAACTATCTCGACGACTGGCTAATCCTAGTTCATTCTCGAGAGTTGCTGTGCACACATAGGGATCTCGTGCTCTGGCACCTCAGCCGACTGGGGCTTCGGGTCAACTGGAAAAAGAACAAGCTCTCCCCGGTTCAGAGCATCTCTTTTCTCGGTTTGGAGTTGGACTCAGTCTTGATGACAGCGTGCCTCACGAATGAGCGTGCGCAGTCGGTGCTGAACTGTCTGAAGGCGTTCAGACGGAGGACAGCGGTTCCACTGAAACTTTTTCAGAGGCTCCTGGGGCATATGGCATCCTCAGTGGTGGCCACACCGCTCGGGTTGATGCATATGAGACCGCTTCAGTACTGGCTTCAGACTTGAGTCCCGAGATGGGCATGGCGCCGCGGGACACATCATGTGGCCATCACGCTGATCTGTTGCCCCCTTTTCA